>NC_092809.1:18730396-19951122 GCF_040954645.1 Diabrotica undecimpunctata | reverse complement strand
AAATGTTTATGGATCTGAGATAATTCACTATATTGTCACAGGAACAGTTTTGACCTAGAGCCTGTGGTAGAGCGTTTGGGATCTTGTAGCGCTGTCTTTCTTGGTCATATTTACTACAAATTGTTAAAAAGTGTTCGACTGTTAATCGGACATTACACTGATCACATATAGGTGGATTTTTCTTTGTGAAAAGGTAGGAGTGCGTTAATCTGGTATGTCCTAGACGTAAACGCGCAACCGCAATTTGTTCTCGTCTATTGCGCGACGATGGAAACCACTGAGACACATTATTTTTGATTTTATTTAAATTGGAATTAGTTTGAGACCACTCATTTCGCCACAAACACAACACTTTATTTTTAAAATAAGCTTTTAAGTCAGTGGAAACACACTTGTCTATCGGCTCCGACAAATCACTTAAAATTGCCTCTCGTGCAATCCTGTCAGCTTGTTCATTTCCTGTTATTCCGACGTGTGAGGGAACCCATAAAAATTGGACGCTTCTTCCATGTTCATGAGCTTGGAAAAGCTGGTATTTTAGCAACTTTTCAAAAGGATGTTTCGGAAAAATGTGTTTTAATGAATTTAAAGAGTTAAGGGAATCTGTTATAATCAGGGCTTTTGTGAGTGTAAGCTCGTTAAGAAGTTTCACAGCACGGTATATGGCATAGAGTTCAGCTGAATATGTGCTGCATGCTGAAGGTAAATGGAAAAGAAGATTGTTTTCTGAAGAAACGATTGATGCCCCCACTCCGTCTTCGGATTTAGATGCATCTGTGTAGATTTTATGGTAGTCGGGGTACTTATTTATCAGGGCCTCAAACTTGGACCGAATTAGAGAATGATGTGTATTAGATTTATTTAAATACTCTAGAGATGAATCGCAAGTTGGTATATCGATCAGCCAAGGCTCGGGGTATTTAATATCCAAGGAGAAAACCTCCGGAAAATTAATGTTTAGGTTTTGAAGAATGGATTTAATTCTTTCGTAATATGGTTTTTTAGTATAGCGAATATCTTGGAATAAGTTTAAATATTTATTTGTAAAAGTGTTTTGATGTATTGGCTTTGAAGTATTGCCCGCGACTGAGGCTGCATGTGATAGAGCGAGGTACATGCGGCGGTGATGTAGCGATGGTTCTCCTAAAAGAGCATAAATGCTGGATACAGGTGTAGTTGGGAAAGCCCCTAAGACTTTTGTTATGAATAATATCTAATGATTTCAGTAGAGATTTATTAGCAGTGGAATAGGCAATTGCTCCATAATCTAGAACGTATTAAAGATTTATACAGGAGGAGTAGAGTGGATTGGTCTGAGCCCCAGTTTTTATTACAGAGAGATCTTAAAACATTCAATCTTTTATTGCAGGAAAGGATTAGTTCTGAGATGTAATTTTTCCATGTTAACTTTGAATCGAAGATTAAACCCAAGAATTTGTGGTGATCTCTAAACTCCAGCTGTTTCTCATACATTCTTAGGTTAAGAGGTTGTGGCAAGAGATTTGATACAATTTGTCTAGATAATATTTGAACAACGTAAATACAATCGATATTAAGTGTTATTATTAAATATACTTACTTGTATGGGGATTTACAATGTTGATTACCATCTGTAATTACTAGATAATTTTTTCATTAAGTTTTTTTTGTTATCTTTCATGTGATCCCATCAACTTGTACGCAAATAATTTAAAAATATTTTAATTTTTTTAAGTTAGAAGCTGGGTTTAACCAATATCGTCTATAAAATCAAAGTAATGCAAATGCAATGCGTTGATAAACAATTTGACAAAGCAGCTTTTTCTAAGAAGTTGAAAATTTATTAAGCAAACTAAAACATCTGATCCAACTGATTTTCAAAAATTCTTACTTAATGGTACATGAAATTATCGTTTACTAGTTTTTTTATAGACACTGGAAAATAAAGATATTAACAGAAAAAAGCAGAAAAGAGACAGCCAAGTTAGGATAGATGAATGAACTTAGAAAAGGATCACTACAGGTACAATGCGACCAATTTGTGGTAATACTGTTAGAAGACTCTCGAGGTTTTCAGAGCAACATCTAACACATCTACGGAGGAAACTAGAGCTATCTGAAGAAAGGAATGCCAAACGTTTAGAACGCCTCAAATAACAAGAAAAGATTAATGCGAGTTCACAGTAAAATAAAAGTAGAAAGTATCAGCATGGTGGATATGTTAGTTGTTGCTCTGGACACATCAGAGTTTTCTAATATTATTGCCACAAATTGGTCACATTGCTCCTGCATTGGTCCTTTTCCAAGTTAACATACTCCCATTTTAACTTAGCTGCATTGTACTGATGACGAGCAAATAGTTTGAAATGAAATGAAATACGTATTTACAGTTGCCTTCCATATATATATATATATATATATATATATATATATATATATATATATATATATATATATATATTTTGTTATTTTCCCCCCTTTTTGCGAGCTATGCCGATAATTCCTACGTTTATTGTAGTTTTAAACCGACACTACCAATTCTTCCAATAAGAAAACCTGATAGAAGTTGGGCACAGACTGACAATGAAAAAGCTAATGTATTTGCAGAATATTTAGAAAATATGTTTACTCCAAATTTAGGTCAAAATATAATAATAATAATAATAATAATAAATGCCTTTATTAACAACAGATTAAATTTTCTTTACAATGAAATATAATATCAGTAGGGCGAGATTCAGTTTGTGCACCACTGTGCAACAGCGGCACACAACTGCTCTTCCACCTAACCCCCCGAAAATAGGATAGATAGACTATATCTAAATAACGAAATTGTATTTACAATAAAACATAAAAATTTTAAGTACATATTAAATTTATAAATTATAAACTATTTATTTTTTTTTAATTCTTAAATTTTTAAATTACTGTTCAGCTAACAACTGCTCATAAATTAATCTCTTGAACTTGACTCTAGACAGATTTTTAATATTGTAGGATAAACTGTTAATATTGCAAGCAATTAAATATGAAAATGAATGTTTAAAAAAGGATGTTGTATGTTTAGGTAAAGTGAGGGTATTCTTGTGTCTAAGATCAAGATTATGAACGTCCGTCCTGTAAGTTATTCGATTGTACAGGTATGGTGGAACTCTCTCTTGAATGATTTTATGGTAAAAACATAAAGCATTGAGTTTCCGACGATTTTTCATATTTAGCTACTTGACTACAGTGAAAACATGACTTATCCTTTGAAATTTCCTGATGCCAAAAATCAAACGCAAACAAGAATTTTGCAATTTCTGTATTCTCCATGAATCAAATTCAGTGAGACACGCATTGTAAAGCACGTCATAATAATTTAATTTTGATAATACCAGAGCATTACATAATAATGACTTTATGGCCCTACTTAATAAATTGCGGCTTTGATACAGTAATTTTAAAACGGCGTAAGCTCGTTGTAAACAAATACTTACATGATGTGTAAACCTTAAATCTTCGTCGAACCAAACCCCAAGGCTTTTAATCTTTTTGCTAAAAATTAAATTGTCATTTCCTAAGATAATTCGATTGGCATAATTCTCTAAAAATATTTTCCTATAGAGATTCCTCCCAAAAATGATACCCTGAGTTTTTGATGTATTAAATTTTAAACAATGATTTTGAGAAAAAATCTACAGCTGAAGAAGGTCATGATTTATTGCATTTACCGCTTGATCACACTCATTTGGATAAAATGACATATAGAGTTGGGTATCGTCTGCATAATAATGTTGTGAACAGGACAAAAACACAGAGGGAAAATTAGATGTGTATATAGAGAATAAAATTGGACCTAATATAGATCCTTGAGGCACACCAGTATTAAGATCTAGAAATGAAGAAATATTTTGATTAAGTTTTACTGCTTGACATCTATTAGAAAGATAGGATTTCATTAGATCAACCGCTCTCGCTTCTAGACCAATATATTTTAAAATAGAGAATAACAAATTATGGTTAATTGTATCAAAAGCTTTTGAGTAGTCTAGAAGAATTAGAATTGATATTTTGTTTTGGTCATAGTCTCTAAAAATATCATCTGTAATATTTAATAAAGCAGAAAGACAGCTATATCTGGACCTAAAACCGGACTGCATCATAGGGATTATGTTGTTATTTTTTAAATGCGTTTGTAACTGAATATCAATCACCTTGTCCAAAATTTTAGATAATGTGGGCAGTACACTTACTGGTCTTAATTCATTCATGCTTTCTGTATTTTTAGTCTTCGGTAACGGAATAACATGTGCCCGTTTCCATTTAGTGGGAAAAATTGAATTTGTTAAGCAAAAGTTGATGATATGTGTGATATACGGTAGAAGAAAGGGAATACACAGTTGAAGCGTTAATATGTTAATACCATCATCACCAATAGCTTTACTTTTAATATTATTAATAATATGTAAAATATTAATTTCAGATACTGTTTTAAAGGTAAGAGAAGAACTGAGAGAATACTTAAAGTTATTTTCATAGAATATTTGTGTATCAATGTCTACTTTCATGTTTGGTATGACTTCAATAAAGTGTTTATTTATCTCATTTGCATTCCACACGTTTTTAATTTCAAAGTTATTTTTGGTTTTGCAATTATTTACCAAATATTTTAAATTATTCCACATATCTTTAGAAGATTGATCATGTATGTTTTTAAAATATGATTTTTTCTCCCTTATAGTCATGGCTGTTACTAAGTTACGCAATACTTTGTAGTCTTTCCATTGATTTATATTTTTAGTTAACTTGTAAGCAGTAAGTGCTTTATCCCTATCTAACATTAATTGCCTGATGGTATTAGTTAACCATGGAGCATATTTCTTTGAGATTCTAAAAGTCTGATATGGAACATGTATGTCAAGTAAAGTAATGATATTATTAGAAAGAAAATCGACTTTACTGTCTATATCTGGCAATTCATATATTATTCTCCATGGTATAGATTCCAGATCAGATTTAAATTGACTGTAATTTAAATTTTTGAAATTTCGAGTAGTAATAAATTTATTTGTATTAGATTTGACATCACAACCAAATTTTAAAACAACCAATTCATGATCGCTTATTTCTGGGATATATATATAAATGATGATGTAGTTAGCGAGATCTAGATGCACCCTGCCAAATATCACCTCCAATTAAAGCATACTCCACGTTCGAGGTTCGCAAAATAATTATGAGTATCAACTCTCATAAAGCCCCAGGATACGATTTAATCGATGGGAGAATCCTAAAACATCTACCCAGGAAAGCCTTTCTCATGCTTACTATTATCTATAATAGTAAGACTCCAATAAGCCTTCAATAAAAGCATTCTCCTCATTCAAGGTTCGCAGAAAAATAATCAGTACCAACTCTCACAAAGCCTCAGGATACAATTTGATCGATGTGAGAATCTTAAAATATCTACCCAGGAAAGCAGTTTTTATGCTTATTGTTATCTATAATAGAATAATTACTATTTAAATGGGAATAAGCCACAATTAAAGGTTAAAGTAGGTTTATTGACGTTTCAATTTCCACTTCGAAAATCGTTCTCAAAATACAAACATTAGTAAATTAAACAAATTTTGTTTTTTTTTGTTACTTGGTGAAAAATTCTTCTAATAATTTAATTTTATCTGACTCACTTATCAAATGCCCAAAATTTTTAATTCAACGCACCACAGCCAAATTATCAGTGAATTATATCAGCCACCAATGAAGGAACGAAGACTGAAGAGAACTTGGCTAGAAGACCTGGTTACATAGGTGAAAATGGAGAACTGTCGCTGAACGGTACCCAAATCAAGTCAATATTGTCATCACATTTACTAATTACTCAATGTATTGTTTATAAGTAGATTTTAGATATGCATTTAAAAATAAAAAAAGTAGTTTTTCTTCTTCTTCTTAACGTGCCCCATACCTAAGGACATTGGCGAATATCATGGCCCATTTGACATTATCTGCAGCCGTTCTGAAAAGTTCTATTGACGTTTTCCCACTCCATTGTCTCAGATTCTTCAGCCAGGACGTCCGTCTTCTCCCCGGTCCTATTTTGCCTTCCACCTTCCCTTGTATGACCAGCCGTATCAATTCGTATTTCTCGTTTCTTAGTATGTGACCAAAGTAGCTCATTTTTCTTTTCTTTATAGTGTTGAGTATTTCTTTATCTTTTTTCATTCTTCATAGCGTTTCCGCATTTGTTATGTGTTTTTTCCAAGATATTTTTCACATTCTTTGAAAACACCACATTTCAAAGTTAATGAGTTTTTTCTCTGTCGCCTCTGTAATTGTCCAGGCATCAACTCCATATAACAGGACAAAGAACACGTAGCATCTAGTAGTTTTTACCTTTATTTAACTATGAATTAAACATCGACAGGTGACAATTTTATTAAATTTATTTTCTTTACTGATTTCTGTCACGTGTCAGTTGGTTATCTGCATATACTGTTTGTATAATATTTGTATCTAACATGTATTATCTTCAACTTAAATTTAATTTTGCACTTCACATTTTCACAAGGTTAGCGCCTAGTGGAAATGTGGCGAAGAGGTCAGGAGAAGGACCAAGGTGACTGACGTTATCGAAAGGATAGCCAGACTAAGATGCAGATAGGGACGACACATAGCTAGAATAATGGATAGGCGATGGACAAAGAGAATACCAAGGGAAGATAAGAGACCACCTATACGATAGGCTTAAGATTTAAGATTTAAGAAGACGAAATAAAAACTGGATAACAGTGGCGCAAGCTAGACGGGGTTGGAAACGTGAGGAAGAGGCCTATGCTCAGCAGTGGACTTTTGAGGCTAGATGATGATGATGAGAATGATGATGAGCGCCTTAAGAAGGCTTTGAAAGCGCTAGCCCAGCCATAAGTTTCTGTTATCTTCTGATAAAATCTAATCGTATAATATATTGGAGGATTAATAAACAACAAAATATCGAACTCTAATATAAATGTTATATTAATCCAAATACCCGCTATCCCGATATTTACTATAAAGTACTAGATACTTAATTCTACAATCTAAATTATATAGGATTCATTTCACCAATATATTATATGATGGGATTTTATCAGAAGAACAAAGAAACTGAAAAAAAGAGCTACTACTATAATTAATGAAACATTGGGCCAGTTAAAACGTAAAATTGGCTAAGATCACTAACCGAAGAATTTTCTTAATGCTATGTAAAACATCAAACACGTTTTCACGACACATTCAAAATGGCAGTAGGAATTTACAATATTTGTTAATAACCATGACAGTCAGTTTCTGTCAGTTGTCAAATAAACAATAAAATATCAAACTCTGAAATAAATGTAGGTTATAATAATCTAAAGACCGATATTGATATTGTGCTTAACTTTTTTATGTACTAAATTTTTTTTTCTTTTCTGCAATTTAAATAAATTCAAATTCAAAAAGAATTCTCATTTATAAAATACTTGCTAATTTTCTTTAATATTACAATAAATGAAATTAAAGTAATGTATTCTTCCTAATACTTAAATTTGATCAGATAGCTTCAGTGCTATCTGAAAAATAAAAGTGCTATCGTAGTAGTTTATAATTCTAAATGGACCTTCAACATAGACTAGAATACGCTGGTGTCTGTTCGGCCTATGATGGAAGAGTATTGCAAGAGATAAAGACTTGCGGCTTAGTGATACCTCCATAGATCCCTGCTAGGCGTGACGCGTAATATACCGGTGTATATATATATATATATATATATATATATATATATATATATATATATATATATATATATATATATATTGATTTAGAGTATCAGCAATCGGTCAGGAAATAAAACTCTATTTGTTCAGTCTCAATATTTCGTCACGATTTTGTGACTTCTTCAGGAGAAAACTGTAAATTTATTAGAATAATTAATGATTATATGTAAACAAAATGAATATTTTAATACTTACAACTATAAGAATGAAAAGTATTAAAATATTCATTTTGTTTACATATAATCATTAATTATTCTAATAAATTTACAGTTTTCTCCTGAAGAAGTCACAAAATCGTGACGAAATATTGAGACTGAACAAATAGAGTTTTATTTCCTGACCGATTGCTGATACTCTAAATCAATATTTAAAACAGTACGGTCGAAAAAATCATTTAAAATATATATATATATATATATATATATATATATATATATATATATATATATATATATATATATATATATATAAACTAAGGAACACTCGAAGAGTGGTGGGTTTTTCGGTCAAAGTGGAGAAATAAAAGGCAAAGAAGGTGGCTACTTCATCTATTTATTGAAGACGTTTCGCTTTCTGCTCAGAAAGCATCATCAGTTCATCTAAAAAGAACAATATGAAAAACCAAACATCTATAGAGAAGTTATAACATGTGTGTTACCTTACAAAGACATGTAGCAGTCAATGATATTAAATGTGTGAAAATGCTTTCGATACTGGACATTTAGAGATAAAGTTGTATAAACAATTAATTGAAACTAGGTACAGTTTACAAATTAACAGACTTAGCACAGCAAAAGAACATGTGATAATCATATATGTATTATATATACATATATATATATATATATATATATATATATATATATATATATATATATTTCTCCCTAAATTTAAGGTTCACAATCTATGTTTATACTTTATTTTATGTTTAAGGACAATGAGGAACACACTGATTTTCTTGGCCCTTTTAATATCATCAACTATTGCCCAAAACCGAGTGGTTAGAGCTAGGTTAGGTAATCTGGGAGTACCTCAAAACATAGAATTACCAAACTTAGGTTTCGCACAAGGTTTTTTACCCCCATCATTGGCAAATGCTAAACACGTAAATATTAAAATAAGTAAAACAAAACCTTCAGGATTTGGCGCAGTTAATGGAAACGCTGGAATTACTGAAAGTAGAGAAAATATTGGATTTACTGCAAGAGGTAAGTGTGTTTTGAAGTGTAAAAAACCTATTTTTTATACAAACCATTTTGCCAAACCCTACTTAAGTGGAATGTGGAATCATACGCAGCGAGAATCTGTATCCGAACCAAATGACTTGGTGCCCGAAGGATTCATTCCAGTACCGAGTGGCTGGATCAAGTCCTTCCCACTTCAAAGCACCTAATCACTCTAACCATCTCTCCCTTAGGTACTAGGGGACTGATTTTTTTTGCATATCGAATTAATATTTAGGTGCTTCGGGTAATGAAGTACTTACAATAGAGCCATCTTAATAATTACAGTGTTAAGTGAAGTGTCTTTCATCATTTATCTTCACATCGCTGTCTTCTAGCTTCTGGTTGTATTTTATGTTTAGGATTTTGAAACCTTTGCACGAGATATCAATACATAGTGGAGTCTCGAAGATCTGATGTATATGGTGCTTCTTTCTCCCGGTGGCCCTCTTTTGTTGCTTTTTAAATTTTTTTTCTTTTGTTCACTTCTTCGTTAATTAATCACTGCTTTATTAATATTGCATATTGCATTTTTCTAAAGCTATTTTGTTGTGGTATTTTAATATGCACCGAACGGCAAAAAAAGTAGCCACCCTATAAATTTCCGAAAATAAAAATTCATTAAAAATTTTATGCACTGTTTCATATTGCGTTTCAATTTAAATATTCATTTCGATCATGTATGCTTGTTTTTGACAGTTTTGACGTTTATGTTGTTTTCTGTAGTCGCTGTTTATCTTCCAAGTTGAAAACATTTAATTAAACAGTAATTTAGCTTTTCAAATATGAATTTCGACTAAGTGAATAATAAAGACATGGTATTATCTACACTAGATGTTGCCCGAATTATTGCATTGCTACAAGACGGAAAAAGACAAGTTTATGTATCCAAAACTTTAGGTATTTCGAGACCTACAGTACGGAGAGCATTCCATCGCTTTATAGAGACTGGTACATACTCACGTCGACCTGGTTCCGGTCGCAGAAGAGTAAAATAGTTACCTCGCAAAGAGATGATCGTTTTATTGTTATAGAACTTTTAAGAAATCGCCATTCCACTGCAATTGCTGCAAAAAACCGTCTGCAGGAGGTTCCAAATTTGAATGTGACAGAACGGTTAGAAGACGGCTCAATGAAACAGGAGTAATCACAATAAGGCCGGCCATATATTTCCGAATTACAACCCAGACACTGTAGAAATCGATTAACTTTTGATCGACAACATCAACACTGGGATATACAGGATTGGAACCGAATTCTCTTTACTGATGAATCGCGGTTCTGTTTGAAGCCTGGCGATGGACCAGAGTAGAAAGTTTGACGGTTGTGATGTCATGGTTTGGACTGGAATCTCATTTGAAGCTCGAACTGAACTTATTTTCGTCAATGGTCCCCTGAATGCTCACCGGTATATAGAGGATGTTTCGACAGAAGCAGTAGTTCCATTTGGTTCATTTATTGGGGATGATTTTGTCTTTATGCATGATAATGAACGGCCTCATACTGCAAGAATCGTGACAAATTACTTGGGGAAGTAGAAATTAATATTCTAGAATGGCCAGCCTGTAGCCCTGATCTGAATATCATTGAACACGTTTGGGATGAACTTAATCGTAGAGTTAGAACTCAACCACGCCAGCCAGAAAGTCTGGCAGTACTTCAAAACATGCTTTGTGAAGAATATGAACGTATTCCTCAAGTTTTTATTCAAAATTTGTTCATTTGCCTTAAAACTCGTATGCAAACGGTTATTGATGTTTTGGGGCATAATATCCGATATTAGACAATTTTTTTTAAGTTCACTCGTAATTTTTATTGTTTGTAATTCATTTCAATATTACACTATTTTCTTTTATAGCCTTCTAATTAAATTAATTATGCTAAGGAATCAAGCATTAATGGCCATTTTTTTAAAATGAAAGATGTTGGGATACAATATAAACTTCCAATGGATTTCCAGTATAATAAACTTCCAGTGCAAAAAACTTCCAATGAATTTTTATTTTTGGAAATTTATAGGGTGGCCACTTTTTTTGCCGGTCAGTGTAATTTAATATCTTTAATGGAAATTCAAATCTTTAATAAAAATACAAAACAAAATCTTTCAGTTCGTAATAATTTAATTTCATCTGCCATATTCATATTGACAATTGAGACATATATTATACGTTAAAGAGTAGATTACTTGATATTGTTACTATTTCTGAGATGCGTTTGTGGGACGAGCTTACTGGAGGATAGTTCACTCGATTATTTAAAAAACTTTAACTTGAGAATACGCATCAGAAAAATCATAGCATGTAATTTGTCCTTAAAAGGACAACCACATGAAATAATTACAGTACAATTCTTCAATAAGTGATCCCATAGTAAATCATAAGGAAAAACCAGGAAAAAACCCCTTTACATGTCTGAGATCTGCCAAATTCTCCATTTTTAATATAAGATTGATACTAACTTATATTATATAATTTAATGGTCTTAATGTTTCATTTTAAATTAAAGTTTCCTCATGCACAAAGTATTTTATAAATACAGTCCTTTCTTCTTTCTTCTTCTCGTTTGGATCGATTTATAAATACAATCCTTTTATGGATGGTATTGTTATCTTCCTCGTATTATTTCTTGTAAATATTATAGGATCTTTTCCATTCAAAACAGTTCATTACATTCAATGCAGTGTATTATTGGCAAATGTTATTTGATGTTACTTTTAAGGTGCATTCTCTGAGAATTCTGGTGCCAATATTAATGGAATTAGAGGAGGATTTGATTTTTCCTCCAATGGAGGTAGTACCGCAACTTCAGGCAATTCACCGTTTGGAGTAACAGCGCAGAACAAACCCGCTAACAATGCAGGTAAAACTATATTATAATATAATTAAAATTAACTTACACCCTTATTATATATATATATATATATACACATTTATATATATATATATATATATATATATATACATATATATATATATATATATATATATATATATATATATATACATATATATATACAAATATACATACCTAAAATTAAGGTTACACCGAACTTTCCCATCCTCTCTGTTGTCTTCTTCAAGTCTTCCGGCTCTGGGGGTTCAGGAAACTGAGACCCCCTGTAAGAGCTGAAGAAGATATCAGATAAAATGTCGAAAGGTCGGTGTATTAAAAATCGATGCGGTTTAACCCGAAAGCCAAATGACAAATGTTACTTTTAAGGTGCGGAATCCAATAATTCTGGTGCCAATAATAATGGAATTAGAGGAGGATTTGGTTTTTCCTCCAATGGAGGCAGTACTGGAAGTGCAGGCAGTACAACGTTTGCAGGTAAAACTATATTCTAATATATTTAAAATTTTTAAAAATAAAAATATATAAAATTAACTTTATATATATTAATATTTATATATATATATATATATATATATATATATATATATATATATATATATATATATATATATATATATATATATATATATATTTGTATTAATCCTAGAGCTAAGATGAATACTATTACACTATTACAAGAATTAATATTAAACTCAACAGTTTTCCGGGTTGAACAGCGTCAATTATCATTGCGCCGAGATTTCGATATCCTCTTTGTTGTCTTCTTCAGGACTTCCAAGGTCTCTGTCTCCTGAGTCCCCAGACAGTACTACACTAATCACTAACCAACCAATGCACTACTTTATTAGTGGTAGGTTCTCTTAGCCCAGTAGGGCTGTATAGTTAGGATTGTAGCGCCATTATTTTTACATGAATCGATTGCCTTAATCGATAAATGCATTCAATTGTTATCCATTAGCAATGAAGAATGACTTTCTCTGGTACTAGCAGTTGCCTTAATAAAATGTTTAACAACTTGCACAAAGCACACTGTATTCATCCGACCTGTTTTTGAAGCTGGTACTAAAGTACCAGAGGCGCCCCATTTATCATAAAATCTTTAAAGTGTACTTTTGGGAATACCAGAGCAGAAGAAATGGCTGCTCCAGATGCTCCAACAATGCAGCATGTTGTTACGAGCGTTACACGTTCACCACTTGTGGTCTTACTAACCTGTTGTATACCTCTTTCTGCAAACACTTTTTGGAACTTTTGAACAGTAATGGTTCCTGTCTTATCTAAATTATAGATGCGTCTACCATTTCGAAATACCGGGAAACGCTTTAAGAAATTTCAAGTTTACTGGAAAACATTTCAACATTAATTGTATGGAAACCGGTTGCTCTTGCAAGACTACAACCTTCTGGGGTCCGGAGAGATAAATTATTGCTTTGACGTTTCTGAAATCCTTTCGTCCAAGCAAGTTAAGCACTTTTTGATGTAGGCCAGTTTGTTAAAACCATTATATTAGTCAAGCGTGTGGAAGCCGCGTTCACGCAGCGACGTAGCAGAAACTGGAGTCCTCCCGGCCCTCGTCGCTTGCAAGTCGCTTGTTAGTGCCTTGCAAGTAGCGGCTCCGCTCGAGTGTACACTGCCTAATTAAAACTCAAGTACTGCCGAGCTACCAGCGACCGCAAGCAGTTTACCCGCGGCGTGCACATTACTTGCAACGATGCCAGTATGCATCGAGCCTTAGAAGGAAAATTAAATTTGTCAGCCTCTTAATAAAGTCTTGCTTAGGTTTTTGTTTTCGTTTATATACCTAATTAAACATGAATTTATATAAAATATCTATAAAACAAATACAAAAAAATTTCTTCTATTCAATTTCATTTACATAATTTCTATTCAACACAGGGTAATGTTGAAAAATTTTATCTGATGTTTCTTTTAAGGTGTTAAAGGAGGATTTGATTTTTCCTCCAATGGAGGTAGTACCTTAAGTGCAGGAAATACAGCATTTGGAGTTACAGCTCTGGACAATTCCGCAAATAATGCAGGTAAAACTATTTATATTCTCGTTATAGATTTAAAATAAATTATTCCTTTATATGTACATATTTACTTTTTGGGTTTAATTATTCAAAAGAGTTTACCCTAATATTTGCCAATATTCAATGGATTTTGTGAAAACGTTGAAACGAATTTTTATTTCAAAGACGACATCTTTTAACTATATAGATATCTATCATTTGTCAAGCCCACCCCTTCCAGTACCTTTGATTTTAAATAGAGAATAGACTTATCATCAGCTATTATTATTTAATTAAATGTACCAAATGATATCCAACAATATCCATACAATTCGACAAGTCTTTTTTTTTATTTAGAAAATTGCATCGACCAAATGGCCATTCGCGAAAAATTAGTGGATTACATTAGGTACAATTCCTTCAATACAATTTGGTTTATTAAATATTGTGGTACTTATTAATGTCTTTCAAGAAATTTAGAGTATTGTTAAAGTTACAGGCTGCACCTAGAGCTTCTATAAGTGTTCCTGGTATCTTGTTATTGCTTCGTTGTTGATTGTAGAGGGAACATTCACAAAGTAGGTGCATTATTGTTAGTGTTGTATTACACGTTTCACATCGCGGCGGTTCGCACTTTTTAATTAAGTAATCATGCGTTAACCTAGTATGTCCGAGTCTGAGGCGCGTTACTATTATTTCTTGGCTTCTTGACTTAGGTAACACATTCCATGCCTCTATGCTGGGTTTCACTTGTTTTAATTTTGAATTCGACACATTCCATTTATTTTTCCACGCACTTAAGATTGATTTTTTTATATAAGCTTTTATATCCGTTGATACTGATGTGTTTACGATCTCGGAAACGTCACTCACTATCGCGTCTGTCTTTCGCACTATGGTCAGCAGTTTCGTTGCCTTTTATTCCTATATGGGATGGGATTCAGATGAAATTTATCTCATTATGATTGATATAAGCCTGAAGAAGGACTGTTTTAATTTTTTTTAAAAGCGGGTTTTTTGGATACAGTTGTCGGATGCTTTGTATGGCACTAAGTGAGTCTGTTAAGATAGTATATTTGGAGTTTGTTGTCAGATTGATTAGTTCTATGGCGCGATAGAGAGCATACAGTTCAGCTGTATAGATAGTACTAACATTAGATAGTTTGAATTTAAGGACCTTCTCTGGAGTTACTACAGACGATCCCACACCTTCGGATGATTTTGAACCATCAGTGTATATCTGGGTATGATTTTTATAACGACTAATGATTTTTCTAAAATGGCAAATAATTAGATCAGGATTAGTGGAGTTTTTATCAAATGACGTAAGTTCAAAGTTATATGATGGTATGTTTTGAATCCAAGGTGGATTATGATCATATGTGTATGGAATTCGACAAGTCTCTTTTCGAAATAACGATGAACATTTTGAAGAGGTTTTCGAGGTTGCTAAACACGAATATTATGACGGCGATGATCCTCAAGCTACCTGGTGCCCAGGGTAAACCTCGTCTTCTGAAGTTTTCTGAAGTCACATATTACGACGGCGATGATCTCCAAGGTACCTGGTCCGTGGACTTCGTCTCCTGAAGTTTTTTGTTAATTTGTTATTTAAGATTTTTATGAAAGTGGGGCATTAAATAAGAGTTACAATTTCATTTCTTGAATATAAATAGAAAATTTTTTTTTAACTTATTTTTGATGTTTTCATCAATTTAGCTTTTTTACATTAAACGGTTGGTTACATTTAGTTTCTGCTTAGGTTTCTTTGGAATTTCTTCTTGTTTTATAGTCGTAACTACCAGAAAATAATCCATGTTGTGTCTTCCTCTTGGAAACTTCTAACATTCGTGATGGTATTGGCGTGTTTATTTTCAATTAAAACGTGATCTATTTCATTAGCAGTATTACTATATGGGGAGATACATGTTATTGCATGAAATTCTTGATACTTCTTGATTAACAGAAGGACTAGGAGCAATGTTGAAGAATATCGAGTAAAGAGACGAGAGGAAAAACAAAAACACAAACAGAAAAAGCGCCAACAAATCAATAAAGAGTTCGAAGAAATGGAAAACCTTAATAGAGAACACGAATACAGAAAATTTTACAAACAGGTTAACGCAAAAAGAAAAGTTTTCAAGCTACAAGCGAACCAAGTCAAGGCCCTTAACGGAATTCTTTTAAACGAGAGAGTGGAAGTACTAGAAAGATGGCAGGAACATTTTAGTACGCTACTTAATGGAGAAAGTAGAGCTGAAGGTAGATATGATATAGAAATAGAACAGGAGGATACTGAACTACCAACTTTGAAAGAAATAAACAAAGCAATTCAGTCTCTATCCAGAAACAAGTCACCCGGAGCAGACAACCTACCCGCAGAAATATTTAAATGTGGCGGTCAAACATTTGTAACCCTCCTTCACAAACTACTAATACAGGTATGGCAAGAACGTGCGTTACCAGAAGATTGGAATACTGGAATTATATGCCCCATACACAAAAAAGGAAACGTTCTTGAATGTTCCAACTTTAGAGTGATTTCCCTTCTTAATACAGCATATAAAATTGTGTCCCTGATACTTAACGAACGACTGGCACGATATACTGACAATATAATAGGATCCTACCAAAGAGGCTTCTTGAAAAATAAATCTACCATTGATCACATATCATCCATTAGACAAATATTAGAAAAAACGACGGAGCACGACATAGACTGCCATTACATCTTCGTAGACTTTAAGGCAGCGTACGATACTATTGACAGGTCCCAATTATATTCGGCGATGATCGAATTAGGAATACCAAAAGTAGAATTAATTAAAATGACAATGATGAAAGTCGAACGTAAAGTGCGCGTACAAGGGGCTGTTTTAAAACCATTTAAACCAACAGAGGACTGCGCCAGGGAGATGCACTATCATGCACGCTGTTCAACCTAGCGTTAGAAAAAGTTATGAGAGATTCGGGAATAAACTTAAAAGGTACGATATATACCCGTAGTATACAAATAATGGCATACGCTGATGATATCGTCATAATTGAAAGAACCCAAAATGAAGCAGTGGAGGCTTTCACACGTATCAAAAATGCCGCAGAAAACATCGGACTTCTGATTAACATCCAGAAAACTAAATATATGCCGGCCATATCAAGAATTCAACAAAATAACTTAGAGGTGCAACACGAAACGATAGAAATGGTAGAGGAATTCTGCTACTTAGGATCACTGGTAGACTACAAAAATAACACATCCAACGAGATAAAAAAAAGAATATGCGTGGCTAACCGCTGTTATTTTGGCCTGGGCCAAAGTATGTTAATAGTAACAAAGTGCAAATTTTATAAAACAATAATAAGCCCAGTGCTCACATACGGATCGGAAACATGGGCAATGACGACCCGAGACGAAGAGTTACTGCGAGTCTTTGAAAGAAAAGTATTGAGGACCATATATGGCGGAGTTAACGAACAGGGTCTGTGGAGAAGGCGATATAACTTTGAACTCTATAGACTTTTTGGTGATGCAGATATTGTGAAGACCATCAAAATAAACCGCCTAAGGTGGGTGGGCCACGTTATGCGGATGGATGAGAGTGATCCCACTAAAATAACTATGCTAAACAGGCCGGTCGGAAGAAGAAGAAGGGGGCGACCTAAACTCAGATATCTGGACGATGTACAGGAAGATCTGAGGGAGATTGGAGTGAGGGGCTGGAGAAGACAGACACTCGATAGGGAAGGATGGAAGAATGTTTTGAAGCAGGCCAAGGCTCACGAAGGGTGTAGCGCCAACTGATGACATGTTATTGCATAGATGTCTTTTCTGTCAAATTTTGTACTCATGATTTTCATATTGTGTTCTATTGCAAAGTTCATTAGCAGCATGCCGTTTTTATTCGAAGTTTCGTGTATACTTTTTCCTCCCGGGATATTTTTGTAGATGTTTTTCTTTTTCGATTTTTACGTTAAACTCGCCTATTACTAATTTTACATCGTATTTTGCTAGGTCGTTTCAAAGGTTTTCTAATTGTTGGTAAAAATCCATTTTTATCTCGGCGTCTTTATCTTCGCTCGATGCATGTACGTTAACTATAGATATTTTACGATACTTTCCTCTCAGACCTGAACAGCAAATCCTTTCCGAGATTGGATTAAAATCTACTTCACTTTCCTTGAGACTTTCTTTTATTAAAAAGATTGCTTTATCAATTTCTGTTATTCCTATTCCCTTAAGTTTTGTTTCTTAGACAGCAAGAAATTTCCGTTTGTACTGATTTATCCGAAGCTGATTAAGTTTTCACCACTCCCTCTTCATAAATACTTCTAATTCCAGGTGACCATTTTTAGTTGGTTTTCCCTTAATGTATATCTTTTTTTATTTGCTCGTCTCTAGTTCTCTAGTCATTTCCTTTTTTGCTGCACTTGCCGCTTTGATTTCCATAATCGTTTCCTTATTCTTTGCCTTTTTCCGCCTTTATTTGTTCACATTGCGGTGCTTCTATTAGTTGTTTGGGTCATTATTAGATGCATTGCCTATGTCTTCCAAAATTCCTTTTAAGGAATTCCACTTCAAAAATAAAAACTTATTCCACTTTAATTCCTTTTCATCAGCTTTCAATTTCATATACCCTATTTGTGTCTTTCTTCCCTTTTCTCTTTCTTCCCTTGCTATTTTTTAATGGCAGCCTGTATTCCTCTACAAATCTTACAAGAAGTTCAAAGATAAAAATTTATCCATCGTCAGACCTGTAATAGCATACGGATGCGAAACGTGGACCATGACCAAAGCAAACAAAGAAAAGCTCAGACGCTTTGAACGAAAAATACGAAAAACCAATATCGAATTAAAAGCACTCTACAATGACGCCGATATTGTCCAAGAAATTAAATCACAGCGACTAAGATGGGCAGGCCATGTGCACAGACTGCATAACGAGAGACTTGTAAAACTGGTATGGGAGGAGATTCCCACAGGCAAAAGACCACTCGGACGTCCCAGAATCCGATGGAGAGATAACATCCAAGCAGATCTCCGGAAAATGAACATTCCATTTGACCCTAGGTTAATGGAAGACCGAACAAATTGGAAAAAAATTGTACAGTCAGCCAAGACCCACCCAGGGTTGTAGCGCTACGTGATGATGATGATATATATATATATATATATATATATATATATATATATATATAATATATATATATATATATATATATATATATATATATATAATATATATATATATATATATATATATATATATATAATATATATATATATATATATATATATATATATAATATATATATATATATATATATATATATATATATATATATATATAATATATATATATATATATATATATATATATATATATATATATATATATATATATATATATATATATATATATATATATATATATATATATATATATATATATATATATATATATATATATATATATATATATATATATATATATATATATATATATATATATGTTTGTTTTGAGGTTTCCGCGGGAGCTATATGTGCTGTCACTATTTTTCCGGGTTTGACTCCGCGTTGTAAAATGCTGGTTTTCTTGAAAACCATTGTTTTGGCGACGTTTCGGCAAGGTCTCACTTGCCATTCTCAAGCCTGGTGGAACTACTTCTCGTCGTTACTCGATTAGTACTGGTCGACTGGGCATTTCGGCGCTCGTTTAAGTACTCTCTCGGCGGCGCGCGGGCTCTTGTGATTGGTCCTGCCTGTGTGCGAGTGGGCGGGGCCTTGTCTGGCGGTTTCGCTGTTTGTTTTTTTTTTTTTTTTTTTTTTTTCTGTGCGTTAACTGAAGTTGAATTTTTTTGGACGGTTCTTTGCAGAGCTGGTTTCCAAGTTGTTGGAAGTCTTTGGGCATCATCTCGAGTGTTTAGGTTATTTGGATATTTTTCTATTTCTATGGCTTCCCTGATTATTCGCTTGGTTTTGTGTTCGATGTTCGCTAGCATTGTTGTCTGTTCTAGATCGATTGTGTGTCCTGTTGTTAGGGCATGTTGTGCAAGGGAAGATGTCTTTTCTTGCTTTGCAATAGCGTTTCGATGTTCTTCTCGTCTTACTTGAATTCTTCGATTAGTCTGTCCGATGTAGGATTTGTCGCAGTCTCCACAGGGAATCTTGTACACTCCTTGGTTTTCTAGTGGGATTTTGGTTTTTGCGGAGTTAAGCATATTAGCAATTTTCTTATCCGTGTTGAATATTGTCTCTATTTTATGTTTTCTTAGGACTCTACTGATTGAGTTCCACCAGGCTTGAGAATGGCAAGTGAGACCTTGCCGAAACGTCGCCAAAACAATGGTTTTCAAGAAAACCAGCATTTTACAACGCGGAGTCAAACCCGGAAAAATAGTGACAGCATATATATATATATATATGTATATATGTATATATATATATATATATATATATATATATATATACATACGCTCTGTCCTACTATATTTCTGAACTTGCTTTTGTTTTCCAGCACACTCACTTTGCCCGTCATGTTTTTCATTTTAATAAGGAACATTTTGTAGCTTTTTTGCTACTTTCTTTCAATTTAATGTTGAGGTAAATATTTGTTTTCAAAAATTGCTCCAGTTGAAACTCTTATTTGCTTCATTAAGTCCCATTTCTAGTTTAAAATTTTTCTGTTTCAATTCTCTAATACAATCCAGTGTCTTTTTTTGTTCTTTCATCTTCAAAGCTACGAGAAAACGCAGCTTTCTCATTTCGGCCCATGTCATTTTTCGCCAAAAGTTCACGTATCATTTTAAGCATATCCTCATTTTGGGCTCTATTCTTGCTCGGTGATCTCTTAATTTTTTCCTTTCGAAAATCTGTTTGTCCGCAGTTTCTCCTCTATTTCTCTTTTACCAGTTCTCCCTACCACTACTGTCATATTCCGATATAACTCTAACCTGTTTTATACCCTGATATAACCTGATATACTCCGCCACTGTGCATTTTGTACCTTTAGATTTCAATAATGGGGGGGAGTGGTTTTGACACGTCACCTGAGCGGGAAGTCGGTATGCCGATTCTGGAATACGTACGTCATGATACGTTGGCATATAACCCTCTGACAATTCCAGACCACGTTGGTCTAGAACCCTCTGACAGTTCCAGGACACTGCGATAAGGATGTGTCCGGGATCTCTCCGACAATTCCATGACATTGCGACAAGGATGTGGTCGGGATCTCTGTGACAATTCCCGACCACGTTGTTCGGGATCTCTCTGATAATTCCAGGACACTAGTGGTCGGGATCTCTCCTTATATATGTGATCGGGATCTCTCCTTATATATGTGGTTGGGATCTCTCGTACTATGATGTGGTCGGGATCTCTTGTACTATGACAAGTATATGTCCGGGATCTCTCTCTATATATCTACTCGCAGAGGCTTTGGCCTTTATCCAAACGGTAATTAAAAACAACAAATTTTTAATTTACTGATAATATAATCCAAAAAATATAACCGATTTACTTATTCCATAAAAATCTTTGTTAACTACACTTTGCACTATTTATTGTATGCAAATTATACTCGAAATCACCCAAAATTTGTAACAATTCTCATATCAAATTTACACACGTCTGATTAGCACGATTTCCAGAACCAGACTCCATTCTACAATTAATATAATCTACAAACTTATAAAATCAACATACTGGTTGTAAAATAAAACGGGAGTATTAATAAATTACTAAAATAATAAATTTTTAGGTTCCTTCCCTCAAAATACTGGAAAAATTAATAATGAAATTAGAGGAGGTTTTGGTTTCTCATCACAAGGCAGCATATCTGGAAATACTGGATTCGGTTTTACTTCCAACGAAGGTAGCACTGGCGCAGCAAATAATGGAAATCTTGATACCGGCGTTACTCTCGACTCTTTCGAATTGTTTGACAAAAATTTACATGAATCTGGTCCACATACACCACCTTTTCCAATTATTCCAACAACTCCAATAAATATTTCTCATGAAGAAAGACCATCACAACATCAAAGTGGGTTCTCTGGCGGTTTTCAAAGCCCAGTCACAACATTTCCGTTAACATCGATTCCTCAACCATTTAATCACAATGAGGAAAAGGACGAAGTTTTTAACGAATTCGGGTCTCGTCCACCATTTAATCACAATGGGGAAGGTTTTGATGTATTCTCTAGTACACGTGTACCTACAACAACAACAAAATCCACAACAACAACGACTACAACTACGCCGCGGCCATTTAAATTTTCAGCTCATATTCCAGACTTACCTGCCGTAAACGGTTTAATAGAACAACCTCAACCTGTGCAAGATTTTATTAACAATCCTCCTCGACCTGTGCAAGACTTTGGAAATAATCTTCCGCAACCTGTCCAAGACTTTAGAAACAATCCACCCCAACCCGTGCAAGATTTTAGAAACAATCCTCCTCAACATATGCCAAATGTTAATCAACTATCTGTCGATTTACCTCAGGTACCAATTCTGTCTGGACAGAGCCTTGAAGAGGTTATAGAACAAGAATGGAATTCTTTTACAGTGAGTACTTATCTTAACCTCCACGAAATTAAATGTAAACTAAAAAATTGTTAAATGTCTATTATTTATGAGTGGATCCTCGATTATCCGTCAGGGCACCGGACCAAGGGTATGACGGATAATCGAAAAGACGGTTAACAGAACATTAAAAAAAAATTAAAAATTCATAGTATAACTTTCAACTTTTATTTGTGTTTTATTTGACAATATAAGAGGGATTTATGTTAGTACAGTCGTATCAATTTGATTTAAAATATTCCGAAATCTTTGTTTGTTTTATTTTTACTTCACATTTTGCAACGGCTGAATTTCTTAATCGAGGTAAAATCATCAAATCTACCTTATTTGCTTCTTCTTATCGAGAATACCACTCGATGAATTGTTGTATGTGTGATGCAGCTTCTCTAGCTTCTTTATGCAAATCTTTGTGAGTTGCAATAACATCATCAATATCGCCACCGTCAAAGTCTGTGTCAGCTTCTTAATCAAATTCGTCCATCGATAGCTGTTTGCGTCTTCATCACAAATTAACCATTCGTTTATGTCATCTTTAGGTAACGAAAACAAAACAGTTGATTTAGGCATAACTTCATTTTTTGTTACCGCATCAGGCTCAGCTGTCACAGGGGCATTTTCATCTTGAGTTAATTCAGGCCATAATTTCTTCCACGATCTTTTTTTAGCGTTCCTTCCGAAACATCAGCCCAAGCATCCACATTATTGTCGACTGCGTGTTTTAAATTGTATGTTTTCCAGTATTCTGGCAAAGAATATTTTTCTTCCATAACTAGGTTTTGAATAATTTTTTTTCTGTATCTTTTGAATGTTTCAATGACCGATTGATCCATTGGCTGTATCAATGATGTTGTATTCGCAGGCGGAAAAGAGCACGTGATATTTCCATCGTCACTGCGCCATACCGGCTACAGGATGGGCAAGTGAATTGTCCAAAATGAGAATCGCGTTTGGTGACAAATTTTTTGATTGCAAGTATTATCGAGCGTCTGGTATAAAAACCTAAAAAACAAGACGTTAGAAAAATAGATAAACATATTTTAGATGGCAGTACATACCTTTTTGAACCAGTCTGCAAATACTTCCTGGGACATCCATGCATTGCATGTTGCATGTTTTTTTTTGCTGTACCAATAAATAATAAAGGAAGGAGATGGTCACCGCTTGCGCAATTTGAACACATCATTGCTACGATTCGTTGCTTTTGCGTTTTAAATCCGGGTGCATATTTTTCAAACACTGCAGCGAGTGTTTTCGTTGGAAATGCTTTGTAGTTTAATCCAGTTTCATCCGCATTGAACATTTGATCACGTGTCAAACCATATTCATCGATCATAGCTTGAAACTTTCTGTTATATTCGTCATCGACTTCAATACTTGTGGCGCTCAAGTTTTTACCTTCGATTTTCAGTTCCCGTATACCGTGGCGATTTTTGAACTTTTCCAACCAACCGCTGCTTCCTTTGAATTAAGGATCGCCATTCAATTTCATGTTGAAAAACAACGCTTTTTCGGCGACAATTGCTCCAGACAAAGGAACACCTTCGCTTCTTTTTTCTACGAACCACAAATACAGAGCCGTGTCGAGTGATTAATTTGTGGCTTTTTTCATTTTCTTACGATTTTTCACCAGGCCATCCAACGATTCCATTTGCGAAGCATACTTTTCAATTCTTTCAGTATTTTTCTTTAAATCATTGATTGTTGTTCTCGGAACACCATACTTTTTGTTCAATGCGACAGCAGAAACACCTTTCTTTAGTTCTGCAATAATTTCTATTTTTGTTTCAATTGACAAAACAACACGTTTTCTTTTTGATGCTCCAGATGTGGTAGGCTCAAAACTTAATTGATCAAACGACTAAGTGATACAATCAATGTTTGAATTTGAATCAAATTGAATTTTAGTGACACCCAGATATTGACTGTAATAATTATTGTGCTGTGCGTTTTTATTTTCGGCTTGCGATTCTAAAAATAGAACTCTAAAAGCACGGTATCATTTATCATTAAGCATTTAAATTGAAATTTAATTCAGAGCCCTGAATAAGAACAAAATTTATTTATATAAAAAATGCGGTTTTAACGAATTTCGTAAGGCTTATCGCAATGCTCAAACAGAATGAGGTGATGACTAAATTTTTACTTATCTATTCAATATAACGGTTAACAGAGGTGACCGTTAATAGAGAGATGAATAATCGAGGTTCCACTGTATCTGTTTAGTTTTGTTTTTATGACATTATCAAGTCTCAGAGATAATTTTAGTATATAAGTCTCTAAGTTAACGTCTTCGTGATTTGTATATACTCTTAAATCAGTCATTTATAATACAACTGACTGTATTTGCCGCTTACTTTATACTTATAAATATATTCACTTTTTAAACAGTAAGATAGAGAAAATGCTCCCGCATTTTTATTTTAAAAATAAAAATACCATATTGTTCTATGTAAAAAAAGTATTCATTTTTAGACCACTAAAGCCAAACATAACCTCAATAAATTAAAACGAGTTTTTTAGTTTTTACGATATCGTGGGTTCTAAACATTTTAAAAACCTATTCTTTTTTTAATTTGTAGGGTATTTTATTATCTACATTATAATATTTTAAGATTCCTTAAAAAAAAACTGTCTCAAAAGCCACTTGAAACACAAATCTTCAACAAATTCCCTCTTCAATATTCTAAAAATAAAAATACTATGTTGTTCTATATTAACAAGCATCCGACTAAAAAATTTTTAGACCCCTAGAATCAAACATAACCTCAAAAAAATTTAAACGTATTGTTATGTCTTTATTAATTTATAATTTATTATATTGTTCTTATTTTAATTTATTAAAAAACACGATAATTTATATCAATTTATTAAACCACTGTACAACAATTTATTTGACTAATAATACATAATTTATCTATACAAACGATACAATTTAAACGCGGCGCGAATCTTCAAAATTAACTGCCCCCCTCAATGAAAACTCCGTTATTATATATATAAAAATACAACCGGTCGAGAATTCAGGTGAATCCCTCTGATTATACTAGAAGTAAATCCGGGTCATCGTTTCGACCGGTTTCTGGAAGCTTCTGTTTCAGGTAGATTTCTGCCAGCTGATCGAAGGGTCTCGTAGAATCTACAA
This sequence comes from Diabrotica undecimpunctata, assembly GCF_040954645.1. Lineage (NCBI taxonomy): Eukaryota > Metazoa > Arthropoda > Insecta > Coleoptera > Chrysomelidae > Diabrotica > Diabrotica undecimpunctata. Next base: position 19,925,548 of record NC_092809.1, on the reverse strand, counting down.
CATATTAGTGAATAAACAACATGTTTACAGGTTTTTAATATGACTCATATTTTTACGTAACATTGCCCCCCTCTTAAAAGATGGTTCCTCCTGGAACCTTGTCGGGACTGAAACTGGAACGGTATGCTGGTATCGGCAACTAGACCCTCTTTTACAACTTCCAGTTGTATAAAAATGACAAGGGACGGTTTTCTCTCCGCACCAGTAACTATGCGGATTGCAACAGACTAACACCTGGACTTCGGCGTCTTTAAAGATCTCCTCCACCATATTTCGGATAACCCTCCAATCTAATTGGCGGCACTCCAACTTTGTCATGGCTAACTTTTGCCCGTCGGACTCTAGTACGTGCTCTCTCAATTGAAGTAAGGCTTCCCATACATCTCGGTAGGTAGGTTGATCACGGGCAGTGTCTTTTGTTACCAGGTAGAAAAGGTAACGTGATGCATCTTGGAGTTTCAAGGTTTTACCGGGAGCTGGCACTTGGCATTGAAGTTCTGCAATTCGAACAAACTTCCTTCGAAAGACGGATACCAACCCTGGTGCGTCTTTGATACTGGCCGGGATGGTAAGGGCCAGCGAGTAGTCATCGGGGAGCGCGAGTAGATCTTGTTTTTCTTCAGTGGTAACACCATGCCTTGCTTTACCGGTACCTCCATAGGCATCCATGAATTCCTCAAACTTGAGGTCAGACACATCTTGGACTTGGTTTACTCCCACTTCTTCATCTACGTCGTGGTTACCTTCGAAAGACGCCAGCCGGTTATGGTGTACTATCATCGGCTTTCCCCTCGGAATCTTGCTTATTCGGTAGATGACATCGTTGATCTTCTCCATAATGAGGTATGGACCTTCCCAAAACTGCTGCAACTTGGGAGAACAACCTTTTCGCTTTTTGGGATTGTAGAGCCAGACTTTGCCGTTCTTCTTAAAACATCCCTTTTCGGCTTGCGTATCGTACCGTTTCTTCATTCAGTCACTAGCGATCTGGAGGTGGGAACGGACCAACTCGTGTACATTGTCCATTCTTCTTCGTAATTCGATCACATAATCTTGACATTCGACACCCAAACTCTAGATCACAAGGTAGTCGCATCTCGCGTCCGAATAGGACCCTGGCTGGTGTCTGGCCTGTTGATTCGTTAACAGCAGATCTATAGGCCATTGTCAAGAACGGAAGATATTGGTCCCAGTCTCGCTGATGATCGGACACCATCTTTGTCAAATACTTGCCAACTGTCCCCCTCAATGAAAACTCGGTTATTATATATAAAAATACAACCGGTCGAGAATTCAGGTGAATCCCTCTGATTATACTAGAAGTAAATCCGGGTCATCGTTTCGACCGGTTTCTGAAAGCTTCCGTTTCAGGTAGATTTCTGCCAGCTGATCGAAGGGTCTCGTAGAATCTACAGCATATTAGTGAATAAACATGTTTACAGGTTTTTAATATGACTCATATTTTTACGTAACAGTATATTTTTGTTTTTGACGATATCTTCGATTAACATTGTAGAAACCTAACCTTTTTTTTTAATTTGTCTATTTTGACCCCAGATCACAATTTTTGGCTGTTACTTTATATATCTTAGTTTTTAATCGGAAGTCTTCCATCTATCTGTAGTTTATATATTGTATTGATAAAAAATTATGCCTACAAGAAAATTTAGCGGTTAGATTAAATTTAAACTTCAATTTTATAGTCTGGGATCTCCTAATACCCCGGCCAGCCTATTATGTCATATAAAATGAATTCTAATAAAGTTATAATAATGTGGGAATCTCATAGATTTTACGAATTGGTACCGACTATGAGTGTTATCATCATCACTGGCTCGACAACCCTTTTTGGGTCTTGGCCTGTTCTAGGATTCTTCTCCATTCCGATCTGTTTCGTGCTTTTTTTCTCCAGTTTTTTATTTTTAAGGTTGTTATATCATTTTCTATTTGTTCTAAGTATCTCAGTTTCGGTCTTCCTCTTGTTCTTTTTCCTACTATCATCTGTTTGAATATTTTGTTTGGTATTTCGCCTTCTTCCATTCTTTCTACATGTCCCATCCAACGCAGCCGTCCTATTTTGATGAATGTTATAATATCCGGATCCTGGTATATTTTGTATAGTTCAGAGTTGTATCGTCTTCGCCATATTCCGTTTTCTTTTGTGCCCTCATATGACCGACTATGAGTGTACTAAGGGTTTTACATGTTTAAATGGGGAATTCCCCGAGTTGTGATACAATTTAACGAAATAATATAAATATATTGAGTTCCAGTATCACTTGATTTCTTGTCGTATTTGTGAATAGTCCATAAAATTCTGAACATGAGTTACGTTTCATTTATATCTAGCCAAAAGCAACTGAGTAAAGATGAACTTTTACGTTTACTGGAAAGTGATGACTACAGCTTGATATCAATGATACAGCAAGTGATTTAGAAGATGAAGACAATGTAACAGAAGTAGAAGAAGAAAATTACCTCATTATTGATCAATGCGCAGAGCTAAATGAACCAAGAGTTACTGACTCCGAAGGCTTACCGGTATATGTATCTAAATTGGAACTGAGTGGTCAAGGTTGCCAAAAAACACAAAAGTGAAACGAGCAAAGGCATGCTCGTAAACATGCTCTAGGACTTCCAAATTACAGTGATGATATATTAAGTATCAAAAACGCTTTCCTTTTGTTTTTGTTCAGACGAAATTCTAAACATAATTACCATGGAAACTAATCGGAAGGCTCAAGATAAATGGTATAGTGAAAACCCAAATAAAACTAAAGTGTATGTTTGCGTTGATTTTGTAGAGATTCAAGCCTATATTGGAATATTTCTTATACTTGGAGCTTTTCATGGATCAAAAGAGGCGATCGATATGCTTTGGTGTGACGATATTGCTTACTGCCGTTCTATATTACCAGCTGCTATGTATAGAGATCCGTTCAAACAAATAACTTAATTTGTTTTGACAATTTTGAAACCAGACAAGAACGAAAATCAGTAGATAAACTGGCCCAATAAGAGATGTATGTGATATTTTTATTTCTAATTGTAAGAAATCACTTAAAGGACCATTCCGAGCTTTTATGACGAGCGAACCTGACAAGAACGGATTAAAGATATGGGCCCTTGTGGACTACACTACTTCTTTTATTGTAAACATTCAAATTTATTTGAGTAAGTTTTTGAATTACCAATAAGAAAACAAGCAAATTTTTAAATCTATTAATTTTTAGGAAAACCAGGTCCTAAGGCCGAAAAAGCTCAAGGCCAAAGAATTACGAGTTTACAACTTGCGGATAAGTTATGGGAGAAGAATATAACTCTAGGTGGAACTCTTCGAACCCAATTCTTCGTGGTTAACCCCAATAATAACACATCTGAGGAAATAAAAAGGCGAATAATAATTGCAAACAGGTGTTATCATGGTCTATCAAAGTACTTAGCTAACAAGCATGGGCCATGAGCGAGGCATGGACGCTAACGAAAACAGATGAATCCGCTCTATCCATTTTTGAAAGAAAGGTGCTACGCAAGATATTCGGAGCGGTCTGTGAGAACGGAATATGGAGGCGTAGATATAACTTTGAACTGCAGAATATCTACAAGCATACGTTTGCTGGTAAAGATATTACCACTATAATTAAGCGAAACCGCCTGCAGTGGGCAGGCATGTAGCCCGGGCCCCTGGGTCAAACATGATAAAAAAGATTCTAACAGCGCAACCCTTGACATGCAAAATCAGAGATAGTTTGTGTACATTGTATAAATAATATGTAGTTGTTATTTAGTCTGCTAGCGTCAGCAGTAGAATGTATTTTGTAGTAATGTGCATGCTTTAGTCTAATAAACGTTCAATACTACAAAAATAATGTACTACTGGTACAGTTTTTTTTTCGTATAAGCATAGTTCACCCGTTTAAGAATGGGGTTCGTTCAGGCCCCGGCTCGTCTTTTGTGTAATATTTTGAGGCACTGTCATCCTGGTGCAACATACACGCACCCTGATGCGCATCGCCATTACTTCTGGAACTTTTTATTAAATTATATTGGACGAGAGACCCAAAAATCTCATATGAAAGTTAAAACACCTTTAAATGCGGGATATTTTCGGATCTCGAGTCAGTGGTAGTCAGTCGAGGAAGTCAGCCCTTCACGGGCGCTCCTAAAGCACTTTGCTCTAAGGGCTCTGCATTTTTTTTAAGACTCTGTGGCTGAGTTTTTTTTTATCACAGTTTGTGCTTTATTTCTTCAAACCTGCAAGAATAAACAACAGATCTCATCTTTTTCAAGACGAGATCCCACAAAGAGCGTACGGACTAACATTGCACCTTATTGTGTAATATTGCGCAATGTTAGATCACAACCGGTAACTATATGAATTATTCCACATAGTTACTAGTTCCGATACGACAAAATTCAAACCCACGACCCGCCTGCACAGGAAGCATTCATGAAGACAGCGAGGAGATGCATCGGATGTTAGCACATCAGCTTACATGCCGATATCCGAGCCTTCTGCAGACCTGAGACCGCCGGTGTGCAGATACCTTCGACGAGCCAGCCCTCTTCGAAGTTAGACGCCCCAGCTGCCAACGTAGATCACGGAGTAGGACCAGTCAGGCCCCCCTACAGTTAGGTGGTCGTTTGCCACGTAGGTTTGGGCCCCTGGCCTACGAGACACCATTTGATATGGTTAGATGGGATCCGGATAGCCTAGAGGAGGACGAACCCGCCGAGGGAGTGAGTACATCGACCGAGGATGGATGGATGGAGATGCTGTCACCACCACCGACCTCCTCCTGTGTAGTGTTTCTGTGCAGTGTAGTGTAGTTGAAAACAATTTTCAATTGTTAAAGTTAGAAACTGTAAGTACGGTTAATTTTAAACATTTTTCTGCTTTTATGTTTCAATTGTATCTCTGTGTTTTTTTAAAAAGTTTTTTAATAAAATCAGTTTTTTTTATCAGCCTCCGAGTCTCCAAAGCGGGGGGGATGTCATCCTGGTGCAACATACACGGACCCTGATGCGCATCGCCCTTCCTTCTGGAACTTTTTATTAAATTCTATTGGACGAGAGATCCAAAAATCTCATATGAAAGTTAAAACACCTTTAAATGTGGGATATTTTCGGATCTCGAGTCAGTGGTAGTCAGTAGTGGAAGTCAGCCCTTCACGGGCGCTCCTAGAGCACTTTGCTCTAAGGGCTCTGCATTTTTTTTAAGACTCTGTGGCTGAGTTTTTTTTTATCACAGTTTGTGTTTTATTTCTTCACACCTGCAAGAATAAACAACAGATCTCGTCTTTTTCAAGACGAGATCCCACAAAGAGCGTACGGACTAACATTGCACCTTATTGTGTAATATTGCGCAATGTTAGATCACAACTGGCAACTATATGAATTATTCCACATAGTTACTAGTTCCGATACGACAGCACATCCAATGAAGGTTAAATAACTAAAAAACACGGTTTATTTGTTTTTTGAGGTTATGTTTGGGTGTAGGGATCAAAAATTTTTTTTTGTTTAAATACTTTTTGATATAGAGCAACATGGTATTTTTATTTTTGGAATATCGCTGGGGGCATTTTCACTATCTTAACCGGCTAGACCCTTTGTTACTTAGTTAACGTAAAATAAAATTATAATTATAAATATTGTTTATTTAGTTTCTAACTACTTATTTTTATTTTTTAAGACGAGATTTAATAAAGTGTATGCCAACCAAGAAGAAGCAAGATACAGGCGAGAAGTTTTCATCGAAAACAGAGCAAAAATTATGCGATTCAATATGGAGTACGCAGAAGGAAGAAGAAATTTTGTTCACAAAATTAACGAATTTGCCGATATGCTGCTTCACGAATTTAATAACAACTTTAACGGATTCAATAGAAGTAGACGGGAACCAGATGTACCTTTGAAACCAGCTACAACGTTTGTCCCGAGTGCAAATGTTGTTTTCCCGGACAGTGTCGACTGGAGAATGATAGGAGCTGTGAGTCCTGTTAAAAGTCAAGGAAAGTGCGCAGGCTGTTGGGCCTTTGCTGCGGTAAGTTTATCTTTCACTCAGTAATATAAATTTTAACATTTTTGTAATTACATTTTTCATAACGATTTATCATTTGTCAGTCCCTGCAGAATGTGTATACCTAAAGCTAGAGTAGTATTGTATTATACACGGTGTCAAAAAATAAAATTTGTGCACGCATAAAACTCGACGAAATTATTATTGTGACAAAAATTTAAAAACCGGTTAATTTTTATATCGAGTAGAACAAACTTTTATGCAACCCTCTACATATTTTTCATAGGGATCAGATGACCAATAATTTCGAAAGGGTTTTTACTATTTACACTCACCGATAAGCCCTGTAGATTGTGGATCATCAGATAGACTTTCATCAGACGAATCTTTATATTTGAATACTGTTTTTAGTTCTCCGGTGCTCGCATCTAGCATTGCCTGCTGGTTATGATCTAGATCCAAAATAGCCGATTTCCTAGCGCGACTATTTATTAGGGATAAAGCACTTTTGCCTAACAGCTTTGGATATTTCTTTTTTGTAGTTCGTCGACTTTAGTTTCCGTCTCGCTTCTCATTTCTCTTCTTTTCTGCATTGGTTGCCTGGTATTTAGGCTAATCTTTTCTTCTTTTTGAGTTCTAGGACAGAATTTGTGTTGACTTTCCAGTAAGGCATTTGTTAATTTAATATTTAAGTCGTTTATATTATTTTCTGTTTCAGGACTACTAAGTATGTCGGAAATACATTGCTGAAAACTATCTACATCTGATGGTTTCATCCATGGTTTTGGATTGTTCTTCTTTTTAATCATCTTATACCTCTCCTTTTTTAAGCTTATTTTTATTTTACCCCGTACCATTCTATGATCGCTACTGATAACAAATCTGTTTAGAACCGTGATGTTTTTACCGGTGTGTTTTTTGTCCGCGATAATAGAATCTATTTCGTTTTGAGTTTTTTCGTTAGTACTTTGCCATGTCCATCTTCTCTGTGGTTTATTTTTGAAAAAACTGTTTATTTGGAATAGTTCATGTTGCTTGCAGCATGAACCTTAACAGTATTTTTGCCAAGTTCATTTCTACCATCCAAGCCGAAGTTTCCTAGTGGTTTTTCTGTAGGGTTGGATTTCATCCCTGTTTTGGCGTTAAAATCACCACGTGTAAAAGTAAAATGTCCTTGATGTTCTTTAAGAGCAGCTTCGATATTATCATAGAATATATCCACTTCTTCATCATGGCCTGTTGTTGGTATATAAACCTGTATTATTTTCATATTATATACATTGTATTCAATTTGAGAGTAACAAACGCTACCCGCTTAGAAGCCGTTATCTACTCTTACCAAGAACAAATCGAACAAACCATTGAGAACAATAGAAGTATGAAAGTATTGAGAAAAATACTAAAAACAGGGACAAGGCAGATAATAAAGATTAACGATAAAAATGGTCATCTTACAACCAAAAGAGAGGAAACCCTTAAAATAGTTGAAGATTCTACAAATTGCTGTACACAAGCGAACACAAAGCAAATGGCAGAGAAGATCAAGTACCAGAAATATTAACAAGGAAAAAGGGCATTGTTAAGGATCAGACCTTTTAGGGGAAATCGCAATAAACGAAATAAAACTAGCCCTAACGAAAGCTAAAAATAACAAATCTCCAGGCGAAGATTGTGTAGTTACTGATGCAATCAAAATCTGAGGCACTTGCCTACTTAAGAAAATAAAAAACCTTTTTAACATGTGCCTTTTGAACAGTAATATACCCGACAAATTTCACAATGCTGAGGTAATTCTATTGTCATCATCATCATCCAGCCCCATTTTTACATCCATTGTTGGATATAGGTCTCCTCCAAACGTCTCCAGTTCTCTCTATCTCTAGCTGCTGCAATCCAGTTTGTTTTTATTCTTCTTAGGTCGTCGGTCCATCGGGCGGGTGGTCTGCCTCGACTTCGCTTGTCGGCTCTTGGTCTCCACTCCAGTAATCTCTTCATCCATCTTCCGTCTTCCATTCTAGCGTCCAGCCCACCTCCACTTTTGTTTATTGATTCGCAGTATAATATCGTTTACGTCAGTTCGTCGGCGTATCTCCTCATTTCTCACGCGATCTTTCAAGGTCAGGCCCAGCATTGATCTCTCCATTCGCCTTTGTGTTACCCTCAGTTTTTAACTTTAACGAAAGCTACTGCCGAAAAACTGAGGGTAAATTCTATTGTACAAAAAAGGAAATCCTCATGAATGAGGAAACTACAGACCTATAAGTCTTCTTAGTCACCTATAAACCTGGTAAATCTACGGACTCTGCATTGGATGATCTAAATCGTAAAATAAAGTCAATGGAAGATGACGATATAGCAATGGCCGCTTTTTTAGATATAGAAGGGGCGTTTAATAATGTTACCACCAGCTATTTGATAGGAGCTATGAGTAGACGAGGCGCACCTTAGGTAATATGCAGATGGATAAGGGCATCCCTGGAGAATAGGACAGTAATGTCCACTCTGGGTAAAGCAACCATCAAAGCAAAAGTAGGTGGAGGCTGTCCACATAGAGGAGTTCTGTCCCCTCTACTTTGGGCAACCTTGGTAGATGATCTCCTCAGAAATCTGTCCACAGAAGGCTTTTATTGTCTAGGATATGCTGAAGATATAGCAATCGTTGTCAGGGGCAGGTTTGCTCAGGTGGTATCTGAGAGAATGCAAGCAGCCCTAAATATAGTTGATGACTAGTGTGAACAAGAGAGACTGATAGTCAATGCTCAGAAAACACAAATCGTCAACTTCACCAAAAAAAACAGCACTACAAGGCCTAAAACCACCGGTGCTGGGAAGAACAGAGATTTCATTTGCCAAAGAAACAAAATACCTTGGGGTATATTTTGATCATAGGCTTACAGCTATGATCAAAACCACACAGAAAGCTACTATGTCTCTGGGCATATGTAGAAGAATGTGCTGTAAGAATTGGAGACTTAACCCCAAAATGACTCTATGGTTATACACAAGGGTTATTAGACCCATGATAACCTACGGCTCGGTGACGTGGTGGACAAAGATGCAACAAGTGGGAGCAATAAGACTGCTAGGTAATACACAAAGGTTAGCATGCCTGTCTATTACAGGGGCCATAAAAACAACTCCTACTGCATCGTTGGATGCAGTAGGAGTCCTGATGAATCTACCACCACTTCATATCTTTATACAGGGCGAAGCCAAATAAGTGATGCACAGATTAATCCATAGTCAGCGACATATCCAGATGCATGGTACTGAAAACAGTAAGCTAATCGAGGAGCTAAAAGCCGATATTGTGATGGGGAAACCCATCGATGCAACATATATGAGAACCAATAAGTTCACAATTAAAATACTGGGCAGGGAAGACTGGAATAAAGGCGTACCTATACAAGCTGCTGCTACTTGGTACACGGATGGCTCAAAAACATCGAAGGGTGTGTGAACCGGCATAGTAGGGACAAATCAAAAGGATACATTTCCCGGTAAGTCTATCTAAGGATGTGACAGTTTTTCAGGCGGAAATAACTGCAATCCATCACTGCGTGGAAGAAATAGAAAGGCAGGAAAGAACATTTCTGTTCAGTTGCCATCTTTACAGATAGTCAGGCAGCGCTTAAGGCACTCAATTCTGTAGAGGTAAATTCTAAGCTAGTATGGGACTGCGTGCGTGCCCTACATAAAGTAGGAGACCGTAGCAACGTTACAGTAGCCTGGGTACCGACGCACAAGGGGCATAAGGGCAATGAAAAAGCAGATGAAATGGCAAAACAAGGCTCATCAATGCCATTCATTGGAGCGGAACCCTTAACAGTCAAAGACATAGTAGGTCTTCTAACAGGGCACTGTAAGCTGAATAGGCACTTGAAGCTGATGGGATTATCAGATGATGATCTGTGCAGATTCTGTAACCTCGAAGAAGAAACAGCAGAGCACATTTTATTTCAGTTGTTACAGTCTGGCAAATGTGCGGTTCTTTGTATTAGGAGAAGAAAATCAACCAGCAAATAGCTACATGAAAGGTGCAGTCTCGAAGCTACTAGACTTTATAAAAAGAGTCAGGCTACAGAATGGTATCTAGGACTAGAGGACCACAATAAATCTGAAAAGGTCGCAGTGGAATAGGCCGAAAGGCCACCTCTCTTAATCTAATCTAAATCTAGTCACCTATACAAACTCTTTACAAGAATAGTAAATAATCGTCTTGGAAAAAAACTTGATTTCTACCAGCCAATAGAGCAGCGGGATTTCGTACCAGATTTGAAACGAATAAACTACAGAGCATTAAAACAGTAATAGAAAAGATTATCGCATAAAATCGACCACTCGTTCTGGCTTTTGTAGATTTCCATAAAGCCTTTGACATGGTAGAATGTGACAAAATCCTGGACGCACTACAAGTATGCCGCATTGACTACCGATATACAAGGTTAATTTACAATACATACAAGAATGCAACTATGTCGGTGAAACTACATAAAACATGGATCATATCCCAATCTGCAGAGTAGTCTGTCGAAAAACTTAACTGGGAAGAGAAAGGTCTGAACATTGACAATAGAAGACTAACAAATTTGAAATTCGCAGACGACATGGTTTTGTTCTTGGACAATTTCAAGGAGATATGTATAATGCTACATGAACTTCAGTTAGTGTGTGCCAGTGTAGGTCTTAAAATAAACATCTCCAAAACAAAATTCATGACAAATCTAGTACCTAGCGGAAATATCAATATTGGAGACAACGAAGTAGAGCTGGTAGAAAATACATATACCTTGGACACGAAATAAAGATCACAAGAGACAACCAAACATGCGAAGTACAAAGAAGAATGAACCTAGCATAGGCAGTCTATGGAAAACTCAAAGACATCTTTAAAAGAGATATTCCAATTTCTTTAAAACGTAAAACATTTGACAAATGTGTCTTGCCTGTGATGACCTATGGTGCCGAAACTTTGACATTGCTAGCTACAACTTCTAAAACGCTGCAAATAGCTCAGAGGAAAATAGAAAAGTCAATGATGAGTGTATCGCTTCGTGACCAAGTTAGAAATGAAGACTTAAGACGAAAAACAGGGGTTACTACATTGAAATAGAACTGAGCTGGACACGTCGCCCTAATCAGTGATGAAAGGTGGACGAAGAAATTGCTTGAGTGGATGCCGAGGTTAGACAAAAGAAGTAGAGGAAGATCCCCTATTCGTTTGACTGACGATCTCAAGAAAATGTCAAGAAATTGGATGAAAAGTGCTCCAGATAAAGCACAATGGACAAAAATGAGGGAGGCCTATGTTCAGCAGTGGATGCAAAGGCCTGGGTAATGATGATGATGATGAAAGCAGTCTTAACTATCTTTAAGCAAAACACGTCGTCATATAGGAAATATTGCAGAATCAGTGACACCGCTGGCTGACTTATAACGTTTTGCACTACTTTTTAAATCTAGTTTGTAATCGGATATTCAGATGGAACGTACTGTACGTCCATTGTCAAAGTAAGTTTTCAAAGTCAACACTTTTGGCTACATAAATCCAATAACCAAAATTTTTTACATAAAATGTATTGCCGTATCACCGGGGATAAACGAAATTTTAAAACGAAAAATTAATAAAAATATGGTTGTAAAACAAGCTTATTTTTATTAAAAATACTGAATTATTGGAAAAAAAGGTTATAATCTGGACTTTGGTAATTACCGAATAAGACACATACTTTATACCGAACATTATATACCGAATTTGTGCTATACATACGTTTAAATGTTTTATTTGAGAAAGATAAATCGAAAATGAAATTAACGCTGTGAAATACGTGATTTTGAAAATTTACAAAACGTAGTTTTTAATATTTTTCCAAATTAAATTTCTCATTAAAACTTTTGGTATAGTACGCAATTACATTAGATTATCTGTCATATGAATTTTCCCAAAAACCTTCATCTCCATAAAATTTTTCATAATGTAGCAACTTTTTCCTAATATATTTTAGGCCGGAGCGTTAGAGGCTCATACCTTTAGGAAAACTGGAAAGTTAGTCGAAATCAGCGCCCAAAATTTGATTGATTGCACACAACCGTATGGAAATAATGGATGTGCGGGTGGACTAATGGATCCTGCATTCGAATATGTAAGAGATAACAATGGTGTCGACTCAGAAAAATCGTATCCTTATGAAGGAGTGAATGGAGAGTGCCGATTTAGAAGAGAGGATGTTGTTGCGACGTGCACTGGTAAGTGTAGTAAATATATATCATATATTCAAACACACACACACACACACACACACACACACACACACATATATATATATATATATATATATATATATAAATATATATATATATTCTAATATATATATATATATATATATATATATATATATATATATATATATATATATATATATATATATAATAAAAGACTTTTATTGACTCCAACCCATCCAAAACAGTTATATATTTGTTCCAAACGAGTCACAAGTACTTCTTTTTTCTTATATATATATATATATATATATATATATATATATATATATATATATATATATATATATATATATACTGTTATGATTGTTTATTTTGACTGTGATTTTAATTTATTGAGCCAATAAAAGAATTATAACTTAATTGTTATCAAATGTAAAATAAGACTCCTTACATTACCTGTGTTCGATGAATTCAAAGATTTTCTAGTTGTCCTTTATCGAGATAGAGAAGAAGGATAATAATAAAAAAAAAATAGTATATTACAAAAATTTAAGCATTCTTTATTATATATGAAAAAGAATAAAACAATTTTCAAATTCTGCCGTTATATTATCAATCAGCATACAAGAAAATAAATGAAATTTTTATAATAATAAGATTTTAAATCTACATAAATTTATAATAAGTGAAAACCAATTTTACTTAAACTTTCCTTTACTTGAAACAAAAAACAACAAAACTGTGACTTTTGATTAGTCAAACAAAATTCAATTCTTTAAATTTGAATGATAATGACCATGATGTCAACACAGATCCTTCACAGATACCAATTTCAATTGTACAAAACACTTACAGCTTTTTTTTTCTTATTGAATTCTATGTTGGCACATACCCAGAAAAGTCCAGTCTCCTTAACGATGTGATCTCTCCTCTTTGGCACCTCGGTTCCTTCCTAACGTCTCTACAAACCTCCTGCAGACTACACAAAAACACCTGATTCACTTCTCCAAAAACTCAGCTACTTATTTATGACACAAGGACCTCCTTTTGTCAACTTGATGCCGTAAAACTACTTTCACATATACTTCACAAAATGCCCACGGTAGATACAAGGACCTCTTTTAATCTACTTGTTATCTCCTTCTGCAAAACTATTCACTTCTTTCCACAATGCCGGTATCCAAACTCACGAACCACACCCTATCTTCTAACAAACGACTGTTTCCTTCGATGGCCAAATTACAACTGCCTCTCTCCGTCTCCTAATCAGGCTAACCCCATTACCATTCAAAAACGACTATCCAATCAAAAGCTCAAATCTTGTTTACTACTGTTAATGTTTGTTCTAAAAATTCTGTGTATCATTTTGGGAAGACCAAATTACTGTTTCAGAGAAAGAATAAATAAAAATTGATTTTTCTGTCCTCAGTCTGTTAATACACAATCTATACCTGTTTCCAAAGATTAGAATATGGTCATTTAATACACAAACAATGACAAGATTAACTTACAGGTAAAATGTCTTCTAATTCTACACAAAGGGGTTTTTTGATAATTTTTTTGGAAACGGAAAAGGTCGTTTACTATATACAATTTGTTTATAATGATATCTTAAAATTTTATTCCGATGGATCTTTTTATTTATTTTTCTTTGGTTGGGAAAGAAGAAGTATGACAATATATATATATATATATATATATATATATATATACATATATATATATATATATATATATATATATATATATATATATATATATATATATATATATATACAGTAAGGTCTCGTTTTATGCGGTGGATACGTTCCACAGAAAAGAGGGATATATCCCGTAGCCTTCTAAAATTACATAAAACCAAGTTAAAACAAAAAAGTTTCCAGAAAAGATTAAAAGAAATAGACCGCATGATAAATTACTTCGAATATCTGAAAGATATTCATACAAAAGCTTAAAAAGAACTGGTCCATATTTCTATTCGTTTTGTGACTATTAATATTTATTCATATCGTGTCGATAAACAGGAAAACAGGAGAACCTGTTTATTTTACTAGTATTGTTGTTGAAAGTAAACTAATTATTTATAAACTTCGTCTGCAGGTGGATGTTTTTCAAAGTTGTCTTGTTCTTAAAAGTGTTTAAAATAACTTAATTTCTTCAATACTCTTCCAGTTTAAATCATAATGTTTTTCTATAACATCAACTGTTTTTTCTTGTTTTACTTGTAAAGTATATTTTGGTATCATTCTAGAACAAAACTGTTGCATATCTCTCTTCGCATCATTGGGCAGGGAGTATCTAAGAAGTTTTTGACTTGTTCTTCGTTGTTATTGTTGTTGATGCACCAAAAACGTATGAGAGATGTTCTGCAAATATTGATGCCTTTTCTTGTTCAGTTTTTCTCCAGCTTTCATCGGCTTTCCTTAAAAGTAGTATGTGCTGTGTAGGTCTCTTGAATGATTTCGTTCTTTCCCAGATGTCGTCTTCTTTTGATAGGCTGTTGATAAATAGTTTAAATGTGTCATTTCTGGCGTCTTATAGGGCAGTTTTAAGTTCTTCTTCTTCTTCTTCTTCTTCTTCTTTTTATATAGACATGACTCTGTCTGTTTCTCAATGTGTCTCCAGTAAGTTGTCATTCCATCGTTTGCGTGGTCTTCCTACTGATCGTCTTCCTATTGGGGAACCGTCTCTTGCCGTCTTTACTACTCTATTTGTTGTCATTCGGCTTATATGATCGTTCCATTCTACTCTTCTATTTCTTACCCAGTTTTTGATGTTCTACACCTTGCATCTATGTCGTATATCTGTACTTCTAGCTCTGTTCCATAGTGTCTTACCATCAATTTTTCTAAATGTTTTCATCTCTGCTGTTTCTAACATCCTTTTTGTTCTCTCTGTGTCAGGTCTTGTTTCTGCCGCGTATGTCATTATTGGTCTGATGACTGTTTTGTAAATTCTGCCTTTCGTTTCTTTCCCGATATTTTTATTTCTCCATATTGTTTTGTTTAGGCAGCCTGTGGCTATGTTTGCTCTATTCACTTGATCTTCCACTTCGGTTTCGAGCTTTCCGTAGCTAGATAATGTGATGCCTAGATATTTAAACTCCATCACTTGTTCTATTATCTGACCTTCCAGCTCCAATTTACATCTTAATAAATTTGCTGTTATAACCATGCATTTTGTCTTTGTTGGGGAAATTAACATGTTAAATTTTCTGGCGGTTATATTAAATTGGTGCAGCATGAGTTATAAATCATCTTGAGTTTGAGAGAGTAGTATTGCGTCGTTTGCATAGCAGATTATTTTAAGCTGTTTTTCTCCCATTTGGTATCCTTTTTTAGTTCTTACTTTTTTTATTATTTCGTCCATAATCAGGTTGAACAATAGAGGACTCAGGGAATCTCCCTGTCTTATCCCATTGCCAGCTTCAATAGGGTCGGTTAGTTCTTCTTCTACTTTTACTTTTATTGTGTTGTTTTGGTAGATATTTTCGATCGTTTTGATTATTCCTAGAGGTATGTCTCTTGCATTTAGTAGGTGGATAACGTCTTTTAATTTGACCCGGTCAAATGCCTTTTTAAGGTCCATGAAACATAGATATGCCGGTTTGTTGTATTCTAATGACTTCTCTTGCACTTGCCTCATTATAAATATAGCGTCGGTGCATGATCTTCCCGACCTAAAACCTTGTTGTTCTTCTGCTAGTGTTATAATTTCATTCAATTTATTTGTTATCACTTTGGTTGTTAATTTGAGTGTTGTGTTTAATAAATTAATTCCTCTGTAATTTTCCGGGTCCGATTTATCTCCCTTTTTGAAGAGAGGTATTAGGATGCTTGATCTCCATTCTTGAGGAATTCTGTTTTGTTCCATTAGTTTTTGAATTAGTTTTAGTAGTTTTAAGTGAATCTATTATATTCATTTTTATCTATAGGATTGCCACTTCTATGTCATATGCGCCTGGCTCTTCTTTTTTGTGCAACAAGACGTTTTATGTATACGTATGTGTTGGTGTCACTTTGTTCTTTGTCATTTTATGAGGTTATAGCTATTTTAGCCGCCGCGTATATAGTTTGAGTGACAACAATCACGGCATTCTTGATATTGTCTGGTTGCTTTAATCTTATATTTAATTTTATATATTCATTTATGTAAGACCCGAATATATTGCAGTTCGTCTTTGCTGTTGTCAACATAGGGACATTCGGACGTTTCAGAATGTATGAGGATAGTGTGACAATTATGGGGGTATGGTCATTGGACAGTTGCCAGGATGATTGTGTATCAAAATAATTTAAGGCCATGCTATGGATGATAAAGAAATCGAGCAGATCTGGAATTTTATTTGGATCTAATGGCCAGTAGGTGGGTTGTCCTGTAGATAAGTAAGGGCTGTTTGTATTAGCTATGACTTGTTTGAGATTTTTTTCTTTTCAAACGTTCTCTTTGAATGTTTAAAACAAATGGAAAAGGAATAATGCGAGTGAATAATAAGAGTAAAATGTAGTGGCATGTCTCGCAAAATAGACGTTAAACGTTTCAACGTTTGGCATTCCTTTCCCCAGGTAGCTGTAGCTTCCTCTGTGATTATTGTTAGTTGTTGCCCTAGAAACCATCAGGGTCTTCTAACTCTAATGCCACAAATTGGTCGCATTGCTCCTGTAGTGATCCTTTCCCAAGTTAAAATCATCATAAAATTAAGATCCATGATTGAAACTGTGAAAATTTCGAGTCTTAATGTTTATAAACAATGGATATATGACTTTTTGGACGTAGGTTTCTTTTAATATACATTTTTTAACCGACTATCCAGATCAACTTGTTAAAATCAATTGTAATTAAAAATAACGAAGATATTGTAAATGTTTGTAACTATCAAAATGAATTTTTTTAACATCGTTTTTAACAATATATTTAAAATAAACAATACATTTTTACTTACATACTTTAGTAAACTATTCTAGGGCCATTTTTTGGGCAAGGAGAGTTTAAATAATTCGCCTCCGGGATAAACAATATTTTATATAAACTATTAAACCAATCCGACTGAAATAACACATATATTGACAACTATGGTGCCCCTATTATCACAACTTTTTTTACATTTAAAATTGTAATTGACATAATTATATTCATTTATTTAATATTGCAATAAAGTCCACTATTTAATTTAATTGTTTGTTGATTTTATTTCTTAATAAATAAAAATGAAACCCTTTATATGCTCTAAAATTTCCAATTCACCCATTTATTTATTTAATTCAATTTTATAAATACTGAATTTTGGGCTATTCCCATTATGAATATAGGACCTCCCATTCATCGAAAACTTTCAGATAGTTGCTAAACTTTTTTATACTTTCAGATAGTTGCTAAACTTTTTAAATTAAAACTGGATCAAGGATATCTGACTGATTTAAGGTCACGAAAGAACTAAAGCAGGGTTGCTGTATTTCGCCTACCCTTTTCAAAAATTATCTGAAACAAGCACTCAAGCTGTGGAAAAGAAAATGTAATGGCATGGGAATCCCTCCCAATGACGAGACTACACTGTACACCTTATGTTTCGTTGATGACCAAATACTGATTGCTCAGGATCATGACGACTTGAGTTACATGACTCGAAAGCTAATAGAAGAATATAACAAATGGGGTCTCGAAGTCAACATTAAGAAAACTGAAACCATGTGTATTGGAGGGACAAAGCAGTCCATTATATTAGACGATGGGATAGAAATTAGACACTGTGATGAATACAAGTACCTGGGTATGAAGATAACTCAAGATGGAACACTCGATGCTGCTATAAAAGACAGAAACATACAGGGTAGAAAAGCCATATCCATGATGAAAGGAATTCTGTAGGACCAAAAAATATCTAAAGCGAACAAACAACTCATATACAACACCATACTTAAAAGTGTAATCACATATGGCAGTGAAGTTTGGCCAATGAAATGGACTTCTGGAGAAGAGCAGCAGGCAAATCAAAAAGAGATCGAATACCAAATGAGAGAATACGAGAAATGATGGGAGTCAAGCATACAATAGTTGATGACATAAAAACAAAACAGTTAATATGGTACGGCCATATGGTACAGAGGATTTCGAAACAGATTTTGATGGACACCATAAGGAAGAAGAAAAAGAGGAAGGCCGAGAAGAAGCTGAAGAGAGGGAATTAAAAAAGAACTAGAGGAAAGAGAAATCCCTCCAGGCCTATGGTTAAATAGAGAAGAATGGCGGTTAGAAGTCGGAAGGCGTCGGAGAACGCTGTAAACCGATAGTAGTAGTAGTAGCTAAACTTATACCTATTTTTTTCTCTCTAGCCTGGGCTAGAGCTTTTTTCTCTAAACTATCAACATTACAGTTTAAATTATTACAAACGGTTTAATCCGTACGTTTCTGTACGTATTATCTTTGAATACTGGTTTCGTCGACTGACGTTTATTACATAACGTTCATCTTATTATTATTATTATTATTATTATATTGTTTTCAAAACAATATCTCAACAAGTTTCTGTAAAAAAGTAAAATTATTTTGTTATCTATAATTTTAAAAAGCAATAATTTTCATGACATGATTGATGACTGTCAATTGATATATATTTATCTAGACCTTGAGTAAAATACAACTTCATATTAAAAATTAAATTCAAGTGGCTGTAGAGATGTCTACATTTTATCAAAAATTTTAATAAAATTATTAAAACAAATAGAAAAAGTAAAAAACCTCTATTTCTGAATCTAAATTAATATATGTATCTATATATATATATATATATATATATATATATATATATATATATATATATATATATATATATATATATATAAGTCTAAGGATATTTTAATAATTTGACAATACCAATGACAGAAATTTCATGACCATATAAATTTACTTGTACTATAATTGTTGATACAGACAATCATTTTTTATGAAAAAAAAAATTGTAAAACTGATAGCAATACGTGTTTTAGAACGTTTTTCATAGGGGACAAAAAAATCGACATTTTT
Source organism: Diabrotica undecimpunctata (assembly GCF_040954645.1). Lineage (NCBI taxonomy): Eukaryota > Metazoa > Arthropoda > Insecta > Coleoptera > Chrysomelidae > Diabrotica > Diabrotica undecimpunctata. The sequence continues at coordinate 19,906,284 of NC_092809.1, read as the reverse complement.
ATGTTGTGTTTATTTTTAATTTTAGTCACTTTATACCATTCTTGCTTAATAGCCGAGTTAAAGCTATTGTCTTTTTACCATGCAACGACAATATCTAACGTTGGACGAGATGAATAGAACCGTGGGCCTCCTTCAAGCTGGTATGCGACAAACTCAAGTTGCCGACCAGCTGGGTGTCTCCCAAAGCGTCGTAAGTCGTTTGTGGCGTCGGATTAGAGACACTGGGAGTCCAGCCGAGCAACATCCAGGACGTGGTCGCTCTACAACCGTCGCTCAAGACATATTTAATTTTAAATGACAGAAGGCAGCCAACAATCACAGCACCCGAGCTGGTTAATGAATTACAGCTTGCACATAATGTAACAATTAGCAGTGCTGTGAGGAATCATCTCCACGAAGCCAATCTTAGTAGTCGGCGACCACTGAGATGTCCACCTCTATCTAGAGGCAATCGCGCTGCAAGATTAACCTGGTCTCAAGAGTTTCAGAATTGGACTGACAATGACTGGGCCACAGTTTTGTTTAGTGACGAGTCTAGATATGGATTTCATCCAGATTCTCGTCGGACAAGAGTTTGGACACTACCCGGAAATGGGGAACGATTACGACATTTTCAAGAAGTGTATGCATACAGAGGTGGTACATTAATGGTATGGGGCGGAACCATGATTGGACACTATTCTTGAACCTGTTGTGCGCCCGTTTGCTGCTGCTGTTGGAGAAAATTTTTATTTTATGGATGATAACGCTCGACCACATGTTGCGCATATTGTAACCAAGTGGTTGGATAACGATGGTATTGATGTATTGCCGTGGCCAGCACAATCACCGGACTTGAATCCCATTGAGCATGTATGGGACATGCTCCAACGAAGAAATATTCCACATATGGGCAATATCTACAATGAGTTTCAATTAAAAGAGCTTCTAAGAGAACAATGGACACAACTACCTCAAGCAGACATTAACAATGTGATTCGGAAGACAGTAGATGTAGAGCTGTGATAAGGCAACGTGGTGACCATACTTTATTTTAAGTCTATATTTCGTATTTTTGACATTTTATGGTGGTATGGGAAACATGGGTGATTTGCAATATATTTTTTTTGCTCCATATATATATATATATATATATATATATATATATATATATATATATATATATATATATCTTGTTATGATTTGCTCACATGTATGTACGTGGTTTCAAAGTATTTTTTATAGTTGCCCTTGAGGAAAAAGTAGACAACAGGAAAATAAGTTTACAAAAAAAAACTATGAAATTATAAAGCAAGTGTCATATAGTTTCAAAATAAATCAAGTAGTATCATTTTAAAATATTAAATAAAAAATATACCATACACGATAATCAGAATAATAAAAAATCAAAGCATCTATCAAATCATACGTCCAAAATTATCAATAAAAAATTAAATAAACTTATATCCAAATCAAAGAACTGTTATTTTATTCCTTCATTTACTTTTTTACTAGTGATTTTTACTAAAAAATTTGTTATATATTTTTATATAATTTTATATTTACTTTAATTTTCAATTAAGATAAACAAACAATTAAAAACAAATAACTCTAATCTTTAGATGGTCGTGGTTGATAGTCTATGTTAACTAAATGACAAAACTAACCTTTTGTCTTCAAAACGGCTGACTCCACCTTATTCTCCTTCGATTGTGACCTGTCTACCTCGCTTGTACTTCCCAGTTTCTACAAATACGCCTGCCCTCTCCTTTGCCTATCGTTTTCGATAAAACAATTCTATAACTACATTAATCTTTGCCCAACTCCTCACTCAAACTCCTAACTCCAGAAACAACTCCTTCTCTTCAGACACAAGAACATCTTAACTGATCGACCTGGACAAATATCAACTGTACATCTGTTTTTTACTTACATTATGTCATCTATTTCTTGAACTTCATTCGTCTGCTACCATGGTTTTACCTCTTTCTACAAACACACAACACAACTTTTCACAAAATTCACTTTTTGAAAAATCTGCAAATTAGCACAGTCGTATCAGAAAAGCTATAGTGTCATCGCCAGGTCTTTGAATCACAATTCCTATTTCTTCTCCTGGAGGACTCACATCGATCCCTCAAACCCCTCTCTATATTTTCTAAACCAATCAGAACGCAAAAATATCCTTCTCATTCCAGCCGTTTTCTACCAATCAAATTTGAATGTTGTCACAAAAAAAAAACTGACTGCTACCAAAACAAAACTCCATCAATCAAACATTTCTTAATAAAAGGTCTCAAAAATTTGTTCAATTCCAAAAAAAATCTGCCTAAACAAATGCACTAATCATATGATCCACTAATTCGGAAAAACACTTAATATTCCTCACACCTGATTTATATTTTACAAACTTCATACTACTATGTGTTGCAGAAATTTGAAATCCTATATGTATATATATATCACTAATCCATGCATTACTGGTGCTGGGAATAGAGGACGGGTCATTTATACTAAATATTGATGGTAATTTAATTGATTGCAGCCGAACATATTTTAAACGAATAATTACAGATGACCATCTTATAATAAAAGTTTTTCCTTCTATCCATCTTATATTAAAAGAAAATACAAAATATCAAAAAACCTGACAAGTCGCAACCCAATTATAAGAATCAAATGGACAGAACACCAAAAGAAGGTAGTTTCCAATTTTTTTGTAAATCACATTCGAAATAAAAAACCCCCAAAAAGACACGAATGTAAAGAACTGACCAGTGACTAACCCTGAAGTTTTAGCTAATAAAAATTGGTCTTAAATTAAAGCTTTAGTTCAACATTTTTATTGCAAGAGGTGTTTACGTTACATGAAATTATTTTTTTTTCATTTTATTATTTCCTATTTTAAGTTTTTTTCAATTCTATATTTTCATTTTTGTTATAGTTTACTCAATAAATTCCATATGAATCTTAAAAATTTCTGTACTATAGTTTCTGTTTATAATCAGCTAACAGAACTAAAACTATGAAGGTTTGGTCCGAATGTCAATCATTAGACGTTAACAGACTACAATACTGCCAGCTTTTGGACGACGATAATAAGTCAAATTTTTATACATCTAAACGTTAAAATATCGGATTATAAATGGACCTAAGGACCTAACAATCCTCTATTTTTATAAAACCGAACCAGGTGTACAAAATTTAATATCATTGTTAGCTCTTATACATTCAGAAACATCGCAAAAAGTCAGTTATTAAGATATACGCCTAATGCTAGTATTATATATATATATATATATATATATATATATATATATATATATATATATATATATATATATATATTGTTATGGATCAGTTTATCGATCAGAAATAGAATAAAGAGTTTTTTTATTATTTTAATATACCGCGGGCATATAAGTTAAAATACAACCCTGTACTTATTTGTAATAGACCATAAGAGAAAACATTGTTCCGTGAAAGACTGAGTGAATAGTGAAAGGACAATGGAACCCGTATAATTATAGATTTAAGGAATAAACTTTGTAATTGTATTTTGCGGTGGACATTTTTCGAAAGTAAATAAGAATTAGATTTAGATATGAGATAACAAGAATTTGGAAACTTATTTCTGTTGAAAAAGGTAAAATTGTTAATGGTTTCTGAAAAGTAATTTGAGTGAAAGTAGTTTATTTGATTTAAATATCATGTTGGAAATTTTCTAAATCGAAAATAAGTGGGAAAGATGAATGCTTATGATTGGTTAAAAAGGAATGGTGGAAATGAGAGAGTGGAGAAGGTTATCTGGAGAGATTGAAAAGATTATTATGTTACCGGCAGACCAGAAGAGAAGACGTGTTTTCGTGTACTCAATCTGAGTGCCAGTGTTTTCGTTTGTTAGTGAAAAAGGTGGAAGCTGAGAGCAGATCAAAATCGAGAAGATTAATACCTCTTTTGAGTCTGCATAGTCCACGAGATATAATTGAGAAAGAAAGAAGAATTTGTGAGTAAAGAGTACCGGTCAAAAGAGGATTGGGCTTGTGTTTTTTCGGAGGAGTAGTTTGCTGGTATGCGGTTTGGATCGATGCTGAGAACGGGAAAGATTTGATGGTAGCCGGACATAATCAATCAAGGAAAGAACTGTGGTTTGATCGAGAGGAGACGTCATTGGTGTAAAAAATAAAGGTCAGTCAAATAATTTGAATGAAAGAAAAATCTAAGATATTCTAAAGATAAAATCAAATATAAGCATACGAACTAAGATTCCAAGTTTCAAAGAGTTATTTTTTTGTGAATAAATTATATTTTTATATGGTCATTTTTTTTAGTAGATATTATTATAAAACAGATCAATAGATGGTTTGTAATTAAAATTAAATTTAGAGTATAGGAGTTTGTTGGGAAAGATAATTGCCCACAAAAGTTATTTATTAATATTCATCGTATTGCTTATTGAAAATAAATATTAATTTGTGTGCATATTTATGTTGTTTTAATGTTAGTTCCGTTTCCTGTTCTATCCCGATTATGAGCAACTAGGAGATACTGAACCCACTAGAAGAGATATATAAAGTAAACTGATTAAAATAAAATTAAAAAGGCACCCTGATAAATTTTAATAGTAATTGATTTGTATGACTCTGCATATATTAGTGAATTAATTAATTAAATAATTGGATTAATTAAATTAGTGTTAATTAATAATAAAACATCATAAAGCAGATCACAACAATATATATATATATATATATATATATATATATATATATATATATATATATATATATATATATATATATATAACGTCTCGACGTTGAATATGATCAAACCATCTTAACGTATCTTTCGTGTTCCTGAATTTCCCGACACTGCTCATTTAGCCAACTTCCTTTAGTTGCTTTTTCTGGACAACCTTTATTATTGTTATCAGAATATATGATTTTAAATAATATCAAGGCTATAAGTTATAAAGCGTAGATTGATAAACAAATAGTTAGGTATTATTTTTATTTTTCATATCCATTCATCAGTGAATGATACTTGACATGAAGTAGAATAAAATGAAGTTTTGTAACCTTGTAATATGAATGATAAAAAGTCGTGTGTAAATTTAAAATCCACGAATATTTCAAAATATTTACATATGTTAAATAAATAACTTATAATAAAAAATCTTCATAAAAGGTATATTTATTTAAAAGAACCCTTTCGCGCTAATTCACAGTACATTTTCGGATTAAATATTTCATCTTCAGTGCTGTTATAAAGCCACTACATATATGAATAAAAATCCTTGAAATGTTATTTAATTGAAGTTAGATTTCATGGTTGCTGATAATTTTGTAGGATGTTGAAATTTATTTAGAGACTACATCTCCGAACCAGTAACCATTGTTGCCATTTTATTCCATTTTATTCCATTTTATTCTATTTTATTGTATTAAATTTTATTTTATTTTATTTGGTTTTGTTTAATTTTATGTAATTTTATTTAATTTTATTTAATTTTATGTAATTTTATTTAATTTTATTTTATTTACTTTACTTTAGTATATTTTATTCTATTTGATTACATGTATGATATATATCTTCCATCTGATATGTAGAAACTTCATTGTTATTATTTGGAGTCGCAACAGCAAATATTTACAGCAATCTCATTATGTCAATCTATCAATACTGACATTAGAAAGTTATTGAAACCGTATAAGCACAGGATGCTTGAATCAAGTAGAAAATGATTTGTGTCTAAAAGAGAATAATTATAAAATTGCTAACATGGTAAAGAAATCTTTTATGATGACAAATGACATTAAGTGTTTTTATAATATAAAAATTATACGTCTATGATAAAAATAACCTGCAAATGATACCTAGGATCCTATTTGTTCCTTATATACCTTATCCTAGAGTATAAATGGAAATCAAAGATCATTAAAAAGAGTAAAACGTTGAATTTAATTAAATTGTTATTAAAAGAATACTATAATCCATAATACTGTTCTTACAATATGGAAAAACCATTGCCACAAATGCGCATGCGTATATGTCAAAATAAAGGTGCTTTTATTAAAGGATGACATAAAATACATCCAAAATAACTCTCTATTTGTTTTGTTAATCTTTTTTATTCTTCTACACAAACCTTCTCCTGAAAATAACAAACACAACAAAAAAATAATTTTCTAATTTGTTCGTTCTGAAGTAATGACCGTTCAAACGTTTCGGCGATTCATTTTTAATAATATAGATTTATTCAACCGTGTATTTTCTTTTGTAGGTTTTGTGGACATAGGAGAGAACGACGAAAAAGGTTTGGAAATTGCTCTAGCAACTTTAGGTCCAGTTACAGCAGCAATCGATGCCGGTAAGGAGACTTTCCAGTTTTACTCAGAGGGAATATACGATGATCCAGCTTGTGGAAATACACCCGAACAAATGAACCACGCAGTTCTAATAGTCGGATTCGGTCAAGAAGCCGACGGTAGAAAATACTGGTTGGTGAAAAATTCATACGGTCCCAACTGGGGTATAGGAGGATATGTAAAGATAGCTAAAGAAAATAATAACCAATGTGGTATTGCCATTCAAGCTAGTTATCCGCTAGTGTAATCTATTTTAGAATTAATAGGTTAAAACAATCAAGAGTTTTGTATATATTACTTATATTTATATTGTTGAAATGTGTACCTAATACACGCCGTATTGTATACAATATTAAAGAAAAACAGAGTTTGAATTGTAAATACGTCAAAATCTCAAGCATACAGACTGAAAGGAAATGTGTAGAAATGAATTTTAATAAAAAAGCCTAACTTTTTATTTTTTTTTCATTTTGGCTTACCACGTTATTATCAAAGATTCATGAAATAAGTAAAACATACTCCCTATCCCTATCCCTCTCACTATCCCTATCACTGTACTCTATCCCTACTTTCGACGACTCTTAAAGTATTGTTTAGTCTTACGTTACATTTCTATTTGATAAATAGTCGACGTCTAATGAGTTCGAGTATGATCATCATTTTCAGTATTATAATCAGCTGACATTTGTATATCTGTATCAGGGTTTCACAAAAATATTGGTCATAAATTCTGTCATGATTTTTATGGAGGAAAATAAGTCGGTTTGGCTCCTCTAGATCTTCTAAATTATTGATTTTACAAACAAATACTAACAAAAAAAAGTTGTAAAATAGGTACCTGTTTGATTATATTAACGTTCAGTTTTTAATTCAATATTATACTAGAAAAAGTTGGGGGGAAGGTATAGGTTGGGAGACCGCTCTAAATATTTAGAAAAGTATTAAACGGTTTTAAAACATCCCGTAACTTTTTCTGGGTGCTATTTTGGTATGTAGGTAATTTGGCCAAATCGACTTTATTTTCATCCCTAAAAATCGTGGTAAAATTTATGACCAATCTTTTTGGGACAACTGCATCAAAGCTCTTTGCTAAAATCTGTAAATAGGTTACAAATTTCGTACAGCTCAAAAAGATAGAAAGTGATAGTGCTAAATCGTTTTCGGTTAAGGCCGTCAAAATAGGTATCGCTTTTTGTAGCTTACCAATTAGGAAGTGGGAAGTAACAGGAAAATTCGCTGTTTTTCCGCGTAGGAGCTGCCGTCTACCCGAATGTCTGAATAAGTAGAGAATACGGAAATGACGTTATAACAGTTTGTTGATACCAATTTATACAGGGAAGATTTGACGAATTGTTCTCCTTTCGCTGTTTGTTTATATACCGTGGTTAGTGCAATTAAACCTAGAGCTAAGATGAATACTATTACAAGAGTTAATATTAAACTCAACAGTCTTCCGATTATCATTGCGCCGCGCTTTCGACATCCTATTTGATGTCTTCTTCAGAGCTTCTGAGGTCTCAGTCTCCCGAATCCCTAGACACTACTACACTAATCACTAACCAATGCCTTACTGCTACTGGGAACAAAGAACGGTTCATTTATACCGTCGATGGTGACCTAGTTTGGATGGTGGTTGGCACGGGGTTAACTTGGAGATTAGCGCGAGGATTGGCGCGGGGATTAACACGAACATTTCTGACAGTAGGATTTTGATGGGCGGGTGGAGCGGACGATACTTTCTTTAAGAGAAGTCTCCATGTCGAAAATAACCGTATGCCGTCATCTTTTTTACTTTTACTGATTCTATAGCTTCTCGGATAATTCTTGGTTTATAAAAGCGGATGAGGGATATGGTCTTGGAGTTTTTAAATCAATTCCGTGACCTGTATGAAGATGGTGTTGACTTAGAGCTAACATTGAATTGGAATTGCGAACAGAAATGGAATGTTCATAAATTCTATTTTGGATTATACGATTTGTTTAGCCTATATAGAATCGGGGGCAGTCTGCACAAGGAAGTTCATACTCTGTACTGTTCATTTGGAATGTTGTCTTTGATTGATGGGACAAGAGATGAAAATATCTGTTTGGGGGTAAATATGGTATTTATGTTATATTAGGCCTTGTTTTAAACTAGAGAACTCAGCAGGTCTACTTGCATCATCGGAAAGGCCTATTGATCTGGAGACAAGGATATTAATGACTGAATTAATTTGTGAACGTGGATAATGATAGTTGGCATGCAAGTAACGATTGGTACGGGTGAGTTTTCGATAAAAAGATTGATGAAAACCTTGGGATTGGCTTTTCTTTATGATAAGGTCGAGAAACGGTAGGGATGAATCAGTTTTCACCTCCATCGTGAACTGGATACTAGGATGTATACCATTCAGATTTGTTAACTAAAAAACAAAGTATACTAACCTGCAGCCTCTCGTCAAATGTCACAATGACCGACCGGTTAGAAATTGCTAGTAGTTGGCCATGTTGGCTTTGTACTCTACAATAATATGTAGAGGCGATAAACCCATCAGGACCTCAAGGGCTATAATTTGGTTACTTATCATAATATTTAAATTATTAAAATAAATTTTAATAATATATCAATTTAATAATAATATCAATTTCATTGATATTTAGTTTTTGCATTAAGGTGACCGTTTCAGATAATCGTTGGTAATAAATATATACATTGGTCCAATAACAAGAATAAAAAAAAATCTAGTAGTTCACAAATGATATCAATTTGAAATGGAACTATTTCTTAACTTTTACAAGTTGACAAAATTTGTATTAAGTAAATGTAATTTTAAGTCAGCTTATATTAATTACTATTTAACTGGGAATAAGCCACAATTAAAGGTTAAAATACGTTTATTGACGTTTCAATTTCCACTTCGGAAATCGTTCTCAAAATACAAACATTAGTAAAATAAAAAATAAAACTAATGTTTGTATTTTGAGAACGATTTACGAAGTGGAAATTGAAACGTCAATAAACGTATTTTAACCTTTAATTGTGGCTTATTCCCATTTAAATAGTAATTAATTTAAAATGTTACAAGAAAATAGCTTCAGAACAATATCAGCTTATATTCTTAGATAATCACAATTATACCTTCTCCCATGTTTTTTTGGCACTTATATTAAACATCTCTTAGTTTCTCTTTTTGATCAGTATATTCATATAAATTATCTTCAAGATGGTCAAGTTACTAGTCCAATGCCTTATTTATAAAATCATAAAGCTACTCGAGATGTATAAAAAGCAGTGCTAACTAAAATTGTTATGTTAAATCAATGTATCATTTGTATAATTCTTACTTTTTGATTCCTTAAAAATGTATACTATATATATAATACACTAAATATTACATATATACCGTAATATAATTTTAGAAATGATTACTTACCACGGATCCTCCTTCACCTAACAAATGTTTAAAGGGATTAGTTTTCATTTTCAGAAAATGCTCTCGTAATTCCTGCCGGCGTTTTGCTTTTTCCAACAATATTTCTCTCTTTACACAATCCTCGTGTGAATCCATAATTATAATTTAAATATTGAAATTAACAAGACAACAATATTAACTTATTAACAGTACACGCTTTAATATTATTAGAAATGACGTCTACTATAGAGGACTGTCATTTTGACAGTGATGTGAGAATTGTTTTTTAGTAAACATTTTACGTCAAACAAGTGAAACGTCATACCATTGTGTTTTCTGCATCTCGTTTGTGGTATTTCAGTTGCTTTAATTATATTGTTGACAATATTTGACGTTTTGATTTAGACCACGGGAATTGTTCTCAAAATACAAAATAAATTCGCGTTCTCAAACGACTGTTTTGCCAACTGCTGTCAAAATAGATAACTAATAAAATAGGGATAAATGTCAAACATTTGAATAAATTAGAGTTTAAAAATGGTATAACTTTAACAAAACAAGTGCTGCCACCTATAGGCGTTTGAGAACGCGAATAACTTCTTTAGTTTTGTTACTTTATATAAAAAAGTTCATTCTTCTAATAGTTTGATCTTATCTGCCTCAGGTATTAGCAGAATTCAGACCTATACTTAATATACATTTTAAAGTAAACGTTAAAAAAAATAACAATAGCATGTAATTGGAGTTTAAAAAGAAAAACGCGCTGAATTATGATAGTAAACTTACTTTTTCTTTCCGGAATTTGCAGGTACTACGGTTGTTAAGGCAAGTCAGTATATGTTCCATGTTCTGCACCAAATTCGCTTTTATTATCTGTTTTTTTTGTCTAAAGCTCACTTTATGTGATAGATTTTTTTGATGCCTCCCGGTTCTTATTCGGTTCTGTGCTCTGCATACTGGTCACTTGTAATTCGCACTACCGGGCATCCATTGGACGAGTGTTTGCAGGTACGCCATCTATGGTCACATCCAGAAATCTACTACAAGATTTTGACTTTTTGGATTTGAATTCTACTATTTATAGTACGGGATCCCACTGCAAGATCACCACGTTCATAATGTAATTAATCAAACTCACATTGTTACATACATTTAAGACGCTCATGACATATATGTATGTTTGTATATCAAATTAAAGCTAATTTGTTTTAATATGATGATACAAGGTTGCCTAAGAAAAAATGGTTGCAAATTATGGTTGCCAAAAGAGAGCTAGCGCGCAACGCCACTGGTTTGACATGGCTAATGTCATTTCTGTGAGTTTTTAAAGCATGAGTCGATAGATGGTGTTAATATTATATAATTTATTACTTATCAAACCAGTGTCGTTTCGCGCTAACTCAATTTTAATTTATTTTTGATACCTCGCATTTTTAACATCTGGCAACCCTAATTTGCGATCACGTTTTCTCAGGCAACCTTATATTATTATATTAAAAAAAACCAGCTATAATTTGATATAAAAAATTATGCATATACGTCATAAACTGCGTAATTTATTTAAAAAACAAATGAACTAAATAATATTTTTGTTCAAAAATTAATCACCTTGATCGTGATTTTTAAGTGAGATCTTAGACTATTAGAATGACGTCAACTTTGCTGACGTGGATCGTTCTGGACCAAATCGGACTGGCGTACTCGGCCACATATTAGTAGAGCCCGTGGAGGTAGTTCTCAAAAGCTTCGGGCTGCCTCCCACTGCTATTGGCGAGTTATTTCTGGCTTCCACTGTATGTCGTTTCTTCTCGCAGTGGTGTCTATATGTCAGTGATCTGTCTAGTGTGACACCCTAGTAAATTGATTTCTCCGTGTATTCGAGAATTACACACACCCATCGTACTTGGAGCCTCTGTTTGCTTAACGGGTGTGGAGATAAAAGGAACGGACTTGCGTCAAGTGAGTTCGGTTTAAGTAAATTTTTTTCAGCATGATCTCTAGAGTCTAATAAAAACGGAGGAGATGAGAGTACTGAGAAGACTTGCAAAATATACTCAGAGAGACCGAATGAGAATCAGATGATCATATAACATACAGAGTATAAACAGAAAAAGAAAGGAATAATCGCATGAGTAGAATTGAGAAAACCAGAGCTTTCAAAATAGCAGTAGATAAATCACGAAACAACACCAAAAATATCTGCCGACCAGTAAAAGATGTACTAACAATTTTCTATTGAGATGTTAATCTGCCAATGCAATAGCTATACATTAAACAATAAGAAGCATCGAAGTAAACCTATTACTATTAAAGAAGTGTCACTATAAGACCATAACGGAGCAGTATTTTAAAAGAGTATATCTCTTGTTTTTAGATTTCAAAATAAACATTCGATTATCATTTACGATAGCAAACGACTATCGTAAAAATTGGAGACAACTACACTAACGAAATCTCCATATAACGAGGAGTCAGACAAGGTTACATTTTGTCCTCAACATTGTTCAACGTTTATTTGGACCAGTTATTTAAAAAGGCGTAGTCCCTTTTTCACATCTATTTTTTCCGTTAATAGAAATAGGGACTACGCCAGGGAGACGCTCTATCATGCATCTTGTTCAACATCGTACTCGAGAAAATACTGAGGGACACAACAGTCAATACACGAGGAACAATCATTAATAAAAGCGTGCAAATACTAGCATTTGCAGATGATGTTGACATAATCGCAAGATCAAGAAGAGAAATGATAGAGGCATACAACCAAATAGAACGAGCTGCACAAAATAGTGGTCTTAAAATCAATCAGACCAAAACAAAATATATGCAGGTAAGTAAAATCGCAGAAATAAGGCAGCCACAAAATATAACAATAGGAGAATACAACATAGAGGGAGTAAAAAACTTTATATACTTGGGATTCCTAGTCACGTCTGATAATAACGTTACGGAGGAAGTGAAGAGGCGAATATTTATTGCAAATAAATGTTACCATGGTTTAATTAGACACCTAAGATCAGATAACGTCGCAAGAAAGACAAAATGCCAAATATATAAAACCCTAATAAGACCGGTACTCACATATGGCTCAGAAACCTGGACACTCACTAAAAGAGAGGAAACGTTGTTAGCCACCTTCGAAAGAAAAATCTTGCGACACATATATAAGGGCACAAAAGAAAACGGAATATGGCGAAGACGATACAACTCTGAACTATACAAAATATACCAGGATCCGGATATTATAACATTCATAAAAATAGGACGTCTGCGTTGGATAGGACATGTAGAAAGAATGGAAGAAGGCGAAATACCAAACAAAATATTCAAACAGATGCCAGTAGGAAAAAGAACAAGAGGAAGACCGAAACTGAGATACTTAGAACAAATAGAAAATGATATAACAACCTTAAAAATAAAAAACTGGAGAAAAAAAGCACGAAGCAACAGATCAGAATGGAGAAGAATCCTGGAACAGGCCAAGACCCAAAAAGGGTTGTCGAGCCAGTGATGATGATGATGATTTAAAAAGGCACTTGGACACATCTAGAATCAAAATCCTTAATATATTTAGATACGCGGACGACATAGTAATTCTGGCAGAAAAATTAAAGGTCTCCAAATTTTCTTTGATCATATTCACTAAGGAGAGGGAATGGGCATTAAAATTTTAAGTTTTTAGTTGTAACTCACATCCAGGTGAAGAGCTTTAGTGATTCAGTGAAAGAGTCCAAGTTGAAAAAGTTTACAAAATTTCATATTTGGTAACTGTTATAACGGACCAAGTAGATCCAGATTTAGAAATAAAACGGAGAATAGCAATGATTAAACTTTTCTGACAATGATCACATTTCTTTGAAATAATCATCTCAGTTTAGAACTAAGACAAAGTTAATTGCTATATTTGGTCCGTACTTTTTTATGGAGCAGAAGTGTGGATACTAAAACTATTAAGCATGAACATAATCGAAGAATTCTAAATGTGGGTTCATAGATAGACGAATGCCGAAGATACCTTGGACAGCAAGAAAAACTAGTAATAAAAAGAGTCAACAAAGATAGAGAATTGATAAAGACTGTTTAATACCGAAGCATGTCTTATCTGAGACATAAATTGAGAGTAAATTGATACAGAATACTACAACTAATCCTTAAAGGCAAAATAGAAGGCCGTAGAGGAGTAGGAAGGAACCAACAGGTTTATTAGTAAAAAAAAATCGTGAGTCAGCTGAGACATCAAATTAGAGACAATTATTACATGTGGCAGAAGATCGAGACGCCTTCGCAGTGGAAATCTCCAACGTCGGATAATTTTGATATGGCAGTGAAGAACAAAAATTATGTTCAGTAAAAAACAGTATCAAAAGGAAGTTGAGCTATTCTATGGATGGCAAAATAATGTAGTAGTAGATGATAAAAAACCTTTTTCTTCAAACGTCAAATAATGATGACATTACTTATCTAACTTGATCCTGTCAAAGTTTGATGTCTCCGCCGGCAGCAGTTTTTTTCCCATTTCTTTACGGCGGAGGGAAAATGTTGTCATGGCAACAATATGAAACATGTCACAAAGCAACAATACAAATGTCATTAACAACAATTAAACATCATTTTTATTTATAGTAATATTAAAAGTACAATTAGTTAATGAGGCATTTTCAAAATTGAAACCGTGCAAAAATGTTCCCGACTCTTGATACGCATTGGTAATTGTTGATGATACTGATGGTCGAGAACAACTTTCAGCAATCATTCCCGATGTTGGCGAATCATGAGGGTTTAAAATTTTTTGAGCATTATCGTTCTTATTTCGTTTAGGTTTTCCATTTTCGCACTAAATTTGCGCTTGCGGTTGCAACAACAATAAGCTGTCTTTAATAATTGCAAACAACTGTAACCAGGGAGACGCAAATCCCACCGACGACTTAATTATTTTAATTTCTAACATCTAGACGACTTTGATAGTTGTCACAGCTAATTTCGAGTAAAAATAGCGTATGAATTGTACTATTTATGGTTGAAAATTGCTACGTTTGAAGAAAAAATAGTATACTTTATTCGGCAAAGAAGCGACTTTTCTTGACTTGCCCTCTATTACGCGCCTCACTTCGTTCGGCGCGTAATATCGGGCGCGTCAAGAAAAGTCATGCTTCTCCGCCTCATAAAGTAATATACTATTATTTTCGGAAGCTTGCGACGTCGGAGATCATGATTTTGAAGAAAGTAGTCATCGTGGAGAAACACTTTTTCATTTTTCTTTAAAATGCGATATCGTTGCTATTAAAACTATTTCCTGGTATAAGTTATTGCTAAAAAACGGCCATAAACGTGGAGAATACTGGACAATAAAAGTAAAAACTTAATAAAAAAACAGACTGACAGCATATTAGTTAAGAAACTGCTATAAAAAGCTCATTACTTATCTTGGATCAAAATTTGATCTATCCACAATTCTCTAGTCAACGTCCCAATTAGCTTTAAAAATATTTGCGAAAAAAAAAATCTAATAATTGATAAAACGACAATTATTTCATGAGACTTTGACGCAAAACTAGTAAAAGGAAATAGACAGCATTTGGTGGGACTGGTTAATAATCGTAAAGAAATAATGTTCCAATTTCGTAAGAAATGTAACATGACGGTAGCAATTTTCTGGTTTAAGTTATAGCTAAAAAGACGGCTATATACCTAGAGAGCACAACCATCTTGTAGTTAACGTCCTAATTATTCTCAAAAAGATTCGACGAAAAAAAAAAGCTTTTTCAATGTCGTGTATTTCCCGGTGACTCTCATAATTTAATAATTTTATCAGAGACATCTCTTCACAGCGTATCTTTGTGTTATTGTATGTAAAATTTTTGCTTCGATTGGGAATTACTAGCTTGTAGCACTTATCAATATCAAGAGGACCAAGATTAAAAATTTAGTATAAAAGTTGTACCCTTTTCCAGTATCTACAAGTTGTATTCTGTTGTTCTTTACAAAGGTAAGGTATTTTTCTCATTCTGCGATTTCAACAGTTTCTCTTTTTGTTGTTTATCTATTTTATTGTTTTCATCTGTTGTTAAAAACATGTTTTTACTTATAGATACGCTCCTTCTTCTTTGTAATTTTTAAATACATATTCTACATACATTAAGATCATTCTTAATTCAATATTATTTATGACTTCCTTCAGTTTCCTATTTATTGTGCTTTAATAATTAAGAAATGTTCTTTTAATTCGTCTCTTTACCTTATCGAGGCATTTTATTTATTTCTCATGTGTCTTAAACTATTATTGAACCGATGCAATTGGCAATGTCTTCATTGTGACATAATTGAATTAAAGAAAAAAATATCTTCCATTTGGAGTGTTTGTACTCGCCATTCAGTCCTAACCGTAGATAAACCTGTTAAGCTTGTAATACATATTTTTCTAATATACTCTGAGTAAAGGTATTTTGTTATTTATAAGTATCAAAAATATTATATAAAGATTCCTGGCTAAATATTTGTATTACAAAAGTTTGGACTAATTGAGACCTAGGACAGACTACACAATTTATTTCCACACCTGTTCTACATCCATATGTCTGTTAAGACATGAAATGGTTACATTTGAAATTATACATAAATTGTTTTTGGATTTACTAAATATTTCGAATTATTGTTTACAGAAAGATCAGAATGAAGCTGTTCATCCTTGCTGCTACCCTTATTGTGGCCACAAGTGCCAACCTATCTGCCTTTGAAAAATGGACCAGTTTCAAGGTACTAATTTTAGTAATATTTTTGTGATTTTATATGATTGAAGAACATTTTTTCTGCAATCAAAATAATAAGATTTCATTTATGCGTCAAAACAGTCCGTCAAAAACAGACTAAAAATTTGAAAATAAGTTGAAAGTAAACTTAAATTTAAAAATATCTACGATATAACTACTACGGTAAATAACTATTATTATTATACAAACATGATGTGTTTGATTTTATTTAACTTATCGAAATTTTCAATAATTATCACTCACACTAAACTCTGGAAACAAACGCGGAAAAATATCTAAAAACCTGTATGCTTTTTTTATTTCTTTCTTTCTTTCTTTCTTTTCTACTCCTTTTAATCGTTCTTTGAGTCACGTTCGTAATTTAAAATACAGTTTAAGCTGTTCTTTTTTATAATTGTTTCAATGTTATCCACAGTGTTTTGTCTTAGATTTTTCTTTAATTTGCACAATGATGTAATAGGTGGAATGCAAATTAAATGCAAATTAAACCCAATCCATCCTTCTCAGAAGCTTTACAAACTCGGGCAAAATTACAATAGCATCGAAAACCGATACTTTCTGTAATTGATGGGTAAGAGGTTCTAGTTCAGCAAAACAGTGAACTATTTGTGAGTTTTCTCACGAAAAATCTCAACTGTAGCAAAAATCTAAAGGCGATTTTAGATAGAGTAAAGAACTGAGCACTTTTTCTAGGCCTACTTGCGGCAACGATTATTAAAACATACTCAAAAACTACTATTCACACTTATAACAATCATATTCGATCCGTTGTAGAATATAAATCTACCATATGCTGCCTCCCATATTCTTATCAAAAGAGCAAACTCTTAAGTACCGAACGCCGTATCCTGCGTAGACTGAAGTACAAAAGGTACGACTTTTCCTCAGGTGAAAGCCCTAAAAGCACTTAAAAATTTCCGTTCGAAATCCTTCGGAAAATATGAGTTATCAGAACCAAAAAATAAAGCTTTATCTACCGTCCAGATTTCTACATCATGTTGATGAACTTCCGCACGAGTACATAGACCGTCTCGAATCTACATTGTTGCGAAATCATACCTTCATTACCTGAATCTTCCTTACTTCCTAGGACAGAGAGAGATTGGTTTCTGTCATTTCTCAATATTATTGTACAATAATACATGTCCTTATCGCTAAAAAATAGCCGCAACTATTCATTTAATCACCCACTACTACCACATCACTTCTAAGACAAGTTTTTTATTTGTCCTTTTATTTTCTTTCGTCCTTTCCCAATATGGAAAACCATTGTCACCGTACAAATTGCTGAACACATAGAACTTTTCTTTATCGTCGCAAAATTCAAAAAATATCCAACAAGCTCTCAAACCATACGAACAGATAAACACTCTCTCAAGCTAAACAGAAACAAGCCTCCAAAGTGACTCCAGTATGTGCCACAAAAAACAACAAAAAATCGTAAATCCTGAAGAGAATCAAAGGATCCTAAACAGGGACAATATTTTACACCTATTTTAGTAAAAATTGCTACCCTATTTTGAACATTGCTTGCTTCTTTGTCATGTAGGTCATTTTAAACTGAATATCTAAGTATATCTGGTATATACTGGTAGTATTCTGTATATGTTTCAAACTTAAAAGTTCAATAATAGAATCTTTGTGGTCGTTGGAAACCCCTATTCCTAATTTATTTTAAAAGCAATTTTTTAACCAAATTAATGATTTTATTTTTATTTAAGGCAACACATAATAAATCTTACAACGTTATTGAGGACAAACTTCGTTTCGCTGTTTTCCAAGACAACATCCGCAAAATCGACGAACACAATGCTAAATACGAAAACGGAGAAGAAACCTACTACTTGGGCGTCAACCAATTTGCCGATTGGTCCAGCGCTGAATTTAAAGCAATGTTGGACTCTCAGATGGCTAACAAGCCAAAACAATCTTTCATTGGAAAACACGTAGTTGATCCCAACTTCCAAGCTGCCGAAGAAGTTGATTGGAGACAAAATGCTGTTTTGGGAGTCAAAGATCAAGGAAGCTGTGGATCATGCTGGGCTTTCAGTACCGTAAGTATTAATCATATACTTAATTAAATTAAAGTTTTTGAACGGTAGTATCCAAAAATAGGATTAATAAAGTCATCAAATTAGACGAATAAGCAGTATCAATTTAGATGTTATGTAGATAGAGTGTTGACAAATTACTTGAGCCTTTCAGATTTTACAAAAGGATTATAGAAATAATTTAAATGTTAAATTAATTCGCAAAAAAGAAAGGTCACAAGTATATGAGAAGAAAAAAAACTATTAATCCCATTTCCACAATAAGGAAACCATTTAAAATTATTTAAGGCACTAGGACTTTTCTTTAAAAAAAGTAATATGGATTATATGAGAAGAACATACAGATCTATTCACTCCAAAAGCAATACGGTTCATCATTACATCAAGATAAATCAAGGCTAGAACTTTTATTTTCAGAAACAGAAAAAACACGAAAATATAAGAAGGAAAAGACCTATTGATTCAAAATTCTAAAGATTTCTTCAATATACAAAGAAAAACGCATTTACCAAGTTTGAAGACTCTAGTTAATAGTATTTAAGAGTACCGCATGGACAAAATAACATAGCCGCAGACTAGAACAATTACCTACCCCGGTATGGCGAAAAGAGAGAATTCAAGAATGGCGTACGAAGAATCAATGCTCAAAATTCAGTAACTTGATATTGCGCGGTTAAGGAAAATTAAATATCTTAAATATGCTGTGAATGAAACTGCAAAAGATAATGGTGCCAAAGTTTTGCATCTACCACCTTACCATTACGAACTTAATCCCATTGAACTTATCTGGACGCAATCGAAAGAAAAAGTAGCATGCGATAACAAAAACTTTAAATTAATCGAAATTAGGGAATTTCTGATTTAAGCATTCCTCCATGTAACTCCAGAGAAATGAGCTAAAAGTATAGGATATATACTTAAAGAAAAACATCGTATGTGGGAACTTGATACTGATATTGAAGTTTTAATAGAGCCAATTATAATTAAAGCAGGTGAAGATAATGACAGTGATAGACGTACTGCATCTTCAGATTTAGACAGCGAATAATATCTTCTAATAGCTTAGTAAGTGTGTGGTGTTTGGACGCACGTACATGATGACTTAAAATTGTTTATCTTTAAAAAACTGTCATGAGTTATAGCAGTTGGTTAATAAAATTAAATAAAAAGTATAATGATTTAAGTTTTAATGATTGCTGCTAAATATTTCTTTTAATATTTTTAGACCGGAGCCATCGAAGGTCAACTCGCTATTCACAAAAACCAACGTGTTCCTCTTAGTGAACAAGAATTGGTGGACTGTGATACAGTAAACGCTGGTTGTAATGGAGGTTTGATGACCGATGCTTTTAACTATGTTAAACGTCATGGTCTCTCTTCCGAAACTCAATATAAATACACCGGTAGAGATGGTAGCTGCAAGAATGTACAGAACAAACAACTCTCTTCCATCAGTGGATACGTAGAACTTGCTACAACTGAAAGTGCTCTCGCTTCTGCTGTTGGTAAGTTTATTAATTTATTTAAGTAAAGTGAGTACTAAGTCACTTGTGTTCACGATACTTCTCGGATGCGAGTTGAATATTGCTATAGAATTAGACCAAAATTGGTTGTGATGTGAATTAGATTTTACAATTGTTTTGATGTTTTGATTTCCAATATAAAAATCATTTTCAAAATATTTTAAATAAAGAGAGTATTGGGATTAACCTGAAAATATTTATTACTTGCCCAAATTTATTGGTATTATGGCAAATTCATTTGACTCAATTTTGGTTTTTGACAACTTGTACAAGTCACTAATATTCATTTGTTTTCAGCTAGTGTAGGTCCAATATCCATTGCTGTCGAAGCTGATTTATGGCAGTTCTATAGTGGTGGAGTTTTCAACAACAAAAATTGTGGAACCGCCCTTAACCACGGAGTACTTGCTGTTGGATACACTAAAGATCTATTCATTGTTAAGAACTCATGGGGAAGTAGCTGGGGTGAACAAGGTTACATCAGAATTGAACGTGGTCACAACTTATGCGGTCTTAACCTCATGAACTCTTACCCCAAATTGTAAATTACAATAAGAAATGATATTCTTAATACTATGTAATATAAATAAATAAAAAATAACATTTGTGGTTTTATTTTAGTTGTAAATAGCTGTGGGAGTTAAAAAGTCAATAAAAATATGAATTTTTAAATAACTAATGTACAAAAAAATCAAGTATTCATGTATTCCATTAGAAAAATAAAAAACCGGCGTGCCTGTAGGCTATAATAAAAAAAAACATAAAATTGACACATATGGTAAAATTAGGATGATTTTAAACTTTAGGAAGCATTTTAGGAAGTTAATAATAATAACAACAAAATGTGTCATACAGCAGCAAGTTTATATTTGAAATCGAAATGTCATCAATAAATTGTTGGCTGGATGATCGGAATAAATTTGCTCCTTCGAAAACGTAGGAAATGAGGTAGATGAAGAGATAGGTGTTACATATTATTTGGTACTATATGGGTACGGAAAACCCATATAATCGCAAGTGGAATATACCTGACAGCAGAAGAACGGGTAGACTCCAGATTGAAAAAGCAATCTGTCAGATAAAACACAACAAATCCCTGGGAGTGATAACATAACTGCAGAACTCATGAAACATAGTGAAGAACAGCTGTGTGAGGCGATACAATCCAATCAAATAACCGCATATTAGGAAGAGATCCTCGGCGACTATCATTACAACTTTCGCCTGAAGAGATCAACAAGTAGATTATGTATATACCCACTATTAGACAGTTGGAGAATTCTTGAAAATTGAATAAAGACCATTAAATGCATCAGTTATTTATAGATGTACTAGAAGCTTATAGATAAGCATGGTAAGGGATTTTGTGTGGATGGTCATTAAACGTACAGGGGTATGAAGTTAGATTAATAATTTAGCTAAGATATATATCGACAATTTAGCAAATAAGGTCATATATCATCAACATATCATGAACACTGTATTATTCTGGTAGTGATTCAAATCGCCACAACCATAGAAATGAAGTTGAATTACTCGTAACCACTGAATATCAAAGACATGTTTCAAACTATCTCCCTATTTCCAAGAGAATTATACTTTCCCAAACTTTAAGGTTCCTCTTAAATTTATTATCAGAAGCTTGCCAAAATATGAATACAAATACAAATAAATTTGTAATAAATTTGGCAAATGAAGAGCAGCAAAAACCTATGGAGACTCTTCCTGCAAAGTTAAATTTAAAAATATTTGCAAAATTTGTAGAGAGTCAGTCGGAGTTTTTGGTATCTGATGAGAAGACATTATTAGAAACAGAAGAAAAAATAACAAACATTATTTGGGATGCAAGAATAAAAGGTCTAAAAAATTAAAATTCATAAATATGTATGTTTTATTTTATTTAAATTTTAACTCATTTATCCCTTTCAAGACGAGCGCTTACGATCATGCACTTTAGTTCAAAAAATTCCTGCCTCTTGTCTAATCAACTTTGCGGGCCCAGAACGGTAGCGAACGATACTGCACAAGTCTGTTTATGATTTAAACACGGACTTGTGACTAAGACGGTATTTAGTGTTGGTTGACCTTTCTGATAAGATGTCGGTGTATTTTGTTGAAGAGACTGGTAAACTCTAAAACTAAAAGAGATACCTCCAAGTTTAGACCCATCATCTGCAACTGCTCCGGAAAAGTTTACAAAAATCCGAGGCAGTCACCAAAGGATCTGGAAGTTAATGCCATACAACCAGAAGGAACACTAGTATCCAGAGCGACCGCCAGCAGCGGTTAGGTCTACTTTGGCCTATTTTGAAGACTATTTTGACGAAAAATTTTTTGAGAATGCCGCAGTTTGTACAAATAATTATTATATACAAAAAACTGGAACAGTTCTAAACACCAATGCAACAGAATTTAAAAAAATTGTAGGACTTCATTTTATCATGGGGTGTATTTCATACCCACGCATCCACATGTACTGGCGGACAGAAATACAGAAATGCGATTAGCTTTAGTTGCTGACAAAATTTCTAGGGATCTAAAGTTCTTCGTATGGCTTTTAACAAGGAAAAGCGGAAAGTGATGAAGCTCCTACAGGAAACCAGAATTCACTCTGGAAAGTGCAACCTGTACTTGATCAAGTTAAGAATGCTTGCAACAGATTAGAACGCTAACAAGGTTTTTATTCGATAGACGAAGAGATGATTCCATTTTGTGGGAGATGTCCACGTAGTTTGAGATAAGTTATTAAAACAAAGCCACGTCCACAAGGGTTAAAAGCTTTTGTCGCCACTACATACGATGGTTTGATGATTGACTTCGAAGTTTACCAAGATAGAGAGATCTCTAGGTGTGGGAGCTGCTGTCATTCTTCATCTATGATATACGTCTATTCCACTCCGTCCACGTCCTCTTGTGGTAGTTGTGTATATTTCGACAGGTTTTTCTCATCTATACCTTTACTGGAAAAATTAATAGAAATGGAACTTCATCGGACATCCTTATCAATATCCTTATCAAGGGATAACTTTTGAGTGTTTTTATTATTTTTTAAGGAAAATATTATTATTTTTTATTATTATTATTTTGTTATAATTTGACTTACCTTTAACATCTAAAGTGATTACTTAAAAGTTCCTACTACTATAAATATTCATTAAAAATATGTTTTCTACGAAAAATATTTGTTTTGTACCATTTTACATTAAAAACCTGGCGCAGTTACGATCTTACACTAAAAGCAGTTTAAGTCTGAACATCACGATCGTGCAGGATCCCCCCACGCTAAGGGGGACGAGGGGGATTTTTAAAATATTTATTTAGAGTACCTTATATAATAAATAAATATGTTCAGTAGTCAAAAATCTTAATTAAAAAAAATAAAAATCAGACCTGAAAGGGTTATTAATAATTATCTACATTTTTTACATGTTACATCTGTGTATGGCAGCATTTTGTCAATGATCTGAACCACTGTTACTGTTGAAATACTCTTTAAATTAATCTTCTTACATTATGAGCTTTAGCTGTCGAACAATTACCTGCTTGATTACTTAATCTATTTGAAAACATAACCTCTAATTCATCTTGTTCTACATATGCTTTCAAATTCTCTGAAACTAATAAATTATGCAACGCTAAGCAAGCCAAAATTATTTTTTTTTACTTTATCTGCATTTAAAGTTATTGTATTACTCTAAACCTGTTAGCTAAGATTCCAAATAAGCTTTCAATCATTCGACGTGCTCTAAGGAGTCGATAATTGAATATTTTTTCAGATTCTGACAATTCCCTATTAGGATAAGGTTTCATAATTCTACTGGTTAACGGAAATGCATCTTCTGCAATTATTACAAATGGAGTTTTTGATGTACGGCTGGGTAAAGCCCGATTTGGGGAAAAATTTAAAGATTTATTTTCTAGGGCTCCACACAGATTACTTTCTTGGAAAACACCACCACCACTTATGCAGAATCAGACACAGCTAATAGAACTATTGAGTGATTCCCTTTATAATTGTAATATTATGAACCAGCAGATATTGATACAAAAGTAAGAATGCTGCGATGCTACGTCTTCTCTGTCCCTTTTTTATGGTGTTGAATCGTGGACCTTGAACGAAGATATGTGCAGAAAACTGGAAGCATTTGAGATGTGGCTATATCGGAGAATGCTTAAGATCCCGTGGACTGACCGAGTCACAAATGAGGAGGACCTCAGAAGAACGAATAAGAATCGAGAAGTACTGACCACCATCAAATCTCGAAAGTTACAGTTCTTCGGACATATTATGCGAAATAATTCCAGATATACTCTCCTTCAAGCCATCCTGCAAGGAAAAATATTTAGAAAACGAGGTCCAGGAAGAAGAAGAACATCTTGGTTAAAGAACCTTAGAATCTGGTTCAATACAACATCTGTGCAGCTTTTCCGCGCTGCTGCAGATAAGATAAAGATTGCCATGATGATCGCCAACATTCGTAACGGATAGGCACATCAAGAAGAAGATATTGGAGGTTTAAATATTATATGTTTTTCATCCAAAGCATTAATACAGTTGGGAAACTTCCACATTTTTTGAAATCGTTTAGCAACATTTAATCAGTTTCTACAAGATGTTGGGGTCTAAAAATAACGTTAGTTAGTTTTCATAATTTTATCTCGTGCATATTTACCTTCAAATATATTTCTTTTAGACTGGTATATATAGTTTCACAACCTTCGTGTACAAACCTAGAAATGTTATACTTTCATGTATACAAGTTGAATATATTATTGACCTAAATTATTGTCCAGTTGCCAAAAATCTCATCTACTAATAATTCTTCATTCAAGATATTTAATATTCCTTTGCCTAACTTTCTTCTCTCGATCTATTTTTGTCTATATATATGCTTCTTTTTAAGGAGTGTATGATTTTTTTCTTAATTGCTACCATCATTATAACAATTAAAGCTACTGCACATAATTTTAGCTTCTTTATTACCATCATTATTTACCTGTTTGTTTTATTTACTCTAACCATAAAACAAACTTCAGATAGGTTTGTAACGAATATTTTGCCTACCACATTGCTAAGCTTTGTGCCTTCCAATTTTTACAAACTGGCAGGACGCTGGTACACCTGGCCTTTCGGCTATACGACCGTTAACGAATCCACTGCCCCTACAAGTCCGACACCAAAATGAAGGTGCCACGCCACGTACGCCAGGCACGTTTCGTGGGGCTCCACCTTCCTTGTAGTACCTGTGTTGCGATTACCTCACCTACCCGTTATCCCCTCCCACAGGCGGATAGGTGACGCAGGCAAAGAAATTTCCACCTCGCACGTAGACAGGTCGCCGCCGAGGATCTCTCCTCTACCACTCTTAAATCTCCTGGCGGGTACGTGCCGGGATACCAAAACCACGCTTGACGCAAGGCCAAGAGAGGTGTGTACGGGCCCAGCTCGCTCAACCTCGCCTAGTTCTCTTGGAATGAGAGCAGAGTGGTCCCACGAGAGTCTCGTCTAGGATACTAGGAGTGTAGACCGGTGATCGTGACGCCTATGCGTCCGTGTGCGTTTCTACAAACCTGACACCTCAAGCGACGGCTCTCCACCTCTCAATTCCTATCCATTAGTCGCCTCTTACTACAGGCAGGGCCTTCTGACCTCGGCCGTATTCTTATCTCCGCGAGCCGAAGGAAGTACGAGGTATTACTGTAAGTGGATGAAAAATGGGGACAAAAATGATTGGGGTATAGATAGGGCAAGCAAAATAAAACGAAACTTCGGCGAACGGCCACTCAGGGTATATTTGGAGAACAAATTGGCTAAGGGAAAAAATTAAACATTTATTGTTATCTCACTAGAAACAGTTACAAATATAAATGACTATTTCACTCATCTTAAAATTTTCACATAATCTGACCAATCACAAACCAAAGACAGCTTGTGTTATCGCGAAAACACCAACTGTCTTTCAATTCTGATTGGTCTATCAGCTTCGTGTTTTCAACGACGTAACCATGGATACCGATCGCAAAGCAAAGTTTGACGTTTGCCAAAGAAATTATTGTAGCTGTATACGTCAAAATGAGTCGTTTCGGTGATACTTTAAACGAAGTTATAAACCAAAAAATTGAAGAAAATATACCGAGTAACACAAGAAAATCTAAATCTTATATACCTATGGAGACAATTTATGATGTTCTGTGTGGATCGCAACTACAAATTAGATGCAGAAAATAACAACGAAAGACTAGCATTCATTCTAAAAGACTGGGCCTTCAACATGCGAAAAATTGATGGTAGTGATTCCAAGGAGAGTGTTATTAAAACCATATGGAACACTACTGCAAAATTGGTACAAGAAAAATATTTCTGTGAGTATCAGAGACATATTGATCCCTTCAAAGATATAACCTTCAAGGAAGCGAGAGCGGCTCGTGATAGTAAGAGAAAATTGTTGCAAACTGTACCCGATAAAAGGAAAATGAGTTCTGTTGCTATGACTTCGGATGAATATAAAAAGATGTGCTTACAATGGGACGAAGACACGCCAGAGGGACTCCAAAAGAAGTTTTTTCATATAGTATATAAAAATTTTTACAATTGCACCGTTTATAATAATTATAGTCGAGAATAATGTATTTTTTTCGTGTACAAATTATTTATTGTTATAGGTAAAAAATAATTATAACAAATTATTTATAGTTATAATAAATATTTCATGATTATGACTAATTGTGAATTATTCAAAAAATGGGTAGATTTGGGTTACCTAGATCAAATGTATCATTATTAAATTCCTTCCTCTCATTCTACTGAATTTTTAACCTATCACTTTGTTCATGAAATAGTCTAATAAAATACCACTCGTGATTTAATTTAGCTTATAAGTCTGTCTTTTATTTCTAAACTCAACTGAGTTTCTTAAAGAAAACACCACTCGTCCTACGAACTCGTGGTGTTTTCAAGCAACTCAGTTTCGTTTAGAAGTAAATCGACAGACTTATCGCGAAAATTGAATCACTAGTGGTATTACTATTGATAATAAAAAAATACCTTATAAGTAGTTATAAAGATAAATACCAAAATAACAAAGAAAAAACACTTACTATGTTCTATCAGTTTACAAACTCTTGAAGTTGAAGATACTACAATACTTACAATTGTTACTGGACAATAATTTGTAGCCGAAATTAATTATTACAAATAAAAAAATATCCTTTTAAATGAAGCTATGCATAGAGGTTAACTTTTTTTAAATAAAAACAAAATCTCAAATATAATTAGGTATTTACCAGATGTCAAAAATAGTGCTAACTGTCATATGTCAATACTAAATCTTAAAACGGAGAACAATTAAAATGACAGCTAAGTCACACCCTAAGGTCTACAATTTTAATTATTACAATTTCTTAAATTGTTATAGAAGCAATTATTATTAGAAAATGTTCATTTTTCCTTTAAGAATCAAACACAAAATTACCTGGATTTCTGAGATTTCTGCGGAAAAAACTGCATCTCATACTGCGAAGTAGCCTAGAATGACTTTAGACAGACAAATCTGAGGCTGAAAGTTGGCACTGGACACACACAAACTTGCTTCTTTAAAAAACTGGAACCATGTGGGTATTTTCCAAATTTGTTAGAAACACCGCAAATCTCTTAGAAACAAATCTCTTAAGTGAGAGACGACATAAAACAAAAACAGTGATTACTCGCTCAAAATTGATAGATTACATTAAGCATAATTTACTTTTTTTAACCAATTTGCCGGTTTACTCAAACTACCACGCAGCCGTGTGCTCTCAATGACCAATCATTCAAACCTCCTGTAAAACTGTAACTACACATCAAACTTTACACAGCTGCATATTTTCACATGAAAAAAAGGCAAAAAACCACAAAACCTTATAAATTTGAAGAAAAATTTGGACTAACAATGTAACCAACTGCCCTTAACAGCAGCCTCAGTAAGAGTGATATAATTATCTTTAAAATTCATGGTAACTTGGTAACTTGGTACAAACAAAGCACAAATGGGAATATTTTGTTTATTTGACGACGAAAAATATCTCAAAGCGGCTTCGATCAAAAGAATACCAAGAAAATACACATCTGTATTATGTACAAACTATAAAATGTGTTTATTATCGACCTCGGCGGTGCAAAAATGATTGAAATAACATTTCGGTGTTTAAGCATATACGAGGTGATTTCAAGACATATCAAAGAATTTAAAAGTGCTAAAGGTTAGGTTATCAATACAAAATTGCTAGAGCGCATACCTACATACTAATTAAAATTAAGATCGCAAACGTTTGCAAAGTCGCAAACACAAACCCAGATTTTTCATATAAAATCGACTCAAGCAACTAACTAATATTTTTAGTACTGAAATCAGTACTGAAATTAGCATAATGGCAAGTAGATCTTATGTTTTAAATTCTAGCTGTCAATATCACTAGCCAATGATCTGCGTCTATGTTTAAGACTCTATAATTTTCACAGCTTATTACGCCTGTTTCATGCCTTAAAGCTATCAAGGTTGTAGCATTTGTAAATTTCTCGAAATCCCCTCGTATATGTATCAAATTGAAATCCCCTCATATATGTATTATAATAACGAAGAATTTTTTCCATGTTTCTTAGTTCGTATCTTTTAATTTAAAATACCCGAAATATACTTCAATTCCTTCTTGGTCGGCTCGACTTAATATAAACCATCTTAGAGTTGTTTATTTATTTCGCAGCTGCGTGTGTTCCTCGATATTTTTTTGTTCAAACCGCCTGATTTTGCGTTTCAAATAAATATTCCAGTTTATATGTTTTGTTTATGCTGTTAAGCGAATGAATTTAAAAGATAATTTCATCACTCTCGCTGGAGCTGCGGTCAAGTCAAGAGTGATAGGCTCCAGCGTTATGTCCAAATTCACGTCGAATTTGTAGTTTTCTTTTTTTATCCCTTTTCAGGGAAATCTTCGTCTTACGTTATGGAAAACAATTTTAGTAGCAGTTAATCGTAGCAAATTAATGTGTATGCCATCTAATTATACCTGTTCCTGTTTTTTAAGAGGCAGAGTCATGTTTTGTGTTCAGTGCCGGCTTCAAATGGTCGGTCCAACTCGCAGTGTGAGATGCAGTCCTTTTGTTCGAGTGTTCGTGTCCAGAGTTCAACTCCAGTTTCCAACCTCAGAAATTTAACGTGTGATCAAGTGAAATCCAGGTAACTTTCAAATTTTAAAGTAAAGACAGACATTTTTTTTATTAATAATAATTTGCTTTCATTAAAAATTAAAAAATTGTAGTATTTAAAGTTGTAAATTTTAGGTTTTGACTTTAGCTGTCAATTTATTTGTTCAGTTTTTTTTTTTAATTTAATGTTAGCTTATGACAGCTCGTTTTATCATTTTTGATATTCATTTGTTTTGTTGTTAAAGAAGGTTAACCTCCATGCAATTTTGTAAGTTTTGTAGCAACAGAGATTGTAAACAGATAGGACACATGTAAGTTTTTCTTTATATTTTTGTACTTGGTAACTATTCATATAGTAAATTTGTTTGTCTATTTTGTAACTGTTTGTGGTAAGACAAAATTTTTTTCTTAAAATTTTGTTTATTTTTTTTTAACTAACCCTTTTTTGAGTTTCATTTGAAAAAGATATGTTTTGCATTTCTAATAATTATTTCGATACTTACAACTAGCTGTTGTAATGTTTAAAATTAGGCACCTCGAAGTGGCGCCCTTTTTAAAATTACGAGAGATGTTTCTTGTTTTTTTTTGTTTTGTTTGTCTCAAGAGATTCATGACCTTTTGTTTCATATTTTTGTAATTGCCCCAATCCGACCCCTTTGTCATTTACTTACCCACGACCCCAGCTCTCCTAACAAATCCTGAGTGCCGTTCGCACAAGTAACGATTATTTTGCTTGCCCTTTTTCCACCCCCAGTAATTTCTATCCCCAATCTTCTACCCCTTATAATAATACCCCATGTGGTAGGCAAAAAATATATCGTTACAAGGTGTGATAAATCTGATCAGTCGTTGTTCTTCCACCAGGAGAGGTCCAGGTTACCTTCTGTATATTCTTGCATTTTGTCATATTTAGTGCTGCTGCTAAGTTTATCAGTAGTAATCCAATAAATACCACCCCACTTCTGTGTTGATTTTCATAATCGTGGAAGAATACTTTTTTATTTTATTTTAAAATGCGATATGATTGCCATTTAAGCTGTTGATAAAAAACCAGATTGACTATATTTATGTTAGTTCAGATACGCCTTAGTAACTGTTTAAAAAAGGTCATTACTTACCCTGGATCAGAATTTTTATCTTTTTATAGTCAACGTCTCAATTAACCTTAAAAATATTCAACGAAAAAAAATCTAGTAGATGATGAAACATGTCAAGAGACTTCGACAGAAAAATAAAAAAAGAAAAGTGACAAAATTTGGCGAAACAGCGTAATTTTAAAGAAAGTAGTAATCGTAAAGAAATAATATTTTAATTTTTTCTAAAATATAACATAATTGCACATGGAGCACAATCTTCTTGTAGTCAACATCCTAATTGTTCTCAAAAGATTTAATCTTTTCTCAAAAACTTTTTCAATGTCGTGTATTTCCCGGTGTCCTTAGTTTGATAATTGCATTAGAGACATGTCTTTACAGCGTATCTTTATGTTATTGTATGCAAAATATTTGCTTCAGTTGGGAATTCCTTTTTGTAGCACTTATCAATATTAAGAGTACCAAGATTAAAAATTTATTATAAAAGTTATACCCTTTATTAAAATCTACACGTTGTATTCTGTTGTTCTTTGTAAAAGGTAAGATATTTCACGCAACATATTTATGATATTCTACTAGCTTTCTGGCGAAATATTTGTATTATAAAAGTTTGTATCAATTGAGACCTCGAGCTGACTACACAACTTATTTCTACAAATGTTCTACAAGTATATCTTCTATGTCAACTTATCCAATGGCTAGATTTACAATTATATACAAATTATTTTTGGATTTACTTAATATTTCGAATAAATATTTTCAGAAAAATCAGAATGAAGCTGTTCATCTTTGCTGCTGCCCTTATTGTGACCACAAGTGCCAACCTATCTGCCTTTGACAAATGGACCAGTTTTAAGGTACTAATTTTAGTAATATTTTCGTAATTTTATAACATTTTTTCCACAATCGAAGTAATAAAATTTAAATTATGCATCAGAACAGGACGTCAAAAATAAACTAAAAATTTGAAAATAAGTTGAAAGTAAAATTAAATTTGAAAATAACTGTGGTATATCCATTACTCCAAATAACTATTATTTATGATGCAAATAAAAAGTCATTCTTACTTTTATTGAAGTTTATTCTTGTAATTTTTAGTAACTATCAGGTACAGCAACAGTTCTGGAAAAAAATGTGAAAAAAGATCTAGAAATTTGTAACTTTCTTGTTTCCCACATTTCAATCTATCTTGAGTAACTTTCATAATTTAAAGTATAGTCAAAGTTACTCTTTTTCTTTAATTGTTTTAATGTGTCCGCAATGTTCTTTCTTGGATTTTTCGATAATCTTCTCTTGACCGTTTTACAAACTTATTTTTTGGAATTATAAATTATCAATGTGTTTTGGTAATGAACTAAAAATATTTCGTATACATTCCTTTTATTTCAATTTATTCATCTGCATAGATTTATTTATTTTATTTTAAATTACGTTTTTATTACTTTTGCTTATTGCTGCGGAGACTTTATATTTTTATTAACGTCTACAATTACATACGTATTTATCAATTATATTTTTGTGACTGTCGTTTGTTTTTTTAAAGTTTATTGTTAAATTTAGTGTTTTACAACTTAATTTATAATTTTAGTCCAACATATCGAATGATGCATTGTTTTATTTTCCTATTATAATTGCATTGGTTTATTTTCATTATGAATTACTTCATCAGACATTATTGAATGTAACAGGTGACAAAAAACACGACACTCATAACAACAACCAAAATATACATTGGTTTGATAAGTCACACTGAATGCCAATTAAATACAACCAATCTTATTTAAAAGCAGTACAAAATAGGGCAAAATCACACACAGAGTAAGAAATAGAGTACGTCTCCTAAACCAACTTGCAGAAAAAGTTGCTAGAACACACTCTAAAAAAATCCCATCCACACTTGTAACATATACATTCGACCCCTTACAGAATATATAACTCTTCCATCTTCTGCCTGTTATATCCCTATCAAAGGCAAAAACTGTTAAGTACCGAACACAGATTTCTCCGTAAACTGAACTAGAAATAGTACGACTTTCCCTAAGGTGAATTATAGTGGTCAATCCATAATATCTTAAATATTTCCATAATAATCGAGAGAAATACAGAGAGAAACAACAATTTCACTGAAAAAATCACCCACACGCAAAATTACAAAGCTCAAAACTTTAGACTTCCTGTCTACAAACCTTCTACAAAATCGTATCGACGAACTTCCGCTCGACTACCCCTATCGTCTCAAATCCACCTCATTGGAATATCGCACATTCATTCCCTTAATCCTAATTACTTCCTGAGACGAAGAGAGATTGGTTTTTGTAGTTTTCCAATCTCATTACACTATAATACCTGTGCGTATCCGGAAATAATATCCGCAAGTTTGTTATTTGTAATTTTCTTTTATCCTTTTCCAATTTGGAAAAGCATTGTCACCGTGAATACCGCAAACAGATAGCAATTTTCTCTTTCGTCGCGAAACCTAACAAATATCCAAAAAACTCTCAAACCCTACGAACAGATCAACACGCTCTCAATTAGCCTCAAAAAAAAACATAACCACAAATCTGACCATAAAGAAGGCTCCAAAGTGTCTCCAGTACGTGCCACAAAAAACAACCTCTCAAAAAATTAAAGGATCCTAAACAGCGATAATTTGATATGTTTCACACCCTTTTAAAGTAACTACCCTTAATTCCTATCCTTAAATGAACATTGATTGATTCTTTGTCATGCCATTTTAAACTGAATATCTAAATACATCTGGTATATACCGGTGGTATTATGTATACCATGAAAGTTTAGTAAAACATTTTTTGTTGCCGTTGGTGTACCCCTATGAATCATTTATTTTATAAAACCCTTTTTAATTAAGTTATTAATTTTCTTTTTATTTAAGGCAACACATAACAAATCTTACAACGTTATTGAGGACAAACTGCGTTTCGCTGTTTTCCAAGAGAACATTCGCAAAATCGACGAACATAATGCTAAATACGAAAACGGAGAAGAAACCTACTACTTGGCTGTCAACAAATTTTCCGATTGGTCCAGCGCTGAATTCCAAGCTATGTTAGACTCTCAGATGGCTAACAGGTCAAAACAATCCTTCACTAAAAAACACGTAGTTGATCCCAATTTCCAAGCTGCAGAAGAGGTTGATTGGAGACAAACTGCTGTTTTGGAAGTCAAAGATCAAGGAAACTGTGGAGCATGCTGGGCTTTCAGTACCGTAAGTATTAATCATATAATTAAGTTAAAGCTTTTGAAACGTGATTATCTAATAATACAAGTAATAAAGTCAAAAAATTAGACGAATAAGTAGTATCAATTTAGATCTTATGTAGATATAGTGTATCGTAGACGTACAATGGCCAGACACCGCAAACTTATAACCAAAAACGGCATGATGTATTATGCTGGAAACAACGATCCGGCTCATTGCTATGAAGTCGCAATCTTGTTAGACACAGAAACTAATAAATCAGTTATAAGCCTCACTTCTTACTCAGAGAGAGTGCTAATGGTCCAGCTGAAGACAAATATACAACAAATTTTCTTATTTCAAATGGACGCACCAACAGCGGAAAACGATGAAGAGGAGATAGAACATGTTTTCATGGAGTTAGACACAATTTTAAGATCTATTAAATAAGAAGACATTATAATAGTAATGGGAGAATTTAATGCTAAAGTCGGGAGAGGTAAAATTGACGAATATGTTGGGGAATTTGGACTGGGTGACAACAGTGTCTGCTCTCCTGCATATAACAAAGGCCGCATAGTCAGAAATCAAATAGACTCTACATTAAGCAAAAATAGATACTAAAACTCAATTAAAGCAGTAAAAGCATACCGCGGAGCAGATGTCAACTTAAACCATAACCCGCTGATACCTAGACTGCACGTGAAACTCAGAAAGATTGTAATGCCCAAAAACAAACCAACGTTTGATTATACAAAATTAAGAAAAAGAGAAATACATCAAAACTGATCCAACAAGTCAACTCAAATCTAACAGAAGTAGAAGACATCTTAATATCAGAAGATGTCAATGAAAAGTGGAGCAATTCTCAGAAGGTATTACTAAAGGCTTACTTACTTACTTACTCAGTGGCGTTACAACCCTTTACCCAAGTTTAAGCCGACTCGACAACATGCTTCCACCGTTTTCTGTCTTGAGCAACCTCCATCCAATTCTCCACGCCCATAGTGCTTAGGTCTCCTGCATATTATCTCGCCACCGGAGACGAGAGCGTCCACGTGGTCTCCTTCCAGTTGGGACTTCCTCCCACACCAGTCTTACTGTTCGTTCGTCAGAATGTCTTCTGAGGTGTCCTGCCCATTGGAGTCTTCTGGACTTTATTTCTTTTATGATGTTGGCGCCTGGGTAAAGTTCATCGAGATCTTTGTTAGTTCTTATCCTATATTGTCCTGATGCTTCATCCAGCACAGGGCCAAAGATCTTCCTTAGAATTTTTCTTTCCCAAACACATAGTCTCTCTTCGTTTGCCTTTATTATCGTCCACGGTTCGCTTCCATACATCACAACGGGTCGTATGATTGTTTTATAGACCCATATCTTCGTACGTCTTGTTAGTTGTTTCGATTTTATAAGGTTTTGGGGGCAAAAAGATATCTGTTGCCGGCCTGAATCCTGTTGTTTATTTCTTTTGATCCGCTATTGTCTTCAGTTATTGTTGTTCCAAGATACTTGAATTCTCTAACGCGCTCAAAGTTAAGGTCATAGATGGTGATGTTCTGACCGATTCTGTCTCTGCTTTGGTTATTGCGGCTCATATACATATATTTCGTCTAGTTTTCGTTGATTTGGAGCCCCATCTTCTCTGCTTCCTTCTCGAACCTTCCGAAAGTCTCCTTCATCCTTAATCGTGTGTTTCCTATTAGATCGATATCGTCTGCAAATGCCAGTAGAAAGTTTGGTCCTTCTCGATGAAATACTGTATTCGGTTTTTCGATTCTTGCACTTCTGATTATGTGTTCCAGAGCTAAGTTGAAGAGTTGTGGTAAAAGTGCATTTCCCTGTTTTAGTCCATTGTTTATTTCAAATGTCTCCAAGTATTGTTGTCCAACTCTCACCTTACATCGTAACCGTTCCATACACCACTAAAGGCTGCAGAAGAAAATTTAAAGCCTGTAAAGACAAATAAAAAACAGAAGTGGATGACTTTAGAAAGTCTAGCAATAATAAAAAAAGAGAATAGCCAAAGGAAGAAATGAGCCAAAATATCAAGAATTATAACGTAGAATTAAAGTAGAGATAAAAAGGCCAAGAAGAAGTGGTTAACAGATCAATGCATAG
Source organism: Diabrotica undecimpunctata (assembly GCF_040954645.1). Lineage (NCBI taxonomy): Eukaryota > Metazoa > Arthropoda > Insecta > Coleoptera > Chrysomelidae > Diabrotica > Diabrotica undecimpunctata. Next base: position 19,870,612 of record NC_092809.1, on the reverse strand, counting down.
AAATAGAAGAGTATAACAGAAAATAAGACAACTTTAATATGCATCAAGGAATAGAAGAACCAACAAATACCAAAAAACGAGCACACTATGGGTTACTCGAAGATGATAAGGGTAAACCCATTGCGGCTACATCAATAAGCGGAAAAATCTTGAACAAAACAAAAACAAAAAAAAATGAAAACAATGTTTGTTAATAGAAACCTTCGTCTGGAGCTGAGGATAAGAGCTTTAAGATGCTACGTGTTCTCGACTTGTGTTGTATGAAATGGAAAGCTGGACACTAAAAGTGGATAATATAAAAAAGTTGGAATCATTTGAGATGTGATGCTATAGAAGGACTTTGAAAATACCATGGACCCAACGAGTTACAAATGCAGAAGTGTTAAGAAGACTACAAAAGGATTGCGAGGTCATAAAGCAAATCAAAACAAGAAAGCTGGAATATTTAGGCCACATTACCAGAGATGCGAAATATGAGATATTAAGGTTCATAATGCAAGTTAAAATCAAGGGTAAAAGATCCATAGGAAGACGAAGAATTTCCTGGCTAATAAACCTAAGAGTATGGTATAGTTGCAGCTCAGTAGATCTTTTCAGAACAGCCGCCAATAAGGTACGAATAGCTGTGATCATTTGGCTCGAATGACAGATAATAGATGGACAAAGCGGATACTGGAATGGAGACCAAGAGATGATGCCTACCGAAGCAGAGGTCGTCCACCAACACGTTGGACTAACGATCTAAAACGTTGTCATAGGAATTGGATGCAAGAGGCACAAGATCGAAATAGATGGAAAATTATGAGGGAGATCTATGTCCAGCAGTGGATAAGCGAAGATTCAATGATGATGAGCTGTGATGATAGCCAACCTCCGATACGAGAAGGAACTACAAAAGGAAGAAGATTTTACAAAATTATTTGATAGCAATAGAATGTTATCTAAATCATCAAAAATCGTTGCGATTTAATACGAAGTCGAATAAAAAGTAAGTCAGGAGAATATGAGAGAAAAAACTATTAATCCCATATCCAATAGGATATACAAAATAAGGAAACTATTTAAAAATATTTGAGGTACTCGGACTTTTCTTAAAAAGCCATATGGATAATAGGAGAAGAACATATACATCTATTCACCCCAAAAGCAATACGGTTCTTCATTATATCAAGATAAATCAAGGCTATAACTTTTAGTTTCAGAAGAAGAAAAATCACGATCACAAAAATTTCTTTATTATAATAAGAACTTTTACCCAAGTTTGAAGACTCTAACTATTAGTCTTTAAGATTGTCGCACGAACGTACAACTTGATGAATTAAATTTTTTTATCTTTAAAAACTGTCACCAGTTTTGGCAGTTGGTTAATAAAATTAAATAAAAACTATAATCATTTAAGTTTTAATTATTGCTGCTAAATATTTGTTTTAATATTTTAAGACCGGAGCCATCGAAGGTCAACTCGCTATTCACAAAAATCAACGTGTTCCTCTCAGTGAACAAGAATTGATAGACTGTAATATTGTAAACATTGGTTGTATCGGAGGTTTCATGACAGATGCTTTTGACTATATTATGGATCATGGACTTGCATCAGAAACTCAATATAAATACAACGCGAGAGATGGTGTCTGCAAGAATGTACAGAACAAACAACTCTCTTCTATCAGCGATTACGTAGAACTTGATGAAACTGAAGATGCACTAGTTTCTGCTGTTGGTAAGTTTATTAATTTTTAAAGTAAATGCTAATTCTAAGTCTATTTTATTTTATTGGTGTTACCAATATCTTAGATCTGGTTGTCTCTCATGTTAGTTGAATATTAATATCGCATTAAACCAAAATTTATTGTAATGGAAATTATATTTTATATTTGTTTTTACGTAACCCAATCCGCAAATTTGTTTCGGACCTGAAAATGTTTATAAACTGACCAAACTTATTAGTATTATGGCAAATTTATTTAAATCAATTTTGGTTTTTGACAACTTGTACAAGTCACTAATATTCAGTTGTTTTCAGCTAGTGCAGGTCCAGTATCCATGGCTGTCAATGGTAATTTATGGCAGTTCTACGGCGGTGGAGTTTTTAACAGCACAAATTGTGACGACACCCTCAACCACGCAGTCCTTGCTGTTGGATATACTAAAGATCTATTCATCATTAAGAACTCATGGGGAACTATCTGGGGTGAACAAGGTTACATTAGAGTAGCCCGTGGTTACAACTTATGCGGTCTTAACCTCCTGAACTCTTACCCCATATTGTAAATGACAATGAGAAATGATACAATACACACATAAATAAAAAATAACAATTGTGGTTTTATTAAGTTGAAAATAGCTGTGGGAGTTAAAAAACAAATAAAAAAATGAATTTATAAATAATTAATCTACAAAAATCAAGTATTTAAGTATATTCTGTGTTTGACCAGCAAGCAAAAAAGGCGTGACTCATTTATCGTGCTAGTTAAATAGTAATTATTGAAATAAATTTAAAAGTGAGTAGATAAAATATACTTTTTTCATCTACATTTTGGATTTAGATATTTAAGTAAATCACAATCTTGAAAGTCTGAGTCAGCATATAGAACCAAAAAATATAATTTTCGCATCCTGTATATCAAACGGTAGAATATGTTAGAATAGTTAATGGAAATATACTAGAAACGAGAAGATTAATAACTCCATCAGTCCGCTTAATTCTATCCAATGCATATCCAAGCATACCTTCTAACTTAATAATGGACGAATTAATAAAATTAGGTTTAAATTCTCTTTCAGACATGTCATACCTACGGATAGGAGCAACCAATCCTGCCTTCAGTCATATTCTAAGCTTCCGAAGACAAATTTTTGTTTCACCTTTTCCAGATAACTTTGTACTACCTGAATCTTTTATTATTGAGTTGGAAAAAACATCATACCGCATATTTATAGCCCAAAACGAAAAATGTTCCAAATGCAAATTAACTGGACACCAGGCAGCTAATTGTCCAAATATTTCACCTTCTAATCATCCTCATAAAGATACTGCAATGCAAACAGAAATGAGACAAAATTCATCAATAAATCATACTCAACAAGATAATCTACAAAATACTCCCACAATCTCAAATACCCCTCTTGCCACGCTTACTACGTTTTCTCAAACCATATTACAAACAGTAGCAATCCCAAATTTATCAATAAACCAAACCTAACAATGCTCACTACAAAATACATCCATACATTTGACCACTTCTTCCTTTAACACTACAATCGCAACACCTACATTTCTGAGTCATCCTCTAATACTCAAAAACATAAACCAACCTCACCAAAAACAAGTCAATACTTACCTCCAAAAAAAAATACACATATGAATTTTCACGAACCCCAGATAATTTAGAACAAAGCAACCGGAAAAAGAACCCCAGAAGATGCAATCACGTCACCCGCCGAAGAAAATTTTGAAAAACCTAAGTTTCAATTAAAGAAAAAACCAAAACTGATGATAAAAACTTAAGAGATCAGATACCAAATCTCCAAACATTACTAGAACCAGTTAGAGAATATGTAGAAAGGGAAAAGCAATTGTTAAGTTTCGATCAAGTAGTTAATCTATTCGAAAATATACAAGGATCAAAAGACATAATCAGCGTAACAAAATTGTACTCAGAAGACTCTTATGTACTTATAAAGATTCTAACGGAATTACATCCATACTACATCTACAAAAGAATGAAAATCAAAAGCACCAAATTAATACAAAAACTTGACAAATACATAGGTTTACTCCCTGCAGTAAAAACTTCATTGTCAGAAGAAGATTCCGACTTATCGGTAAATAATTCCTCTAAAGAATAACTACATTTACTTCTCTGCTTCAATGAAACTTAAATGGGTTTTATACCCATTTTGAAAAACTAAAACATATTATCAGTAGTAATATCCCTGGGACATTGATAACAGACGAGATAATTTCATGACAATCGAAAGCTCGTTCCTTGGTAACCAAGCAACGAGCTTGAGAAATTTGTCATGAAATTATGAGGCATTCATCTCAATGTCCGAGGGATATTCGGCGGATAATTTTTCGAAAAAAAAAATCATAACTCAACATAACGAAACATTTATTTATTAAAAGTACAGTTAGTGAAAGTACAATTATTAAAATTTATACTTTGAACATTCTCATTGCCGAAACGTGACATTTTGAAATTTATTTCGATGAAGTTGTCAAACTCGATCGTGTTGTCATATGGATTGAAAATTGCACTGAATGCAATTATCAGTCTAATGTTGACATGATTGGGTGAAATTGTTCCACATGCCACAAAATGACGAAATTTGAATGGTTGTTAGAACAGTCGAAAAATTATCTCTGAAACACACCCATCTATTATCTGTTTACAGGAAACAAATTTCAAAAATTCAAACCATGTATATAACTTTCGTAATTATTCACGTTTCTATCTCTCTCTCTCTTGTCGTTTCCTCATTGCTGAGGATCGTGATTTCCTACAATGCGGGCTGTCAATTCTCTCCATCTCTTGCGATTTTGGGCTGCTCTCATGGACTCGGAAAACGTCTTTCCAGTGGCTTTCTGTACTTGATCTGACCATCGGATAGGTGAGCGTCCTCTGCCTCTACGTCCTTCTACGTTTCCGCATACAATTAATCTTTCTAAGTTGTCATTGTCTCTTCTCGCAATGTGGCCAAAAAACTTTAAAACATTTGCAACACACTGAGAGGAGAGTCTGGTCTGAATGTTTAGCTCTTCGAGAATCGACTGATTGGATCTGTGCTCCGTCCACGAGACGCGTAGCATTCGTCTCCAGCACCACATTTCGAATGCGTCAATCCTTTTCCTATCCTCTGATTTTATTGTCCATGTTTCGGCAGCGTAACTGAAGATTGAAAAAATGAGTGTCCGTACCAGTCTCATTTTGAGTTTTTTGGATAAAGAGCGGTCCTTCCATATTTTTGACAGTCGACTCATCGCGTTCTTGGCCATCCCTATTCTTCTGCGAATTTCCGTATGGGAGGAGGCTGCATTGCTTAAGGAAGATCCTAGATACGTGAACTCGTCTACTTTCTCGAATTGATTTAGGGCGCCTGTTGTTTGGAGGATATTCGCGTGGTCCACAATCATGATTTTTGTTTTCTGATTATTAATCTTGAGCCCACAGTTGTTGCTTTCGGTTTCTACTCTCTTTATCAGTCTCGACATCTCCTCTTCAGATGTTGCTATCAGTGTTGTATCGTCTGCGAATCTTAAGTTTGAGATCTTTTTTCCTGCAATGGAGATGCCGCCTCTCCATCCATCAAGTGCGTTCCTCATTATGTATTCTCCATATAAATTGAACAGGTCTGGAGATAGTATGCACCCTTGTCGTACACCTCTGCTGGTTTTGAAGGTATCAGATTGCTGGTTTTCAATTCTTATTTTAACTGAGTTATCTGAGTTTTAACTGAGTTTCGTTTCTATAATAAGAATTAACCAGATTAAACCAAAACATTGCCAGTGGAGGAGTAGCAATTTACATAGATGAAAAATTCATGAGCACCCAGTTAACAGTGACTTAAAATAATATTGAATTAAAAACTATCGCAAAAAATATACCTCAAAAAATTATATATATAAATATACCTCATATATGTAATATGTATATCACACCAAATCAAACTATAGCCCAAGAAGATTTTACCGCTATTTTGGAACAAATTCCTTTACCTCAAATTATTGTTGGAGATCTCAACTGACACAATCCGATGTGGGGTTCCATAAAACTCAACTCGAAAGGACGAATTATAGAAGATATTATAACTATATATACTTAACGACGGAAGACCAACCAGATTCAGCATACAAAATGGCACATCATCGGCAATTGATATTTCTCTGTGTGACCCAGTTCTGTCCACAACATTAATATGGGACGTTCTACCCTACTAATATGGTAGTGACCACTACTCCATTATAATTTCTTTAACGCATCAGAAAACCACAAATATCGAATCGCCTATCTCAAAGTAGAATATTAGAAATGCTGATTGGACTAACTTTAGCAAACAGATCGAACAGGACATTAATCAAAGCAACTTCATATCATCAAACGACATTGACAAGTTTTTAAGTACATTTTTACAAACCATTACAGCAGCCGCAGAGGCGTATGTAAGAAAAACAAAAAATTTAAAGAAACATAAACCTCTGCCGTGGTGGACACCTGAATGCAGCCAAGCTACAAGAGTGTATAAGAAAGTTTTCAATAAACTAAAGCATCATAAAACAGACGAAAACATAACGGACTACAAAAAACGAAGAGCTCAGGCAAGATACATTCTAATTGTAAAAAAGAATAGAAAAGAATCCTGGAAAAAATTCATCTCTTCTCTAAATACCTCTTCAAGCATAAGTACAGTTTGGAGAAACTTAAGGAAAATCTCTGGCAAAAGCCGACCATATAAGATTCCGTTTTTAGCAAAAATAACAAAATAATTAGTAATAGAAAAGAGATCGTAGATATATTCTAGCAGACCAATACGAATTAAATTCCAGTGATGAAAATTACACCGATAATTTTAAAATACATAAAAACAACGTAGAAAAAAACATATTGGGATTCAAAGGACATGAGATTCACAACCTTAACGTTTCTTTTTCCTTCATAGAACTTACTGAAGCCTTAAACTCTTCCAAAGATGCAAGCCGGGACCAGACGATATCCCCCTAGCATTTCTACTATATCTACCAGACAATGGAAAATATTTATTACTGGACCTTTATAATTATATCTGGAGTAACTAGGGTTTTCCATCAACTTGGTCCCGAAGCAATAATACTACCACTTCTTAAACCTGAGAAATCCAGGACATCACCTGAGTCATATCGAGCAATATCTTTAACCAATATTATATGTAAAGTGTTAGAGAAAATGTAAATAAAAGGCTGAGATCGTATTAAGAACAAAAAAAACTCCTTATTCCACAACAAAGTGGATTTAGGCAAAATCGATCCACTATAGATAACCTAATAGACTTAGAGTCAGGAATACATGAAGCATTTGCAAATAAGCAAGATTGTATCGCAGTCTTTTTTGATATTAATAAAGCTTAGCATACTGTCTAGCGATTCAATATCATATCAAAATTGCATTATATTGATATTATTTCCAAAGTAAACTCAGCATGCTACTTCGAAAACTCAGACATACTAAGTGAAAAACAGCTAATCATGCTGTATTATGCTCAGGTGGAGTCTCGTTTGCGGTATGGCATAGTATTTTGGGGTACGTCTTGTAAATTCAGTGAAGTCGTTCTATCTCAAAAGAGAATAGTCCGCTGTATTGCTGGTATTTCTCGAATAGCTAGCTGTAAGAGTTATTTGACTACATATAAACTTTTGACTGTGCCGTGCTTATATTATTTTTGAAGTTTGTGGTTTGTTTCATTTAAATCTTGAGAAATTTAAAACTAAAAGTCAAATTCACAATATAAATACAAGGCTGAATCACAATTACATGTGCCTTTTTCTAAAGGAAATATGCATTTTTACTCACCTGCAATAATAGGTCAATTCAAGTATAAACTACCAAATGAATTTTCAATCTTTTCAGCGGAATCAATAGCTATACTTGAAGCTCTAAAATATGTTAAAAACACCTGCAATAGACACATTTTAATATCTGTCAGATTGCTGTTCAGTTTTGCAGAGCATAAAAAACATTGAATGGCCCTCAACATTTAGCAACCCCTACATATTTGAAATAAAAGATCGATGGTATCATTTATCATCGACTGGAGTCAACATAAAATTTATTTGGGTCAAAGCACATATTGGTCTCAAACATAATGAATATGTAGATCATTTAGCTAAAATGAGTTTAACAACTGGCTTTACGTTGATATATATGGTTAATACAACAGATGTTACTACGATTTTCAAAAAAAATCAGCAATTTAGATGGAAAGAGCAATGAAAACATTACTGTTCTACAAATCAAAAAAGGTATACCTCTTTACAACCAATTATACCTCAAACAACCTGGTTTCAGAATTTCAAAGCTCCTCGTAAATATATTACTACTATAAATCGAATACGCATCGGACATGCATGCTACCCATGCCATTTATTTAAAATAAAAGTCATCAATGATGATAGTTGCAAACATTGCGGTAAGCTAGGTGACCTCGATCACATCTTCTTTGAATGTTCTAAATTTATTCAGCATTCAGACTCCCTGTATACAAAATTAACTAAATGCAATACATATGCTCCATATAATATACAGTCCTTGTTAGCCATAGGTTCTGTAACAATATATAATTTAATTATAGAATTTTTGTCAGACACTTATAGCTTTATAAATCTGGTACTCGTTCATGAAAACTTTCATGAGCGCGTATAGGGTTAGACTTGTACCCTTTGTTTATCCTATATGTAAAAATACCTTATCCGTGGTCCAGTATTGTTTGTCTGTTAAAATAAATGTCTTGACGGACCCCTAGACGAGAAGCGAGTGTCCTTGTATTTTCCTTCGACGTGTTCTTCTATTAATTATTCGTCTATTTCGTTTTAGGGATATCGCTGTGCATTTGTCTGAGAGAAATAATCTGTACTTATGTGTATATACTTTCTTAAGGAATATATTATAACCTTTCGAGACTGGCTGAATGACGACAGTCTATGCCACAAAAAAAAATATATGTAACAATAAAACACTGAAAACTTTGTTTTCAAAACTTCCACAAAATTTATTTTAAATTCTTATCACTACAGCTGTTTCCGCTAATTGCCTTTCTCAAGTTCTCACTTAACTTAACCATGAGGATAACAACTACTAAATTTTCTTTTTCATCGAAAAGCAGCCTTGCTACTTATGCAAGCAGCAATGACATTTTGCATCTCAGTGTCCCAATAAAAATAATCAGACTCCTTCAAACAACACCCAAAATAATGTTCACACTCTCCACAAGAAGTACACCAATCAGCTCCCCTTTCGACAAATTTTTCTACACAATCCTCTCCAAATGAGACAGAAACTACAATACAACAATCAGCTACTTTGTCGATAAATTTCTCTACAGAATCTTGTCTTACTCAGGCTGAAACGTCTAGAAAAATCATTACCTTTTAATCGAATAAGCATACTCCGATAAGCTACGACCTACAAAATGAGACTCAAATGGATACCTTTAATCGAGATACATCCTCATCCCAGAACCCTAAACGAAACGTATCTGAAATAATATCCCCCCAATAAGAGATAACGAAAATTCCTTCGCTGAACCGAAACCAAGAAGCAAAAAATCAAAAACTCAACAAGAAAATAACAGACACCTAGTAGAAGATCTTATCAAATGCACCAGTCAATTCTTTAAAGAAAACTCCAACAATGGATAATTAACACAGGAAGAACTTATTGACTCCTTTGAAAATGCGGATGGTCCTTCAGATCCTTTCAGTGTCGCCAGAACTTACTCGGAGAATATCGAAGGATTGATAGACTGTCTATAAAAAATACATCCTACGTTAAGTCTAAGAAATCTTAGATCCCGTTGTTCTAGAATTAAAAATGTCAAATTGTTAATTACAGAACAAATTTTAAGTAATACTTCTACCGATGATCCTAGCGATTCCTCTCCGGAGACTTACTAATTAAACTATTTTTAATTCTATACGCTTTTAGAAGATCTTAAAATTATTATAAATAAATTTAATCCATCCATCCTATGTTTGCAAAAAACACATTTCAAAGGAAAATCTTCATGTCCAGACTACGATTAGGACACTCCAAGATCACACATGATTTCCTACTACAGAAGTAACCCAAACCTTTGCGTTATGTGTGTGATAGTGACCTAACAGTACATCACTTGGAGTGGAGTGTCCGTTGTACGTATTTGAAAAACAATATGAACAGTCACCTACAAGAATAAAAGACATTTTAAGTGAACATAGTGACCGCAATCGTACCATACTTTTTTTTTGTTTCCTTAGGACTAATTAACAAAATCTAATTGTATTCTTTATTTTTTTTTTATATTTATGTTAAGTATCTGTAAAATCGACCATTGCTCATAACCCTTGTGGTTAAAGCAGTTCCAAATAAAAAAAACTAATTTTTCAATTAGTACAATTGTACGACACAATAAGCAAACTATTCTTGCGATTATTACACCGAACAATATATTAGTGTCATTTCTGGAACATCTTAACACATCTTAAAAAACGGATATATATCCACAGAATGCCCGAAAATACAAATACAAACTTGATAAAAAACCAAATTAACTACATGGAAGTTCAGAAACGCTTTAGAAACTGCTTTTAAAAGGTTATTACGTACCCTACATCATAATTATATCTATCCACAATCCTCTTGTAGTTAACGTCTCAATTAATCTTAAAATTTTTCAAAGAAAATGGAATCTAGTGATGAATGATAAAAAATAATTTATTTGAGGAGACTTCGACACAAAACTAGGAAAAGAAAAGAGACAAGAAAGTAATAATCGTAAAGGAATAATAATGTTTGAATTTTGTCTAAAATGTCACATTTTTGCACGTGGAGCATACTCTTCTTGTAGTCAACGTCCTAATTATTCTCAAAAAATTTAATTTTTTCTCAAAAGCTTTTTCAATGTCGTGTATTTCCCAGTGACTCCCTTAATTAGATTAATTTTATCACAGACATGTCTTTACAGCGTATCTTTATGTTATTGTATGCAAAATGTTTGCTTTAGTTGGGAATCCTTTTGGTAGCACTTATCAATATCAAGAGGACCAAGATTAAAAATTTAGTATAAAAGTTGAACCTTTTTCCAACATCTACAAGTTGTATTCTGTTGTTCTTACTAAAAGGTAAGATATTTTAGGCATTCTGCTATTTGAACAGTTCCTCTTTTTTACAAATTTATTTTTTTATTTTTAAAGTTAAAATCATGTTGTCAGCCATATTTAAGCTCCTCCTTCTTTGTAATTTTCGAAGATCATTCCTAATTCAATATTGAATATGAGTTATTTCAGTTATCTGTTTTTTTTCTACTAGCTTCCTGACGAAATATTTGTATTATAAAAGTTTGTATCAATTGAGACCTCGAGCTGACTACACAACTTATTTCTACAAATGTTCTACAAGTATATCTTCTATGTCAAGTTATCCAATGGCTAGATTTACAATTATATACAAATTATTGTTGGATTTACTTAATATTTCGAATAAATATTTTCAGAAAAATCAGAATGAAGCTGTTCATCTTTGCTGCTGCCCTTATTGTGGCCACAAGTGCCAACCTATCTGCCTTTGACAAATGGACCAGTTTTAAGGTACTAATTTTAGTAATATTTTCGTAATTTTATAACATTTTTTCCACAATCGAAGTAATAAAATTTAAATTATGCATTAGAACAGGACGTCAAAAATAAACTAAAAATTTGAAACGTAGTTGAAAGTAAACTTAAATTTGAAAATAACTATGGTATATCCATTACTCCAAATAGCTATTATGTAATATGCAAATAAAAAGTCATTCTTAGTTTTATTGAAGTTTATTCTTGTTATTTTTAGTAACTATCATGTACAGTAACAGATCTGGAAACAAACGTGAAAAAAGATCTAGAAAATTGTCTCCCACATTTTAATCTTTCTTGCGTAATTTTCATAATTTAAAGTATAGTCTGAGTTATTCTACTTCTAGAATTGTTTCAATGTGCCCACAGTGTTCTTTCTTGGATTTTTCGATAATCTTCCCTTGGCAATTTTACAAACTTATTTTTTGAAATTATAAATGAGTTTTGGTAATAAACTAAAAATATTTCGTATACACTTCTTTCATTTTAATTTCTTCATCTTTATATATTTATTTATTTAATTTTAAATTAGTTTTGATGTAATTTTGCTTATTGCTGAGGAGACTTTATATTTTTATTAACGTCTACAATTACATACGTATTTATCAATTATATTTTTGTGACTGTCGTTTATCTGTTTAAAGTTTATTTTTAAATTCAGTGTTTCACAATTTAATTTATAATTTTAATTTAACATATCCGATGATGCATTGTTTTATTTTCTTATTATAATTGTATTGGTTTATTTTCATTATGAATTACTTCATCAGACATTATTTTTAATGTAACTGGAGACAAACACAACACTCATAACAACAACAAAAATATACAATGATTTGATAGTTCACACTAAATGCCAATTAAATACAATCAAACCTTTTCAAAAGCCCTACAAAATAGGGCAAATTCACACATAGTGTTAAAAATAAATAATTTCTGGAATTGATAAAGGGAGCCTGCGTAGCGCAAGCGGTAGGATGCTTGCCTCTCATGCCGGTGGTCCGGAGTTAGAATTCTACCGCCGGCAAGAACAACTAGACATTTTAAAAAATGTCTATAAGCCCCAGGTCGACTCAGCCTGAATAAAATGAGTACCTTGGGTAAAACCAGGGGTAATAATAGGCGGTTGAAGCGTAGCACTGGCCATGTTACCTTCCTTAAATACTGTAGGCCCTAAATATATCAGAATACCCTGCTATACTCCCAAAGCCGCGAAGCGGTATAAAACGGGAGACTATTATTATTGATAAAGGAAGAATCTCGTTAGCCCAATAGTAAACTATTAGGGACTCCAGTACACGAGAAATCTCAATAGAGCATTGACCTAAATGCCACCTTAGATAGAGTACGAAATAGAGCACGTCTCCTATACCAACTTGCAGGAAAGGTTGCTAGAACTTCTTCTTTATGTGCCGTCTTCTACCGAAGGTTGGCGACCATCAAACGATAGGTTTCTCTGTTTTGTGCCACATGTATTATGTTCGCGGTTTCTGGTATTTGAAACCATTCTCTCAAATTTCTCAGCCAGGATTTCTTCTTTCTACCCAAACCTCTTCTACCTTCAATCTTGCCTTCCACGATAAGCTGTAGCAGACTATACTTATCATTACGAAACACATGCCCCAGGTATGACGCTTTCCTCCTTTTAACAGTTGTTAACAATTCCATCTCTTTACCCATTCGTCTTAATACCTCTGTGTTGGCCACTCTGTCTGTCCAAGGTATTCTCAGTATGCGTCGATACAGCCACATTTCTAGAGCCGCTAACTTCTTTATAGTTGCTGCTGTTAACATCCACCCTTCAACTCCGTAAAGTAGCGTAGAGAGTACGTAGCATTTCGTGGCGCGCCATCGGAGGTTAACGCTTAGGTGGCGGTTGCTTAAGAGCTTTCTCATTTTGATGAATTTGGATCTTGCTATTTCAATTCGGATTTTAATCGCGACATCTGGGTTCCACTTATCATTTACTGTATATCCCAGATATTTAAATCGGTGTACTCTTTCAATACGTTCGGCTTCATTATTTAGGTCGATATGTTGAATGTTCTTTTTACTGATCACCATAAATTTAGTTTTCTTTCTATTGATCTTCAGTCCAAATTGGTTGCCAATTGTATTTACTCTATTTAACATCATCTGTAAATCTTCGATATTATCGGCCAGCATAACAGTATCATCTGCATAATGAAAATTACTTATTAGTACGCCATTAATCTTGATGCCCTCGTTGTACTCTTCCAGTGCCTCTAGAAATATTTGTTCCGTGTACAGGTTGAAAAGCAGTGGCGAAAGAATACAGCCCTGTCCAACCCCTCTCGAAATGGTTACGTTTTCACTCACCATATGTCCATTCTTCATGTGGGCTGTTTGATTCCAATATAGATTTTTTATAATCTTTATGTCTTTAGTGTCAAGTCCTGTAAGATGTAATAGTTCTATGTTCTATGCATAGAGATTTTTAGAGTGTGTTGCTAGAACACACTCTAAAAAAATCCCATCCCCACTTGTAACATATACATTCGACCCGTTACAGAATATATAACTCTTCTATCTTCTGCCTGTTATATCTCTATCAAAGGCGAAAACTGTTAAGTACCGGACGCCAAATCCTGCGTAAACTGAACTAGAAATAGTAGGACTTCCCCTAGTAAATGAATTATAGTGAAGTCAATCCATAATATCTCAAACATCTTCATATTAATCAAGAGAACTACAGAGAGAAACAAAAATTTCACTTAAAAAATCATTCACAGGCAAAATTACAAAGATCAAAACTTTAGACTTTCTGTTTGGAAGTCTTCCACAAACCTTCTACAAAATCGTATCGACGAACTTCCGCTCAACTACACAGACCATTTCGAATCTACCTTCATTCCCTTAATACCAATTGCTTCCTGGGACAGAGAGAGATTGGTTCTCTCTCTGTCCCAGGAAGTAATTGGTATTAAGGGCATAAATTCTGACCAGAAAGAAGGCTCCAAAGTGATTCCAGTACGTGCCACAAACAACAACTCATCAAAAAATTAAAGGATCCTAAACAGCGATAATTTGATATGTCTCACACCCTTTTAAAGTAGATAACCTTAATTCCTATTCTGTGGTATTCTGTATATATTTCAACCATTAAAGTTTAGTAATACATTTTTTGTTGTCGTTGGTGTATCTCTATTAATCATTTATTTTATAAAACTCTTTTTAATTAAGTTAATAATTTTCTTTTTATTTAAGGCAACACATAACAAATCTTACAACGTTATTGAGGACAAACTTCGTTTTGCTGTTTTCCAAGAGAACCTCCGCAAAATCGACGAACACAATGCTAAATACGAAAACGGAGAAGAAACCTACTACTTGGCTGTCAACAAATTTGCCGATTGGTCCAGCGCTGAATTCCAAGCTATGTTGGACTCTCAAATGGCTAACAAGCCCAAACAAACCTTCATTGGCAAACACGAAGTTGATCCCAATTTCCAAGCTGCCGAAGAAGTTGATTGGAGACAAAATGCTGTTTTGGGAATCAAAGATCAAGGAAACTGTGGATCTTGCTGGGCTTTCAGTACCGTAAGTATTATTCATAAAATTAAATTAAAGTTTTCGAAACGTTATTATCCAATAACACAAGTTATAAAGTCAACAAATTAGACGAATAAGCAGTATTCATTTGGAGCTTATTTAGATATAGTGTTAAAAATTACTTGAGCTTTCAGATTTTACAAAAGTATTTGATAGGAATACATTAAACGTTCAATTAAATATGAATGTTATTCAAATTATCAAAAATCGTTGCGATTTAATACGAAGTCGAAAAAAAAAATAAGTCGCTAGAATATGAGGGAAAAAATCTATTAATCCCATATTCAGTAGGATATACACAATGAGGAAACCATTTAAAAATATATGAGGCACTAGCAATTTTCTTAAAAAAAAGGCATATGGATAATATGAGAAGAACATATACATCTATTCGCTCCAAAAGCAATACGGTTCTTCATTACATCAAAATAAATCAAAGCTTGAACTTTTATTTTAGAAGAAGAAAAATCATGAAAACGTAATAAAGGAAAGATCTATATATATACCCGGTATTTAGGCGGCACACGCCCTTCCGGTAGGGATCTATGGAGGAGTATCACCGAGCCGCAAGCCCTTATCTCTTGCCGTACTGCTCCACCATAGGCCGATCAGATACCAGCATATTCTAGACTAAGCCGCAGATTCATTTAGAATTTTAAACTGCTGCGTTAGCCTTTTTTTTTTCTGTACACCGAGCTGGGGATTGAACTGACATCTCTCGCATTGAAGCGAAGGAGAAGCCAGCCGCTTAGCCCGCTTGGATATCCGATCGACAGGAAAGATCTATTGATTCCAAATTCAAAAGATTTCTTCCTCATAATAAGAAAAACCTTTTACCCAGGTTTGAAAACTCCAGCTATTAGTCTTCAAGACTAACGCACGGACGCACAACATGATGACTTAAATTTGTTTATCGTTAACAAATCGTCATGAGTTTTAGCAGTTGGTTAATAAAATTAAATAAGAAGTATATCATTTAAGTTTTAATTATTGGTGCTAAATATTTGTTTTAATATTTTTAGACAGGAGCCATCGAAGGTCAACTCGCTATTCACAAAAACCAACGTGTTCCTCTCAGTGAACAAGAATTGGTAGACTGTGATACAGTAAACCTTGGTTGTGGCGGAGGTTTGATGACAGATGCTTTTAACTATGTTAAAAAGCATGGTCTTGCATCAGAAACTCAATATCAATACACCGGTAGAGATGGTAGCTGCAAGAATGTACAGAACAAACAACTCTCTACTATCAGTGGATACGTAGAACTTGCTACAAGTGAAAACGCACTTGTTTCTGCTGTTGGTAAGTTTATTAAATTTTAGTGTATATTGATTACTGATTCTATTTTATTTTATTGGTTTTACTACTACTAAGGATTTCCACAGTTTTCACTGTCTTCCTTCACTCAACCGTTTTCTCCAATTTTCCCTGTCATTCCAGTCTCCATCTCGCAGGGTTCTTTTCTCCAAAGCCTCGTCGATTTCATCTCTGAATGACCTTCGGGGTCTTCCTCTCTTTCTTCTTCCAATCGGGCTCCATTCTGTGATTTTGTTTATCCAGCGTCCTCTGTCCGCTCTTCTGACGTGGCCGTACCAGGATAGTCTCTTCTCCTCTATATAGTCGATTATGTCTGATTGCACTTCCATTCTCCGCTTAATCTCTGCGTTTTCAATTCTGTCTCTTTTTGTAAGTCTACAGCTTCTCCTCAGGAACTCCATTTCTACTGCTCTTATTCTACCTCTATTTCTCTTGTTTATTGTCCAGTTTTCGGACCCATATGTCAGGATACTTCTTGTCAGGGTATTATATATTCTCTTTTTTGTCTTTATCGTAATGTTCTTATCCCACAACACTGAGTTTAGTTGTCTTATACAGTTTCTTGTTTGTCTCAGTCTGTTGTTTATATCTTCTTCTGTTGTTCCCTGGTTCGATATTATGGTTCCTAAATACTTGAATTTATCTGTTCCATTTATTTGTCTTCCCTCGTCTATCTCTAGGTTTCTCATATCCTTGTTTTCTGTTGTTAGGTATTCATCTCTTACTGGTATGCCCATTCCTTCGCACTTTCTCCTCCATGGTTTGAGTGTCTTTTCCAAGAATATTTTAAACAGAGTAGGGGACGTAGCACAGCCTTGTAGAAGTCCTTTTGTCGTCTTAAATGGATTGTAGGCTTTATTTCCATATTTAATAGCTACTTTGTTTTCTTTGTATAGTGCTTTAACTGCTTTTATTAGTGTTTGTCGGATTCCGAGATCATTCATTGCTTCCCATAATTTGACTCTAGGTATTGAGTCATATGCTTTCTTTAGATCAACAAAGGCCAGATGGACCGGTATACCTTTTGCCATTTTCTTCTCTATCAGTTGTTCTAATGTGTACGTATGATCTAGGCATGATTTTCCTACTGTGAACCCTGCTTGGTCTTCTCCAATTTTTCCTATTATTTCAGTTTCTAGTTTTTCCTTAATAATTTTCCCGTAAAGTCTACCTACCGACAATATTATACTAATTCCTCTATAGTTTTCACATTTTTTCCTGTTTCCTTTCTTATGTATGGATGTGATGTATGCTTGTGTCCATTCCGCAGGTATTTCTTCTCCATTTAGTCCTCTTTCGAACATTCTATGTAGCATGCGGAATAACTTTTCCGTTCCGTTTTTAATTAGTTCGTTTGGTATTCCTCCGGGTCCTTTGGCTTTTTTGTTCTTCAATGTCTTGATTGCTCTCTTAACTTCTGCCAGGCTTATTTCTATCTGGTCGTATGCCCCATTTCCTGCATGTTCTATATTCTCTTCCTAAAATTGGGGACGGTTTTCTGTAAGTAGTTCTACGTAGTATTCTTGCCACTCGTTTTCACTAATTTTGCCGATCTGGGTTTTCTCTGTCTTATTTCGTTGAAGTGCTTTTAATATTTGCCATGATTCTGAATTTCTCGTTCCTCCGATATGTCGTTCTATCTCTGTGCATGCTTGTTCCCATCGTTCGTTCTTTTCATTTGTTACTCTTTTCTTTACCTCTCTGTTTTTCGCTCTATACAGGTCTAAGTCTTCCTGTTTTTTGGTGTTTAGGTATTTTATGTGTAGTTTTGTCTTTTCTTTTATGCATTTCAATGTGTCTTCCCTTAATTTGATATTCTGATGGGTGTTCCTTTGGTCGTCTTCTCCAAGAGCTTCTAAGGCCGCTGAAATCAGGCAGGTTTTTATGTGTTCATGTATTTCATCTAACGTGTCATATCTGAATTCTTCTAGTTTTTGGTCTAGTCTTCTTTTGTATAAATCTTTTATTGATTCTTCCTGCAATAGATGTAATTTGAGCCTCTTTTCGTTTATTGTCGTTCCCGTTGTAACAATCGATGTATGTTTTTGTTTTGTCCAGATATAGGGGAATTCCATCCATGCCACCACAAGTTTGTGATCTGTTCCACACTCTGCCCCTCTTTTCACTCTGGTGTCTTTCACTTTGATGGAGCTTTTGTGGTTCATGATAATGTAGTCAATAATGGATCTTAGTTTTCTTGTCTCTTGAGTCCATGTGTACTTATGTATATTTTTGTGTTTGTAGAATCCGTTCATAATTTTCAAATCATTTACTTCACATAGTTCTACCAATCTTTCTCCGTTGTCGTTAATTGTGTCTTCTCCAAATGGACCAACTGTTCTGTCATTGTCTTTTCTTCCGACTCTTCCATTTAGATCCCCCATTATTATTATTTCTTGTTTAGGTTTTCTCTTATCCATTTGTTCCTGAAGTTGTTCGATAAATCGTTCTTTCTCATTGGCTGGACTGTCTTCCGTTGGACCGTATGTTGCTAGTATTATAATTTCTCTGCCATACATCTTGATTTTCAGTTTGGCAATTCTCTCGTTTATGGGTTCCCAATCGTCTATAGATTTTTCCCCGGATTTATTGGCTTTACGATACCTTAAATCTGATTGTCCCATGCTAGTTAAATAATAATATGACATTAAAAAAAAATTGATTGTAATGAAAATTACATTTTACATTTATTTTGATATTCGATTCCCAATCTGCAAATTGGTTTCGCACCTGTAAATGTTTATAAATTGACCAAATTTATCAGTATTATTGCAAATTTATTTGACTTAATTCTGGTGTTGACAACTTGTACAAGACACTAATATTCAGTTGTTTTCAGCTAGTGTAGGTCCAGTATCCATCGCTGTCGACGCTGATTTATGGCAGTTCTATGGTGGTGGAGTTTTCAATAACAAAAATTGTGGAACCGCCCTCAACCACGGAGTCCTTGCTGTTGGATACACTAAAGACCTATTCATCGTTAAGAACTCATGGGGAAGTAGCTGGGGTGAACAAGGTTACATCAGAATTGAACGTGGTCACAACTTATGCGGTCTTAACCTCATGAACTCTTACCCCAAATTGTAAATGACAATGAAAAATGATATTCTTAATAATATGTAATACAGATAAATGAAAAAAACATTTTTGGTTTTATTTGAGTTGGAAACAGTTGAGGAAGATACTTAGTAATGTTAATCCTCTTTAATTTTTAGATATTTATAAAATAGACAGATCCCAGATATTCAAACATGCCTGGGATAATAAGCACAGAGCGCAATGCAACGATGCATTAATAGTTATGTAAAAACGGGACAGCAAAAAAAAAGAAAATTAATTAAGCAGTCCTCATCTTACTAAATGAAGAAACATGTATAGCAAACTCAGTAGAATGTCGCAGGCAATGGTTACCAATACTGAACGAAGAAGTCAGCAATAAGAATATACCAACAATAACCAGTTAATGGCAGGTCAAAGACATATCATTTATAATTAACTATAATATAAGCACCAAAAAATCACAACTTTACTCTGGCAGTA
The DNA here is from genome assembly GCF_040954645.1 of Diabrotica undecimpunctata. Classification (NCBI taxonomy): domain Eukaryota; kingdom Metazoa; phylum Arthropoda; class Insecta; order Coleoptera; family Chrysomelidae; genus Diabrotica; species Diabrotica undecimpunctata. Next base: position 19,850,841 of record NC_092809.1, on the reverse strand, counting down.
CAAGAAAACCTTTCAGAATTTCACTCAAAATATGACTCATGCCTACAAGATCGAGGCCGAGTTCTTCTCCAAAAAAAAGTTTGCAAATTTTTTCTTTCACTTCTGTATAGGTCAATTCTTCTTCTTCTTCATCCTGTTTAGTGTTTGTTATTATTTCTCTTTTTTCTTCTCTATCCGTTTCTTGATATATTTCTTCGTAATAGTTCTGCCATATTTCTGCTTCTATAGCTATAATAGCTGTCCGTTTTCGGTTACCTAGTTTTAAGTATTGGTATGATACTTAAAATTAAATTAAATTTAATTATTATTAAAATAAATTAAAATTTACTTCCACTTTTTATTTTTCTGCGATTTAAACAATTTCGTTGTTTTTTTACTTTGATCGTTGTATTTTTCTCGTTAGTCTTCTTTGCTTATGATTAACCATTTCAATCTTATTTTATTCTTTTCTTGAATTGTTAGTTTTCACTCATTGTCAAAAAAATTATTACTTCTTTTATTTTGAATTTTGCCAACCAATTTTTTTCTGCTGCCTTGTTTATTCCTTGTTTGATTTTTTTACAGTTTTTCCTTTTGTTGTTCCTTGAACTACATCTCTGCATTTATGCCATGTTCTAATTACTGTTTTTTCAGTAGCTCGATATTTTACACCATTATTTTTAATTTTTTTGTTCAGGTTGTAAAATCTTCTAAAACTTCTGTGTTAAATTCCGAGTAAAAGAATACGTCAGAGTACATTTCCACTCTTGGAAGTCGTGCCCTTGGATGGATACATGATGCTCTGCCTATCAAATAAAACTATCCTCTGCCACACAGGCGCGGCTAGTCTTGTTAAGACCGTCCTAACACGCATTCGTGGCTTCTTTGTTTTTTGTTTTTTTTTCTTTAGCGTTTATGTCTGCTGTCATTATAGTTTTTGTCCTCAGGATTTCTTTGTATTCATTTTCTTTCTTCCCTTCACTTGCATTATATTATTCGCCTTAACTTCTCGCAGCCTTTCATATAGCTCCGCCCTCTCGTAAACCTTTTGCAATCGAACATAACATATTGTTAAATCCGCAGTCAACGCAATGGCTCTCGTATTGCTTCCATATCCTTACCAGGTAGGCTCTGAAAGAGCCATGCCCTGTAAGGAACTGTGTGAAGATTTAGTTAGTCTCGCTATGGATGTTTTCTACTCAGTATGTCAAGTACAGTATAAGTGTTCTTGTCCATTTAGCCCTATGTTTGTTTTCCTGCTCTTCTTGCCATTTCGTTTTGGTCACTCCCCTCTCGTCTGCTTTGTCGTTTTCATTCATGCCGTTCGTGATTGCTCTTTCTCTCAATAGTAGGTGAATTGTGCGACCCTGCCATAACTTGCAAGGCAACTCTCGAAGTCGTTTTATATGCGCAGAAGACCCTCAACAGAGCCTTCCTCTGAGCTTTCTCCAGAATTCTTTTGTATTTTTGTTCATGCATTACCTGATACCATACTGGTGCTACGTATAGTATTGTAGAGTGAACTACGTCCATAAGAATGCTCCTTCTACTTGTTCCCGAACTTCCTATGTTTGACATGATCTTTGTTAGCGCTGCTGTTCTTTGATCGGCTTTTTTCACAGCATATATTATTTTTTATTACCACCATAAATGGCAAAACAGGAAAACAAATAAAAATAAATTTTATAAATAATAAATCGAAGATTACTTGGTTTTGTACTCACATATTTCTCTAAAAAATATAATTAAATAAGTGAGTCCAAGGGTTAATACTCATCATTGAATGATATTATCACTAAATAATTCTTTAAAACGCATTTCGATATACATTGTATGCAAAATTTTTGCTTTCGTTTTAAATTCCTTCGCACTTATGTAGTTTCAAGAGGATCAAGATTAAAATTTTAGTATAAAAGTTGTATCCTTTTCCAGTATCATTAAGTTGTATTCTGTTGTTCTTTGAAAAGGTAAGTCATTTCATACATTCTTTTATTTCAATTAGTTGTCTTTTTATTATATAATTGTTTTTTTATCTTTACCTTTTTTTTTAATTTATCTTTAATAATTAAGTATTCTTTATTTATTAATGTAATGTTAAATTACAATTCTTTATTGTAATTTAAGCAATATTTTTAATTTGTATGTTGACTTTTCTTGCGGTTCTTTTTAATTTCTTGTGTGGTGCAAAATTCTTTCGAATACTCAACATTCATTTCTGTTGTTGTATCTATTACATAAAGTAAAAGAATTTTAATATTTACCAAATGCCAAAAAATAGAGATAAAGATATTGCTCAAGCTTTCTTGTTAAACATTTTTATCGCAACGATATGGCAATAATATGGCCACGAATTACAAGACAAACTAAAGTATAAGATGCTATCGAGATCAGTGATGTTCAAATATACATAATAGCTATTAGACTAGTCGTATATGGCTCAGAAACTTGGACTATAACAAAACAAACGATTGCTAAGGCATTTTAAACACAAAATACTATGAAAAATATATGGCCCGGCTGTTGATAGTAAAACTGGACACTATCGAATTAAAACTAACAAAAAACTGGAAACCTTGTATAACTAACTAAATAAAATCAATGAGGTAAAAGCCCAGAGACTGATGTGGACAGGTCCTGTGCATAGAGTCAATAACAAACGGCTCATCAAACAGATACGGAAGCAAAACTTTATCGGCAGTAGACCTGTAGGTATCTAATTAGAAAAAAAAGGTCTAAAACCTTTTATTACCAACCATGGCAGACATAAACTCAGACGTTGAGATACTATTCTAACAGATTTGCATTGCGCAGGAATATACAACTTTCCAGAAGATATGGTTCACCAAAGCAGGTGGAAGTAAGTCGTACATGCAGCAAAGACTCACGAGGGGTTGTTAAGATACAGAGACAGAAAGAGATAGAGAGAGAACTATGGTATAATTACGACATTCGTGGAATGCTCTACACAACTAACTTTCAAACAAAACATCCATATATGTATTAAAATAACAAACGATCAGAGTTTGAATTTTATTTAGCTTTTTCATTTACTTATTATTTCAAATTGTGCTTTCAGAAAAATCAGAATGAAGCTGTTCATCCTTGCTGCTGCCCTTATTGTGGCCACTAGTGCTAACCTATCCGCCTTCGAAAAATGGACCAGTTTCAAGGTATTAATTTTAGTAATATTAATTTTCTTGATTTTATATGATAACGTGAACATTTATTCCACAATTTAACTAATACAATTTTGTTTATGCATCAGAACGAGACTTCAGAAACAAAACAATTTGACAAATAAATCAAAGTAAAATTCGAAAATAAATATGACATAATTACCATTCCAAATAACCATAAAGGGATTAAACAAACACTGCAATCACTATTATATTTATTACAAAATTCTACTTGTTCAAAAATTTATTCTTGGAGTTTTTAATATTTGGGCTGAACTAAAACCAAATATGGAAAAATATCTAGAATCCCGCCTACCTTCTTTTCTTTCTGGTTTTATTCTTTTAGTCTTACTAGAATCATTTCCATAACTTAAAATACATTACACAATGTTCTTTCTTGACAATTTTAGTAATTCCATTCTGTTTCCTGTAAAATTTCATTCTAATATACCGTTCTTCGTCTTCAATTATTGTCTATTGATTACGTCTCTTATATTATCTTTTACTAATATTTATTCAAATCACTTACTTTGACCCTAATGTTATTCACAGTGTTCTGTTTTAGATTTTTCTATTTTCTATTTTTAGATTTGTCTATAATTATTATAAAGGTATTCATAAATTATGTTTTTAAAACTGTTGTTAATGTATTGGTAAATTCCTTGTTCCGCGATTTAGTAATACAGTTATTAAAACATGAGTTGATGTATTTTGAAACATTTATAGAACATCTATGTTTATTTTCCTTCTTAAACACACTCAATGAGATCTTAAAGTGACGACCTAGCTTCTTTATTTATGTTATTTCAAATTTGTGCATCTTACAGCATAAATTTAGGAACCTTCTCAGTATTTTTTTTAATAATAACTATTCAACGGTTTTTTCTGAAGTATATATTGGTAATATTCATATGACACTCTAGTTTTGTTAGTCATAAAATGTTACTAAGACTTTATTTTCTCTATATTATTTATTATATTTTTATTTCAGGCAACACATAACAAATCTTACAACGTTATTGAGGACAAACTTCGTTTCGCTGTTTTCCAAGAGAACCTCCGCAAAATCGACGAACACAATGCTAGATACGAAAACGGAGAAGAAACCTACTACTTGGGCGTCAACAAATTTGCCGATTGGTCCAGCGCTGAATTCCAAGCTATGTTAGACTCTCAAATGGCTAACAAGCCCAAACAAACCTTCATTGGCAAACACGAAGTTGATCCCAATTTCCAAGCTGCCGAAGAAGTTGATTGGAGACAAAATGCTGTTTTGGGAATCAAAGATCAAGGAAACTGTGGATCATGCTGGGCCTTCAGTACCGTAAGTATTAATATTAAAATAAAATCTACGTTTTAAGAATGGTATTATGCAAAATATTAGTATTTAATTATCGCAAAGAGATCAGTTTCATATCTTATGCGGATATATTGTTGACAAAGCACTTGTTCTTTTCAGATTTCACAAAAAGATTAAATCCAATTAAATTGAGATAATTTTTTATCATACCTTTCTATATAGAACGTAGCAGTCTATATAACAAAATATATTTAACAGAATATCGAACTCGACAAAATTCTTAAACGTAAACTTCAATGGCAATAGAAACCTACATACCAAGCTTTAAACTTCTTTGACTTTTCCTTCAAGAAAATGTAAATCCATATGACTACAAATCTGAAAAATACTAGATTTAACAAATATAAACAATATATAACACAAAAATATAACTGCTACATTACATATAACCTTTAATATAAAATAAAAAGTCAAGATATCAGATATGATTGGAATATATAATACATTTGAGGACTCAATAATACATTTTTGAGATACGCAATAGTACGAAAAATAAATCAATCTAAATGTATCTAAATTACTTTCAAACAGCAAAATATAGTTAAAATAGAAATACAGATTATAGTTTCATTATATTTATTTGTTGCTAGTTTATCTATAATATGCAACATCACTAGCAGTCCTAAAATGTTTTTATCTGTATAAACCCCAACCATCTGTAAAAAATGAATTAACAATTGAAGTTCTATATGAAATTATTATTTCTTTGGAAGGAAAATTTTTGATTTCACGTTTAGTGAAATTTCTGCACAGTCGCTCTAAAGAGTCCTTTTATTTAATACCTAGGTGGGGAACCTGCAAACAGACGCTGAAGGTAAAAATTTCCGACAGGGCTGTGATTTTCAGTTAGAACATAACTTATCCCCGATGTCCTTCTTTTGCCCGATTCTCAGTCGCTCGTCATCACACAGTTAACGTATCTCTTAGAAGTGACCGGCACACCCGCACAACCAAACACAATTCTAGCTCTCTTTCTCGGGTCTTTAAGGACTAGCGCCTCTGTCTTCTCCTCCGCTCACTCCAGTTCTGGATCAGAAAACTTGCATACCATACCTGGAACAAGAGTTCCTCTTTGTCCCGCACTGCTACCAAAATCACGAGATCATCCGCGAATTCCAAAGGGCTAACCACCTCTCCAATTTTTCAACTCATGATTCCGTCTTATGCCAGGTTGCACAGTACCGGGACAAGGACGGACCCTTGGGGTACCCCAGCCGTTACGTCTAAAATCAGGCCTCTCTCAGTCAAGATTTTCCTCTTGGACAGATAATCCGAGACGATATTCATCAAATATGCCCGAGCACAGAAAACCACTGCAAAGTATCAAAGGTGTTTCGGACGTTGAAAAGGAGTAGAACCGCCAGCTTGTTGCGGTCTCCAGTCTCCTTTGTCGCCCTAAACACCTCTATCACCGCATTTACCGTACTCTTACCCTTGCAAAATCCATACTGCCTTGGAGACAATCCCCCAGACCTCTTTATCACCCCTTCGATTCTTTCTCGCAACATCCTCTCATAAACACCAGGGCCTCAAGCAGACTCCAGTCGTCCCAGACATTTAATTGTGTCTTAAGGTTAGCCTTAAGACTCCTCGCCCTTGTCTTCGACTTCTCGCCCTTGTCGCTTGTCTGCGCAGGGTGATGCACTCTCTTCTCAATCTTTCGATCTCATCATTCCACCAGTAAGGCATCCTGCTGGCATGCACATTGTTAATCCTAATGTAATTCAACACGACTTTCATGACTCGTTTGAGACCTTCTACTGTAGGTGGTTAGTCCCAGACTCTGAACAGTCCTGAAAGGATGAAATATCTATAAGCGAATAGTGGAGACACTATACTGACATCAGATCTTAACTGTCTTTTCTATCTTTATTTACTCGGTTTGAGTACAAGAAACCAGTTCACGCAAGGTTATTGCCTAGATGAATCTATGTGTCGTAGAATGCAATTCCCCATGTTGGTCCATTCATCGTGTGTTTTGCTTTGAAAATTGGAATGTACAGATTTAGACAATAATCTGAATTTTGCTTTCAAAAACTAAGAAATCTTCTGATTTCGATTTTTGGTTAAATTAACAAAATTAAAAAAATATACTCATTCAAATTTTAATTATTATATTAAAATTTTTGTTTTAATATTTTTAGACCGGAGCCATCGAAGGTCAACTCGCTATTCACAAAAACCAACGTGTTCCTCTTAGTGAACAAGAATTGGTAGACTGTGATACAGTAAACGCTGGTTGTAACGGAGGTTTGATGACAGATGCTTTTAACTATGTTAAAAAGCATGGTCTCTCTTCCGAAACTCAATATCAATACACCGGCAGAGATGGTAGCTGCAAGAATGTACAGAACAAACAACTCTCTTCCATCAGTGGATACGTAGAACTTTCTGAAACAGAAAGTGCACTCGCTTCCGCTCTTGGTAAGTTAATCAATTTTTAAAATGAAAACTTTGACAAATTTTAAATATTTTGCATCTGTGAGCAAATCTTAACTTTGACTTTGACCATTTAACTTTGACGTTTATTAATTTCTCTTCTGTTGTGACAAAGCACGTCTGCTAATTCGATAATTAATACTTTTAAATACCTGCAGTTTTGTTTATTTATTTTTTATTGTCAAATATATAACTGCTGTTCTTTAAAATTAAAACCTTTCTTTACACTATAATACTTCTTGTATCAATTTAAATTTTACAATTTAAGACGTATTTGGACAACATTATGATTTTGATAATTTTGATAGCTAATAAACTGGTACTAATTTTATTCTTACAACTAGTACAAATGCTAATTTTAAGTTTGTTTTCAGCTAGCGTAGGTCCAGTTTCCATCGCTGTCGATGCTGATACATGGCAATTCTATTCAGGTGGAGTTTTCAACAACAGAAATTGTGGAACCGCCCTCAACCACGGTGTTCTTGCTGTTGGATACACCAAGGATGTATTCATCGTTAAGAACTCATGGGGAACCAGCTGGGGTGAACAAGGTTACATCAGAATTAGCCGTGGTCACAACTTGTGTGGTCTTAACCTCATGAACTCTTACCCCAAATTGTAAATGATGAAGTATAAGTAAAATTCAATAATAAAGATACACGATAAACTAATAGTTTTAATTATTTTTAAACAGCTGCATGAGTTAGAAAACAAAATGAAAATAATATTATACTTGGATATATATTACAGTACATTTCTAGAATGTATCATACACAAACTATAGGACCTAAAACTTAAAAAGTTATAATAAGTAGCGATTAGATAAACTATGTCTGAAGAATAAACCAATCTACCACTGGTATATGTATTTTAGGCGAAGAAGTTTTAGGTTGTAATATTTGATTTTATTAAACATCTAATCAAACTACAATGGTATTTCACATATACCATTGTATACCATTACGAAAATTATACCATTATGAACAAACGCAAACAAATGACTTTAAAAAGATTCTAGCCAGTTCTAAAAGAACTGAAGAAGTTCTTTTAGAACTGTGAAAACTAGTATAAACATTTAAAAATGTAAGACATTTCTGGTATAGTAAATAGATTCTACTGGATATGATAAAAATAATTAAAAAAGTCTATCAAAACAATAAGATGCAACTCAGAGTAGACCAAAATTTTACGGAATCTATAGTATAGATGATACAAGCAATGACCTACGACAGTCGAATTTACTAAGCCCTTCTTCTTCTTCTTCTTCTTCTTCTTCACGTATCGTATAAAATAATTTGTTGTCCTGCATTTATCTGCGTTTTTTAGCCAAAAAACCTGTTTTCTTTCTACACCTCTACAGCTTTCTATTTTGCCTTTAAGGATCATTTGTAGTAGTCTTTATCCATATGCCCTCCCCTTCACTGTATGTCCCAGATAGGATATTTTCCGGTGTTTTACAGTCCTTAGCAATTCTCCATCTTTGTTGACCCTCCTTAGTATTTCCTCACTGGTTTTTCTAGCTGTCTAAAGTATCTTCAGCATCCGTCTATGAATCTGCATTTTCAATGCTTCAATTCTCTTTATACTCGATACTTTTAATATCCATACTTCTGCTCCATACAAAAGTACAGATCAAATATAGCGCTTAACCATTCTTTGTCTTAGTTCTACACTAAGATGACTACAAAGAAAATGTCTTCATTTTCGTAAAAGTTGTTTTAGTCATTGCTATTCTTCATTTTATTTCTATGTTTGGATTTCGTTGGTCCGTTATAATAGTTTTGAAATATGTAATTTTGTGAACATTTTAACTTGGACTCCATTTAATTGAATCTCTGCATTTGGACATGGGTTACGATTTAAGACTAAAAATATGATTTTGTGTGAGTTTATTTTAACGACCACTTCATCTCCTACTTCGTGAATACGATCAAGCAGAATTTGGAGACAGAATTACTGTATCCTCTGCTTATCTAATTACATTAAGTAGTTTCCCGTTGATTCTGATACAAATATCAGTCTTTCAAGCGCCTTTTTAAATAGCTGGTTCGAGTAAATATTGAACAATGTTGGGGACAAAATGCCCTAGAATACGGGACCGTTTTTTCCAAAGGTAAATACGGGACCGTTTTTGCCAAACGTAAATACGGGACTATCATAAATTTTACTACTCCATAGAAAAAAAGCCTATATTTTTTACTTTAAATTTTTTATTCATTATATAGAAAACAATTAAGATTCTTAGTATATCTTACAAAAGCATAAAATTATGAAACAGACATATTTGAGTATTTTTAGGAACATACTGTACAAATATCTCCTCGGTGTTCTCCGCAAATTGCCTTCTGGTACTCCTTGCAACAGTTGGTGGTCATGCGTCTTTTTTGGCTTGGACAGTAGAAACAAGTCTTCCTCTTCTTTTCCTAGGCCATATCTTTATCATCTCCTTCAGTTATGGCGTATATTTCGACGTAAACTTGCCGTGTTATATCTGTTTAGCTTCCATGGTTTTGCAAGACAAAGGCTTAACTAAATCATATATTGATATCTGGAGATAGCATTTCGCTTTTTTTTAATATATTAAAAGTATAAATAACGTAAGAGTTTATGCTGGCCATATTTATTATTCCATACAATACGCATAATGGCCATCTGCGTGTTTTCCTGTTGCAACTCATATTAGAACACATTTGGTTGAAGATGTCTACACCTGCTTTGGTTTCATTTCAGTTATGAATTATGGGTGGCTTGCTTCTTTCTTCTGCGATTTCTGCTCCCTCATGCATTGTTGAAAGTAACAAAACTACTTTGTTTCTCTTTGGCATGTATTAAGTTGACTCCTCGTTGTATGAAGATTTCGTCGGTGTAATTGTCTCCAGTTTTTACAATAGCAGCATGATTCCAGTACAGATTTTTAATGACAGGACTATCTTTGTCCCATGTCGCTAACCCGATAATTGGCGCTGAGGTTTGCGCGAACCTTTCTTCTGATGGTTTATTATTTATCCTTGTAAAAGTATTAATATTAGTGTATATATGCAAAGGATGTAAAATGCAAACAAGCTTAAGCCACAAAAATAATAGTTTTTCAGGGAGGGCGAAAAATTTGTAGCTTTGATCTGAAAAAGGATAATGAGTTCTAATCAATGTTATGCAATAGTATTGGTTCCAAACAAGCGATTAAAATACTTGTTTCAGTTATGGTAGCTAAAACATAGCTTAAAAATTGATTTTGTTTTGGCAATAAGACCTTTTGTACAAACTCAGTGAACACATGATAAAATGGTAGTTCTTCCAGTCTCACTTATGTTAGATTCTTTTTCCCTTTCTTTCTTAAAGATACAAAAGACTCTTCTCCTTCATATCCGTAGTTTATCAAGCCACTTACCAACACAATCTTTTTTTAAGACTTTCCTTTTTTTTTTCGCAGGTGTTTAATTTTTTATTGTGTTCGGTAGCGTATTTAAATTCTCTTCAATTCATTAATTGATTTAATGTCCGTATAGTATTGGACCTTGAATGCGACGTCAATGAAAAACTGGAATCATTCGGGCTGTGGGTGTATAGAAGAATTCTGAAAATATCGTGGACAGAACACGTTACAAACAAAGAGGTTCTGAGAGGGATGAATAAAGAAATAGAAATTTTAAATACAATTAAAACAAGAAAATTGGAATATCTCGGACATATTACACGTGGAGAGAAATACACCTTGCTCCAACTGATTATGCAGGGAAAGATCCAAGGAAGGAGAAGCATAGGGAGGCGTAGAATGTCATGGCTGCGCAACCTGAGAGAGTGGTATGGATGTACATCAAATGAACTTTTCAGAGCAGCCGTCTCGAAAGTCCGAATAGCTATGATGATTGCCGACCTCCGCCGCGGAGATGGCACTTGAAGAAGAAGATAGTATTCACTTGGCTTCTTAGTATCAAGTATTGGCCAATTTTCTTCTAGTGCTTTATCTTACCTATACCACTGTAGGTGTCATGATATTTCTGTTTAATTAAAATTATGGGTTTTTTTCGCAACTGCTTTTCTTCTCTTTCGAAAACACGGTCGGAGGGTAAAAAACTATGTCCGCTTATCCGCCTACAGGAAAATACAATAAAATCTTTTGGATTGATGTTTTGTGTGTTTCTAAAAAACGAATAAGTGTTCTCAGGACAATATTTTTAATGCTTCAACATCTCTAAATTTTTGGTCAAAATAAATTTTTGATTTCAGATGCCCCCAGACCAAATAATTGTTTGGAGTTAGATTTCCCAATCTCGGAGGCCACTTAATGTTACAGTTAGGTCCAATTAAATAATTAATAAAGCTGTTTTTGAGAAATTCCTTAACCTCCCTGATATTGTGCGCAAGGTATTCATCCATTTGAAACCAAACTTCTTCTTTATCTGGAGCTTTTTCTGCAAGTCTCGGTAAAATCTCTTCTTGTAGCGTAGCAAGTCTAAAAACTTTTTTGAATGTAAATTTTCCTCATAGAAAAATGCTCCAATAATATTGTGTCTAATAATAATATTTCTAACCAGACATTTATTTTTCGACGATATTGGATATGGCTTACAATAATATCTTCAGGCTTTCTTGTCGACCAAATTCTATAATTTTGAATTTCATTATTTAATGTAAACGTACATTCATCACTAAACGAAATAATTTTTTAAAATTTTCTGTGTGCATTAGTCTTCTCTAAAATTGCATAACAAAATTCCGCTCGTCTCTCAGCATCTCCTTCTCTTAGTTCTTGATGACATTGAAATTTATATGAACGGAATTTATTCCTTTTTAATGTTTAAGGCCGTGGAATTATAACTACTAAACTAGTCTGCAATGGTCAGAGAACTTATTCTAAGATTTTCTACTACTGCTGTTATTACATTTATTTCATTTCGATTTTCTAAATTTCTTGGTACCTCAGCAATATTATTTGTACAGGTACAATTAGAAATCACGGTTCCAGTGCTTTCAGAATGTTGTAAAATCCTTTGAATTGTTGAATAACTTGGAATTTGCCTATTATGATATCTTGGGGGATGGGATATCCTGGGATACGCTAAAAAAAGAACTGACAATTCGTGCACTATTGCCTGAATAAAACATTTTTATTATTGCTATTTTCTCCTCAACTGAGTACATTTTATAATCAACTTCATTGTTTTTTAATTAATAAATCATAAAATTGACATTTTAGCAATTCAAATATTGTTAAATATCAGAAACATCAATATGACCAAACGCAACACGTCATACACATTTTTGCACTGCATGTGGCCTGAATTTTAGGGGTGGCCTGAAACATGTAATATATTTTTGAAAAATTTTGGGATACATTTAATTCGTAAAACAATTTTAAAATTTGTTTTCGATACAGATTTCAGTCCTTTACAAATAGTTTCCCATGACTTTTGGTGTAAAATATTTAGGGAAGTAGGAATTCAACAATTTAGAATTTCCCATTGAGGTTCGGATGGCCCATTTGACGATTCACTACCCTGTATATATATATATATATATATAAATATATATATATATATATATATAAATATATATATATATATATATATATATATATATATAAATATATATATATATATATATATATATATATATATATATATATATATATATATATATATATATATATGGGTTGGAGTCAATAAAAGGGCTATTGGTTAACTATTTTTTATCTCGAGCTTTCAATTGTGTTTACAATTATTATCAAGAGCTGCAAAAAATACAAAATATCTCACAAAGTTGAACCAGAAAGAAAAAATTTTTTTTTGTTAACTCACCAAATAAAATTAGTTTCGTTAATCAAATTGCTGCTAACATATTTCAAAAAGAATTATTATAAAAATGTTCTTATCTAATAAATGTTTCTCTGAAATTTTAATATAATTTTGAAAAAGTTTCTTAATACAAAAACAATTGAATTTATAAATAAGTTAGAATAGCGACCAATTACAATTAAGCCTCAAGGTCATAAATGCCAACTTAAAATTTTTATTTTTGACGATTATATTGCCAACAATAAAATTTTGTTTAAAAATTCTTTTTTGTTTAGTAACAAAAAAGAAGAAGATTTATTCACCATTGATAGATGTCTGAAAAAATGTAACAGATATATGGAAAATTAAATCAAAATGTGATATTTTATTGGTTTCATATATAAACTACAAAGAAATAATATAATTATATATTTTACTTAGATTTTGAATTTCTGATCTTTTGTTTAAATTATTCTCACTTTTGCTAATACAAACCATTTCCAAAAAAATGGTTTTGAATTTATTACTTTCACTAAACAAAATTTTAATGTTATCAAAATCCATAATATGGTCTTTATCGATTACATGCTCTGCCAAAGCACAAGATGGTTTTTTAATTCTGCAATCACTTTTGTGAGAAATAATGCGATTTGAAAGATTTCTTCCGGTCTCACAAACATACTCAGTTTTACACTGAGTACAACTAATGCTGTATACTACATTTGTTTTATCTAATTTGTCTATAGGCTACTTTGTTTGGGAATATAAAGATGAAATAGTTTTGATGATCTTTGTTGCTATTTTTATATTGTGAATAACCTTTAGTGTTTTTATTAATTTAGGTGTTAAGGATGGTATAAAAGGTAGTGAAGGATAATAGATGTTCTGATTGTTGGATACAATGTTCTGAGATTTAGCAAAAAATGGTGTTAAGTTATTTATATTAACAATTATAGAAAAAAGCATCCTATGTAGCATATCTGGAGGATAAGAGTTTTCAATTAAAATATTTTTTAACAATTGAAGATCTTCTTGTAGATAATCTTGGTGAGAAAGCTTTAAAACACGTTCTTTTAATCCTGTTATAAGGTTCATTTTCATCTTATTTGGATGAGAGTAATAGCTTATAAATCTATTACTACATATGGGTTTTCTGAACCATCTATTTTTCAACATATTGTCTGTATTTCTTACAATTCTCATGTCAAGGAATAGTAGAGAATTATCTACCTCTGCCTCAACTGTAAATTGTATATGTTGAATATGATTGTTGAAAATGTTGACTGTTTCATGAATTTTGTGTTTAGGAATTGCCAAAACTAAATCATCTACATATCTTTTAATAAAAGAAATGAAAAAAGTGGAATTGTTGATACAATCACTGATAACATCATCCATAACATCCAATTTAAGTAGCTATGTCATGGATGATGAATTTATGTCAAATTAACATTTAAGCTTAATATTTTACTATGATTTAAATTTTAGTTCGTTTTTGAAATGAAAAAGTTTTTGTTTATAAAAAAAGGTCAAAAATCGTTCAATTATTGGAGATGTCAATATAATTTAAAATCTTGTATGTATGTATGTATGTATGTATCTATGTTTGTTGTGTGTTTTTAGTTTTACAAGCTTTTAAACTTTTTAACATAGATAATAATGATACAAAGTTGCATACCTCTATTTCCAATATTTTAACAAAAACTAATTCTATGAATTTTAAGCTGATTAAATTACCTATATTTATTTAATAAATATTGTGGTGTGTTTTTAGTTAATTAATTATTTATCATTATTAACAGTGGTACTACAGCCCTAATTTTTCATCGATGTAATTAGTTGTTTAATACATTTATTAGTAAAATTATATTTATTAGTGAAATAGCATTACCAAATATTCTAACTCTAGGAAAAGAAGGTATGTGAATATAGTAGCTAACACAAAACCAGCTTAGTCAATCAATGCTTAAAAAGGGCGAAAATAAACTATGTACGTTTCGTTTTATCATCTTGCTTAATAGTCAACGTCTAAATGAAATTTTATGTATAGATGACTTTGTTTTTTCTGTAGGGATTTAATATTATAAATAAAATTTCGCTAATGGATATATATATATATATATATATATATATATATATATATATATAGTAAACTCTTAAATATTGGGGAAATCTGCAAGAAAGACTCTAATGAGTATCAACTGTTTCGCCGACCGTTTTCGTCAAAGAGAATTAATTTGGCTTCTTCAGGGCTGAAAGAGAATAAATTATAATTAGCTACCATATATTATCTATTAAAACATTATTGATCTTACCGTAACTTAGAATTGTAGAGTTAGAATATTAAAAAACTTTGCTAGTAACATAGTGGTGTTTTTTGTTACTATGTGCAAAAAAATTTTTTTTAAGGTTTGAAATGTATGGTAGCTTTGAACTTAACACGCAAAGGTTTACCCAAGGTTAATCGAAAAACCCAATGTAACTACATTTAAAAGGAGGTAATTCTTTGAATTTTGGGCAATAACTAAATTTTTGATTTTTAGAAAGTTTAAAAGTGAGGTTCTGTTTTAGCCAACACGCATGCGCTGACAAATTCAAGTAGTTCTTATGAATCTTTATGTCGTTAAGGTTCATTGGTAAAAACGAATGAAATTAAATCCCAGTATAGGGAAATATTATTTTGATTTTCTTTATTTAATTATATTCTATTGTTCATGTATTATTATATCTTATTGAGATGTATCTAAGAAAAGCATGGGAATGTTATCTTTTTTAGTTAATGAAAATTAATTATAAAGGTAGGTTAGTTGTTAATGGATATATCAGTCAAGCTAGTTATCTGTGATGTTGTATTGTTCTTGGTATCTGATTTAAGTAAGAAGTGGTATGTATCGCTTAGATTCTTAATGTCACTCTTAACATTAATGGAGAAATCGTTAAGGAAAATATAAGACATTTCGATGAACTCTCTTTTAGATTTATTGTTCTCACGGTGGAGAATTGTAGTGTTCGTATAGTCCATGAGATGACCAGTGGAATGGACATGTTTGGCTAATGCACAAGGGTCAGGGTGAAGTCGAGAATCACTTTTGTGTAGTGTAATACGTGATTTCAATAATTGAGATGTTTGACCGATGTAGGAATTGTTGCAAGAGAGACATGGAATGTTGTAGACAATGTTACTAAGCCTATTTATGGGAGTCTTATCTTTTATCCTAGAATAAAGATTATTAATTGTTAGGGCTGATCTACAAGCCACATTAAGTTTAATGTTGTTATTATTATTACCAAAGCTATTTTCAACACTTTTCAGAATCCTTGTTAAGACATCAGGATCAGCATTGTTAGTCGCGAAGGAAGGTGAAATATTTTTGTTATGGATAGTATTAAACAAAATCTTATTAACTAATGGTGTTGGATAAGCGTTTGAAATAAAAAGTTTCTGTAGGATTTGTAGGTTTTTTGTCAGATCAAACTATCAGATCCTTCATTTCATACAACTTTTCATACATTTAACTTATCTACAAAGATTAAATTTCTTTTCTATATATATATATATATATATATATATATATATATATATATATATAAAGACCTTCTGAGAAAAAACAAAAGACACTGCAGAATTTAAGGAACTTAATCGAGTAATAAGAAAACAAGAAGACCGTATAGAACAAGTCATAGAAAAAAACCGAAGTCACAAATGCACCAAACTGAAACTAAAAAAGAAAAAGATTATAACCATTAAAAATGAACAAGGACAACTAGAAAGAAGTAAATCTGATATAGCAAACTCAATTAAAAAGTTCTACGCCGCTCTGTATCGTTCCAGAAACGATTCCCCTAACTCCTCAAAGCAGAACTTAAAAAGGCAGATAACAAATGTCAATTCAAAAGTTATGCCCAAAATAAGCCACGGAGAAATAGAAAGAGCAGTAAAAAAAATAAAAAGGAATAAAGCTCCTGGAAGCGATGGAATCCTAGCAGAAATGCTAAAGGAAGGCAGAGAAGAAGCCATCACATATCTAAAAATACTATTTAATAAATGTCTATTCGAAGGCAACATACCCGAACAATGGAATACTGCTAAAACAATAGTAATACACAAAAAAAGACACCACAGACCTGAAAAATTATCGACCAATTTCACTTCTTTCACACATTTATAAAACCTTTACAGTTTATAACAAACATGTTAAGAATTAAATTTGACGGATATCAACCAGTAGAACAAGCCGGGTTTAGAAAAGGGTGCAGCACCTATATACTTTGAAAATCCTAATAGAAAAGACTAACGAATTATGTGTCGATTTTATAGATTAAGAAAAAGCTTTTGATAGCATAGAACTGTGGGCAATAGAAGTAATGTCAACAAAGATGACAAACCTATGATAAACATCCAAGGGACAGAGATAGAACACGTAGATGAATATACATATCTGGGTCAAAATGTTAAGGTAAGTAAAGAAAATCAGACTACCGAAATAAGCAGACGTGTAAAAATGGGATGGGCAGCATTTGGAAGACTCTCATACGTACTTAAAAATAAAAATAAACCTCAAAGACTGCGAACCAAAATGTTTAATTTCTGTATCCTACCTGTACTGAGATATGGAGCCCAAACCGGGATATTCACTAAAATAAACACGGATAACATCAGAAAAACTTAGAGAGCTATGGAACGATAGATGCTGGGTATCTCACTCAAAGACCATAAAACCAATGAGAATGTCCTCGTAATAGAACAAAAGTAAAAGACGCTTTCGAAGAGGCAGCTAAACTGAAATGGAAATGGGCTGGACATAACGAACGTCTTAAGAGGATGGTCGATGGAATAAAGAAATCGGGCATTAGCGGCCATATGAAGACAAAAGACCACGAGGAAGACCGCAAATGGGCTGGAGCCACGATATTAAAAAAACTGTAGGACCAATGTGGAAGTATCTTACATAGATGAATGGCGAGAATTAGGAGAGGCCTATATTTGGCAGTCCGACTAGAGAGAAGGGCTTAATATATATATATATATATATATATATATATATATATATATATATATCACACTTGAAAATTCCGCGGGAGTTATACGTGCTTTTTTTGGTTTTCCGGGTTTGACTCCGCGTTGAATAATTTTGGTTTCAGAAAAACTATTATTTTGACACGACGTTTTGGCAAGGTCGCACTTGCTATTGTCAAGTCAGGTAGTAACGATTCTTGCTAATGCTTGAAGTAGACTGACTCTCATGTAACCATTGTTCGTCGTTTTGTGTTTTTGGTTTGTTTTGATTTTGGATGTTTCTGTTGTCCTGTTATAGGCTTTTGCCTCTTCAGGAAGTGTTTTTCGTGTGGTGGGTTTTGGCACTGGGTTTTTGGTGTTGTATCCACTGTGTGCGGTGTGTTAACTTTGTAAGTCGTTGTTCGGTGGCGGTTCCCAGCTAAACCTGGACAATCGGGGGCGAAAGGCATGTGAGTGAACGGTTCTTTTTAGAATTTGTTGGATCTAAAAAAGAGATTAGTAAATATATGTATTTTTAGTTATGTGTTTATTATTAAAATTAGTAAATGTATGTACGCGGCGCAAGAGGGTAGCTGTGGACTGATACCTCGGCAAATAGACAGGTATCATTGTGCAATGGGATCAGGAAACCACAGAAAACCGATCCCCCCTGTCTATGCAAGCTCGAAGTGAGCATTTAGTGTTGAATGCGACGGTAAAAGAGAGGAGTTGCCTCCTGTATGTCAATGTATTCATCAGGGAGTTCGTTGCTGGCGAGTTCCAGCAGAATAGCGGGTAGGAAAGGGAGTTTGGGTTTAGGTTTTCTTCTGAATACATTGCCGATGGATGAACAGGTAGTTTTCAGGATGCTTTGGGCTCTGAGGTTTTGGTCCCGGATGGTGCTGATCGTGTAACTCCTGCTCAGAGAGGAAAGCCTCTCATTGATGGGCTGTATATTCGACAGGTGTTAAATATGGGCGGAAGGATAGTCTGATCGTTTTCTGTTTAGTCTACGTAAGATTCTCCTCTCCAATGATAGCAGTTTATTAGTGAGGTGTTCGGGCACCACAGCACAGATACAAGATCTATACTCGATGACCGGTCTGATGAATGTTTTGTAAGTATGTATGAGTGTACGTGAGTGTATATGACCGAATTTGCCACTAACAGCATTGAGAAGTCCGAGTCGGCTTCTAACCTTATTACAGGCCCTGTCCAGATCGTCACTCCAGCGTAGTGTTTGTGTAAACAACACGCCGAGATATTCGATCCGGTTTCGGAGTCGGAGTCGTTCTCCCCACAGACTCAAATTGTGCCTTTCGGTGATTATGGGTGTGGTGTGTTATTTGGGTTAGGTGTCACTCTCCATCTCTTACTCTCATGGTCGATGCGATTACTTATATAGCTAATCGAGGCGCGCTTCTGTCGAACGGTCCTTGACAAGGCTTCTTGCGATTGGCTTCCCTACATGGGAGAGAAAAACTAAAGGTATTTTTAGGACAAATCAATAATATCCACTATAAAATCCAGTTTACTATGGAACTGGAATAAAACAAACAACTACCATTTTTGGATGTGTTAATGACAAAGAAGGAAGACGGGAAAAGGAGGACACACAGTATACCGAAAACCCACGCATATCGACAGATATCTACATGCCAATTCACATCACTATCCTGCACAATTACATTCGGTTAATAAAACACTGATGATACGATCCTAAAGACTGTCAGACGAAGAAAATAAAAATAAAAAAGGCATAATGTGAAAACAACGCTAAAAAAAGGCTTTTCAACATATAGCATTAAAAACGCTCATAATTGTCAAAAAAGAATAAAGGACCCAACAGAAGACGCAAAACCGATTGCCAGAGGTAATCCATATGTAAAGGTTATCCATATGCCAAGGGTAAGGTAATTACTAGGGTGCTAAGAAAACACAAAATAAAAGCGATATTTAATAACGACAAAAAAATCTCAACTATTTTACCATCCGCACAAAACAATAATATCGTTAGATAATCAAGGAGTATACAAGGTTTTATGTGGGGACTTAGACGAATCGTACATCGGACAGACCAACTGAAGAATCAATGTTAGAAGAGAAGAACATCGAAATGCCGTCGAAAGGAGAGAAAAAACGTCATCCCTTGCACAACATGTTTTAAACACAGGACATACAATAAACCTGAACCAAACTACGATGCTAGCGAACATTGAAATAAAAGAAAACGCGAAACTAGAGAATCCATAGAAATAGAAAAAAATCCCAACAGTCCAAACCAAAGAGATAATGCTCAAAGGCTTTCATAAATATGGAAAACGGTATTAAAGAAAAAGTCAAAAATACATTAGGCCACAAGACCGACGAGTAGGACTCCTTCTACCTACACATATCATCATCACGTAGCGCTGCAACCCTGGGTGGGTCTTGGCTGACTGTACAACTTTTTTCCAATTTGTTCGGTCTTCCATCAACCTAGGGTCAAATGGAAGGTTCATTTGCCAGAGATCTGCTTGGATGTTATCTCTCCATTGCATTCTGGGACGTCCGAGTGGTCTTTTGCCTGTGGGAATCTCCTCCCATACCAGTTTTACAAGTCTCTACATACACACGGACAGGAAAAATCACAAGAAGCCTAGCCAAGGACCGTTCAAGAAAAGTACGCCTTGATCAGCTATATAAGTAACCATATCACCATGAGAGTCACTCTACTTCAAGCATCAGCAAGAAGCGTTACTACGTAACTTGACAGTGGCGAGTGCTACCTTGCCGAAACGTCAAGGTTGACCTTGTCAACGAAAAAAATGATTTTGAACAAAACCAAAATTATTCAACTCGGAGTCAAACCCGAAAAATGTATATATATATATATATAATCACGTATATATATATATATATATATATATATATATATATATATATATATATATATATATAACGTGATTATTTCGGCCAAAAAACAATTTATAAATTTGTTGGAAATATCGGGTATGTGGTCTATATTAAATAAAAATGTTTTTTCTAAAGCTCAATATTTCGCCATTTATTTAATAGCTTAATCGGGAGTAACTGTAAAAAACGAACATTTTAAAACACTGATGTACACTTGGATTTACAATACTTACAGAAATTAAAAGATTATACACATAAATAAAATTGAATATTAAAATAACATTATTACTGATGTAACTGTACATTTAATAAAATGCATGTTAAAATTTAAAATATCGTAATATCGTATAAAATATAGTAAAAATTATTTCAAAATGCGAAAAATAACAATGTTGTTTTATTGTTAACGAACGTGCTCAAAGATATTTTGTACAATGTACAGTTTCATCAACAATAATGTTATTTTAGTATTCAATTTTATTTATGTGTATAATCTTTTAATTTCTGTAAGTATTGTAAATCTAAGTGTACGTCAGTGTTTTAAATGTTTGTTTTTTACAGTTACTCCTGATGAAGCTATTAAATAAATGGCGAAATATTGAGCTTTAGAAAAAACAAAGATTTTTATTTAATATAGACCACATACCCGAGATTTCCAACATATTATACATTAGGTCCAGAATTATGTACATTAATTTCTAGAGCTCATAGTACGTCCAAAAATAAGGGTACTTCTTTATGTACACTTTTTTATAAAACTGAATAATAAGGGAGATACAACCCTTTAAAGGGGTGAATTGAAATTCTTATTTTTTCAAATATCTTTCAAACGGTTTTGAATACGGAGTTCATATTTTGGGAGTGATTATAAGACATTAGGATAATTAATTTCATGTCACCACCTACCACATCCTATATTAATACAGGGTAGTTTTGGAGGGAAGTGTGGGTTATTGCGTCACATGTTTTTTAATTTTTACATATTTTAAAAAAATATTTTAAAAATTGTTTCCTTAGACTTTTCTACGCAAAAAAGGTGCTCTTGTAATATTTCGATAGATATCACCGTTTTCGATTTATTTAAACTCGAAGGTATACATGTATTTTATTGTAATCGTTACATTTCTTAATATTCATCAAGTATACTATATATATATATATATATATATATATATATATATATATATATATATATATATATATCTATATAAAGGTAAACGGTCTCGACGTAACTCGCAACAAAGGAAAAAAGTACAATAACATATGTGTATAAGATGGAAGGCAACCGTATATACGTATTTCTGACTGTTGGTCGTCTTAAGTATGGTGCAGCCAAGTTAGAAAAGGAGCATGTTAACTTGGGAAAGGATCACTACAGGAGCAATGCGACCAATTTGTGGCAATAATGTTAGAAGACTCTGAGGTTTCCAAAGCAACCACTAACACATCCACGAAGGAAGCTAAGCTACCTGAGGAAAGGAATGCCAAACGTTCAGAACGTTTCAAACAACAAGAAAAAGGTTAATGCGAGTTGACAGTAAAATAAAGGTAAACGGTCTCGCCATAACTCGCAACAAAGAAAAAAAAATATAATAAAATATGTGTATAAGATGGAAGGAAACCGTATGGGATATTTATGATATTTGATATTTTAAATATATTTTGATACAATGAATTTCTTCTTCTTCTTCAGTGCCTTATCCGGTCCGGATGTTGGCGATCATCAAGGCTATCATGGTTTTGTTGACTGCTCTGCGAAACAGCTCCGCTGAGGTCATCCCAAACCATTGTCGGAGATTTTTCAACCACGAGATACGACGGCGTCCCGGTCCTCTTCTGCCAAATACTTTACCCTGCATAACAAGTTGAAGAATTCGATATTTTTCTTCGTTCCGCATCACGTGGCCGAGGTACTCAAGCTTGCGTTGTTTAATTAAATTAAGCACTTCTTTTTCTTTTGTCATGCGCTGTAGGACCTCAACGTTGGTGACATGGTCCACATAAGATATTTTTAGTATCCTTCTGTATATCCACATCTCGAAGGCTTCGATTCGTTTTTCAGTGGCTTGCGTCAGTGTCCAGGCTTCAACTCCATACAGTAACACTGGAAGAACGTAGCACCTCACTATTCGCATCTTGGTTCCCAAACTGAGATCACTGCAGCACAGCAAGGATCTCAACTTAATAAATGTAGACCGTGCCATTTCAATTCTGGATCTAATCTCTTGAGCGTAGTCCCATTGTACGTTGAGGGTAGTTCCAAATGAATTTCAACATTTTTTATTTTTATGCTATGCACTTTTCTGTATGTTTTGCGAATATCACATTTTTGTTTTTTGCTTTGGGATTCAAATATTTAAAAACAGTGGTGCTTTTCTTTTGACGAGTTATTCTCTTTCCTATTTCCATTTTGTTCTATTCTATTTTGTATTTATTCTTTCTTGTATTTCTCGCCTCTTTGAACGAGCCCGCCCATAAACTACCAAGAATGAGCAACGGTGTCTTCGAGCATATAGTGCATCCATGTTCTAAGTTTACTTCTTAATAATCTAGTTTACTATGTATGGTACAAAGTATCTCAAATAAGACAAAGATTTTGTGAACAAGAGGAATATTTTTTGTTGGTACGCATATATTTCATTAAAAATAAAATCATGTAAATAAGTTTAGTTGAAAGTATTTGTCAACTTTATCACTAAGTACTTCTCCCAAAGGCATTTTGATATTTGATTATATTTAAAGTGTTTACTTATCGTTGTGAAGTATAGTTGTAGCAACTATCAAGATAATATCAAGAGGATGAGGATTAAAAATTTAGTATAAAAGTTGTACTAATTTTTGCACTTACAAGTTATATTCTGTTGTTCTTAGCAAAAGGTAAGATCACATTCTTGGTACTTTTTTAAATAAATATGGTTTATATTATATTGTGTCCTGTCTTACCATTTCATCAAATATTCTATTAAGCATAGGAACATGTTGATTTTTACTTATCCAATATTGATCATTTTATGTTATTTTTTTTTATTCTTTGTGCTTTGATAATTCAGGTTTGTTCCTTTAAATCGTCTGTTAACTTTATTTGATGTATTGTATTTATTGAGTATTTCTCAAGCCTTTCATCTTATTTACAATTTACGTATAGTGTACATAGTTCCTAAATTACTGTATATATGTGCTTTTTATTAAATACATTGATTATTTGAGTCCAAAATGGACGTCTTAAACAGTTTTATGTTATGTCTATATAGCGTGTGTTACTTAAAACAATCCACGTTGATATTTGGACAATATTCTGAAATAAATTCATTTTTATTTCAAATAGGATAAATTTAAACAATACAGATATCTGTCATTTGTCAATCCAGATGAACTTGAATCAATTGTTTAGACATTCATCATTCTTTTTATATTAACTGCAGTTTTATGAAACACCAGTTAATTAAAAGAGTAATAACTCTAAAAAATAAACGCAAGTTTGCGTTAAGAGATTCACACTTTTACTACAGATTCACACATCTGCTCACAAAAATGACTATGGAAATAAAAATTATACTGCATTTATTTTCCATACTCTGTGGCTGAGAATTGTTTCAACTTAACTTGGTGTTTTTATTTCGACGAAGAAATTGACATGTAGAAAATATCTTGCCTTTTTCAAGGCAAGACACCGAAGATAAATATTTTCCAAGTCCATAACCCGAAAATGGACTTAAGTAGAGGAGCTCTCGACAGTATATTCGAAGAACTCTACAGAGGACCCGGGGATAACCGAAAGTGGTTAGACCCTTAATTGTTCCCCCGAGGTGACAGCGTTTTGATTTAGTTCCAGTCACCTTATAAGTCTCTGTGATGACGGGTAAACCCCAAAACACGTGTAAGAGAATGGCAAGGGACTCGAATTAAATCCAAACGCAACTGTCTAGATTTATTTTATTGCCTTATATTATTGTGTTTTGAGAAAGGATGGACATATCTAAAAATAGTACTCTGTCCTTTAAATAAAATATAGTAATACTAATTTTTTTTAATACTGAAATAACTCAAAAAGATGCTGTGTTCCACAAAAGAAGTACATCCACTTACCATGATACCTAGGAAGCAACTGAAATATGACAATATTGTGCTAAATGTCGAACTAACTTTTCGAATACCAATAACGACACTTCTGCCATCTGATGGTAATAAGCATAAACTAACTTTATGACGTTATCATACAAAAAATCTAGAATATTTGAAGTCCCTTTACTAACATAGTTCATTTTTGACTTTTTTGAGATATGACAATCTTCTTCCAAGGTAGCGATATACGCCTGAATCCTCCAAAGAAGTACCTCTCTAGTGATATAATACACATGATATATTCTCGATTTTAAATTAATGGAATGTGAATCGAAGGAGGCAATAATTACAGATAATAAAAATCGATCCCCTTTGTAATATAAATAAACTAGTTTTAGAGTTTTCATAATTTCTAAGGGATATTGTCATATATAAGGGTAGACCATTTTCACTGGCCAATCTGTATATAATATTATATAGTAAAAATATTGTGTTATATATAGCACAAGAATAAAAATAGAGAATAAAAAAACTCAACAAGTTTCTCAATAATCTGAATAATCGTATGATACAATTTACGGGACAATTGGGTCCCTTGTTTAGCCTGCACTAGTAAATTTCACATCTTAGCTAGATCTATATGTAGGTTAGGATATTAAATCGGTCAGATTTAAAATTTTAATCAAACTGTTTCTTAGATTTACTTACTATTTTGCCTTACATTTTCAGAAAAATCAGAATGAAGCTGTTCATCCTTGCTGCTGCCCTTATTGTGGCGACAAATGCCAACCTATCTGCATTCGAGCAATGGACCAGTTTTAAGGTATTAATTTGTGTATTACTCTTACGATTTTGCACTATTATTCCACAATTGAATAAAAAAACTGTCATTTATACGTTAAGAGGTAAAAAAAGACTAAATATGAAAATTAGCTTAAAGTATAATTTATTATAAATTAACTGTATCCCATATAAGGTACGTGCCTCCTAGTAGACGAGCTGCGAAGCCCCAAAAAGTGCTTTAGTTTTCGATAAACTTATAACTCGCTGGAAACCAAGCAAATTTGGTACTAAAATGTTCTGAATAATTTTTTTTTATCAGAGTAAAGAAATATTTGAAGCCATTCCTAATTTTGACATAGGATTTTATGAAAATTTCTGCAAAATATGAGATATGTCCGAACTTTATTTATGAACAAAAAGGGGATTTTTTGAAAAAATCGTAGGCTTCTCGTCAGATATTTTTTCTAATAAAAAATTTGTGTCACAAAATTTTGAATCTCCCTTTTTAATCAATTCTACAATAAAATATAATATTTGGAAAAGCTTTCCGAAGAGTTTCAGATTTCCAAATTGAATAATTAAAGAGTTATACCAATGTTTATCCGAACCGCGAGTAGCGCACAATCTTCTTTATTTATAGTACATGTAATAGGCACAAAGAAAATGATTTTCATTTTAGTAAGAAACTTCTAACCCTCTAATAGTGGACTAAATTTCTTTGAAATTAGAATAGTTTGACAATCTTTCTATAATAATAATATATATGACAAGAGTGTCAGTAATAAAATGGTAATTTTAATTATCTTCAACAAATAACGCCGATGAAGTAATTTTTAAAATAATTTACTTGGTTAATAGTAAATAATAGTTTTTCCTTATTGTAAAAATATTAAATTTAATAATAAAGTAAAATAATTAAAGGAAATGGTATTACATAATACTTCAAAAAGCAATATTAAACTATAAAATCATCCAAAAATGATTGATCTGGATAATTGTTTGAGAGTCGTTTAAATTTTCTTCTTGAAGCAGAACTTGCAGCATTTTCTACTTGTGCAGAAATATTTTCTTTTACTCCATCGCAGTATATATTTCGAAAAAATTCGGATGAACTTATTGTCTTGCCAAATCTATCCATACTCAGTTACTTCATACGAATTCATTTTTGGCAAACTAGACTGTCTCCATAAATTGATTTCATACACAGATATTAAAATATGTTGCTTTAATTCAAATTTTCTTCTTCTTCTTCTTCCCTGTTTCTAAGCAATTCTGCTTGTTCATTGTCGAATTAATACCACTTCTAACCTTTCCAACGTTAGAAGTGTATGCTGTGATTTCTGTAGAATGTCGAATAATTGTCTTTTTCAGCTCATTGTCTCTGATTACTCCTTCTAGTATAATATTGAATAGCGTCGTAGACAGACTATCTTCTTGTCTTACACCACGTTCTATATTGATGTTGTTTGTATCTCCTTCGGTTGTTTTAACTTTTGCTGATGAGTCTTTCATTGTAATTCGAGCCTGTCTTATTAACTTTACTGGAATTTCCATCCTTTTCACTTCTTTTAATAATTGTTGTCTGTATGTGCTGTCGAAAGCCTATTGGAAGTTGATGAACAATATATGCAGTTCTATCATGTTCATAGATTGATCTTACTTAAGGGGGCTAACTAACAAGGGGGCTAAGGAAACTTGCCAGCATGAATAATCGGGTTATTATTTTTATCGGGCTATATTTTTGATATTTTTTTTTTTCGAAAAAATGTTAGTAATTTCTTTGTTGTAAAATTTTGACAAGATCTGATTTTAATCAAATTACTTATTTATATTTAAGGCAACACACAACAAATCCTACTCCGTTGTTGAGGACAAACTTCGTTTCGCAGTCTTCCACGAAAACTTGCTCAAAATTGAAGAACACAATGCCAAATACGAGAACGGAGAAGAGACCTACTACCTTGCCGTCAATCAATTTGCCGATTGGTCCAGCGCTGAATTTAAAGCTTTGTTGAATTCTCAGATGATTAATAGACCAGAACTATCCTTTATCGAAACATTCGAAGCAGATCCCAACTTAAAAGCAGATTCTGTTGACTGGAGAAATAAAGCTGATTTGGGAGTCAAAAATCAAGGAAGCTGTGGATCGTGCTGGGCTTTCAGTGCCGTAAGTATTATTAAAAATATATTTTTCTTCTTAGTTTTGAAAAAAAAAAAATGTTCAAAAACACATGCAGTCATGAGAACTTAGAAGAAGTAACATTGTAGATCTAATATTGTTGCAGACATTAGATATAGTATTACCTGCCTCTTTGCGTTAGACAAATTAAAAAAAAATCTCCCAAAGCACAAAACTCCGTGGATCTATATAAAGGTGAAGGAAAAATGCAAGAGATAAGAAAAACGCTTACCTAAAGTACATATCAAACTAAACACAACAATCGTACGAAGATTACAAGAGAACAAGAAATGAAACATATGCACTTCTAAGAAGAATTAAAAACGATTGCTGAGTTCTCATAAGAACCGAAGTACGATTTTGACGCTTGATAAGAGGTTCACACATCGAAAAGGATGCGTGGGTTGATTTTTTGAAGAAATTATATACAGAAGAATAACAGATGATGTTGAAACCATAAACACCAAAAATTACCATAAACGCAGAAGTTCACATATGCAAGCATAAAGTACAACAAACACTTTAAAATTAAAGGACAGAAAAGCTGTAGATAAAATGGGATACCGAATGAATTGCTCAAATAGGTGAAGCGGCAATAACGGATCAATTGACAACATTAATTAACAATATTATAAGACACGTCCGTTCTTTTATATGGCGTGGAGTCATGGACCTTAACTGCAGCATCACTGAAGAGACTCGAAGCATTTGAGATGTGGTGCTATAGACGCATGTTGAGGATTTCTTGGATAGACAGAGTTACCAACGAAGAAGTACTGCATAGAATGGGTAAAGAGCGCGAACTAGTCATAACCATAAAACGTCGCAAACTAGAATACCTGGGCCATATAATGCGCAATGAACAACGATACAACCTGCTTCGGACCATACTTAAAGGTAAAGTGCATGGGAAAAGAGGTCCAGGACGAAGAAAAATATAATGGCTGCATAACCTGCGAAAATGGTTTAACTTAACCACTACCGGACTTTTCAGGGCAGCAGTCAACAAAGTCGGAATAGCCATGTTAGTGTCCAACATCCGTAACGGATAGGCACCATAAGAAGAAGATAAGACACGAGCTAATTCTATTATTCAAAAAGGGTAATAAGAAACAATCAGAAGAGACGGAGTGACAATCTTTCATAGAGGCAATAACCCGCTAAAGAACAAGGAAAATTGTTGATATAAAAAAGAAGATGGAAAAAAAAACAGTTGAAAAAAAATTATAATTTCGATAGTACCATTCACAGTAACAAACAGTTGCCGAGTTAACTTATTTTTAAGATTGGTAACAGAAGTTATTGTAGTTGTGAAGTGAATTGTCTCCTTTCTACAACACAAGTAGCCAGTCAGACGTTGGAAAATTTACGTAGAGCGCCTGTATTCGCGAACTGAACTGAAATTATGCTTGTAATAAGCGAGAGAAGTGGTCGAGATGCTATGCAGTTGCACTATGTTGCCGGGATGAACTGTTCTGTTCAAAAACTGATAATGGAGTACTTTTTACACTAATGTTAAGAGGCTGTACCAACTGTTTGGCACGGACACCGAAAGGGGAGTCTTTATCTTTCGGTTCTTACTCTAAATACCTCCTTAAATTATCAAATATCTTCAACCTAGAATAATAATCATATTTGAAAGAAGATATTGTCATAATGAATAAATGTCAAACACTCATTGTGTCTGTTTACTTGCGGTTAGCTCTATATTTGAATACAATTGTTATAAAAATATAAATAAGTATAATCTACTTATTGTTTTTGGAATAAGAGCAAACAAAAAAAGACAGGCAAGTAACATCAATACCAATTTAATAAAAAATATACATATATACATTGATTTGATTTTTTAAATTTTTGACTTATATTTTAGACCGGAGCCCTCGAAGGTCAACTTGCTATTCACAAAAATCAACATGTTCAACTGAGTGAGCAAGAATTGGTAGACTGTGATACGACAAACTCTGGTTGTAAGGGTGGTTTAATGACAAATGCCTTTGCCTATGTTAGAAGCCACGGTCTTGCATCAGAAAAACAATATGCATACACAGCTAAAGACGGTAGTTGCAAGAAAGTACAAAACAAACAAGTCTCTTCCATCAGCGGATACGTAAATGTTGCCAAAACTGAAAGTGCATTGGCTAGTGCTCTTGGTAAGTCAATATATTTTTTGAAGTATTAACTTTAAAAGCTTTAATTTTAATTCGGCCAACAATTCGCTCACTGATTATTATGTAGTCAATTTGATTTTTTACGATATTACGATGGGAATCTGCTGGAGATTTTACGTATATAATCTCCGTTTAGGTACTTTGAAAAAGGTATTCACTATACATCGATTATATTCTTTACAAAAATCTGCGAAATAGTCTCCCCTTTGTCCCTTTCATTTCTATCGCCCATTTTAAAATCTCCAATAATATTACTGTGTCTGCCTTTTCCTATTATAGCATTAAGGTCACCCATAAGAATGGTGAGATCTCTAGTCTTAAGTTGGCCAGTAACAATTTTTACATCTGCGTAGAACTAAAACAATGCAAGACAAATTTGAAATATTTGATTTTTGGAAACAACAACACTGCAATCATTTACTTCACCTACCCATAAATTCGACACTACTTGGAGAGCGCATAAAACTTTTTGTGAACCTCTTCAGAATGTCATTTGCAAATTTTTGTCAATATTATCATTTGTCAATCCCAAACATGTCATTTCTAATAATGAGAATACATTTATTTTGTAACCTATTACTGTTTCTCTTGTTTTTGATGCCTTTTGTATAAATATTTTCCGTAGCTTTAAGTTATATAACTTAAACTAGTAACTAAAATTAAATTTTTTTTTCAGCTAGTGTAGGTCCAATATCCATTGCTGTCGATGCAGACACATGGCAGTTATATGGAGGTGGAATTTTCAACAACCAAAATTGTGGAACCACCCTTAACCACGGAGTTCTTGCTGTGGGATACACTAAAGATGTCTTCATCGTTAAAAACTCATGGGGAACCAGTTGGGGTGAACACGGTTATATCAGAATTAGTCGCGGTCACAACTTATGCGGCCTTAACCAAATGAACAGTTACCCTAAATTGTAAATGAGAATAAATAATATATATATATATATATATGCATAAACAAATAAATAAATAAAAATGACTTCATTCAGCGTTTCTTTACCTTTTACTATTTGCGACCCAATTTTCCATAATTATTTTCACCGCGCCTTCTTTCTTACAATGACAGTATACAGTGATGAGTGCCTTAAGAACCGGCAAAATAACGCAAAAGATAGAAAACATAATACGTTGTAAAATAAAAAGAGATGAAAGTAGTAGAGGTCGGAAATTATCGATAGAAACCTCTAATTTACGTTAAATTACATTAGTAATCTACTATCGATAGTTTCCCACCTTTAGACGTTAGCTTATGAGCTAGTTGACTTCAGTCATAATATTAAAAGTATGACGACGAACATTTACATTTTTTAAATTTCGTATAAAGTAAAAACTGATTGAAGGTAATAAAGCAAATGTAAGTAAACAGTGTAATTTGTAGTAATTTGATAATTAATTCTGTGTTGACGAATACAGAATAACAAGCTATGATAATACTGTATTGAGAAGAGTGTATGCGACGTCTCAAATCATAGTTTATTATTGATCAATATTTTAATTTTGGATAAAAAATACTCCTACTTAAACTGTTTTACTTACATTACGTGTTACGTATTACTATGACTGAAGTCAACCAGCTCATAAGCTAACGTTTAAAGGTGGGAAATTTTCTTTCGATAATTCTAATGTAATGTAAAGTAAATTATAGGTTAATATCAATAGTTTCTCACCTCTACTACTTTCATCTCTTTTTATTTCACAACGTATTATGTTTTCTATCTTTTGCGTTATTTTGCCGGTTCTTAAGGCACTCATCACTGTATACATGCAATAATAATGTACCTTAAGTATTTTGACGCTACACTTACAGTAAAACCTCTATTACCTAAATTACGGAGAATATGTTAATTATCTGATATGTGGCGACATCTATCCGAAACCGATGTCTCTTTTCGTAAGAAGTTCCTAGTTGTTTCGAACATTGTCGACCGTCTGAATGTCCTCAGTAGTTCAGACCAGTCTAAGTCGAATCATTATCTCTGTAATTGTTAAATTAAATTTATACAAAATCATGAATAAACTTGTAATTGGGCGTATATAAATATATATATATATATATATATATATATATATATATATATATATATATATATATATATATATATATATATATTTAGGGATTCTACAGTATTCACTGCCTTCCCTCGCTCAACCGTTTGCATCTCTCTCTGTTGTTCCATTCTACATCGTTTAGGCCTCTCTTACTCATGGCGTCGTCTACTTCGTTCCTCCAGGATTTTCGGGGTCGTCCTCTTTTCCTCCTTCCTATGGGGCTCCATTCGGTTATTCTCTTTATCCATCTGCTGTCGCTAGTTCTTCTTACATGTCCATACCACTTTAATCTTTTTTGTTCTATATATGTTAGTATGTCTGTTTCTATTGATGTTCTTGGCTTTATTTCGTCATTACTTCTCTGTTGCTACTATCTTAATGCTGTTTTTCTTGTTTATGATCATTATATATATATATATTATATATATATATATATATATATATATATATATATATATATATATATATATATATATATATATATATATTATATATACACACACTCAAAAATGTTTTGCATAATGTAATATTTTCAAAATTATCCACCAAATCTGGTGCCCTCTATTTTTTTTTTAACAAAATAGTTTATTATATTTATAAAATTGTATGTTTTGAAAAAAACAATAAACAAAATTTAAAGGATTAACAATTTATTATTATTTTTTATAATATGTATTATAAATATATTTTTTTAAATTTGTACAGATATAGGAACTAATACTTAATATGCCGTATTTCCACCTCTTGCATCAATGCAAGATTGAATGCGATGTCCCATGCTTCTTATAAGTGTATTCATATAGTTCTGATCCATGGTGCCCCATTCTTCAATCGCCGCTATTCTAAGGTCTAGTAGTGTCCTTGAGGGAGGCTGCCGGGACTGAATTTTTCTTTTGAGCATATCCCATCTGTGCTCAATGGGATTGAGGTCAGGTGAGCAAGGTGGCTATTGTAATTTGACGATATCTTCTGTCTCTAAAAAATCTGCCACATGTCTCGTACGATGGGGAGGCGCATTGTCGTCCATAAAAATAATTTCTGGACCAACAGCTCCTCGTCACAAGCGTACAACAGGCCTAAGAATGGTATCAATATAAATTTGTCCATTCATGTTATTAACAATAGGAATTAAAGGAGTTTTATTATTTAGCATGATGCCGCCCCAAAACAATATGGAGCCACCTTGATATGGGACTCTTTGGACAGCTTGGTTAAGTCTGTCCTGTCGATTTGGGTTCCTCCAAATCCTAATTCGGCGATTATCCGACAAAAGGCTTATTTTGTTTTCATCAGAAAATAATACGTTTCCCCATCTGTTGTCATGCCGTTGAAAATCTTCATTGGCCCATTCCAGTCGAGTCCTTTTCTGCTCTAACGTAAGCTTTGGTACAAACAATGGTCTTCTTGTAAATAAATTCACTGAATGTAACCTGTTTCTAATAGTCTGATCGCAAATTACAATATTATGAGCTTGCTGAAGCTCTCTTCTAATAGCTGGGGCAGTCATCGAGGGGTTTCTCTGGGCAGTTAACGTTAAATAGAGTTCTTGGACATTGGTAGTAATTCTGGCTCTTCCGCTTTTTGGACGATCGCTAACAGAATTCGTCTCTCGATATTTTTTCACAATCCGAGACACATCACTCTGATTAACTCCAACCCGGACAGCAACGTCGACTTATATGTGGCCTTCCTAAATCAAAGTAACGATTCTAGCTCTGTTGAACTCAGATATCACTTGTCTATTCATATTGTTCACTACAAAGTGAATAAAACGCAAACCAATAATTTTTACAAATATCGGTTTTCGAAAACTGATGAACGCAATATGAATACTGAGAATCTTTACGACGATTAAGAAACAAAAAACATGCAATAAAATACATTAATTTAGTAGACAACACAAAGTCAGTGCAAAAAATTTCAAATGAGAAACGTTCAGTGGCGTTACAGATAATATGCAAAACATTTTTGAGTGTGTGTATATATATTGTGATGATGTATTATTTGTGAATGACTTTTTAATGAGCAATGAGTGTTTTTTAATATATATATATATATATATATATATATATATATATATATATATATATATATATATATATATATATATATATATATATATATATATATATATATACAGTGTGACCCATTTAGATTGGAAACACCTCTATAAAATTTGAAATTGTTAACCGATTTTAACCAATTTTTTTTTAATGTCATGTAATAAAAGGTCTATTGCGGGACAAAATATGAGATATTTTGTTAAATTTTCACGGCAGTCTACGATGCTTTTTCTTCGTCGAAAATGGAGAATTTGTATTAGCGATTTTTTTATTAAAAAAATTTCTACGCTACTGGATTTAGAGTGTATTCAAATATCTTTGACAAAAATTTCATTAAAATATATTTATTAATAACGAAGTTATGACAACTTAAAATTTTAAAACTCACTAAGCTACGAGTCAAAAAAGAACACCCTGTATCAACAGATAACCATAAAACTAATTATTTTTCAAATAATTTTAATAATAAACCACTACTAGACAAAAAATAGGATAAAAATTTAATGCAAGTAACGCACTTGCATTATTATTAACTTTACATGCTACAACTTAAATCTCAGTTGCCATAACAACGATATTACTGTATGACATTATTTGTGTCATACAAATTTCAGTGCTAGCATAAATGTATCCATAATATCTGCAACAATATTTACTTTAAATTCTTTTAATAATATTTTGTGTCATGGCTGCAAGATTAATGAGAGAAAAAATTGAAATTATACGTCTTTTGGGAGATAACGATAGAAGTGCCAGGGAAGTTTGTACAATATTTAATGACAGACATGTGGATCGTCCTAATATTAGTTGCGGTACGGTAAACAAAATAAATAGAATATTTAATGAATATGGTGCAGTATCAAAACTAATTTTAAAAAATAACCCGTTACAAAGAAGAAGAGGAAATGATCAAATCATTTTAGATCATTTCAGAAATAACCCTAATGCCAGTTTAAGGAATGCCAGTTTATATTTGAATGTGCCTCGAGAGAGTATTCGGCGATGTCTTAAGGTAAATAATATTAAACCTTTCAAACCAAAATTCTTACACACATTCCAAGAAGGCGACGAAGCAAAACGTTTAGAATATTGTTTATGGGCCCAAGGGGAATATTTAAACAATATAAATTTTCTAAAAAATATGTTGTTTACCGACGAAGCCACTTTCACTACAAATGGAGAAGTATTATCACAGAATTGTCGCTATTGGACAGCAGATAATCCCCATTGGGTAATAAACTGTAAAAGCCAGTATTCTCAAAAAATCAATGTCTGGTGTGGTATACTGAGCGAGTTATTGGTCCTTTCTTTTTTGAAGAAAACTTGAACTCACAGAACTTTTTAGAATTTTTAAACATCGACTTGTGGAATACTCTTCATGAGCTCCCAATTAATGAACGATTAAATTTGTATATCCAGTTAGATGGGTGTCCTGTTCATTACGCCAGAACCGTGAAGCAATGGCTAAATGAAAATTTTCCGAACCGTTGGATAGGCCGGGGTAGTCCGTTGGTAGATTGGCCACCCAGATCTCCAGATCTCACAATTTTAGACTTCTTTCTCTGGGGAGTTATCAAACAAAAAGTTTACCAAACCCGTGCAAGAGACGTAAACGAACTTCGTACAATAATTCGACAGGCATGTGCAGAAATTACTCCCCAACAACTAAGAAATGTAATAAGAAATATTCATAAACGCTACGACAAATGTATCCAATTAGATGGTGGATTGGTAAAGGCAACTAGGATTTAAACTAAAATTATGTTTCTGTTAATACAGAGTGTTTTTTTTAACGTTAATACAAAGTTTTTTTCTTAATGAGTTTTAAAATTTTAAGTTGTCATAACTTCGTTATTAATAAATATATTTTAATGAAATTTTTGTCATAGCTATTTGAAGCCACTCTAAATCCAGTGGCGTAGAAATTTTTTTAATAAAAAAATCGCTAATAAAAATTCTCCATTTTCGACGAAGAAAAAGTATCGTAGAATGCCCTGAAAATTTAACTAAATATTTCATATTTTGTCCCGCAATAGACCTTTTATTACATGACATTAAAAAAAAATTTGGTTAAAATCGGTTAACAACTTCAAATTTTATAGAGGTGTTTCCAATCTAAATGGGTCACACTGTATATATATATATACATGGTGGTCCTTAAGTAATTGTACAAACGAAAACCGTAAATTCTACACTTTAAAATATTACGATTTAAGCCAACTTGCTTTAATAAAATGTTGATATTAAGAAAGATACAGGGTGTTAAAGTGGAAATTTAAAATTTTATTTTTCGCTATAACTTTTACGTTTGTAAATATTTTTGGACAAAAATTTATAATTGGATGCTTCAAAGTAGGATAAATTATAATTTTATACAAACTTTAATGTAACTGATAGAGGGCGCCACATATGCCACATGTGTGACATATATTTGCGCTTAACTTTTTTGCTCTTAAAGTTAGCTCTATTTGTGTTAAAAAATAATAAAGATACATTATTTTTACAAGGAAAAGGTATACTTGTTGATAACCTCAAAATTTAACCGTTTTCGAGATATTCGCATTTTATAAGTCAGCTGCATAATAATTCTTAGTTGTAATATTTGTGCGGTGAAGCACTGAATACCTGTAGATAAGCATAATTCACAGTTTATTCTTATTACAACAACTCAAAGATGATAATGTAACATTACAAAAATTTTGTTATGGCTGCTAAATGTCTTATTGAAGAAAATATTCTTCTTCTTCTTTAGGTGCCGTGTCCGTATTCAGACGTTGGCCGTCATCATGTTTACAATTTCCCTTTTCTATCGCTACTGGAGTTGTATTACTTTTTCCCTATTGTAAAATGCTGAAAACACAAAATATGTTTTTTATGTAAGATGGTACTCCACCACATTCTAGAGAGAAGGCAGTGAGAACATACTTAAATATAACTGTTCTGAACGTTGGAATGATCGTGGCACTCATATTCCTTTGCAATGTGGTGAGATATTGATATAATTATTTAATTTATAAAAAATTCCAAAAGAATACTTATCATTCATTACGTAAATTATTTAACCATTTTTATTAGGACAATTAGAAACTAAAGCCAGGGATTTAATAACACATATGTGTCTTGTTTCATAATACTTTTTCTACCAATCTAACCTTAAAGACTCAGCATTTTTACAAAAACATCATCGTTGGCCTCATAACCGATATTGTTATAAATATAGTAAACACACAGGTAATTTAGTTCAGCATTATATTAGTTCGTTAGTTAATCATAACAGACCATTTGTTTGAGATGTAATTATAGTTACTCGTAAGCTGTAACGTAATCATATAAATAAGTAATGACATCGATAGGTTATTCCGTGTTTATATAAGTAACCCATGAATCAAATACATCAGAGTTTAACACATTATTTAACCTCTGCCACAAATAAGATGTAGTTCCATAATATACCATAAGGTTTGGATATGTATCCAAAAGAATATATTCATCCATTATAGATTATAGCCACCACGTAGCCCAGAATTTAATCCGCTTGATTTTGGTGTATTAAAACAACTATGGGAAGAAATAAATACTGCAGCAGTTTCTTTAGAACCAATGATGCTATTTAACATGA
Source organism: Diabrotica undecimpunctata (assembly GCF_040954645.1). Lineage (NCBI taxonomy): Eukaryota > Metazoa > Arthropoda > Insecta > Coleoptera > Chrysomelidae > Diabrotica > Diabrotica undecimpunctata. The sequence goes on along the minus strand of NC_092809.1, from coordinate 19,813,290 downwards.
GACGATCTTTTATGTAATATATTGACAAATGAATTAAAGAAAATGGTGGACATATGGAACACTTACTTTGACAAAAAGTTATGTTATTTAGTTTAACTATTTCTTAATTTGGTTTGTAAACAAAATATTTTGATTATGACTTTAATTTAACATAAAACGTAAAATGTTTGATGTAAAATCCTATTATTCTGTTTTTGTCAAATCCTATTATTAATTATCCTGCTGATATATTTATTTTATTTAATATTTCGTTAACTATTAACTTTACTTAAAGGAATTTTATACCAAAATTTAGATTTATTAATGTTTTTTGCTATTTTTCCTTCGTTGCCTGGAGTAACTGCCTTAAATCAGAATTATGCAGCTGATTTGTAAAATGCGATTATCACGAAAACTGTTAAGTTTTGAAGTTATTAAGAAGTATACCTTTTTTTTGTTTAAATAATGTATCTTTAGGATTTTTTATCAAAAATGCAGGTAACTCAAACAGCAAAAAAGTTAAGTGCAAATTTATGCCACATATGTGGCATATGTGGCGCCCTCTATCAGCTACATCAAAGTGTGTAGCAAATTATAATTTCTCATATTTAAAAGTACCCAGTTGTAAATTTTTATGCATAAATCTTTACAAACATGAGAGTTATAGCAAAAAATAGAATTTTAAATTTGCACTTTAACACCCTGTATCTTTCTTAATATCAACATTTTATTAAAGCAATTTGGCTTAAATCGTAATATTTTAAAGTGTAGAATTTACGGTTTTCGTTTGTACAATTACTTAAGGACCACCCTGTATATAGGGTTTTATCGCGGTTCTCAAAGAATTAGTTTGTAAGCACTGTTTTAAATTATCTTTATTATATCTATTATGAAACACACATATATATTTAACATAGCCAATGTAAATTTAAAATAAACTATCCTTAAATTGTAATTCTTATGGAACTAATTAAATTACATAGACAATGTAAATTTTAAACAAACTATCTTTAAAATTGAAATTGTTATGACACTAACTAAATTATATTAACAAAATTTTGTACCTTTCTGTCACTGAATGCCTAAATGAAACTGTTCTCCACTATATAGATTTTAATCACCACTCAATGTCTTCGTTCTCAGCTTCGGTTACCTTGTTTTTGTGAAATTACTTTTTCTAATTATCAGCTTCCACCAATTTAAAATATTTTTCTTCCTAATAGCATTTATATTTATTCTTCTTTTTAATACACCAATATCCAATCACCATATAACTATTATAATTTCATTTCTACTAATCTCCAATCATAATATCATTTCTAATTTCTTCCAATCTCCAAAATATTCTTCTAATATACTTTTCAATACTATCAAATTTTAATACTAAATCCCTGATTATTGCATACTTTATACTTTCTTCCTAATTCTGACTGACTTTATACTGACTTCATAGTAACTGTCTTCTGTCTTACTGACTGACTGGCTCCCTAATGATTTCATTCTAACTGTAACTGTCTGACTGGCCTTTTTGAATCCAAATCACCGAGTATTTATACCTTTTCAATGTTCCAGAACCATCTGGCAAGAAATCATATTCGAATTGTTCTATATATGAATGTCCTCGAAAAAGTATATCTTCGATCCACAGACATAACCATATTCGAGAAGGTTCTACCGTAAACAAAGGTTAAATTCTGTATTCTAGAGAATTCTTTACTTTTCTATCTAGAATTTTATTGACATTTAGGCTTTTCAGATCAGAATATAAACTTATATGTAATTTAAACAACCTAAATGAATAAATTACACTATTTCAAATCCGTAATTATATGTAAATTAAACATTTTAAATTAACAAAAATAACCCCACTTCTACATTACTTAAACGTCACTTTTAGAGTATTTTTGGTTGCCTATGCACATGGCTCACTTAAATATATTTACAATATTATAATTGTAAATAATGTGTAACTTATAAATTATTTTTAATCACTATTTTTCTTTCTCCTATATTTTATATCATTTCAATACATATATATATATATATATATATATATATATATATATATATATATATTATTGTGATATTTAAAGTCTTGGTGCGCCAAGCAATAATTAGCTAATTAATTTTTTTGATTAATTAAAATTATTTAAATGATATGATTATGAGTCTATCACAATTTTTAATTCTTTTATCTCAGGGTTAAATTCGTGCTTCAATATCTATGCTATTACATGTGAAAGGTAAGGTCCAGAGAATACCGGAATAATAAAAAACACATATGATCTAACACTATATATTGAAATAAAAATAATGAAATAATTCACACTCAAAAGTTTTCAATAAACAAATCTCATATAAGGATTCTCAAAATTTTGTTCTCCGTACGTGAACAATCAAAATTTATGGTACAAACAATATTAATTGAAAACTCAAAATCCCAAACTATTCTAACTCTCCTAATCAAAATATTTATATCCTTTCTAAATTACGAGTAAAAATTGTGTTATCAATAAAAGAAAAAAAAAGAAACCGCAGAAAACAAAAATATCTCTCTCTGATGATGAGTGGTCCAAATCCTTGTTCCTTGTAGACCGTATTATCTCCTCTCAACCGCTCCCTATGTAATCAGCAATCTTACAACAGATTGTTGCAAGTATATCGTCCTTAATGATCTCCTTCAAAAGCAAAAATCATTCAAATTATGATAGCCTTTCTCCTCTCGATAAACTGAATCTCTCGTTGGCCCGAGTGAAAAATGACTCTTGGAATATCTTCTCTTTACGATAAACTGAATCTCTCGTTGGCCTGAACAGTGACTCTTGGAATATAAGTAGGAAAATATGACTTACAATATTTTGCTGCTTCAGCTCCTGTCAGATACACTAACTCCACAAAAACTCACTAACATTCAACACTACTGCTTGCTACTTCTTTGGAACCACCAGAGAACAATCACTGTTCCTCTTACAGACTTGGAAAATCAACTGCCTATATCTTTTCTCTCTCCTCAATCTCGCTAAACTTTTTCCTACATACTTATCCCACCTTTTTCAATCTCCGCCAATCACAACTCGTCACAATTCCCCCATTTTTTCATTTCGATAACAAACAAATTTTTACCTATACTTATAAATTTCCTAAAACTTATTTACAAATAATATTTTTCTATAATTCTTAAAAACTAACAAAAACCACTTTCTATAATCCCTTCTATTGTTTTTAATCACTGCATTAATGTATTTTGAAAAACCCCGTTCAATTGTCTGTGGCTTTCACTTAAACTTATGCGGGTCACTCAAGTATAACAAAGAAATAATTTATGCAAAGCTTACACTATGTTTAGTACAGGAAATCCAAGGCTTTAATAACTTTCCTTCTCCGAAATGTTTGTTGGATATTATCCTACTTATCTGAATTATTTTAATGTTTTTTAACTTTGAAATATTTTTAAACAAACCAATATTTTTCTCGATTTTACATATCATAACAAATCCCCGCCATTTGATCTGCCGAAAACTCTTTGTTAAATTTTAAAAATGACAAAAGTTTTCTAGGATCAAATTATTTCACTATGTTATTAAAATCTATTCATGATATTGATAGATGTCGTGAATGTTAAAAATACCCCGTATATTTCCTGTCTCTATGTGCGCTAATTCATAACTATTTACCCCATTTTCCGTATTGACCCTATATGGACCTTCAAATATCGGCATCAATTTAGCACAAATACCATTTTGTAAATTCGACACCCTCAGTGCCTTCACTAAGACTTTATCTCCTTTCTGGAATTTGATCGGCCTTCTTCTTCGGGTTCTCTCTTGTCTTTGGAGATATTTCTCTCCACTTCGTCTCAATCTTCTTTGAACCAATTCGATCACTTCTTCGTATTGTTTGGGGGCGGTGTCTTCCCACGGTCTTGTAGGCATTGTTCCTTTCATTATATATAAAGGCGTCTCTTTGGTAACCGTATTTGGAGCACAATTCAAATAGGTCTCGATCTCAAACACTTTTCTGTCCCAATGTCGATGATGTTCTTCCGCGGCAATTCGTAGAAATTTTGTGACTTCTTGTATAAAACGCTCCGATGGGTTGCTCTGTGGATGACGGATGCTTATAAATTTTGTATCGATGCCTCTCTCTCTTAATTCCCTTTTAAAACGTTCGTTCCTAAAATATGTCGCATTGTCCAATAAAATATTGTCTGGTCTTCCCACCGTTTCTATAAAATTGTCTATCTTCCTAAGTATTTCAATTCCTTTTGTGGTTCTGCATGCGTACAATTTAACATATTTTGAGAAAAGATCCACCATAACTAATATGTGTTTATTCCTTTGAGTTGTTGGTATCAAATCGCTCAACATATCAATAGCAACAATATCCAGTTTCTTCCGAGCTACGACGTTTTTTGTGACGTTTTCATTTTTAAAGTTCCTACTTTTACACTTTTGGCATGTCACACAATTTCGAGTCACCTCCTTGGCTATTGTATAGTCCTGTCGACAAATGTAGTTCTCCCTGAACATAAGCCACACCTTTCTACTTCCAATATGTCCGTTGTCACAGTGTAACTTTAAAAAAACTTCTTTTGCCATTTGCTCCGTGATTACATAGAGTTCTTTACCATCGACCCTCTTAAAATATAGGTTATTTTCTTGTTCAGCCCTTTGCTTTTCTCTTTCATTCAATTCTTCCTGATTTTCCCTGATTTTGGCCAACGAAAATAAGCCTGCTTCTTCTCTCATTATGTTCATGCCTACGTGGAGAGTTTTGTGATCCTCTTTGCGGAATTGTTCATCTCTCGTCAACGCATCAGCCAAAATATTGTCCGTTCCTTTGATATATTTAAATTCAAAATCATATTCTTGGAGTAAAAGAATGCCCCTATGAATTCTATTATTTACCAACCTATTTTTCAATATGTGTATCAACGCTGCGTGGTCCGTTTCAATGGTGAATCTTGCCCCAAGTAGGTAAAAACGTAATTTGTTTACACAAAATAACACACTGGCAAACTCTAATTCAGTAACGCTGTATTTTCTCTCATACGTTTTGGTTACACGGGAAACAAAACATATTGGCACCTCTATATCGTCTTGTATCTGTGATAACACCCCTGCAAATTTTTTTATGGAAGCATCGGTCCTGAGAATGAAAGGTTGCTCATATCTTGGGTGGTGCACTCTTACAGCTGTGGAAAACGCTCCTTTTAAATTTTTGAAAGCGATTTCTTGTTCCGTTCCCCATTTCCATCTGACATTTTTCTTAAGTAATGCTATTAGCGGTATTTCTTTTGTACTGAGGTCTGGTATCAGCTTTTTGAAATAGTTTACCATTCCTAAAAATCCCCGCAAAGTTTTTAAATTGGTTGGCCTAGGGTAGTTGTTTATGACTTCGATTTTATCTTCTGCAAGACTAATCCCTTTTGTGTCTAATTTGAATCCTAAATACAATACCTCTTTTTGGAAAAACTGACACTTTTGAATATTTAATTTTAATCCGGCTTGATCAAGTTCTTCGAGAACAGTATGAATATGTCGTAGATGGCTTGTTATATCCGGTGAGAAAATTAATAAATCATCTATGTAATGTACAACAAATTCTCCATGCCTATTTAAAATTGTGTGTAATGCGCGAACCAAAGCAGCGCATGCACTTTGTAGTCCAAATGGTACTACCCTAAATCGGTACACCACTCCGTCGATAGAAAAAGCGGTATAATTTCGACACTTTTCTGCCAAAGGTATTAACCAAAAACTGTGTTTCAAATCGATTTTGGAGAAAATGTGTGATCCTGTGATTCGTCCAAAAATGGCTTCTATGTTCAAAGGCGCTTCGTATTGCGCGATTGTGTGCGAATTAATGTTTCTTGCATCTAAACATAATCGCAAATCACCATTTGATTTTTTTACGCATACTATCGGGTTGATATATGGAGAGTCACATCTTTCGATCACCTTGTCTTTGATCATATTTTCAATTTCCTGTCCGACGCTTTGCCTGTATTTATACGGGATTGGATATGTTTTCGATTTAAAATTTTCTAAGTTTTTAACTTTAAAAGAATGTTCATAATTTTTAGCCACTCGGCTTTCTTCATTAATAAGATCTCCATAATTTTCTAAAATCTTCTCTATTTCCTTCTCCATGTTTTCTCCACATATTATTTTTCTTTCATCCTCAGTTTGTTCACATGTGTTCACTGTCCGTATTACTTCTTCACAAAATTCTGGATTCTCGTCCATAATTGCCATTTCTTCTCTGTCCTCTTCCGTTATTTCTTCTTCTATTTTTTCTTTATCTTTAATTTCTATCTGGTATTCCGAGCACCATGTTTCGGCTCCTTCCATTTTTCTGCTTATAACTTCCTTTTTTTCCTGCTTTCTTTTCGAACTCTTCTTCTTTTTTTTTATTCTCTTTTCCTCTTCGGATTGATTTTTTTCTTGAGCTTTCGATTTATCCTCTACCGTCATATTGATTTCTTTATGTTTTTCTTGTCCATTTATCCTTTCAGAAAATTTTCTCCTGTCTGTTTCCTTTTCTTCTTCTATGTTGTCTGGTTCTGCTCTGATTTCCAGTTGATTTTCCGAAAAATTGATGGTGATATGTTTTTCACTCAATTCATCAATTCCCGCTATCATATCATGATTTAGATCTTCGATCACCACACATTGCATAATATAGAATTGGTCTCCCACTCTGATCCGTACTCCTAAACCTTCGTTTACTGTCGTCAATTTTTTATTATTTGCACCCACTAAAGCCACCCTCGGAATCTTATACACAAATCTGTCCATATTTAATTCTTTTACTAGTTTTTTATTGATTAACGAAATTTCCGATCCAGAATCAATCAGAATTTTAATCGCTTTATGTTTTATAAATGCATCTAAAAAAATTAGACTGGAATTAGAATTTTGTTTTTCGTTTCCCGCCAACTGTATAAACTCTCTCGGGTGACAAAATATACCGGAGAGTTTTTTACTTTTGTTTAGTGGATGCCTTATTGAAAATCCTGTCTGGATTCATTGAATACTTCTTCTTCCTCTTTTTCTATTGCTACATGATTCATCTCTCTTCTGTTTTGTCGTTGGAATCTCTGATTATTTCTATCGTCCCTTTGTTCGTTCGTATTCCTATTCGGAGGATTTTGTGCATCTCTATTCCTGTTGTGATTTTCATTTGTTCTATTTTGTGTATCATTCCGGTTATCGTAATTTTGTTGTCTATTGTAATTATTGTAATTTCTCGGCCTATATTCGTTTGTTGATCTGGGATGTCGGTTTCTCTGGTCATAATTTGATGAATACCTTCTTTCCGGTCCATTATATTGGTCATGTTGTCTTCTATTTCTCATTTCTTTTCTTTTCGCTTCTTTTAATTGAAGGAATTGGCACAAACTATCAATATCTTGATAGTTTCTCAAAATCACGTGATCTTCCAACGTTTCCTCAAAATGTCTGCTGATCATTTCTACCAGCTGTTCGGTAGAATATTTGTATTCTAGATATTTTGAATTGTTATATATCTGCAAAGCATATCTTTCTTCAGATATTCCCATTTTTTCGTGATATTTTCCATTCTGTAGCTCTTGGTTGATTTCTCTCTGTTTATTTTTCCCCCAGAAATAGTTGAGAAATTTATTTTCAAAATCTGTCCAATTTTCAAACTCATCTTCCTTGCTTTCATACCATAACGCTGCTCCTTCTTTCAAATGGTTTCTAATTGTTTCTTTGCAATCGTCAAAATATCTAATATGTTGTAATTTGGTTTTCAAATTTTTAACAAACGGTACTGGGTGTGTTTTCCGAATATCCCCGCCAAACTGTATTTTTATGTCACCCGGACTTTGGATGAGTACTTCTCTCCTGTCTCCCATATCTCGTTGTTTTCTGATATCCTCAATTTGTTTTTCTATTTCTTTCTTGTCTTCTTGTAAAGCCATTTCAAATTTTGTTTCTAACTGTTCTAATTCCTTTTTCTGTACAGTCTTAATATCTTTCATTTTAGTTTCTATTTCTTCTCTCTGCATCTCTAGTTTCCTCTCTGTTTCTTCTCTGACTTTTTCTAAACAGACTTTTACCTCATTTTCATATTTGTCCAAACGCTTTTCCATTTTTCTATCATTTTCTTCTAATTTTTGTTCATAGTTTTCCAAACGCTGCTCTATATTTCTGTTATTTAGTTCTATTGTTTGTTTTGTTTCTTGTTGATTTCTATCCATTTTTAGTGACTGGAGTTGCATTAGTTGTAATATTTTATCTATTCCTGATAGTTCTTTTCTTTCCTCAACTATTGTCACATTTCCTTCATTATCCGATACTTCTTCCAAAATTGTTTCATCTTCTCTGTTATCCTCCTTCCTTTCCTGCATTTTACTTTGTCTCCTTGTGACAGACATGTTGTTACTTTTTGTTATTGTTTTTGTCCCCGCCAAATGTGAAATTTTACAACACTCTATATGTTTCAGAACACGACAATATTTCTCCCCAAATGTATTAAATTTTCACGACAAATATCAAATTTGCAATTAGTAAAATTCAAATAATTCAAAATAAATATCAAATGTACGAATGGTAAAGAAAATAAAATCAAATAATTCAATAGCAGTAAATATCCACTAACTACGATCAAACAATAAATCAAATTTATATTCCCTGGAAAAATTGTCAAAATACTTTCAAATTCAAATTCCCTCAATGTTATATGTTTTTATCTCTGGATCACCTGTACTTATTCCAGATCTCTTTCCCTTCCTTCAAATGTAAAGCTGCGATATTTTCAAGCCCCACGTTTTGGAAGCCAGTTATTGTGATATTTAAAGTCTTGGTGCGCCAAGCAATAATTAGCTAATTAATTTTTTTGATTAATTAAAATTATTTAAATGATATGATTATGACTCTATCACAATTTTTAATTCTTTTATCTCAGGGTTAAATTCGTGCTTCAATATCTATGCTATTACATGTGAAAGGTAAGGTCCAGAGAATACCGGAATAATAAAAAACACATATGATCTAACACTATATATTGAAATAAAAATAATGAAATAATTCACACTCAAAAGTTTTCAATAAACAAATCTCATATAAGGATTCTCAAAATTTTGTTCTCCGTACGTGAACAATCAAAATTTATGGTACAAACAATATTAATTGAAAACTCAAAATCCCAAACTATTCTAACTCTCCTAATCAAAATATTTATATCCTTTCTAAATTACGAGTAAAAATTGTGTTATCAATAAAAGAAAAAAAAAGAAACCGCAGAAAACAAAAATATCTCTCTCTGATGATGAGTGGTCCAAATCCTTGTTCCTTGTAGACCGTATTATCTCCTCTCAACCGCTCCCTATGTAATCAGCAATCTTACAACAGATTGTTGCAGGTATATCGTCCTTAATGATCTCCTTCAAAAGCAAAAATCATTCAAATTATGATAGCCTTTCTCCTCTCGATAAACTGAATCTCTCGTCGGCCCGAGTGAAAAATGACTCTTGGAATATCTTCTCTTTACGATAAACTGAATCTCTCGTTGGCCTGAACAGTGACTCTTGGAATATAAGTAGGAAAATATGACTTACAATATTTTGCTGCTTCAGCTCCTGTCAGATACACTAACTCCACAAAAACTCACTAACATTCAACACTACTGCTTGCTACTTCTTGGGAACCACCAGAGAACAAATCACTGTTCGTCTTACAGACTTGGAAAAAACTGATTCTCCTTTCTCTCTCCTCCATCTCGCTAAACTTTTTCCTACATACTTATCCCACCTTTTTCAATCTCCGCCAATCAAAACTCGTCACAATTCCCCCATTTTTTCATTTCGATAACAAACAAATTTTTACCTATAATTATAAAATTTCCTAAAACTTATTTACAAATAATATTTTCTATAATTCTTAAAAACTAACAAAAACCTCTTTCTAAAATCTCTTCTATTTGTCTCTAATCACTGCATTAATGTATTTTGGAAAACCCGTTTCAATTGTCTTTGGATTTCACTTAAAATTATGCGGGTCACTCAAGTATAACAAAGAAATAATTTATGTATAGCTTACATTTTGTTTAGTACAGGTAATCCAAGAATTTAATAACTTTCCTTCTTTGAAATGTTTGTTGTTTATTATCTTACTTATCTGAATTATTTTAATGTTTTTGAACTTTGAAATATTTTTAAACAAACCAATATTTTCTTGTTTTTACATATCATAACAATATATATATATATATATATATATATATATATATATATATATATATATATATATATATATATATACCTATATAAAGGTAAACGATCTCGGCGTAACTCGCAACAAAGGAAAAAAGTACAATAACATATGTGTATAAGATGGAAGGCAACCGTATATACGTATTTCTGACTGTTGGTCGTCTTCATCAATACGGTGCAGCCAAGTTAGAAAAGGAGCATGTTAACTTCAGAAAGCTTGGGAAAGGATCACTACAGGAGCAATGCGACCAATTTGTGGCAATAATGTTAGAAGACTCTGAGGTTTCCAGAGCAACCACTAACACATCCACGAAGGAAGTTAAGCTACCTGAGGAAAGGAATGCCAAACGTTCAGAACGTTTCAAACAACAAGAAAAAGGTTAATGTGAGTTGACAGTAAAATAAAGGTAAACGGTCTCGCCATAACTCGCAACAAAGAAAAAAAATATAATAAAATATGTGTATAAGATGGAAGGAAACCGTATGGGATATTTATGATATTTAATATTTTAAATATATTTTGATACAATGAATTTCACCATTTTCTATTTTTATGCTATGCACTTTTCTGTATGTTTTGCGAATATCACATTTTTGTTTTTTTCTTTGGGATTCAAATATTTAAAAACAGTGGTGCTTTTCTTTTGACAAGTTATTCTCTTCCCTATTTTCATTTTGTTCTATTCTATTTTGTATTTATTCTTTCTTGTATTTCTCGCCTCTTTGAACGAGCCCGCCCATAATCTACCAAGAATGAGCAACGGTGTCTTCGAGCATATAGTGCATCCATGTTCTAAGTTTACTTCTTAATAATCTAGTTTACTATGTATGGTACAAAGTATCTCAAATAAGACAAAGATTTTGTGAACAAGAGGAATATTTTTTTTGGTACGCATATATTTCATTAAAAATAAAATCATGTAAATAAGTTTAGTTGAAAGTATTTGTCAACTTTATCACTAAGTACTTCTCCCAAAGGCATTTTGATATTTGATTATATTTAAAGTGTTTACTTATCGTTGTGAAGTATAGTTGTAGCAACTATCAAGATAATATCAAGAGGATGAGGATTAAAAATTTAGTATAAAAGTTGTACTAATTTTTGCACTTACAAGTTATATTCTGTTGTTCTTAGCAAAAGGTAAGATCACATTCTTGGTACTTTTTTAAATAAATATGGTTTATATTATATTGTGTCCTATCTTACCATTTGATCAAATATTCTATTAAGCATAGGAACATGTTGATTTTTACTTATCCAATATTGATCATTTTATGTTATTTTTTTTTATTCTTTGTGCTTTGATAATTCAGGTTTGTTCCTTTAAATCGTCTGTTAACTTTATTTGATGTATTGTATTTATTGAGTATTTCTCAAGCCTTTCCTCTTATTTACAATTTAAGTATAGTGTACATAGTTCCTAAATTACTGTATATATGTGCTTTTTATTAAATACATTGATTATTTGAGTCCAAAATGGACGTCTTAAACAGTTTTATGTTATGTCTATATAGCGTGTGTTACTTAAAACAATCCACGTTGATATTTGGACAATATTCTGAAATAAATTCATTTTTATTTCAAATAGGATAAATTTAAACAATACAGATATCTGTCATTTGTCAATCCAGATGAACTTGAATCAATTGTTTAGACATTCATCATTCTTTTTATATTAACTGCAGTTTTATGAAACACCAGTTAATTAAAAGAGTAATAACTCTAAAAAATAAACGCAAGCTTGCGTTAAGAGATTCACACTTTTACTACAGATTCACACATCTGCTCACAAAAATGACTATGGAAATAAAAATTATACTGCATTTATTTTCCATACTCTGTGGCTGAGAATTGTTTCAACTTAACTTGGTGTTTTTATTTCGACGAAGAAATTGACATGTAGAAAATATCTTGCCTTTTTCAAGGCAAGACACCGAAGATAAATATTTTCCAAGTCCATAACCCGAAAATGGACTTAAGTAGAGGAGCTCTCGACAGTATATTCGAAGCCCTTTACAGAGCACCCGGGGATAACCGAAAGTGGTTAGACCCTTAATTGTTCCCCCGAGGTGACAGCGTTTTGATTTAGTTCCAGTCACCTTATAAGTCTCTGTGATGACGGGTAAACCCCAAAACACGTGTAAGAGAATGGTAAGGGACTCGAATTAAATCCAAACGCAACTGTCTAGATTTATTTTATTGCCTTATATTATTGTGTTTTGAGAAAGGATGGACATATCTAAAAATAGTACTCTGTCCTTTAAATAAAATATAGTAATACTAATTTTTTTTAATACTGAAATAACTCAAAAAGATGCTGTGTTCCACAAAAGAAGTACATCCACTTACCATGATACCTAGGAAGCAACTGAAATATGACAATATTGTGCTAAATGTCGAACTAACTTTTCGAATACCAATAACGACACTTCTGCCATCTGATGGTAATAAGCATTAACTAACTTTATGACGTTATCATACAAAAAATCTAGAATATTTGAAGTCCCTTTACTAACATAGTTCATTTTTGACTTTTTTGAGATATGACAATCTTCTTCCAAGGTAGCGATATACGCCTGAATCCTCCAAAGAAGTACCTCTCTAGTGATATAATACGCATGATATATTCTCGATTTTAAATTAATAGAATGTGAATGGAAGGAGGCAATAATTACAGATAATAAAAATCGATCCCCTTTTTTTAATATAAATAAACTAGTTTTAGAGTTTTCATAATTTCTAAGGGATATTGTCATATATAAGGGTAGACCATTTTCACTGGCCAATCTGTATATAATATTATATAGTAAAAATATTGTGTCATATATAGCACAAGAATAAAAATAGAGAATAAAAAAACTCAACAAGTTTCTCAATAATCTGAATAATCGTATGATACAATTTACGGGACAATTGGGTCCCTTGTTTAGCCTGCACTAGTAAATTTCACATCTTAGCTAGATCTATATGTAGGTTAGGATATTAAATCGGTCAGATTTAAAATTTTAATCAAACTGTTTCTTAGATTTACTTACTATTTTGCCTTACATTTTCAGAAAAATCAGAATGAAGCTGTTCATCCTTGCTGCTGCCCTTATTGTGGCGACAAATGCCAACCTATCTGCATTCGAGCAATGGACCAGTTTTAAGGTATTAATTTGTGTATTACTCTTACGATTTTGCACTATTATTCCACAATTGAATAAAAAAACTGTCATTTATACGTTAAGAGGTAAAAAAAGACTAAATATGAAAATTAGCTTAAAGTATAATTTATTATAAATTAACTGTATCCCATATAAGGTACGTGCCTCCTAGTAGACGAGCTGCGAAGCCCCAAAAAGTGCTTTAGTTTTCGATAAACTTATAACTCGCTGGAAACCAAGCAAATTTGGTACTAAAATGTGTTGAATAATTTTTTTTTATCAGAGTAAAGAAATGTTTGACGCCATTCCTAATTTTGACATAAGATTTTATGAAAATTTCTGCAAAATATGAGATATGTCCGAACTTTATTTATGAACAAAAAGGGGATTTTTTGAAAAAATCGTAGGCTTCTCGTCAGATATTTTTTCTAATAAAAAATTTGTGTCACAAAATTTTGAATCTCAATTTTTAATCAATTCTACAATAAAATATAATATTTGGAAAAGCTTTCCGAAGAGTTTCAGATTTCCAAATTGAATAATTAAAGAGTTATACCAATGTTTATCCGAACCGCGAGTAGCGCACAATCTTCTTTATTTATAGTACATGTAATAGGCACAAAGAAAATGATTTTCATTTTAGTAAGAAACTTCTAACCCTCTAATAGTGGACTAAATTTCTTTGAAATTAGAATAGTTTGACAATCTTTCTATAATAATAATATATATGACAAGAGTGTCAGTAATAAAATGGTAATTTTAATTATCTTTAACAAATAACGCCGATGAAGTAATTTTTAAAATAATTTACTTGGTTAATAGTAAATAATAGTTTTTCCTTATTGTAAAAATATTAAATTTAATATTAAAGTAAAATAATTAAAGGAAATGGTATTACATAATACTTCAAAAAGCAATATTAAACTATAAAATCATCCAAAAATGATTGATCTGGATAATTGTTTGAGAGTCGTTTAAATTTTCTTCTTGAAGCAGAACTTGCAGCATTTTCTACTTGTGCAGAAATATTTTCTTTTACTCCATCGCAGTATATATTTCGAAAAAATTCGGATGAACTTATCGTCTTGCTAAATCTATCCATACTCAGTTACTTCATACGAATTCATTTTTGGCAAACTAGACTGTCTCTATAAATTGATTTCATACACAGATATTAAAATATGTTGCTTTAATTCAAATTTTCTTCTTCTTCTTCCCTGTTTCTAAGCAATTCTGCTTGTTCATTGTCGAATTAATACCACTTCTAACCTTTCCAACGTTAGAAGTGTATGCTGTGATTTCTGTAGAATGTCGAATAATTGTCTTTTTCAGCTCATTGTCTCTGATTACTCCTTCTAGTATAATATTGAATAACGTCGTAGACAGACTATCTTCTTGTCTTACACCACGTTCTATATTGATGTCGTTTGTATCTCCTTCGGTTGTTTTAACTTTTGCTGATGACTCTTTCCTTGTAATTCGAGCCTGTCTTATTAACTTTACTGTAATTTCCATCCTTTTCACTTCTTTTAATAATTGTTGTCTGTATGTGCTGTCGAAAGCCTATTGGAAGTTGATGAACAATATATGCAGTTCTATCATGTTCATAGATTGATCTTACTTAAGGGGGCTAACTAACAAGGGGGCTAAGGAAACTTGCCAGCATGAATAATCGGGTTATTATTTTTATCGGGCTATATTTTTGATATTTTTTTTTTCGAAAAAATGTTAGTAATTTCTTTGTTGTAAAATTTTGACAAGATCTGATTTTAATCAAATTACTTATTTATATTTAAGGCAACACACAACAAATCCTACTCCGTTGTTGAGGACAAACTTCGTTTCGCAGTCTTCCACGAAAACTTGCGCAAAATTGAAGAACACAATGCCAAATACGAGAACGGAGAAGAGACCTACTACCTTGCCGTCAATCAATTTGCCGATTGGTCCAGCGCTGAATTTAAAGCTTTGTTGAATTCTCAGATGATTAATAGACCAGAACTATCCTTTATCGAAACATTCGAAGCAGATCCCAACTTAAAAGCAGATTCTGTTGACTGGAGAAATAAAGCTGATTTGGGAGTCAAAAATCAAGGAAGCTGTGGAGCGTGCTGGGCTTTCAGTGCCGTAAGTATTATTAATAATATATTTTTCTTCTTAGTTTTGAAAAAAAAATTGTTCAGAAACACATGCAGTCATGAGAACTTAGGAGAAGTAACATTGTAGATCTAATATTGTTGCAGACATTAGATATAGTATTACCTGCCTCTTTGCGTTAGATAAATTAAAAAAAAATCTCCCAAAGCACAAAACTCCGTGGTTCTATATAAAGGTGAAGGAAAAATGCAAGAGATAAGAAAAACGCTTCCCTAAAGTACATATCAAACTAAACACAACAATCGTACGAAGACTACAAGAGAACAAGAAATGAAACATATGCACTTCTAAGAAGAATTAAAAACGATTGCTGAGTTCTCATAAGAACCGGAGTACGATTTTGACGCTTGATAAGAGGTTCACACATCGAAAAGGATGCGTGGGTTGATTTTTTGAAGAAATTATATACAGAAGAATAACAGATGATGTTGAAACCATAAACACCAAAAATTACCATAAACGCAGAAGTTCACATATGCAAGAATAAAGTACAACAAACACTTTAAAATTCAAGGACAGAAAAGCTGTAGATAAAATGGGATACCGAATGAATTGCTCAAATAGGTGAAGCGGCAATAACGGATCAACTGACAACATTAATTAACAATATTATAAGACACGTCCGTTCTTTTATATGGCGTGGAGTCATGGACCTTAACTGCAGCATCACTGAAGAGACTCGAAGCATTTGAGATGTGGTGCTATAGACGCATGTTGAGGATTTCTTGGATAGACAGAGTTACCAACGAAGAAGTACTGCATAGAATGGGTAAAGAGCGCGAACTAGTCATAACCATAAAACGTCGCAAACTAGAATACCTGGGCCATATAATGCGCAATGAACAACGATACAACCTGCTTCGGACCATACTTAAAGGTAAACTGCATGGGAAAAGAGGTCCAGGACGAAGAAAAATATAATGGCTGCATAACCTGCGAAAATGGTTTAACTTAACCACTACCGGACTTTTCAGGGCAGCAGCCAACAAAGTCGGAATAGCCATGTTAGTGTCCAACATCCGTAACGGATAGGCACCATAAGAAGAAGATAAGACACGAGCTAATTCTATTATTCAAAAAGGGTAATAAGAAACAATCAGAAGAGACGGAGTGACAATCTTTCATAGAGGCAATAACCCGCTAACGAACAAGGAAAATTGTTGATATAAAAAAGAAGAAGGAAAAAAAAACAGTTGAAAAAAAATTATAATTTCGATAGTACCATTCACAGTAACAAACAGTTGCCGAGTTAACTTATTTTTAAGATTGGTAACAGAAGTTATTGTAGTTGTGAAGTGAATTGTCTCCTTTCTACAACACAAGTAGCCAGTCAGACGTTGGAAAATTTACGTAGAGCGCCTGTATTCGCGAACTGAACTGAAATTATGCTTGTAATAAGCGAGAGAAGTGGTCGAGATGCTATGCAGTTGCACTATGTTGCCGGGATGAACTGTTCTGTTCAAAAACTGATAATGGAGTACTTTTTACACAAATGTTAAGAGGCTGTACCAACTGTTTGGCACGGACACCGAAAGGGGAGTCTTTATCTTTCGGTTCTTACTCTAAATACCTCCTTAAATTATCAAATATCTTCAACCTAGAATAATAATCATATTTGAAAGAAGATATTGTCATAATATTTAAATATCACTCATTGTATCTGTTTACTTGCGGTTAGCTCTATATTTGAATACAATTGTTATAAGAATATAAATAAGTATAATCTACTTATTGTTTTTGGAATAAGAGCAAACAAAAAAAAGACAGGCAAGTAACATCAATACCAATTTATTAAAAAATATACATATATACATTGATTTGATTTTTTAAATTTTTGAGTTATATTTTAGACCGGAGCCCTCGAAGGTCAACTTGCTATTCACAAAAATCAACATGTTCAACTGAGTGAGCAAGAATTGGTAGACTGTGATACGACAAACTCTGGTTGTAAGGGTGGTTTAATGACAAATGCCTTTGCCTATGTTAGAAGCCACGGTCTTGCATCAGAAAAACAATATGCATACACAGCTAAAGACGGTAGTTGCAAGAAAGTACAAAACAAACAAGTCTCTTCCATCAGCGGATACGTAAATGTTGCCAAAACTGAAAGTGCATTGGCTAGTGCTCTTGGTAAGTCAATATATTTTTTGAAGTATTAACTTTAAAAGCTTTAATTTTAATTCGGCCAACAATTTGCTCACTGATTATTATGTAGTCAATTTGATTTTTTACGATATTACGATGGGAATCTGCTGGAGATTTTACGTATATAATCTCCGTTTAGGTACTTTGAAAAAGGTATTCACTATACATCGATTATATTCTTTACAAAAATCTGCGAAATAGTCTCCCCTTTGTCCCTTTCATTTCTATCGCCCATTTTAAAATCTCCAATAATATTACTGTGTCTGCCTTTTCCTATTATAGCATTAAGGTCACCCATAAGAATGGTGAGATCTCTAGTCTTAAGTTGGCCAGTAACAATTTTTACATCTGCGTAGAACTAAAACAATGCAAGACAAATTTGAAATATTTGATTTTTGGAAACAACAACACTGCAATCATTTACTTCACCTACCCATAAATTCGACACTACTTGGAGAGCGCATAAAACTTTTTGTGAACCTCTTCAGAATGTCATTTGCAAATTTTTGTCAATATTATCATTTGTCAATCCCAAACATGTCATTTCTAATAATGAGAATACATTTATTTTGTAACCTATTACTGTTTCTCTTGTTTTTGATGCCTTTTGTATAAATATTTTCCGTAGCTTTAAGTTATATAACTTAAACTAGTAACTAAAATTAAATTTTTTTTTCAGCTAGTGTAGGTCCAATATCCATTGCTGTCGATGCAGACACATGGCAGTTATATGGAGGTGGAATTTTCAACAACCAAAATTGTGGAACCACCCTTAACCACGGAGTTCTTGCTGTGGGATACACTAAAGATGTCTTCATCGTTAAAAACTCATGGGGAACCAGTTGGGGTGAACACGGTTATATCAGAATTAGTCGCGGTCACAACTTATGCGGCCTTAACCAAATGAACAGTTACCCTAAATTGTAAATGAGAATAAATAATATATATATATATATATATATATGCATAAACAAATAAATAAATAAAAATGACTTCATTCAGCGTTTCTTTACCTTTTACTATTTGCGACCCAATTTTCCATAATTATTTTCACCGCGCCTTCTTTCTTACAATGACAGTATACAGTGATGAGTGCCTTAAGAACCGGCAAAATAACGCAAAAGATAGAAAACATAATACGTTGTAAAATAAAAAGAGATGAAAGTAGTAGAGGTCGGAAATTATCGATAGAAACCTCTAATTTACGTTAAATTACATTAGTAATCTACTATCGATAGTTTCCCACCTTTAGACGTTAGCTTATGAGCTAGTTGACTTCAGTCATAATATTAAAAGTATGACGACGAACATTTACATTTTTTAAATTTCGTATAAAGTAAAAACTGATTGAAGGTAATAAAGCAAATGTAAGTAAACAGTGTAATTTGTAGTAATTTGATAATTAATTCTGTGTTGACGAATACAGAATAACAAGCTATGATAATACTGTATTGAGAAGAGTGTATGCGACGTCTCAAATCATAGTTTATTATTGATCAATATTTTAATTTTGGATAAAAAATACTCCTACTTAAACTGTTTTACTTACATTACGTGTTACGTATTACTATGACTGAAGTCAACCAGCTCATAAGCTAACGTTTAAAGGTGGGAAATTTTCTTTCGATAATTCTAATGTAATGTAAAGTAAATTATAGGTTAATATCAATAGTTTCTCACCTCTACTACTTTCATCTCTTTTTATTTCACAGCGTATTATGTTTTCTATCTTTTGCGTTATTTTGCCGGTTCTTAAGGCACTCATCACTGTATACATGCAATAATAATGTACCTTAAGTATTTTGACGCTACACTTACAGTAAAACCTCTAATCCCTAAATTACGGAGAATATGTTAATTATCTGATATGTGGCGACATCTATCCGAAACCGATGTCTCTTTTCGTAAGAAGTTCCTAGTTGTTTCGAACATTGTCGACCGTCTGAATGTCCTCAGTAGTTCAGACCAGTCTAAGTCGAATCACTATCTCTGTAATTGTTAAATTAAATTTATACAAAATCATGAATAAACTTGTAATTGGGCGTATATAAATATATATATATATATATATATATATATATATATATATATATATATATATATATATATATATATATATATATATATATTTAGGGATTCTACAGTATTCACTGCCTTCCCTCGCTCAACCGTTTGCATCTCTCTCTGTTGTTCCATTCTACATCGTTTAGGCCTCTCTTACTCATGGCGTCGTCTACTTCGTTCCTCCAGGATTTTCGGGGTCGTCCTCTTTTCCTCCTTCCTATGGGGCTCCATTCGGTTATTCTCTTTATCCATCTGCTGTCGCTAGTTCTTCTTACATGTCCATACCACTTTAATCTTTTTTGTTCTATATATGTTAGTATGTCTGTTTCTATTGATGTTCTTTGCTTTATTTCGTCATTACTTCTCTGTTGCTACTATCTTAATGCTGTTTTTCTTGTTTATGATCATTATATATATTATATATATATATATATATATATATATATATATATATTATATATATATATATATATATATATATATATATATATTGTGATGATGTATTATTTGTGAATGACTTTTTAATGAGCAATGAGTGTTTTTAATATATATATATATATATATATATATATATATATATATATATATAATATATATATATATATATATATATATATATATATATATATATATATATATATATATATATATATATACAGGGTGGTCCTTAAGTAATTGTACAAACGAAAACCGTAAATTCTACACTTTAAAATATTACGATTTAAGCCAACTTGCTTTAATAAAATGTTGATATTAAGAAAGACACAGGGTGTTAAAGTGGAAATTTAAAATTTTATTTTTCGCTATAACTTTTACGTTTGTAAATATTTTTGGACAAAAATTTATAATTGGATGCTTCAAAGTAGGATAAATTATAATTTTATACAAACTTTAATGTAACTGATAGAGGGCGCCACATATGCCACATGTGTGACATATATTTGCGCTTAACTTTTTTGCTCTTAAAGTTAGCTCTATTTGTGTTAAAAAATAATAAAGATACATTATTTTTACAAGGAAAAGGTATACTTGTTGATAACCTCAAAATTTAACCGTTTTCGAGATATTCGCATTTTATAAGTCAGCTGCATAATAATTCTTAGTTGTAATATTTGTGCGGTGAAGCACTGAATACCTGTAGATAAGCATAATTCACAGTTGATTCTTATTACAACAACTCAAAGATGATAATGTAACATTACAAAAATTTTGTTATGGCTGCTAAATGTCTTATTGAAGAAAATATTCTTCTTCTTCTTTAGGTGCCGTGTCCGTATTCAGACGTTGGCCGTCATCATGTTTACAATTTCCCTTTTCTATCGCTACTGGAGTTGTATTACTTTTTCCCTATTGTAAAATGCTGAAAACACAAAATATGTTTTTTATGTAAGATGGTACTCCACCACATTCTAGAGAGAAGGCAGTGAGAACATACTTAAATATAACTGTTCTGAACGTTGGAATGATCGTGGCACTCATATTCCTTTGCAATGTGGTGAGATATTGATATAATTATTTAATTTATAAAAAATTCCAAAAGAATACTTATCATTCATTACGTAAATTATTTAACCATTTTTATTAGGACAATTAGAAACTAAAGCCAGGGATTTAATAACACATATGTGTCTTGTTTCATAATACTTTTTCTACCAATCTAACCTTAAAGACTCAGCATTTTTACAAAAACATCATCGTTGGCCTCATAACCGATATTGTTATAAATATAGTAAACACACAGGTAATTTAGTTCAGCATTATATTAGTTCGTTAGTTAATCATAACAGACCATTTGTTTGAGATGTAATTATAGTTACTCGTAAGCTGTAACGTAATCATATAAATAAGTAATGACATCGATAGGTTATTCCGTGTTTATATAAGTAACCCATGAATCAAATACATCAGAGTTTAACACATTATTTAACCTCTGCCACAAATAAGATGTAGTTCCATAATATACCATAAGGTTTGGATATGTATCCAAAAGAATATATTCATCCATTATAGATTATAGCCACCACGTAGCCCAGAATTTAATCCGCTTGATTTTGGTGTATTAAAACAACTATGGGAAGAAATAAATACTGCAGCAGTTTCTTTAGAACCAATGATGCTATTTAACATGAGACGATCTTTTATGTAATATATTGACAAATGAATTAAAGAAAATGGTGGATATATGGAACACTTACTTTGACAAAAAGTTATGTTATTTAGTTTAACTATTTCTTAATTTGGTTTGTAAACAAAATATTTTGATTATGACTTTAATTTAACATAAAACGTAAAATGTTTGATGTAAAATCCTATTATTCTGTTTTTGTCAAATCCTATTATTAATTATCCTGCTGATATATTTATTTTATTTAATATTTCGTTAACTATTAACTTTACTTAAAGGAATTTTATACCAAAAATTAGATTTATTAATGTTTTTTGCTATTTTTCCTTCGTTGCCTGGAGTAACTGCCTTAAATCAGAATTATGCAGCTGATTTGTAAAATGCGATTATCACGAAAACTGTTAAGTTTTGAAGTTATTAAGAAGTATACCTTTTTTTTGTTTAAATAATGTATCTTTAGGATTTTTTATCAAAAATGCAGGTAACTCAAACAGCAAAAAAGTTAAGTGCAAATTTATGCCACATATGTGGCGCCCTCTATCAGCTATATCAAAGTGTGTAGCAAATTATAATTTCTCATATTTAAAAGTACCCAGTTGTAAATTTTTATGCATAAATCTTTACAAACATGAGAGTTATAGCAAAAAATAGAATTTTAAATTTGCACTTTAACACCCTGTATCTTTCTTAATATCAACATTTTATTAAAGCAATTTGGCTTAAATCGTAATATTTTAAAGTGTAGAATTTACGGTTTTCGTTTGTACAATTACTTAAGGACCACCCTGTATATAGGGTTTTATCGCGGTTCTCAAAGAATTAGTTTGTAAGCACTGTTTTAAATTATCTTTATTATATCTATTATGAAACACACATATATATTTAACATAGCCAATGTAAATTTAAAATAAACTATCTTTAAATTGTAATTCTTATGGAACTAATTAAATTACATAGACAATGTAAATTTTAAACAAACTATCTTTAAAATTGAAATTGTTATGACACTAACTAAATTATATTAACAAAATTTTGTACCTTTCTGTCACTGAATGCCTAAATGAAACTGTTCTCCACTATATAGATTTTAATCACCACTCAATGTCTTCGTTCTCAGCTTCGGTTACCTTGTTTTTGTGAAATTACTTTTTCTAATTATCAGCTTCCACCAATTTAAAATATTTTTCTTCCTAATAGCATTTATATTTATTCTTCTTTTTAATACACCAATATCCAATCACCATATAACTATTATAATTTCATTTCTACTAATCTCCAATCATAATATCATTTCTAATTTCTTCCAATCTCCAAAATATTCTTCTAATATACTTTTCAATACTATCAAATTTTAATACTAAATCCCTGATTATTGCATACTTTATACTTTCTTCCTAATTCTGACTGACTTTATACTGACTTCATAGTAACTGTCTTCTGTCTTACTGACTGACTGGCTCCCTAATGATTTCATTCTAACTGTAACTGTCTGACTGGCCTTTTTGAATCCAAATCACCGAGTATTTATACCTTTTCAATGTTCCAGAACCATCTGGCAAGAAATCATATTCGAATTGTTCTATATATGAATGTCCTCGAAAAAGTATATCTTCGATCCACAGACATAACCATATTCGAGAAGGTTCTACCGTAAACAAAGGTTAAATTCTGTATTCTAGAGAATTCTTTACTTTTCTATCTAGAATTTTATTGACATTTAGGCTTTTCAGATCAGAATATAAACTTATATGTAATTTAAACAACCTAAATGAATAAATTACACTATTTCAAATCCGTAATTATATGTAAATTAAACATTTTAAATTAACAAAAATAACCCCACTTCTACATTACTTAAACGTCACTTTTAGAGTATTTTTGGTTGCCTATGCACATGGCTCACTTAAATATATTTACAATATTATAATTGTAAATAATGTGTAACTTATAAATTATTTTTAATCACTATTTTTCTTTCTCCTATATTTTATATCATTTCAATATATATATATATATATATATATATATATATATATATATATATATATATATATATATATATATATATATATATATATATTATTGTGATATTTAAAGTCTTGGTGCGCCAAGCAATAATTAGCTAATTAATTTTTTTGATTAATTAAAATTATTTAAATGATATGATTATGACTCTATCACAATTTTTAATTCTTTTATCTCAGGGTTAAATTCGTGCTTCAATATCTATGCTATTACATGTGAAAGGTAAGGTCCAGAGAATACCGGAATAATAAAAAACACATATGATCTAACACTATATATTGAAATAAAAATAATGAAATAATTCACACTCAAAAGTTTTCAATAAACAAATCTCATATAAGGATTCTCAAAATTTTGTTCTCCGTACGTGAACAATCAAAATTTATGGTACAAACAATATTAATTGAAAACTCAAAATCCCAAACTATTCTAACTCTCCTAATCAAAATATTTATATCCTTTCTAAATTACGAGTAAAAATTGTGTTATCAATAAAAGAAAAAAAAAAACCGCAGAAAACAAAAATATCTCTCTCTGATGATGAGTGGTCCAAATCCTTGTTCCTTGTAGACTGTATTATCTCCTCTCAACCGCTTCCTATGTAATCAGCAATCTTACAACAGATTGTTGCAAGTATATCGTCCTTAATGATCTCCTTCAAAAGCAAAAATCATTCAAATTATGATAGCCTTTCTCCTCTCGATAAACTGAATCTCTCGTTGGCCCGAGTGAAAAATGACTCTTGGAATATCTTCTCTTTACGATAAACTGAATCTCTCGTTGGCCTGAACAGTGACTCTTGGAATATAAGTAGGAAAATATGACTTACAATATTTTGCTGCTTCAGCTTCTGTCAGATACACTAACTCCACAAAAACTCACTAACATTCAACACTACTGCTTGCTACTTCTTTGGAACCACCAGAGAACAATCACTGTTCCTCTTACAGACTTGGAAAATCAACTGCCTATATCTTTTCTCTCTCCTCAATCTCGCTAAACTTTTTCCTACATACTTATCCCACCTTTTTCAATCTCCGCCAATCACAACTCGTCACAATTCCCCCATTTTTTCATTTCGATAACAAACAAATTTTTACCTATACTTATAAATTTCCTAAAACTTATTTACAAATAATATTTTTCTATAATTCTTAAAAACTAACAAAAACCACTTTCTATAATCCCTTCTATTGTTTTTAATCACTGCATTAATGTATTTTGAAAAACCCCGTTCAATTGTCTGTGGCTTTCACTTAAACTTATGCGGGTCACTCAAGTATAACAAAGAAATAATTTATGCAAAGCTTACACTATGTTTAGTACAGGAAATCCAAGGATTTAATAACTTTCCTTCTCCGAAATGTTTGTTGGATATTATCCTACTTATCTGAATTATTTTAATGTTTTTTAACTTTGAAATATTTTTAAACAAACCAATATTTTTCTCGATTTTACATATCATAACAATATATATATATATATATATATATATATATATATATATATATATATATATATATATATATATATATATATATAAACGGTCTCGGCGTAACTCGCGACAAAGGAAAAAAGTACAATAACATATGTGTATAAGATGGAAGGCAACCGTATATACGTATTTCTGACTGTTGGTCGTCTTAAGTATGGTGCAGCCAAGTTAGAAAAGGAGCATGTTAACTTGGGAAAGGATCACTACAGGAGCAATGCGACCAATTTGTGGCAATAATGTTAGAAGACTCTGAGGTTTTCAGAGCAACCACTAACACATCCACGAAGGAAGCTAAGCTACCTGAGGAAAGGAATGCCAAACGTTCAGAACGTTTCAAACAACAAGAAAAAGGTTAATGCGAGTTGACAGTAAAATAAAGGTAAACGGTCTCGCCATAACTCGCAACAAAGAAAAAAAATATAATAGAATATGTGTATAAGATGGAAGGAAACCGTATGGGATATTTATGATATTTGATATTTTAAAATAATATATTTTCATACAATGAATTTCACCATTTTCTATTTTTATGCTATGCACTTTTCTGTATGTTTTGCGAATATCACATTTTTGTTTTTTTCTTTGGGATTCAAATATTTAAAAACAGTGGTGCTTTTCTTTTGACAAGTTATTCTCTTCCCTATTTTCATTTTGTTCTATTCTATTTTGAATTTATTCTTTCTTGTATTTCTCGCCTCTTTGAACGAGCCCGCCCATAATCTACCAAGAATGAGCAACGGTGTCTTCGAGCATATAGTGCATCCATGTTCTAAGTTTACTTCTTAATAATCTAGTTTACTATGTATGGTACAAAGTATCTCAAATAAGACAAAGATTTTGTGAACAAGAGGAATATTTTTTTTTGGTACGCATATATTTCATTAAAAATAAAATCATGTAAATAAGTTCAGTTGAAAGTGATTTGTCAACTTTATCACTAAGTACTTCTTTGAAACGCATTTTGATATTATATTATATTTAAAGTGTTTACTTATCGTTGTGAAGTATAGTTGTAGCAACTATCAAGATAATATCAAGAGGATGAGGATTAAAAATTTAGTATAAAAGTACTAATTTTTGCACTTACAAGTTATATTCTGTTGTTCTTAGCAAAAGGTAAGATCACATTCCTGGTACTTTTTTAAATAAATATGGTTTATATTATATTGTGTCCTATCTTACCATTTGATCAAATATTCTATTAAGCATAGGAACATGTTGATTTTTACTTATCCAATATTGATCATTTTATGTTATTTTTTTTTATTCTTTGTGCTTTGATAATTTAGGTTTATTCCTTTAAATCGTCTGTTAACTTTATTTGATGTATTGTATTTATTGAGTATTTCTCAAGCCTTTCATCTTATTTACAATGTACGTATAGTGTACATAGTTACTAAATTACTGTATATATGTGCTTTTTATTAAATACATTGATTATTTGAGTCCAAAATGGACGTCTTAAACAGTTTTATGTTATGTCTATATAGCGTGTGTTACTTAAAACAATCCACGTTGATATTTGGACAATATTCTAAAATAAATTCATTTTTATTTCAAATAGGATAAATT
Organism: Diabrotica undecimpunctata; assembly: GCF_040954645.1. Lineage (NCBI taxonomy): Eukaryota > Metazoa > Arthropoda > Insecta > Coleoptera > Chrysomelidae > Diabrotica > Diabrotica undecimpunctata. The sequence continues at coordinate 19,786,341 of NC_092809.1, read as the reverse complement.
TAAACAATACAGATATCTGTCATTTGTCAATCCAGATGAACTTGAATCAATTGTTTAGACATTCATCATTCTTTTTATATTAACTGCAGTTTTATGAAACACCAGTTAATTAAAAGAGTAATAACTCTAAAAAATAACCGCAAGCTTGCGTTAAGAGATTCACACTTTTACTACAGATTCACACATCTGCTCACAAATATGTCAAAGATGACTATGGAAATAAAAATTATACTGCATTTATTTTCCATACTCTGTGGCTGAGAATTGTTTCAACTTAACTTGGTGTTTTTATTTCGACGAAGAAATTGTCATGTAAGAAATATCTTGCCTTTTTCAAGGCAAGACACCGAAGATAAATATTTTCCAAGTCCATAACCCGAAAATGGACTTAAGTAGAGGAGCTCTCGACAGTATATTCGAAGCCCTCTACAGAGCACCTGGGGATAACCGAAAGAGTTTTGATTTAGTTCCAGTCACCTTATAAGTCTTTGTGATGACGGGTAAACCCCAAAACACGTGTAAGAGAATGGTAAGGGACTCGAACTAAATCCAAACGCAACTGTCTAGATTTATTTTATTGCCTTATATTATTGTGTTTTGAGAAAGGATGACATATCTAAAAATAGTACTCTGTCCTTTAAATAAAATATAGTAATACTAATTTTTTTTAATACTGAAATAACTCAAAAAGATGTTGTGTTCCACAAAAGAAGTACATCCACTTACCATGATACCTAGGAAGCAACTGAAATATGACAATATTGTGCTAAATGTCGAACTAACTTTTCGAATACCAATAACGACACTTCTGCCATCTGATGGTAATAAGCATAAACTAACTTTATGACGTAATCATACAAAAAATATAGAATATTTGAAGTCCCTTTACTAACAGTTCATTTTTGACTTTTTTGAGATATAACAATCTTCTTCCAAGGTAGCGATATATGCCTGAATCCTCCAAAGAAGTATCTCTCTAGTGATATAATACACATGGTATATTCTCTATTTTAAATTAATGGAATGTGAATCGAAGGAGGCAATAATTACCGATAATAAAAATCGATCCCCTTTGTAATATAAATAGACTAATAAAAAAAAACAAAACAAAATAAATAGACTAGTTTTAGAGTTTTCATAATTTAGTAGAGAATAAACAAACTCAACAAGTTTCTCAATAATCTGAATAATCGTATGATACAATTTACGGGACAATTAGGTCCCTTGTTTAGCCTGCACTAGTAAATTTCACATCTTAGCTAGATCTATATGTAGGTTAGGATATTAAATCGGTCAGATTTAAAATTTTAATCAAACTGTTTCTTAGATTTACTTACTATTTTGCCTTACATTTTCAGAAAAATCAGAATGAAGCTGTTCATCCTTGCTGCTGCCCTTATTGTGGCGACAAATGCCAACCTATCTGCCTTCGAGCAATGGACCAGTTTTAAGGTATTGATTTGTGTATTACTCTTACGATTTTGCACTATTATTCCACAATTGAATAAAAATACTGTCATTTATACGTTAAGAGGTAAAAAAAGACTATATATGAAAATTAGCTTAAAGTATAATTTATTATAAATTAACTGTATCCCATATAAGGTATGTGCCTCCTAGTAAACGAGCTGCGAAGCCCCAAAAAGTGCTTTAGTTTTCGATAAACTTATAACTCGCTGGAAACCAAGCAAATTTGGTACTAAAATGTTCTGAATAAATTTTTTTTATAAGAGTAAAGAAATATTTGACGCCATTCCTAATTTTGACATAGGATTTTATGAAAATTTCTGCAAAATATGAGATATGTCCGAACTTTATTTATGAACAAAAAGGGGATTTTTTGAAAAAATCGTAGGCTTCTCGTTAGATATTTTTTCTGATAAAAAATTTGTGTCACAAAATTTTGAATCTCCCTTTTCAATCAATTCTACAATAAAATATAATATTTGGAAAAGCTTTCCGAAGAGTTTCAGATTTCCAAATTGAATAATTAAAAAGTTATACCAATGTTTATCCGAACCGCGAGTAGCGCACAATCTTCTTTATTTATAGTACATGTAATAGGCACAAAGAAAATGATTTTCATTTTAGTAAGAAACTTCTAACCCTCTAGTAGTGTACAAAATTTGTTTGAAATTACAATAGTTAGACAATCTTTCCATAATAATAATATATATGACAACAGTGTCAGTAATAAAATGGTAATTTTAATTATCTTCAACAAATAACGCCGATGAAGTAATTTTTAAAATAATTTACTTGGTTAATAGTAAACAACAGTTTTTCCTTATTGTAAAAATATTAAATTTAATATTAAAGTAAAATAATTAAAGGAAATGGTATTACATAATACTTCAAAAAGCAATATTAAACTATAAAATCATCCAAAAATGATTGATCTGGATAATTGTTGTTTGAGAGTCGTTTAAATTTTCTTCTTGAAGCAGAACTTGCAGCATTTTCTACTTGTGCAGAATTTTCTTTTACAAGTATAAAAATATTTTTGTAAATACTCCATCGCAGTATTTATTTCGAAAAAATTCGGATGAACTTATCGTCTTGCTAAATCTATCCACACTCAGTTACTTCATACGAATTAATTTTTGGCAAACTAAACTGTCTCCATAAATTGATTTCATACACAGACATTAAAATATGTTGCTCTAATTCAAATTTTTTTCTTCTTTTTCTTTTTTTTTCTAAGCAATTCTGCTTGTTCATTGGCGGATTAATACCACTTCTAACCTTTCCAACGTTAGAAGTGTATGCTGTGATTTCTGTAGAATGTCGAATAATTGTCTTTTTCAGTTCATTGTCTCTGATTACTCCTTCTAGTATAATATTGAATAGCGTCGTAGACAGACTATCTCCTTGTCTTACGCCACGTTCTATATTGATGTCGTTTGTATCTCCTTCGGTTGTTTTAACTTTTGCTGATGAGTCTTTCATTGTAATTCGAGCCTGTCTTATTAACTTTGCTGGAATTTCCATCCTTTTCACTTCTTTTAATAATTATTGTCTGTATGTGCTGTCGAAAGCCTATTGGATGAACAATACATGCAGTTCTATCATGTTGCATTGCAACTATTGTTAATCTTACTTAAGGGGGCTAACTAACAAGGGGGCTAAAGAAACTTGCCAGCATGAATAATCGGGTTATTATTTTTATCGGGTTATATTTTTGATATTTTTTATTTTCGTACAAATGTTAGTAACATTTTTACGAAAACATTTTTTAACATTTTTTTTTGATATTTTTTCTTTGTCGTAAAATTTGACAAGATCTAATTTTAATCAAATTACTTATTTATATTTAAGGCAACACACAACAAATCCTACTCCGTTGTTGAGGACAAACTTCGTTTCGCAGTCTTCCACGAAAACTTGCGCAAAATTGAAGAACACAATGCCAAATACGAGAACGGAGAAGAGACCTACTACCTTGCCGTCAATCAATTTGCCGATTGGTCCAGCGCTGAATTTAAAGCTTTGTTGAATTCTCAGATGATTAATAGACCAGAACTATCCTTTATCGAAACATTCGAAGCAGATCCCAACTTAAAAGCAGATTCTGTTGACTGGAGAAATAAAGCTGATTTGGGAGTCAAAAATCAAGGAAGCTGTGGCTCTTGCTGGGCTTTTAGTGCCGTAAGTATTTTTAATAATATTTATTTTTCTTCTTAATTAAAAACTTTTTTTAAAAATCAAATGTAGTCAAGAGAGCATAGGAGAAGTAACGTTGCAGATCTAATATTGTTGCAGAGTATAAATACAGTATTACCTGCCAATTTGTGTTATAAAAATTAAAAAAAAAACAATTTCCCCCAATGGAAAAAACTCCGTGGTTCTGTATGGAAGTGAAGAAAAAATGAGAGAATGAGAAAAATGCTTTTAATTAGCGAGAGAAGGTCACGATGCTATGCAGTTACACAATGTTGCCGGGATGAACTGTTCTACACGAAAACTGATACCGGAGTAGTTTTTACAAAAACGTTAAGAGGTCGGGATGTACTTACTGTTTGGCACGGAAACCAAAAGAGGAGTCTTTGAATACCTGCTTAAATGATCAAATATCTTAACCTAGAATATTAATCATATTTGAAAGAAGATATTGTCATAATGAATAAATGTCAAACACTCATTGTGTCTGTTTACTTGCGGTCAGCTCTCTATATTTGTATAATTGTTTTTGAAATAAGAGTAAACAAAAAAAAGACAGACAAGAAACATCAATACTATTTAAAAAAAAAAAATATACGTATTTGCATTTAATTGGTGTTTTTTAATTTTTGACTTATATTTTAGACCGGAGCCCTCGAAGGTCAACTTGCTATTCACAAAAATCAACATGTTCAACTGAGTGAGCAAGAATTGGTAGACTGTGATACGACAAACTCTGGTTGTAATGGTGGTTTAATGACAAATGCCTTTGCCTATGTTAGAAGCCACGGTCTTGCATCAGAAAAACAATATGCATACACAGCTAGAGACGGTAGTTGCAAGAAAGTACAAAACAAACAAGTCTCTTCCATCAGCGGATACGTAAATGTCGCCAAAACTGAAAGTGCATTGGCTAGTGCTCTTGGTAAGTCAATATATTTTTTGAAGTCTTAACTTTAAAAGCTTTAATTTTAATTCGGCCAACAATTCGCTCACTGATTATTATGTAGTCAATTTGATTTTTTACGATATTACGATGGGAATCTGCTGGAGATTTTACGTATATAATCTCCGTTTAGGTACTTTGAAAAAGGTATTCACTATACATCGATTATATTCTTTACAAAAATCTGCGAAATAGTCTCCCCTTTGTCCCTTTCATTTCTATTGCCCATTTTAAAATCTCCAATAATATTACTGTGTCTGCCTTTTCCTATTATAGCATTAAGGTCACCCATAAGAATGGTGAGATCTCTAGTCTTAAGTTGGCCAGTAACAATTTTTACATCTGCGTAGAACTAAAACAATGCAAGACAAATTTGAAATATTTGATTTTTGGAAACAACAACACTGCAATCATTTACTTCACCTACCTATAAATTCGACACTACTTGGAGAGCGCATAAAACTTTTTGTGAACCTCTTCAGAATGTCATTTGCAAATTTTTGTCAATATTATCATTTGTCAATCCCAAACATGTCATTTCTAATAATGAGAATACATTTATTTTGTAACCTATTACTGTTTCTCTTGTTTTTGTTGCCTTTTGTATAAATATTTTCCGTAGCTAAGTTATGTAACTTAAAATAGTAACTAAAATTCAATTTTTTTTTCAGCTAGTGTAGGTCCAATATCCATTGCTGTCGATGCAGACACATGGCAGTTTTATGGAGGTGGAATTTTCAACAACAAAAATTGTGGAACCACCCTTAACCACGGAGTTCTTGCTGTGGGATACACTAAAGATGTCTTCATCGTTAAAAATTCATGGGGAACCAGTTGGGGTGAACTTGGTTATATCAGAATTAGCCGTGGTCACAACTTATGCGGTCTTAACCAAATGAACAGTTACCCTAAATTGTAAATGATAATAAATAAATGATATATATATATATATATATATATATATATATATATATATATATATATATTTATATATATATGCATAAACAAATAAATAAATAAAAATGACTTTATTCAGCGTTTCTTTACCTTCTACCATTTGCGACCCAATTTTCTCTCTTAAAATGACAGTATATGCATGCAATAATAATGTACCTTAAGTATTTTGACGCTAAACTTACAGTAAAACCTTTATTACCTAAATTATATAAATTACGGAGAAAGTTAATTATTTGATATGGGGCGACATCTATCCGAAACCGATGTCTCTTTTCGTGAGAAGTTCCTAGTTGTTTCAAACATTGTCGACCGTCTGAATCTCCTCAGTTCAGACCAGTCTAAGATGAACAGGATCAGCTACTCGGGAAGTTGCGCGACAAGCTGTTTTCGTTTCAGGTTGATGAGGCAAAAGATAGCAATAAAGTTGCTCATTTTATTGCCTATGTATCACAAACATTTTTAAGTAAAAATCCTTTATAAAAGTATATAAATTAAAAACCCAATAGGGCTATGTCATGAAGACAAAACGTTTTCGGAAATCATGTTCCATCATCAGTGTCTAGGTGTACATGTTTTGAGCCACTAAATATCAGGGTAAAAACCCGTTAAAAGTTATATGTTACAATTTAGTTTACAATATTTGGTATTATATTTTAAGATGTTAAAGTTACCAGTGGATATGATAACATGGCGACGTATGACTCCACATGAAGTTGCTGGTCCTGAGACGAAGAGTCTACGAGGACTTGATGATAGCAACTGAGTCGCTATCAACTTAGTTGCTATCATCAAGTTTGATGATGACTTTTACATGATGATGATTAAAGATGACTTTTACAGAAGAGTCGAATTCTGTGAAACCATTATGAAATGATGTAACAGAGATCAGAGTTTCATAAAAAAGGTACGTTTTTAAGATAAAGCAGATTTTATGCTCAACGATTACGTAAACAGCCAGACATATGGACACTTGACAAATGAGCACCACACTAAATGTAATCATATAGAACACAATATCCTGAGAAGGTAAATGTTTGGCCGGTCTCATAAACACTCGTTATAGGACCATATTTTTTTAAGGAAAACTTAACTGCTACTTGTTATCTGGACTTTCTTCAGGATTATCTGCTATTACAGCCGAATCAGCCATTGCCAAATAGAAATGATTTGTAGTTCCAACAGAATGTGGCTTTCCCACACTACGGCGTTGAGGTACAAAATTACTTAAATAAGGTTTTCCCAGACAGTTGGATCTCTAGATTTAACTTCAGTAAACTTTTTTATGAGGATTTTTGAAGATCAAAGAGTTTCAACGAGTTTCACAAGTCTTTATATAAGCATTTTAATTTTTAGTAAATATGCTAATTTCGTAAATCTTTTGCTTTTTTACTTACTAAAGAAATCCTTTTTTCTAAGTTATAATTTTAGATACTTCCAGTCGTTATAGGTCTACTAAAGGGCCATTGTTAGCACCCATTCATAAAATAAACTATAATAATAAGGAATAAGGTATTATCAGAATATATTATATTGGTGTTTTTGCCCGGATTCAGGCAAACAGACAGGATGTATCAGAAAAAAATTTTCTAATAAATCGTTGGTCCGCAACCTATTTTGACAAAATGAACGAGGATAAAGGCTGCTTTTATTAAAAAAAATTACTGCAAATAATGATTTACCCATAAAACTGGATGTTGAGAGCTTGAGATATCTATCCGTTGTGACATGAGGACACACAGAAATCTTAGAAATTAAATTATTTAATTCTACATGCGTTCTAGTTGAATTTAGTTCAGTGTCAAATGTTATATTACTAAAATAATTGATAAACAAGAAATTGTAACTGTTATCATACAGAATTAAATATTTACTGTTTCCAACCTTGCAAGTCATTTAAAGGGAGTATACACAGTGCATATTTCAATTCGAGTGCTAGTATTGCTGACGAGTTTAGTAATGTAAGTCGCGACCCTTCTTCTTAGCCTTCTCTCGTCCATTTTTGAACATAGGCCTTTTCCAACTCCTTCCATCGATCTCTATCCTGAGCAACATATTTTAAATTTTTTCCGGCTATTCTTTTGATGTCGTCCACCCATCTCATCTGTGGTCTTCCTCTTCGCCGTCTACCAAGAGGAATTGTAAGGTTTTCAATGCTGTATTGTGGCGTTCCAACATTGCTCTTTTTGTATAGCAGTGTGAAAATCGAAGATCATTAGTCGCGACCCAACCTGGATCAATTGTACATGCGTCGAGTCTTATAATAAAGTAAATAGTATAATACACTCTGGGCCAAAATTAACCGGCCACCTTAAAAATGGGTAATTTTTGATGTCTTATATCTCCTAAACCTGTTGTCCGATTTAAGTGATTTTTTAAATATATTATAGCCTTATTCCTTGACAATATCGTTATGATAATATCGTTGCTAAACAGGTAAATTTTTATTGTATACCGGGTATACGAATTAAACTGTGTTTTTTTCTTAAAGTTTGCATCACCCCGTGGAATATTCTAGCATATATAAAATATTGAAATTGAAACCTAACTATAGCCTTATGTTTTCTCAACATTTTGTTTTTTGATTCATTCGCTTATGTTGGATAATACAAAAGTTAGGTAGTTTAACAACTAGCCATGTTTTTCATCAATACAGACGATTTAACTCAGCAGCAAAATTAACCCCACCACCTTTATTATTGTTTTGTTTACATTACCTGTGACAGTTTGTTTCCTTAATTTGTGTCATCGAAGAATTTTTGACATATAGTCGTTGTACGACATTGTTGCAAATCTGTTTCCGTGGTAATAACAATTCTTGAACAATTTGTAATTAAAATTAAATTTGTAATTAAAATTAACAATTAAAATTGTCATTTTATATCATTGTGAGTGAATATTGTTTAAGTTGAAATTTTAGTGCTTATTTATTGTTGGTGATTTTAAAAATGCCACTCGTTCCAACTAATGCTGCAAGGGGAGTGGCTTTAGTTGATGCTGGTTACAGTCAACGTCATATCGCTGGTATACTCGATGTACCCAGAACTACAAGAGAAGATACCATCAGACGATTTCGGGAGACAGGATTGTACAACCGCAGGCTAGGTCAAGGCCGAAAACGATGCACTTAAGTTCGAGATGACCGCTTCATTGTCAGTAAAGTATTGAGAAATCGCTTTTGCACTGCTCCTGAAGCTCGTAGGTCTCTTCTTGAGGTGAGAAAAGCTACTGTGAGTAGACAAACGATTAGAAGAAGACTATCAGAAATAAACTTGAGGGCTTTTCGTCCAGCTCGCGCACCACAACTGCTCCCACAACACTGTAGGGCTAGAGTTTTAATTTGAATATTTTATAAATGCTATAATATTCCACGGGGTAATGTAAACTTTAAGAAAAAACACAGTTTGATTCGTACACCCGGTATACAATGAAAATTTAACTGTTTAGCAACAATATTATTATAAAGATATTGTCAAGGAATAAGACTATAACATATTAAAAAATCACTTAAATCGGACAACAGGTTTAGGAGATATAATACATCAAAAATTACCCATTTTTAAGGTGGCCGGTTAATTTTGGTCTAGAGTGTATGCCTTTCATTTGGGGAAATATAAATAAAAAAAATTCAGTTGGGCTTGTGTAATGAAAGCCCAACGCCACACAGTAACTGGAGTTATTTTACTAGGTTTTTTGGAGTTTTACAGCAACGTGCTGATACATTGATCCTATAAACCAATATTTTAATGAGATATTTAAAAATTTGAACTATAGTGTTTTCTCCTGCATAAAGATAAACACATTTGTTTAGACATAAAAACATTACTAACATCATTTTTTTAACAAAAATTATACTCTGTATTACCTACGGATATACGTAATTCCATTTTTTTGACTTTCTTGAATAGCAATTTTTTGTCCAGACCAGTTTCTAAGTAAATTTTCATTCTTGGTTGATTTCTAAATAATATAGCTTATTTTCGAAACCCTATCAAAAACTGCTCTATACCTCATATGCTCCGTGTTATCATTCTATACATTTTCTGAGTTTAATCAGTAAAAATAATTTTTTAACGTTTGAAAGAACACTTTTATACAAATATTTTTCATAAATTTTAAACACATTTTTAAAATCAACAATATTTGACAGATAGAAATATATATAATATATCGCATATTTTGTGGATATCTAGAAGTACATAATTTAAAAATAGTTTTTTTTTCAAATATACGTTTAAAGGGGAAATCCATTGAATAAGATCTTTAGTTTTTACATTATACTACGAAAGCAATTGTTTCCAGGAATAGTTGAAACAATACATGATTAGATAAGTAAATATATTTTAAAAATAAATATTAAAAAACTTATTTTTAGATTTTTTGTCTGATACATACATCATTATCTATAAGATAGGTATCTACGCTTGTAGAAACTTGTCGCTTACGCCAAATAAAATGATGTAATTCTACACTTGTTCTTCATACCTAAGAATAACATAACTTTTGCCAGAAAATTATCGTGTATCTATGACAATTTTTTGCTATTCTCATGATGTCCATGATCATTCGTTTGTCTGATAATTTACTTTGACTACAAATGCGTTTGCATTCGTAATTTTTGATGACATTGATTAAGTTATTTGTAAGAAACTTGTAAGAAGAAATAACCTATCAAAATTACGATAGAGATGCAGTAGAATATCTTGATTTGCTACTAAATCAAATTGTTCCTGCACTTCAACATCTTTGAATCAACTTAAACTTCGACATTTGGTTTCAACAAAACAGCTGTCCTTCACGTTAAGTCAGAGACTATTTGGATTTAATTTTTTCTAAAAGTGTTATTAGTACACAAGATACAATAAAATGGCCCCCTGGGTCACCCCAGATTTTTCTTTCCGCTACTCTCCCTTGTTTGGGGTGCAACTTTAAGCAACCAAAGATAGTCAAACTTACACAAAACATATGGGCAAATACTTACTAAAACTTAATACCACCAGAAAAGCTTTGTATAATAGATTTGATTTTTGTTTGGCACAAGGTGGTGATTGTTTAAACATTTCAAAGTTTTTCAAAGTTCAAAAGTAAACAAGAATTTTATTTAGTTCATAGTTTCTTATTTTTTGTAATTATTTTTTATTATTATTAGACTTCGGCAAATATGCAAATAAAAATGTAGAAAATATGCGCATAAATATGCACGTGTTTACTCGAAAATATGCAAATATTTTACAAAATATGCATACAAATAAATAAAACAATCGTAAAATAGTAACAATTTTATTTAAAAAAAAAAGTGTACATAACTAAATATTTCCTACTATTCATTAAGATTTACATTTATTTTAAGTAACTACATCATTTTTAAGTATGAATAAACTTATCTAGAATTATGGTAACAATAAATGACCAAGTGGTGTTCAAAATTTTCTAACAAAAACTTGTGGCTTCTGTCTGAGTACATATATTTATATATGGAAAAACTTCGTTCAACATCAACTGATGTAACGGGAGCATTTTTCAAACTAACCAAAACATTTGGTTCTAAATTAATTGTTTCCGAAATATTTCCAGCTAGAACACTGACTACTTCAGAAAGAATATGGTAACCTTTATTTTTTTCCATAGTAGCTTCAAATTTTTTTAAAATATCTTTTCCAATATTACCTCTAACGTTCCGACAACATGGCGCAAATTCTTTTATTAATGCTGTACTTTCGAACAATGACAGTTTTGGTGATTCTAACTGAGTAATTGTTTTTTGAACAAAACTAAAATTTGATTTTATAAATGAGAGTTCTTGTTGAAGCAAGTTACTCTGAAAAGTTTGTTTAGAATCCAAAAGAGATTGGGAACTTTCATCTGTTAACGTATCAATTATGTTCTTTATTTTAACAAAATGATCTGCATAAAAATTAGCTGCTTCTAACCATGTTCCCCATCGCGTTAAAATAGGTTGTGGTGGAAGAGGAATGTTAGGTAGCATTTCTTTATAAAGTTGAATTCTTATAGGAGATTTAAGAAATACTTTTTTGACACTGGATATCATGGTATTTACAAGAGGAAACTTTTTTAGTACTTCCTCTGCAACTCTGTTTAATCCATGCGCTACACAAGTAACATGTATTAAATCTGGGAAAAATATTTTTAAATTTTGTCCTGCTTTCACCATATAAGGAGTAGCATCCGATAAAATAAGCAGTAATTTATTAGAAGGAATAGTTGTCAGAAGAAAAAAAGTTGCTAATGTTTCTTGTATAAAACGCGAAATTGTTAAAGCATTTGTTTTCTCAAGTTGCTGGCATGAAATAAGATGAGATTTTGGTAAGGTATCTTCTTTAAGAACACCAATCAATAAATGAGCAATATACTTTCCTAAGGAATCAGTGGTTTCGTCTACAGATATGTAAAAATAATTATCTGCAATTTCTTCCTTAATATTAATTAACACCGACGAGTATAGCCCGTTCACATTATTTCTTCTTAGAGACCGATCACTTGGAACATTAAGTTTGCAATATTTTTTTAGAAACGAACTAAAATTTACATTTGCTAATTTTGAAAGCGGTATGTTTGCAGACACTAATGCGCGACATAAGTCTTCATTAAAAGTTTCTTGCTCATCTAATTTTTTTGAAGTAGATTGGAAACATTTAGCCATTGAAGTTTGATGTTTTCCTCCTATTTTTCCATTTTTTGCAATGTGTGAAGCAGTTCTCACATGTTGGTCTATCTGAAATTTCTTCTCACATGCTATCTATAAATAAAAATAAAAACCTTTATTTTAACCCAACCTTTAAAATATAAAAATATACAAGGTGTTTTTGGTTAATCAAATAACTGGTTTGGAAAACAAACACTCGCTAAGTTTTAAATGCAGTATTAATCCACAAATTAGTTTTTGTTACTAACCATTAGTACATCATATAACTTATTTTAAAATTCAACAAAAGTTTTTTTTTGTTAATTCAATTACAATAAAAATAATTGTGTTTTAGAATAGCTGACTTCATGAAAAAAAGTAAAGGTGAAAAATTTTTCTAAATACACACCATTGTATTGTACCATGGACAATTTTTTCTCACTAAAGGAAGCTATTTTTCATTTAAAAACAACCTACGAGTACTAAATTTCAAGTACTAAATTTAACTAAAAGAATTTAATTTTTTTTAATTTTAACACCCTGTATCTCGAAAAGTAAATAAGTTTGACCCCTCATTAACTATATCGTTTTGTTCAATTTTTCGAGAAGTATCTACAGTCAAACGTTGTAAGTGTCATTTGGAAACACCCTGTATGTATGAAATATTAGATATTTAATAGAAAATATTAGAAACTTACAATTTTGCCACAGACTGAACAGTAGATTTTTCCCATATCCATAGACAGCTCTTTATAAGGTTTAATCCAAGTTGAAGCACTGCTTGTTTTAGGCATTATAAAATCACAATATTCCTTTTTGTTACGCACAACGAGTGTTTACGCTTTGAATATCAAAACAAAAATGATTTACAAATCTGAGCATCAAATTAGAAATGTTTAGGTACTTAATTCAATAAACTGGGAGATTTTGGAAAATCCCTAAATTAGGAACAAAACTATTAGCCGTTTACCTGCTGTTAAGATACAATAAATTGTAGATAGATTTGGGGATTAGATCATAAAATGCAAATGAGCGAACCCTTAGCGATTATCCAATAACTGAATGCCTCAGTGACCGAGACTTTCTAAGAATGTTGAGGGCTACTTAAATTGATCTTCTTTGAAATTGTAAATGTTTTGTACCTGTAGAGATTACGTACTTAGATCATTTCTTGATTAAAATGACTACAAAATTTTATACAAGAATTGAAATAAATTGGTATGTTTAAAAATTTTCAAATACAGTATAAAAATCTGAACTTTTATGCACTTTATGCAAACTTTTATACAAATATGCCAAAATATGAAATATTTGCATAAATATGCACAATATGCAAAATATGCAATATGCATATTTGCCGAAGTCTAATTATTATTATAAGCACTAACGTTTTGAGAACTATCGTTCGCGTGCCCTGCTATTCTACAGCATAGTATACCTTTTGGTTTGGTCCAGATCGATTCACACCAAGAAAGTTAACGTTGTCCTAAATAAAATATGCAAAATAACAACAGGTTGTATGAAGCCAACAACACCCTCTCTAAAAAAGACAACAACATCTAGATCCTGGATGTGACGATGGAGAGTCCTGCACACTACCCACTCGTTGAGTAAATACCCACTGGTGCAAACTTCACTCATGGCCACCATGGAAAACACTGAACTGAATAAGAAGCGAGGTGGCACCAATAAAACCGATAAAATAAATTAAGGCCTTAGGCACGAAACAGATAATAAATGAGAATGTGGCGCCATAGAGAATATGGAACATATACTGTCCTGCCCAAACCGATCTACTGCCTGCAACTTCGATGACTTATGGCTTCCTGCCAACAAGCAGAAATTGTTAAAAGTAGCCTAATATTGAAAAGGTAAAGTATTTATAGGAGACTTCTTTCAAGAAAAAGCAAAATGAGAATCAGATCTATTAGCCGTTTGTATTTAAATGAACCGGAATATATATACCAAATTTCACTGTTCTTTCCAAGAATTATATCACTTACAGACAGACGATATGACTTTAACAATACAATATAATACAATACAAATTAAATAAGTAACGAAGGTGACACTCATCATTTGTTGTTTAGTAAGCAATTGTATGAGACGCAGTTGGATATCTTATTGTATGCAAAATATATACTCATCGTCGTAAAGTACATTTGTAGGAACTACCAAGATAAATATCAAGGGGATTAAGAATCAAGGGGATTAAGATAAAAAATTAGTATAAAACTTTTACTATTTCTTTACTTCTACAAGTTGTATTCTGTTATTCTTTTAGTAAAAGGTAAGAAGATCATATACTTTGTACCATTGTATTTCATTTGTTTTCATTAATATAAATACTTTAAAATGGGATAAAATTGATCACTCTAAAATTATTCATTCAAAAACATGATAGTAAATTCTAAAATTCACTATATCTTTTTTACTAATATGATTTAACAAGATCTATATTAAATATGTCTCCATCTATAAATTTTTTTTGATTAAGATTTTGACTAAAAAATGCAAACAACTGGATGAACAATTTCATACCCTGAGTGGAGCGAAATTGATAACCCCTTTTTAAGTGAATGACAATAGCATAATATGTAATGCCAGCCGATCATGTGCACCCCATGTTATAAATATTTTTAAAAAAATGTAAGTATTCTGAAAAATGTATAATGGGGCGAAATTGATCATTGCAATTTCAACCACAATTTGCTTTTCTACAGATTATTTTACTCACACAAAAAACAAAAATATGCTAATGCGCTCTAAATTAGGTTTCACAAACAAAAGTTATCAACGATATTAAAAAAAAAAACTGAACCAAAGAGCCATATTCATTAAAAACTAGTATTTTCTAAAAATGGTAATCGTGTGAAACAGGTCATGAAAAGTAAACTTTAATATGCTTGAACCAAAGAATGACCAAGTTAGGTTAGTGCTGCAATATAGAATACCAAAAAACATAATTTTAAACATCTTCGAACATATGTATAGTTTAACTGATATTCTACATCTCCATTACATCAGTCCGTTTTTTAAACATAAAAGCTGTGTCTGTTGAATTAAGGAATTCAGGATAGGGCAAAATAGCAATAATATCACTCACTTCAAACGAAAATTTATTATGTTTAATGTTTCATGTAACAGAAAAACTCATTTTTTGATATCATCCTTGTTATAGGCAAAATATTCAACCCCATCATTATTGTCAGACTTCACTGTCGGTTTCAGTTTCATCAGATTGCTGAGCAACACTTTTTCCTGGCTAGACATTTAGTTTAGTTTGCTTAATATTACGCCTGGATGGTGTACCTGAATATCTTTTCTCCTTTGAATAATGTACCAAAAGGTTGTCGATTTGGCCCTCTATTTCTTCATCTTCTCTAGGTAACTTACTTAAAACTTATAGCGCTGTTATCGTCCGCTGTTTTTGTTTTTTGTCCGTGTGCTACAGGATAGTATTTAACAAGTTTGGAAAATCTTTCTTATCTATTGTGGTTAATGTGGGGTGACAATGTGGGGTGACAGTTTTTCCAATCACTATAAGTTTCCCTCCATACCATTTAAAAGTGACAGAAAAAATCGACATCAAGTGGTTGGGTCAAATGTGTTAAGTTTTTAACCAAACATATAAAGTCCACATTGTTTTGTTCGCGTAAAGATTTCACCTCATCGCTATAATGCGAGGAAAGGTTATCTCCTATGACTATTTTTCGCCCTTTAAGACGTTTTGCATGTGATAAATAGGTCAAAGTAAACCAATCCGTGAATGTCTGTAATTCTATCCATCCATAATAGGTGCGAATATATCGAGAACCTACAGAGCAGCATCTGTCAGTACAGCAAGGTGATCCTTTTGGACTATTTTCAGTCCATTGTAACCACATTTTTCTGCTTTGTAAATTATATATGGTGGTGACAGCAATACTGAAGACGAAGAACACGCCATTATATTCGTTGCTGCTTTAGTAAAATTAAACACTCGTTAGGGATATTTGGTGCCGCGTTGAAATATCATTTTCTTGTTTCTGGGGTTGGTTATCTTGTACATTGGTCTCGTCGTAATTGAATATGTTATTAGGCGGAATATTTTCTAATTATTTACGCAGATTCTCGAAGTAGGCAACTAAAGTTTCTTTTGAGATATTAGCTTTAAGTCTTTTAATATTGCTTGCCACTTTTTGCCTAATTTTTCTTTTATATCGTCTCAGTAATGAATATACCCAGTCAGTTCCAGGTAAATTGTTTTTGAAAAAAGGCACTTGTCAGCCCTGGGCATCCAAAACACTTGTGGCTAAATATTTTATATCCCGCAAGTCAAAGAGAGAGATAGATGGAGAAATGCTCAATCATCTGCGTTTTGCAGACGACATAGTACTTATTACCAAAGATCTGGGTGAAGCACAATAAATGGTACAAGAATTAGAAAACGTATCTTTAACAATAGGTCTAAAGATGAACATCAGTAAGATCAAATTTATGACAAATTTAGTTCCCAGCGAACACTTAATCATCCAAAATCAAGTGGTAGAATTGACAGAAAAATACATATATCTTGGTCATGAAATCAGAATAGGCAACGACAACCAGACCTGCGAATTTCAACGACGAATAACACTTGCTTGGGCGGCGTATGGTTTACTAAGAGACATCTTTAAGAGCAACATCCCCATAGCTATGAAACGGAAGACATTTGACCAATGCGTTCTTTCTATTATGACATACGGAGCAGAAACTCTCAGGCTCACAAAAACAACAGCAATAAAAATGCGAGTGGCACAAAGGCGCATGGAAAGATCAATTCTCGGCGTGACAAAAAAACACAAAATAAGGAATCAAGACTTAAGGAAAAGAACAGGTATCAGTGATGTCGTCGAACGTATAGCCAAGCTGAAATGGAATTGGGTAGGACATATAGCGAGACTGAAAGACACAAGATGGACCAAAAAACTAATTGACTGGCGCCCACGAGAAGACAAACTTAGCAGAGGACGACCACCAACACGCTGGATGGACGACATTAGAGGAATATCCAAGAAATGGCAATAAGAAGCACAGAACCGTGAAGAGTGGCGAAAAATGGAAGAGACCTATGTCCAGCAGTTGACAGAATAGGTTGCATGATGATGGTGATGATGAAGTCAAAGGGAAATCCCCACTCGTCGCATATTGCATCACGCTGTATAATGGTTTTTTCTTCGTTCGCGGAAAATATAGTCTGACAACCATTTTTTCTTCCATATCGGCCATTGTTGCGGTTATTAAGGGTTCCGTAGGGAATTTTATTTTCTTTGAAAGCGCGTCGTAAGGACCATCCTCTCCCTAGAAATTTTCCAACCGTAATTCGTCATATTCCTTATATTGACGAGCACCAAGTTTTCTTATATAATTTCGAACCATTTTTTTCTGAAAAGAAAGCACTAATTTAAGATTTCTTTAGAAAAAATGTTATCAATTTAACCCCATTGTGAATTTGTAAATTTCACGCATAAATTACTATACTCCAAAAAATAGCGTGTTGACATTTTGTTGACAGAGAACATGTAACTATTAAGACAATTAGTTAAAATCACACATATTTTTGTATAAATGTAGCTATAGTTAAAACAAGCTTTTTTCCTTAAAAAATAAACTTCAACTAAACAACCAAAGGTTTTACGCTAGTGTTTACTAACTAAAGCGAAGTTGTCAACCGTTTGATAAGCTTCTTAGATTTTTAGATTTCAGGGAAAATTAAAATATTCGGAATCATTCATACATCATTAAATTGTATATATTCTCAACAGAAATTGTAGCTAATTTCCACTAAAGTCTATAATTAATAGCAAACAATTATTTTGACTATAAACGATGTAATAATGCGCTGTAATAAGCCAACGTGGAGATCATACTTTATATGTTAAAATTATTTTTTCAATTCCAAACTTTTATAAAAGATCACAAATCTTTTATAAAAGATCACAAATCTTTTATTTTGTATTAAATTTACTTATGGATACTTTAGCGTTTTCTGTTAATTTAAATAAATTTAATATATAATATATATATATATATATATATATATATATATATATATATATATATATATATATATATATATATATATATATATATATATATATATATATAGTCACAGGAATATATAACCACAGGAACAACGTGGTCTCGAATAGCACAAGATAGAAAAATATGGGCGCAAATGAGCGCAAATTATTAGAACAACGTATAACTAAGACATCGTCGAATAATAATAAGAACATAAAATAACATTGAAATAAGGGAGGCTGCACCGTAATTGGAAACGGTTGATAAAGCTGCACATGATGATATATATATATATATATATATATATATATATATATATATATATGTTGATGTTTTATTATTGATTAAGACTAATTTAATTAATCCAATTATTTAATTAATTAGTTCACTAATTTATGCAGAGTCATACAATTCAATTACTATTAAAAATTCTCAGGGTGCCTTTTTAATTTTACTTTAATCAGTTTACTTTATATATCTCTTCTAGTGGGTTCAGTATCTTCTAGTTGCTCATAATCGGGATAGAACAGGAAACGGAACTACATTAAAACAACATAAATATGCACACAAATTATTATTTATTTTTAATAAGCAATACGGTGAATGTTAATAAATAACTTTTTGTGGGCAATTATCTTTCCCAACAAATTCCTATACTCTTAATTTAATTTTAATTAACAAACTATCTATTGATCTGTTTTATAATAATATCTACTAAAAAATTTACCATATAAAAAATATAATTTATTCACAAAAAAATAACTCTTTAAAACTTGGAATCTTAGTTCGTATGCTTATATTTGATTTTATCTTTAGAATGTCTTAAAGTTTTCTTTCATTCAAATTATTTGACTGACCTTTATTTTTTTTACACCAATGATGTCTCCTCTCGATCAAACCACAGTTCCTTCCTTGATTGATTATGTCCGGCTACCATCAAATCTTTCCCGTTCCCAGCATCGATCCAAACCGCATACCAGCAAACTACTCCTCCGAAAACACAAGCCCAAACCTCTTTTGACCGGTACTCTTTATTCACAAATTCTCCTTTCTTTCTCAATTAGATCTCGTGGACTATGCAGACTCAAAAGAGGTATTAATCTTCTCGTTTTTGATCTGCTCTCAGCTTCCACCTTTTTCACTAACGAACGAAAAACACTCTTACTCCGATTGACTACACAAAAAAAACACGTCTTCTCTTCTGGTCTGCCGGTAACATAATAATCATCTTTTCAATCTCCCCAGACAACCTTCTCAAACTCTCTCATTCCCCATCATTCCTTTTTAACCAATCATAAGCATTCATCTTTCCCACTAATTTTCGATTCAGAAAATTTCCAACATAATATTTAAAACAAATAAACTAATTTCACTCAAATTACTTTTCAGAAACCATTAACAATTTTGCCTTTTTCAACCGAAATAAGCTTCCAAATTCTTGTTATCTCATATCTAAATCTAATTCTTATTTACTTTCGAAAAATGTCCACCGCAAAATACAATTACAAAGTTTATTCCTTAAATATATAATTACACGAATTCCATTGTCCTTTCACTATTCACTTAGTCCTTCAAGGAAAAACTAGTCTGTCACGGAAACAATGTCTTTTCTTATGCTAACGATTACAAATAAGTACAGGGTTGTATTTTAACTTATATGCCCGCTATATATTAAAATAATAAAAAAAAACTCTTTATTCTATTTTTGATCGATAAACTGATCCATAACAATACATATATATATATATATATATATATATATATATATATATATATATATAAATATATATATATATATATATATACATATATATATATATATATATATATATATATATATATATATATATATATATATATATATCTTAAACATGTTTTCAGAAAAGTCAGAATGAAGCTGTTGATCATCGCTGCTGCCCTTATTGTAGCCACAAATGCCAAATTATCCGCCTTCGAACAATGGACCAGTTTTAAGGTATTAATTTTACTTTTATTTTATTTTATAGGTCTTACAAAATTTCAAGAAACTAACTCACTCATTTGGTGACGTCAATCATAAGACGAAACTATGAAATCAGACATTACTGAAAACATTTATTTGTCTACAGTACGTTCTCATAGCAAGACAAAGTCAAACTAGATTTTGTTTTATTAGTAAAATAGTTAGAGTATTTATGACTTTTCTTCTAGGAGTCATTTTTATCGACAATAAAAACAATGAAAATCATAACCAGAATGTAAACTTTAACATAAAAATGAGAAGTACAGAAACCAATTTATGTCTGTTACTGTCGAACACCATAGGCTGTTTAAATATCCAGAAACCATATGAATATATGATAGAGATTCATTCTTGTACAAGATTTGTTTTAAAGAAGACAACGAGACCGAAAAGAAGAGGTATCAGACAGGGTCGCACGTTATCCACAACTCGGTTTAATGTGTCCTTCCTCTTTGTCTTTCGGGCCATATTGTCGTGTCATGACATTTGCTTTCTTTCAGTTTCTCTGCAGCCCTCGATTTTACCTTTTATAATAAACTGAAAGATTCTGTATCGGTTTTCTCTAACAACATGCCTTAGGTAGAAAACCTTAAAATAGTTTTAAATAATTTACAAGCGGCATTTTCTATATACATAGCTTCATTGGTATGTATTGCTATCCAGGCTATTCGAAACACTCTTCTATAAAACCACGTCTCAAACACCTCTAGGCGATTGATCTGCCAGTTCTATAGTGTCCAAATCTTAATGTCCTGTAAAAACACTGATCAAAGATAACATTTCATCATTATTTTACGTAATTTTAAGATTCAGTTGTCTTAATCGAAAACCGAAAAAGATCTTGCCCGTTTAGAACTCATTCTGATTCTCCATTCTTTCGACTACTGCACTTTACGAATTCCCGATGTTACAAAATTCTTCATGACTATAACAATGAAACCGACTGCTATCGCGGTTCATCGAAGAGTGATCTCATCCTTAAAAATCATTCGCCTCCCCGCATCACTTTCCCATCAACCTAAGTGAAAAGGTTCATATTTTTTTGCTGCGTAATATCTAGGCGGAATCAAGAACAAATGAAATAGCAATTAAAATTATTATAAACAAACTAAAAATGTTTATATTACCAATCTCAGCGACGCAAAAACATATAGAATATTTTTAGGTGCTTTAATATATACAGGGTAAAACGAAAATGCAACACAAATGCTAGAGCATAAAATATAAACTTGGATGTTCGATTTTTCAAATTGTTTTCAATATGTTTTCCAGTATTTTCTTATAGTACAATAAGAAGTAACAGTTTAACGAGACAGGCTTATTTTTGAGAAATCCGTTTTCTATTCTGGCACATTTTTTTTGATAGTATTATAGTCACCGCATAACTAGCTTCTAGATAGCATACAGACTCTTGTGCCGCTCCAGTAAATATCTAAAGTTGCGCAGAAACTTTTTTTTTAATACATCTACTTGTTCTTATCGAATTGCCTTTTGTACATATTACACGTATTTGCTTGATTGATTAGTCTCGTAATGCTGTTTAATGTTATCTTCTTTTAAGACCGAAAAATAATAATGGCATATCAAGCATATTGGCTTAATTTTAAATTCCACAAAAACATAGTTTATAGTCTATTTACTTTGAAACTTTTTTAGTTCTTCTGTGACTTTTCTCTTCTTTGGTCCAGCGTCCTTACTACTTGTCGCCATTATTGGTCTACGGTTTTTAAATAAAAAAATCAGTGAAATGACATCAGTATTACACAATTTTCTGAGAAAAATATGTATTTATTAAAAAAAATACATAAAAGCTGGGTTTGCTACCTTCAGTGCACTTTCAGAAGTACACTTCAAGAAGTAGACAGGATATTTGGTTATGGAAACTTGTATTCTTATCAATGTGTATGTAAAAGTAACACAACGCTAAGAGGGTTTTCATACGAGGATACTGTATGCGAGATACTGTATGCGAGATACAGAATTTTCGATAGCTGATGTATCGGATTCACGGGCATGCTCGTCAGTATAAAAATAGTAGCAGTGCAGTGCGGTTATATTTTTGGATTATGGATGTAGAAGAGTGTGTTATGCTGTGGTACATATTAAATAAAAAGAAAAAGAAACTGAAAAGACGACGTAATTTGTGGTTTCATCCTATTGTAGAATTAAGAGAAACCAAGGGAACGTATAGTTTGCTGTATCAAGATTTATTGCAAGATCCATCGAAGTTTTTTAACTATTTTCGAATGTCTGTGAAGTCGTTTAAAGAACTTCATAAAATGTTGGAAATTCAATTGCGTAAAAAAGACACAACTATGCGTAGAAGTATTTCATCAAAAGAACGGCTTTCTATGACTTTAAGTTAAAGTTAAAGTCTATGACTTAAATTTAAAATAAATTTGTGTACTTATCTCCAATTTGTAAATTGTTTACCTCGCCCTAAATAAAAAATGACCGTATTCCTTTTACAATAATGTAGTTTGATATTAGTTAAATAATCAAAATTCCAATTAGCAAACTTTTAAAACTAAACTGTATACGTATGAAACAAAAAACCTATATATTTATAATAAAAACATGTTTATTTCTTACCATATTAATTTTGCTGTACTGCAGTCATGGCCTCAAAATTTTCGCTTAGAATTTTCGACCCAGTACTGCTGCTTTTTATTTCTATTGCAGTAATCTGGCGATGCTGTATCCCATAGACAGGGATTTGATTGTACCAAACAAATAAATTTGTCATTATCAAATACAGCACGCTCCATTATTTAACTATATTCAGAAAACACCTTCTTTCTTTCGTTGCTCATTCACAATTATTCGACAGAAAATCGCGCGTCTATGGAATGTGGTGCAAAAGTATTCATGTCAGAAAGCGTTCATTTAACGTAATGGTTCTTCTGTATCTGGCATACGTATTCAGTCGTCGGCGACAGGAAGGTTCGAGATACTGAATTCGGTATCTGGCATACTGTATCCCTTGCGCGTCTCGTGTGAAAAGCTCCATTTGAGTCTGCGTCTGAGTCTGTAATATCTGCGTCTCGGATACGCGTATCTCGGATACAGTATCCTCGTCTGAAAGGGGGCTTACGCACACAACGGAAGCGATCACACGTTAGACTACGTCGCAAGATACAAGATACATGCTACAGAATAGCGGCTGAGCTCACGGAATACGACCAACGAGCTCACGGCTACCTTTCTTATATGAAATATAATATGAACTATACACATTGATATTATTTTTGCAGATTTTGTACATTAAAAGAAGAAAATGTTTGCATATGATCCGCGGGCCACAAATAGTCACCCAGCTGGTCACATGCGGGCCGCGGGTTAGCCCGTTGCTTTAGACGGATACTGTATTGCTACTTTTCATATTTAATCATTATGGCTTGTGCTTATAACCCACTAATTTCAATTTTTTAAATGTCTGCTAATATTCTTCTTCTTCTTCTTCTTCGCGGGACTAGGATTACTCCTGTTTGTCTGCCTCTTATTCTGTTTCAGTCGTTGTTGACTGTACATTATCTTTCCACCTTTTTAGCGGCCTTCCAACGGGTCTTCTGCTATACGGCTTGTTGTTTTTACAGATGTTCGCTAATCTATCTGGTCCCATTCGGTTTACATGTTCGTTCCAGTTTTTTTTTCTTGTTTTTATCCACCTGTTAATATTTTGAATTTTGCATTGTTCGAGTATACTTCTGTTGCTTTGTCTGTCTCTTAATGATATGCCCGCTATTGATCTTAATACTTTCATTTCGATATTGTTGATTTGTTGTTTCGTCTTTCTTGTATCGGTCCTTGTCTCCGCTGCATATGTTAGGATTGGTCTTACTGTTGTCTTGTATACTTTTATTTTGCTTTCCATGGTCAGATATTTGTTTCTCAATATGGTTTCTCGGAGGCAACCACTTGTTCTTGCCGCTTTTGATGCTTGCCTTGTGGTCTCTGTTCTTATATCCCTGTCAGTAGTGATCTCTAATCCTAGGTAATTGAATTTCATTACTTGTTTTACAATTTTGCCGCATATTTCTAGTTTGCATCTACGCGGCTCTTTACTGATCACTATACATTTAGTTTTTTCTACTGATATTCTCATATTAAGTTTGTTTGCTGTGATATTGAAGGTGTGGAGATGCCTTTGTAGGTTATCTTCATTATCAGCAATTAGTACTGCATCATCGGTAATTAGTACTGCAAAGGAGATTCCTCCTTTTAGTTCTATGCATTCTGTTTCCCCTGTTGGCATTATAACTCTGGTCTTGTTGTTCTTGTTAATTTCATTAATTGTCCTTATAATCTGATGGTCTATTTGTTCAGCTTGTAATAAATTTAAGATGTCATTTCGCTTCATCCTGTCAAAAGCACTTTTTAAATCTACAAAGCACATGTATACTGGTTTTCCATATTCAATAGACTTCTCTATTATTTGTCTGATAATAAAAATTGCGTCTATTGTGCTGCGGTTCTTCCGGAAGCCTTGTTGTTCATCTGCCATGTTCGCTTTTTCCTAGATTTTATCTTTTATGACTGCCATTAACAATTTTAATGTACTATTCATCAGACTAATGCCTCTATAATTTTCAGGATTTCTCGAGTCTCCTTTTTTAAGTATCGGTAGCAGGAGACTTTCGTTCCATTCCGCTGGTACTACTCCGGTATTTATTATATCGACGAATAATTTTAGGAGCCATTTGCGTAGTGTTGTTCCTCCATATTTTAGCAGTTCATTGTTTATCTTATCAGGACCAGGTGCTTTTCTGTTTTTTAATTTTTTGCTGCTAATATATATTTGTTAATTATATATGTTAAAAAATTTTCTTATATTTTCTTCTTCTTCTTCTTTTCTTAATTTGTGACTTTAAATACAATTATTGTGTGGTCTGTTGTTATTGGTTTATTATTCACATTTTTGTTCTTTTAAACTTGGTGAAATGCCATTTGAAAAATAATCAGAGAGTTTCATATTTCGTATTATTTAAAACCCTGGGTTTGGCCATTTGGGTGTCGTGTTAGTGACTTTCAATTTGTTTTTGATTTTGAAGTTTGTTAAATATGTAGAAAAAGATTTTTACTCAATTTAATTAGATTTGGATCCTTTTTTGTTCTTCGTATAATAATTATTAAGTTTCTCCCTCAGGTATTGCTAAAATAGTTGTATGTATTTTAACATTAACATTTTAATTTCACAATTTTTAAAAATAACAGCCTACTTTTTATACAATGAGCTAAATAACATAGATAACACTTTATTTTTTTTTGTTCCGATTATTGTACGGTAAACAAATATATTCGCCATTTTTCCTTATAACGAAACTGTTTATAATATAACTGTTTATTCTTTGAAGTTACATTTTGCGAAGATCTTGTTTAAAAAATGCTAATTATTTTATTTTTCAAGGCAACACATAATAAATCCTACAACCTTATTGAGGAACAACTTCGTTTCGGAGTTTTCCAAGAGAACCTCCGCAAAATCGACGAACACAATGCTAAATATGAAATTGGAGAAGAAACCTACTACCTCGCTGTAAATCAATTTACGGATTGGTCCAATGCCGAATTTAAAGCTATGTTGGACTCTCAAATGGCTCAAAGGCCACAACTATCGGTTACTGAAAAATTTGAAGCTGTGTCTAGTTTACAAGTTCCAACAGAGGTTGATTGGAGAAATAAAAACGCTGATTTGGGAGTCAAAAATCAAGGAAGCTGTGGATCCTGCTGGGCTTTCAGTGCTGTAAGTATTAATAATAACACCGAAATTTTTGGGAAAAAAGGCATTTTCGATTAAAATTGTGGTATATTTTCATTAAGTATATTAAATTGCTTAAATCAGTTGTAAAGATACTAATTTTGTAATTGTAATAATATCATCATAATATTTCAATTTGATTTATATTTCAATGCTTCTCACAGAACTCCTAATAATTTTAGAAAAATAATAAAAAAATCCTTCAGGAATCTAATGAAAAAAACTACTATATAGTATCAAGATAGCTATCTAAACAGTTAAAAGAGGAAACGATATTTGGAGTAATAATTTATAAACCTAATATCAGACACAAGGTTAATTGGTTAAATATCTTGACCTTTTTTTCTTTTTTTTTCTCTCTTAGGGTGGAAATTTTTAAAAACCCTACTACCAGATTAACCCATCCCTAGAAATGACTGGCGTGTGTTGGATTCAGAGTAGAGGAGTACATCCGAGCCCATTTACCCTTAGAAGAAGCAGATCCTACAAACAGATACCTTTCTGTTATCCTGCCTACCAATTAAAACCACCCTCTCCTACTTGTGCGCAGTTGACTGTCGCACGTACTCTACTCCGAAAGTGAGATGGCCGCTGTTAGGCTAACGACACAAGGACCCTTAAGCTAGCGGGGACACATGAGCGGAATCCAATTTAACCTACGTAATATTTTTTCACCCATTTTTCACTAATTTATTACCACCCTAATAATTTTTCACCACCAAACCAACCTTAAGGGGAGCGATTCTGCTGGCTTAAGATTCAAGCTAGCAGAATTCAAAAAAGAAACTTTTTGTTGATGGCATATTTTTTCACCCATTTTTCACTAATTTATTACCACCCTAATAATTTTTCACCACCAAACCACCCTTAATGGGAGCGATTCTGCTGGCTTAAGGTTCAAGCTAGCAGAATAATAAAATAAAAAATCTTTTTGTTAATGGCATATTTTTTCACCAATTTTTCACTAATTTATTACCACCCTAATAATTTTTCACCACCAAACCAACCTTAAGGGGAGCGATTCTGCTGGCTTAAGGTTCAAGCTAGCAGAATTCAAAAAAAAAACTTTTTGTTGATGGCATATTTTTTCACCAATTTTTCACTAATTTATTACCACCCTAATAATTTTTCACCACCAAACCCCCCTTAATGGGAGCGATTCTGCTGGCTTAAGGTTCAAGCTAGCAGAATAATAAAATAAAAAATCTTTTTGTTAATGGCATATTTTTTCACCAATTTTTCACTAATTTATTACCACCCTAATAATTTTTCACCACCAAACCAACCTTAAGGGGAGCGATTCTGCTGGCTTAAGGTTCAAGCTAGCAGAATTAAAAAAAAAAACTTTTTGTTGATGGCATATTTTTTCACCAATTTTTCACTAATTTATTACCACCCTAATAATTTTTCACCACCAAACCACCCTTAATGGGAGCGATTCTGCTGGCTTAAGGTTTAAGCTAGCAGAATTCAAAAAAAAAACTTTTTGTTGATGGCATATTTTTTTACCAATTTTTCACTAATTTATTACCACCCTAATAATTTTTCACCACCAAACCAACCTTAAGGGGAGCGATTCTGCTGGCTTAAGGTTCAAGCTAGCAGAATTCAAAAAAAAAACTTTTTGTTGATGACATATAGTTTCACCCATTTTTCACTAATTTATTACCACCCTAATAATTTTTCACCACCAAACCACCCTTAATCGGAGCGGTTCTTCTGGCTTAAAATTCAAGATGGCAGAATTCAAAAAAAAAATTTTTGTTGATGGCTTATTTTTCACCCATTTTTCACTAATTTATTACCACCCTAATATTGTTTCACCATTAAACCACCCTTAAGGGGAGCCATTCTGCTGGCTTGCGGTTCTGCTGGCTTGCCGTTCTGCTGGCTTGCGGTTCAAGCCAGCAGAATTAAAAAACATATTTATAATATACCACAGTGTATTGCTAGGTTTTTACGAATTTATTACCATTCTAGTAATTTTTCACCCCTTAACTTTCACCCTTATGAAAAGTCAATAATTGTGTTAGATTAAAATTTAAGGAGAAATTTTTTTTCAAATTTACTGTCCACTACTTATAACTGAAATAAAAAAGTGTTTTGTTAAGTTTATACTAAACTTTGACCATCCTGATAATTTTGCTCCCATAAACCTATTCGAAAACTTTCCTACTAGCTGAATATTTGAACCAGCAAAATAAGAAAAAAACGTATTTTTGAAATACCTCAGTATTCTGCTAAGTTTTTACTAATTTATTACCACCCTAGTAATTTTTCACACCTAAACTACCCCTTGTGATAAGTCAATAATTCTGTTAGGTTAAAATTTAATGAAAGTGAGAAAAATCTTTTTTTACAATTTCACTATCCTCTACTTATAACTGACATAAAAAAGTATTTTTACCCTGATAAGTTTCCATCTTTAAACCAATCTTATTTGGAAACATTCCTGCTAGCTTAATATTCGAGCCAGCGTAATTAAAAAAATTATTTATGATATACCACAGTATTTTGCTAAGTTTTTACGAATTTATTACCAACTTAGTAATTTTTTATCCCTCGACTAACCCTTAGTGGAAGTCAATAGTTCTGCTATGTTTAAATTAAAGGTGAAAAAGTTTTGTTTTATAATTTTACTAAATACTATTTATAAGTAAAATAAGAAACTCTCTGGTTAGTTTTTACTAAATGTTAACGAACTTCACCAATTCCACCATCTACACATTTGCGCTGGTTGAATGCAAAGCAAATCTTTTCGGAAATATGAGATACTACAGTATTATGCTAGATTTGTACTAATACATTACCATCCTAGTAATTTTTCACCCTTCAACTACCCTCTATGAGGAGTCAATAATTCTACTACCTTAAAATTTAAGGTGATAAAAAATCTATTTTTATAATTTTACTGTATTCTACTTGTAACTGAAAATATAAATTGCTTGCCTGGTTTTTACTAAATTTGATCCACCCTTATAATTTTTGACCCCCTAAGCTTCAGATAATGGGAAACATTCAACAAGATACACATTGACGCTAGGTGAATAAAAAATCTTTTTGAAAACACAAGAGTGCTCTGCTAGAATTTTACTATATTTTTACCAGCCTAGTCATGTTTTTCTCAACTACCCTAATTGAAAAACGTTTTCAAATGTTATTCTATACTAACTAATATTTATTTTTTCAATGTTTAAATATTAAAAATATGAAAACACTTTATTCCAAAAACTATAAATTTTACCCGTTTTAAAAAATTGACTCTGATTCGAGTCGTATTACATGGCTAAGCGAAATCGAATCGTTAGTCCTTTTTATGAATATAAAATAACTGAAATCAAGTTGAGTTTTAGTAAATACAATGGAATTTTTATATTTCACAGAATAAATTACCAGGTAAGAAATATTCAAATTGAAATAATTTTATTACGTCTATTACATTATTTATCTGATTGTAAAGGAGGGTCGTCGGGATCGTGCGCATCTATTGCACCCTATTGTTAAAAGATTTGCATTCATTAGGTAGATGAAAATTTGAAAAATAATTTAGGTATTTAATATTTTAATAATATTTAAATAAGAAGAGTATTAACGATTGGTCAAAACATAATTTTAAGATTAGGTGTATAACATAAAGAATTTATATTGCAAAACATTTTAAGTAGGTATATTCAAATGAGACCGAAATTACCGGTTGGTCAGAACAGCTGATATAGATTATTTGCGTAGTAAAATAAATTTATATTAGCAGCATTTTAAAAATTTAAAGATATTTGTATTTTAATTCTTAGTCGATTTTTCATTCATTGTCAGTTGAATATAGGTAAAAATTAAAGGTTATTTATTACAAAAAAATATTAACTTATTTATTTTGTTTATGAAAATGTTTGAAAGAATCTCCCACGGGAGATCTGGTTTCTCGGCACAATCCACACACTCATAAATTGGGTTTTTTCTTATTTTTAGGATAGGACATACTCTGCATCTTTTCGTTTTCGTTTCGCGTTTGTCCGATTTATTAGCAATGATTTATAGGTAAATGTTCGCGTGCGATATTCCGTCTTTCTTTGCTTTTTTATAAATTAATTTACGAATTAATTCTAACCTTGATATCGTCTTTTATGTCTTTTGTTTAGTATATTGTTTAAAACTAAGTCTAACTTTCCACGGTACCATCGATTCATCTAGCGATAATTATTTTACTGGATAACGCAGAGCAGTCATTTTATTATTAAAAAGTCTATAACTTCTTATTCTATAAAACCGATCTTCAGGAATAACATTCGGTCCCATTGGATTATGGATGAAGATTAAGCACCTTAAAATTATAAGAAAAAGATATCTTCCGATGTTCTGCAAAAAAGATTTTAAGCTGAATAGTGGATCTGTTTTCCAATAACCCTCCAATCTTGAAATCCGTATGTGTCAATGTAGAAGATAATTCCCATAAATACTAGAAATTCAAATAAGGAAAGTAGTTTACATCTTTAAATGCTAGAATTTACACAAACACCAACTTCACCAACTTTTTTATATGCTAAACATTGCAATATTGTTGTTTTGTACACTACCTATTTTTTAACAAAATTTTACAACTTAAAAAGGGATCATTCCCGTGAGTTGGCTGTATATCATATAGTTAAAAAACTCGAACATTGAAGTAAAACACTGTTGTGATTGGTATATTTAATTAAATTTTAAAAATCCTAAAGGATTAAGTTCAAAACGTTTTCGGACTTATCAGTCCAGTGAAATTTGTAGTACTTTTAGTAAGTAATTAATAAGTAATAGGTAAGTAGTAATTTTTAATTAATTATACCAATTATTACAACAGAAGTGTTTTTCACACACACACACACACTCGCACACACACACCGTGTAAATGTATTCAAGTATTTTTGAAAAAACAAATTTATTTAATTTTTGTTAAAGGAGTAGTAAGGGGTGAAAAATTACTAAAGTTGTAATAAATTCGTAAAAACCTAGCAAAACACTGTGGTAGATCATAAGTATTTTTTTTAATTCTGCTAGCTTGAACCGTAAGCCAGCAGAATCGCTTCCCTTAAGGGTGGTTTGATGGTGAAAAAATATTAGGGTGCTAATAAATTAGTGAAAAATGGGTGAAAAAATATGCCATCAACAAAAAGTTTTTTTTTTTAAATTCTGCTAGCTTAAACCTTAAGCCAGCAGAATAGCTCCCATTAAGGGTGGTTTGGTGGTGAAAAATTATTAGGGTGGTAATAAATTAGTGAAAAATTAGTGAAAAAATATGCCACCAACAAAAAGTTTTTTTTCTGAATTCTGCTAGCTTGAACCTTAAGCCAGCAGAATCGTTCCCATTAAGGGTGGTTTGGTGGTGAAAAAATATTAGGGTGGTAATAAATTAGTGAAAAATGGGTGAAAAAATATGCCATCAACAAAAAGTTTTTTTTTTGAATTCTGCTAGCTTAAACCTTAAGCCAGCAGAATCGCTCCCATTAAGGGTGGTTTGGTGGTGAAAAATTATTAGGGTGGTAATAAATTAGTGAAAAATTGGTGAAAAAATATGCCATCAACAAAAAGTTTTTTTTTTGAATTCTGCTAGCTTGAACCTTAAGCCAGCAGAATCGCTCCCATTAAGGGGGGTTTGGTGGTGAAAAATTATTAGGGTGGTAATAAATTAGTGAAAAATTGGTGAAAAAATATGCCATCAACAAAAAGTTTTTTTTTTGAATTCTGCTAGCTTGAACCTTAAGCCAGCAGAATCGCTCCCCTTAAGGTTGGTTTGGTGGTGAAAAATTATTAGGGTGGTAATAAATTAGTGAAAAATTGGTGAAAAAATATTACGTAGGTTAAATTGGATTCCGCTCATGTGTCCCCGCTAGCTTAAGGGACCTAACGACACATTAGGAGCACTACCTTCTTTTATCTATATTATCTCTCTCACGGTAACAGGGTTTATACCTATTTTCTTAACCATTCTGTTTCTCTCCACTTCTTCTTCTTCATGTGACATCTCCTCTAAGAAGTTTGGCAACCATAATGGCAATTCGCACTTTCGATACTGCTGCTCTGAAGAGGTCAGCAGAAGTGCAGTTAAACCAAGCTCTCAAATTGTTTAACCAGGAGATGTGTCTTCTCCCGCGACTCCTTCTACCCTGTATTCTTCCTTGTATTATTAATTGCAGCAAGTTATAACGCTCGCCCCTCATAACATGTCCCAGATATTGCAGTTATCTGACTTTAATTTTATTTAAAACCTCTTTATCTTTTCCCATTCTTCTCAACACTTTGACATTCGTGACTCTATCCACCAAACTTATTCTTAATATCCTTCTCGTCATCATCATTAATGGCGCTACAACTCTTCGTGAGTCTTTGCCGCGTTTACCATTGCCTTCCATTTTTGTCGGTCCTGTGCCAGTAATTCTCATTGTCGCACTCCCATTTTCTCTAGATCTTCTTTGACTGCATCTTTCCACCTTTTTGTAGACCGCCCTACAGACCCTCTTCCCTCTGGCCTTTCCCATAACACATTGTTTATAAGGCGATTGTCGTTACTGCGTATCACATGCCCTGCCCATCTGAGTCTATTGGCCTTTATATATCTGACTAGATTTTCTTTTCCGAATAGAGACTCTAGCTCGTTATTGTATCTGCCCCTCCATTCGTTTGTCACGCTGTCTCTGCAAGGGTCATATATCATTCGAAGAATTTTACGTTCCCGCACCAGCAATTTATTTATTTCTCTTTTTGTGAGCGTCCATGTTTTGCTTCCATACGCGACTGCTGATCGTATTATGGTCTTATATATCCGGATTTTTGTGTCTCGTGAAAGAAGTTTTGACTTCATTAGATGTTGCATTACAAAAAAAGATCTGTTTGCTGCCATTATTCTCGTTTCAACTTCTCGCTCTAATTTGTTGTCATTTGTGATTGTTGCTCCTAGATATTTAAATTCTTTAATCACTTCGAAGTTGTGGTCATTTATAGTCATGTTTTACCTTATTCGCCGTCGTTCTTGTTTTGAGACGACCATGTATTTTGTTTTGTCTTCATTTATTCTTAGACCGATGTTTAATGCAGCTTCTTCAAAGCTCGAGAAAATATCCTTAATTTAATATAATCCTTAATATAATCTAATTAATATCCTTCTGTAGACCCATAACTCGAATGCTTCTAATCTGTCCGAAACATCTTTCTTTAATGTCCAAGCCTCCAACCTATAAAATAATACGGAGAACACGTAGCATCTCAAAAGTCTTATCTTTAAAGAAATTGAAAGGTCCCTGCTGCAGAGCACTTTTTTCAGTTTGTTGAAAGAATTTCTTGCCTGTCCTATTCTTGCCTTAATTTCTTCTGTGTACTCATTATTTTCGTTAATTATTGTACCCAGATATTTATATTTTTCAACTTTTTTAATTTGTTCTCCATGTATTGTTTTGTTTTCTTGACGCTGTTGGGCTTTTGTAATTACCATAAATTGTGTCTTTTTTGTGTTTAGGGACAGACCGTTTTCTTCACTGACTTCTACCACTCTGTCAACCATTTGTTGTAAATCCTCCAGACATTCCGCTAATAAAATAGTGTCGTCGACAAACCTTATATTATTGATTGGTCGGCCATTTACTTTTATTCCGATAGTTAGTTCTTCTAGTGTTTCTTGGACTATTTTCTCTGAATACAAACTGAACAAAGTAGGAGACAGGACATAGCCTTGCCTGACGCCCCTCTCAATCTGTATTTCATTTGAAAAGACGTTATTCTCTTTTACCACAGCGATCTGATTATAATAGATAGCGCTAATGATCTTGATGTCTCTCATATCAAGTTTTTCTTTTTAAGTAATTCGATAAGACGGTTATGTCTGACCTTATCGAAGGCTTTGTTGTAATCCAAGAAATACATATATACTGGCTGATTAACATTCATGCACCTTTGCACAAGTACATTCACAGCGAACAGGGCTTCCCTCGTTCCCAGTGCATTTCTCTCCACTGTCCATCTATTAAATTCTAGCATTGTGTGAGTAACAGTGCAACATTTATCTGTATCTGTCTTTCTGAATCTATGAAGATATGTCCTAAAACATTCATATCCTGTGAGCACTTGCGCCAGGAAGTAATCCAGTCACCTGTGATCACAGTCTCGCCAGTTCCTTAGGCTCGGGATCAGCATCCTGGTGCACTGAGCAAAATCTTTCGTGTTGTTCCACTCTTCTTGCCATCTTTCTATTGAGCTTTCTCTTTCTTCTTTTTTTATGGCTGATGTCAAATATTCTCTACTCTCATAGAGATGTCTCCTTTCTCCTGCTAACACATGCAAAGAAACACAACCCGTGATAATCCACAAGGCCGCCGCAGTGTTAAACATCACCCTTCCCATCGCAGCCGTACTCTTCGTGGCTTTCTGGGCTACCACCCGTATATGCTCCTCCATCCGTCAAATTGGTGTAGTGTCACTCCTAAAATATCTTGACCTAGATCAACCAGATCTGAAAGAGAATATTGTTATAATGACTATGTGTCAAGCAGTCAAAAATGCTGTACATTCAGTTCCGATCAGTTTTGTCTTTGCATAAGATTGATTATAGAACTAAAAAATATGTATGGATTATCTTTTTATAGTTCTAAGAATGAGGGATACCTTCAAATATAAAACGGTGATATATATGTTAGCAAAAGTAAAAAATATCATTAGGAGATTTCAAGTTTTCTGTACTTTGTAAAAAGCTTGTTAGAACATAATATTTTTTAATTATTCATACTGTAATTTGATATATTTTTTAGGCCGGAGCCATCGAAGGTCAACTTGCTATTCACAAAAATCAACACGTCCCTCTTAGTGAACAAGAATTGGTCGATTGTGACACAGTAAACGGTGGATGCAACGGAGGATTAATGACAGATGCCTTCAACTACGTTAAACGCCATGGTCTAGCAGCAGAAAGTAAATATAAATACACAGGTAGAGATGGTAGTTGCAAGAAGGTACAAAAACAAGTCTCTTCCATCAGTGGATACGTAAATCTTGCTAGAACTGAAACTGCACTAATTAATGCTCTTGGTAAGTTAATAACTATTTTGTAGTAGATATTGGTTCTGAAATTTGTTTTTTATTAGAAGAGGCCTAAGATTTGTTAAATCAATATTCTAATAATAATGCTTATCCCATGTTAATTGTGTTTGGTCTTGACCTTGAATAAGTAACACTTGTTTGACTGACAAGATTATGTATTAATGATCAATAATTTCTATGAAAAGTAAGACACCCTTTAAGGAATGACAAGCTGCACCAATATAACAATCATTTAAATAGCCATATGGTATGAATTGCACAACACTATTTTTTTTTTAAATAAAAAGTGAAGTTTTAGTTTTAAATAACAAGTTCCTGATAGTTCTTGCATTTTTTAGAGCATTTTTTTTAGAAAACTACTTGTCTTTTAATTGTAAAAAGTAAGACAAAATAAAATAGTAGCAGTGACCTGATGTCTTATCAAGTGTTAATGCTCAAATGATCTCATCTAGATAGAACCTTTCACGTACCTCTTTGCCGGTGGCATTTCTTCGCCTAATGCGAAGTACCCCACATTTGCCAGGCAGTCAAACTGACATAAAATGTACTCTGCTGTTTCTTTCTTTAAGTAACAGAATCTGCTAGGTCATACGCCAATCCCATCAGCTTTAACTGCCTATTCAGCTTACAGTGCCCCATTAGCAGCCCCACTACGGAGTTCACTGTTTTCCTGTATGGTTATTAGGTCTGCCGTAAATTTTGGCAAATATTCTATAATGAACTGTTTTGCCAGTTTTTGTTCTGGTGAATTCCTCCACCACTTCAGAGATTGGTGAGCTACCAACTTTCTTGTAGTTGTTCTCTTTACTGCCTTTGCAATGTAGCAGAAGGGTTTTAATTCCTCGAATGCATTGATAAGTCTTGTTTGGTCATTTCATCTATTTTTATTGCCCTTATGACCCTCGTGTTCCGGAACTTAGCCTATCGTAGCCTGGGTATCCTTATATTCGGGCACCTTAGCAATATTCAACAGTTTTAAACTTCACTTACAGTTATACAATGCTCTTGTGTGAATTTTGTGTTTCTTTTACATTTACATATATATTACTGACGTTTAAGAAAAGTGACTCTAGTAACTAAAATTAAGGTTTTTTCAGCT
Organism: Diabrotica undecimpunctata; assembly: GCF_040954645.1. Classification (NCBI taxonomy): domain Eukaryota; kingdom Metazoa; phylum Arthropoda; class Insecta; order Coleoptera; family Chrysomelidae; genus Diabrotica; species Diabrotica undecimpunctata. The sequence goes on along the minus strand of NC_092809.1, from coordinate 19,750,177 downwards.
AATGTAGGTCCAGTATCTATAGCTGTTGATGCAGATACATGGCAGCATTATGGAGGTGGAGTTTATAACAATAGGAACTGTCGAACCTCTCTTAACCACGGAGTTCTTGCTGTAGGATACACTAAAGATGCCTTGATCGTGAAGAATTCATGGGGAACCAGTTGGGGTGAGCGTGGTTACATCAGAATTATCCGTGGACAGAATTTGTGCGGTGTCAACCTCATGAACTCTTACCCCAAGTTGTAAATGGTGATCAATTAAAAAATATGTTTAATATAAATAAATATATAAATAAAGGTTTGATTTTATTTAAATTATTTTAAAGGTATAAGAAACAGTGAAAGTTAAAACTGAAATCGTAATACAAATATGTTTAACCCTTAACTAGTAAGGCGTCGTCTGACAAACGATTCAATATTTTAATTCTTTCTTAATGGCACTCGGCACCGCCGACAGGCAAGTAGTCCAGCCCAATCTAGTAATTTAACTATTCGAGCTTGACAAGTAATCGCAACAGGTAGGTCGAGAGTAGTTGCTTAGACGAAGCCGGACCGTTTGTGTTACTTTTTTGTGTGGTGTGCATTTTTAGAAGTAATGGCCAAGCCATCAAAACACAATGGTACAATGAGGAATGTGATAGTGACAGTGATATACACGATATTTTGGAAGACCATCACATTGAATCTGAACACGAAATATGTTCGGAATTTTCGGGATCTGACGAGCCTGCAGATTGTGATGAATTAGCAGCTTTTCTGTTTGAAATATGTTGTTCAGTGATAAGATTCTAGAACATATTGAGCAGAATACAAACATGAAATTACGAGCAATGCGTGAGAAATATTCTGCTGGTTCTATCCATCATCTTAGAGAAATGGGTGTTATGGAGTTAAAAGCATTTTTGGGACTTCTTGTTTACACTGCCATTTTCAATTCCAGTCACGAAAATATAGACCGTTTATTTGCTACAGATGGAAATAGAAGAGAAATCTTCAAAGCAGTTATGAACAAAAAAAGATATGCTGTTCTTTTACTTGCTATCCGATTCAACGATTCTGAAGACAGCTACTGCTATAGTACCGGACCAGATAATATACATATGTTCTTCTTCTTAGAGTGCCTGTCCGTTCCGAACGTTGGTGGTCATGCTGGCTATGTTTACTTTGTTGGTTGCTATACGAACTAGCTGTGTTGAGGCCTTTTAGGTTAGGCATGCTCTTAGGTTAGCAAGCCAGGATATTCTTCTTTGTCCTGAGGCCCTTTTTTCTTCAATTTTACCCTTCAAAATGCATTGAAGTAGCTCGTATCTCATTATATGTCCCAAGTACTGGAGCTTACGGCTCTTCACGATGTTGACCAAATCCGCAGTTGTGTTCTTCCTCCGCAGTACTTCTTCATTGGTGACTTTGTCTTTCCATGGTATTTTCAGGATCCTTCTGTATGACCATAGCTCAAAAGCCTAAAGTTTTGATAGAGTTTCCGCCTTCAATGTCCACGTTTTTACTCCGTACAGAAGCACTGAGTACACATAACATTTAAGGAGCCATATTTTTGTTTTTAGGGTGAGGTCATGGCTCTTGAACACAGAACTTATAGTCTAGAATGCACTTTTTGCCTTTCCGATGCGAAATTTAATCTTTTGGGTATTGTTTCACGACTCATTGATTATAGTTCCCAAGTAGTTGTATTGTGAGACACGTTCAATTCTCATTTGGTTCACATACAGATTTGCTCCAGTTTATACAAAAAAGTTTTAGTTTATACAAAAGTTTTATACGCAACTGGAACAGTGAAGACAAGCTCTTAAGGAAAAGGTTTAAAACTTGGGTACTTGGAATGTTCATTTAAGTATGGAGTTATTAAAAATAATGTCCAGATACCCTTAGTAGGTAAAATGATTGAATATAGTAATAGTTGGTATGTCTAAGTAGCTGGTAATTCCAATATTCATTTGGTTTCAGTATTTCAGTCTTCAATATTACCGATAACACGTATAGATACTACCTAATATTCTTGGTATTGTTGTAGCAGGTAACCGATTATAATCCCGTAATAAAAGATTGTTTCAATTTTTAATACATTTTTAATAATTATTGCGTGGGATATGAATAGAATTGTCCTTTTTAAAATCATTCTGTTCTTAAAAATGGAAGTGACAACTTAATCATCGTCAGTCGAGCTTGTGAAACTTTTTAATTTTAAAATGCTGAAAATAACTAGTGTCGCTACTTGGATTAAACCTTATAAAGAGGATTAAACCTTATCTATGGATCAACGTCATATTAGTCAAAAAAGAGAAAACTTAATTTGGAGAAAAATGAAATGAATGAAAAAAGTGGAGAAATATCATTTCGCTGTGCATTAACCCCTTCGTGCCGGACCGCCATTCGGCAAGTTGGCTCCGATATACGGTTTTGAGCACTTACCGAGCGACTTCGCGCCGTCGTCGGTTAAATTACAGCATCACACTACAACTAATTAAAGTTAATGTAATAATAACACTAATTTTAGAAATAAAATATTTTTATTAAATGTATTATTCTACATAGTATGTGAGCTAAATTGGTCGGCTTAGTGACACAAAAATGTATCTCAAAAATGACTACTTTTCAGGAGAGCTTATATAAGGTTTTTAAAAAAATGATTTGCATTTTGTAATGATCTGTAGTTTATTCTCAACTTTTTTGTTCCGAATTATTAATCTTAGGAATGTATTCTTTACGGTAATACAATCATACGCAACAATGGATAAATTGTGTTTTAAAAATATCAACAATTAGATAAAATAGCGGAGATACATTTTTGTGTTCCTAACTGAAAAGTCTATTATTATAGAGACTTATGTATGTACCATTTTATTTAAGAAAAGCTTAATCTTAATCCTATTACAAAGTCATTGGTATTTGAGTAATATCGATAAATTTCGAGAGATGAACATACTGAGTGGCAGGTATAATAATTAAAAGTACAATAAATTAAAATTAATTAATCTCTACCTGGTCCGAAAACTTAACCACGCCATTTAAATACAAATGACTTTGTAGTAGGATTAAGAGTAAACTTTTCTAAAATAAAATGGTACCTACTAGTAATTCTTTGTTGCTGTAGCATTATAATCTAATTTCACAAATGAAGATTACCCAATTTACTAATGATAATAATAAAAATAATAATCATAATTCATTTTATAACTTTATATTGTTCTAAAGCTAATTATTTGTGAGATTAAATACTATTTAAACGTCTCGATGGGAATAACCACAATATATTTATTAAAAAAAGAGACTTTATAAAATGTTTAGACAACGATTTCTGAATTAGAAGTCGAAACGCCAATAAAGTTTCTTTTTTTAATAAATATATTGTGGTTATTCCCATCGAGACGTTCATAACTTTATTTAAAATCATAAAATATTTTTTTTAATTAAACATAAACTTCGAAAACATTTTCAAACAATAAATTTAATTATGTCACTTTGCACATCTGACTGATTGACCTTATTGTTGGTGAGCAACGACTTATAGAAGAGATGATACTAGCAGAAAGTATAGAAGGAATAGAATAGAAGCCGAATAGAAGAATAGAAGAAGAAGAATAGAAGAATAATGCCTTTATTACACAGGTTTTCTAAATCCTTATATTTTTCCTCTTTTATTGGCCCTTGTCTTTCATATGCCGTTGTTAGGTTTGGCATGGAAAATTTTCATTTTCCTTGTTTTATTTAAAAAATATATTTATTATCGTCTTTTCTGTACTGCAGCCATGTTAATTTTAGCCAATTTATACTACTACCATCGATGTCCACTTTTTTGTTTTTTGTTAGAATTGTGGCAAAAGCTTTGAAGTCATACATCTCTTCCTATCCACTCTCGTGTACAGTGTATTTTGATTTCTTTGACGCCCTTCTTACAGTGGAGTACCACACAGTGGGGTCAAATATGTCCACATTTTTTATGCTTTCTCAATATGATAATGGACCGAGTCACACTTCATCATCGAATGGCTAGGTTCAAAAAAGCAATGGTCAATTTTTGGAATCTCTAATGTCTGAACAGCGTAAAGCAACATAGCAGATATATTTACGTTGCGGTTTTGGCCACCACACGTGTCACTTATGCTTAATCGTCACCAAAAAAATATATCCTCACATTGTTCATATACTGATGATATATGATACATTAGGTTCACTGGTAGAAACATGGGAGGCACTATCTGAATATGTCACTTGTGATGAGAGCGGTAAATTATGCTATGTGTTTTATCATCTCGTACCGATTTGTTAAGAGCTAACAAAACTAATTTCTTCCCTCTTGAATTCATTATGGTGTAATCATAAAATTATAAAACAGTATTATATCGATTATTATAATAATCTCTACAACAATTAACTTAAAACTGATTCACGTTTTTACGTCTTCACAGTTGTAACAGAACTGGAAATGCAACGGACCACCCTGCTAAATATAATAAGCAAATTATCAACTTATTCACGTGTTTCACAACTGTAACAGCACTGCAAATACAACGGACCACCCTACTAAACATAATAAACAAATTATCAAATTTACAGTTACTACCTGCAATCACCATTCAGTGCAAAAAAATTGATGCCACAAAATGTAACTCAATATCAGCTTATTGATAGTACGAAAACATAGTATCACAGAAATGTAACAGCACTTACATTTCTGTGACACTAAAAGATTGCTAAGAATTGTAGTTACGAAAACTCCTTACTGGGGTTTTAGGTGGTCGAAGAGATACAGTTTTGTGTCACTCAATAGAACTCACTAAAGTAAGTTCAATGGTGTAGATATCTCAAAACGGGAAAAAATGTAGTTACATTTTTGTGTCACTAAGCCGAATTATTATATTTTATCTATAAAATACCATTTTACACGAAAATTATTAAAAAATGTAGGAACAATAGAAAAAATTCTATTGAAATAATATCATACCAAGAGAACAATTTTATTTGGAACACAATGCTACATCACAGCTGAAACAGAAAAGAAACGTATATTTATTTTTATTTTTAGCAATGTTATAGCAAACAAAAAACCTTCGCCTTTTTTGTTTATCTTTACCAAGTCTAATCAATTTATATTAATTTCACTTTCAATTTCTTCTTGGGTTTTGAAGTCTTCTTTCTCTGCGTATTATTGAAAGATTCGCGATATTCAGAATATTGCGGATTGTAATGAGACAGTAATTCGTCACAAAATTTTTGTGTAAACTCCACAAAGGAAATTTGTTTGTTGAAGGCGTTTTGGTAGATTACTCCAGCGTTCAACACCATTCATTGAAGTATGTGTTCTTCTAATTTTTTGAACCAGGTGTAGTTCTTTCTGGCATTATATGGCATTATATATTATATGGTTCGATTTCTTGATCAATCATATCTACTGCACCCATGTTCATGTAATAATACTCTATATTTGCAGGCTTTTTGTAAAAAACTTTACACTTTCTTGAAGTTTCATATTCTTCGAAACCAGCAGTAAGCTTTGTAGTCAAAACATAGACATCCCGTTTGTTGCGAAATCTTACAACTAGCATATCCTTATTTCTAAAAAAACACGACTGATACTTATCTAGGGGAAGTCCTGAAATTTCTTGCGGCAGTCCTCGTCTTATATTTATAGTGCCTGTTATAAAAATATTTTTTAATATCAGAAATTGAGCCAAGAGGACAGACAAATACCAGTTATGCAGAATTACTTTACGACCATTTTTCAATAGATTTGGCATTAGGAAAACGACTATTTGCTCACTCATTGATAATGATGCTGTGCCTGGAATATAAGATACATCATATATATCTTTCCCAATACACAGTCCGAAGTTGAATGTATAACCTCGCATTTTTGGATCGCAGGGGCATAAGCAAAATAATTTTATTCCAAATCTGGAACTTTTGGTTTTAATACATTGCTTGAAATGCAAGCGGCCTTTTGTCATATCAGTAGGTTATGATTACGGTCATGGGGCTCTAGGCACAATGTATGGAGACTCTTTGTCAGTTGTCACTACTTGTCAAGATCATTGTTAGAACATGGGTTTTGGGATATTGTTGACTCTTGGAGACTTTGTTAAAAAGTATGTTTAAATAAATGTATTAAACCCAATGAAATATTATTACTTGGCGCAGTCAGTAGGATTCGAACCTACGCTCCCACAGGGAATTAGGTGCCAGAGAGGGTAAGATTATCTAAATATGACATAGAGGTAAAATTTAAGCTAGGCAAGTTCATGCATGTGGCAGATTTATTATCGAGGAATTTTATAAAAGGTGAAGTGGATGATGATAAATTTATTACAGAAATAGTTCATACTATTGACATGACTGATAAGAAGAGAGAACAATTTAGGACTGAAGTGGATGCTGATGAGGATCTGAAACTATTAAAGAAATATTGTATACAAGGGTGACCCAAAACCTTGTCAAGAGTAAGCGATTCAATTAGGTGTTATTATTATATAAGAAATGAACTATATTTACTTGACGGACTAATATTTTACAAAGACAGAGTTATAGTCCCAAAAATATTAAGAGAGAGCATGCTAAGAATATTGCATTCGAGTCATTCGAGGCATTCAGAAAACCCAACAGAGAGCAAGACAGCAGATATTACATTGGCCACAAATGAACAAAAGTATAGAAGACTGGGTAAGAAATTGTAGCAAGTGTGAGATATTTAAAAGTCACAATGCTAAAGAACCACTATTACTTAGAGAGTTGCCTCAAGCACCTTTTGAAAAGGTAGCAAGTGATATATTAGATTATGGTGGACAGTCATATCTAGTTCTGATTGATTATTTTTCTAAATAGCTCGATATAGTGAAAATTAATTCAAAAACTTCTCAGCTGTTCATCAAGGAGTTAAAGAAAATTTTTTCAACACACGGAATACCCTTTGAAGTCATATCAGATAACATGCCTTATAATTCGTGGTATTGTCAGCAATTTGCTAAAGACTGGGATTTTCGGTTTGTAACGTCCAGTCCCCGCTATCCACGGTCTAATGGGCAGGCAGAACGAGCCGTTCAAATTGCAAAACACATGCTTAGAAAGGGCGACGACTTAGATATGGCGCTCCTGGAGTATCGAAATACTCCAATAAATGGAACAGATAAAACACCGGCCCAATTAGTGACTAACAGGGTTCTTAGATCGAAGCTACCATCAAATAAAAAGCACAAAGACATAAATCTAAAGGAAGAGTGGGAGAAACTAGAGGCAAAAAGAAACGAATATAAAAATTATTATGATAGAAACACCAAGGTACGAAGAGAAATAGTGCCAGGAGAGAATGTAGGTGTCAGAGAGGGTAGAGAATGGAGACCAGGTAAGATTCTGGAAAAAGATGAGGCACCCAGATCTTATTTAGTGCGGAAAGAAAATGGGGAAGTGGTCAGGCGAAACAGTTATCACTTGAGGCCTTCCCTAGTTAAAGCGGAAATTAAGAAGAACACTGATTTCGCACATAATGATAGATCATTAAACTCCACATCTGGGAATCAGAGTTGTGGAGTAGAGGAACCTTCAACCTTCCAGATGAATGCTGAAAATAGAACTAGCGCTAGACTCAAAAGGGCTGCAGTGCGTTTTAAGGACTATCAAATGTAAGGGGAAATATGTCATATCAGTAGGTTATGATTACGGTTACGGGGCTCTAGGCACAATGTATGGAGACTCTTTGTCAGTTGTCACTACTTGTCAAGATTATTGTTAGAACATGGGTTTTGGGATATTGTTGATTCTTGGAGACTTTGTTAAAAAGTATGTTTAAATAAATGTATTAAACCCAATGAAATATTATTACTCTTTGTATAGCATAAGACATTCATCAACTATGTCAATTAGAAGTGTGGTATTTTCACGTAACAGCGCAAAAAACAGCTAAACGCGTCAACGATGTTGATTTTTGTACAGCTCCTGGAGGTCCGAATTTCAAAAACTTTACAATTCCGAAAAACTTTCAAGAAACAAAAATAAACATCTCTGGCACAAAAATAAAATCTACCTTACTCACCTGTCTCTACTCATAATTTTTCCATAAAACACCGGTGGTCCTCGTAATAGAAAGGATTTTCGCCAATAGTCATGCATTTTAGTTAAGTGAGTTACCCCCATTAATAATAAAAGACAAATAAGAACATTCATTTCTTCTATAGAAACATCTTTTTATATTCGACCATAAATTTTGCGAAACAAATTTTCACTTTCCTCAAAATATAGTTCAGCACGTTCGTTGGTCCAGTCACAAAGGCTTCTAACTATTTTAACTGAAACAAATGCTTCAAAGAATTCTCTGGTGGATTTAATTTCTAAGAATCAATATCTATAGCAGGGTGAAAATCACCAGGAAGTTTAGCATAATTTATATAAGGGGTTATCTAACTCTCTAACTATTATCATGCAGATTTTATATTGTTGTGTATATTATGCTGTTGGAGTCCCTAAATGGACTCATCAGATTTTATTTGTAATAAGTTGGCTTTCCCATCTTTGGAAGAAGATTACCTACACCTTTTATATTTAATTTAAAGAGTTCAATTTTCAGACACCATACAAACTTGATCCATAATTAAAAAATAATTTGAATTTTATAAAGGGACAAATTAGACTCTTTGTTAATCTTAAACGTTTATACAAATATAACAGTACAAATACATAAAAACCTAAAAACTGATAAAAAACAACGTTTTAGCATAAAAATGTTTTATTTAAACAAATATTTAGTCGTTTATAATAAGGGAATTTGACTGGCGAAAGTAATATTGCATTGATTATTACCGAGGGATAATTGAATGTAGCCATCTTCTCCCCAAGCTGCTCCCCAGGAATTTTTAACTATCCAACTTTTTTGTGTATAGCCAACAGCCAACACAGCATGATTAGGATGTCCTCTGCAGCTTGCGTGTTCAAATATGCCACCTCCATACAAACTCCAATCGTTGTTAGCAAACACAGAAACAGATACTGGACCATATTGAGCTAAAAGTAATCAAGATACTTAGGCATCAATTAGGGTTACTCTATGGTTAAAAATTATATTAAAAAATAGCTGGGTAGAATATCAGTGACAGATGTTTAAAACATCGGCTGTGAAGTCAAATAAACAAGTTATTACGGCAATATATAAGAACAAGACAGGACATTAATTTTGGCGAAATAAATGAAACAAAAAGATAATAGAAAATTTAAGAACAATAAGAAGAAGAACAATAATAATCTATTCGTATACTAATTATCACTTACATAATAAAGATCATCATTATAACTGTTCAATCTAGTCGAATTATAGCAATGTGTGTCTTTGCAACGTTGGTTATTTATTACCACTCTGTTATCTGGTCCCACCATCTATTTCTTTTCTCTATTTCTTGAATTTAATCGAATCTATCTTGTAATTATTTTTATCATTTCTGTCGATGATTATCTTTATGTGTTCCACCCATTCTAGTCGCCTTGCTTTTATATGTTTTACTATATTTTCTCCATAGTTTTTGCTCCCGTTTTTTGTTATATTACCTTAATCAATCTCATACTTATTTTTCCTTCATTGGTTACCTTTTCCAAGAATTGATCTCATTATTTTTCTTTTCAATATTTTCAAATCGTTTTTGTCCTTTTTTGTTAATGTGGTTGTTTCCATTGTAAGTAATTACAGGTCTGATCAATGTCCTGTACAATCTGATTTTTGTCTGTGGGCTAATCTTCTTTAGGTAATGAAGATATAACTTAGGTCCTACTAGACGAGGACTGAAGACGAGGTCCTACTAGATTTTAGATGATAAGGTTAAGAAATATTAAAGAATAAACCGGCTCAGTCTTCCAGGTATTGTCCAGTCTATGTTCTAATTTTTGGATTTAAAGAGATGTTTATTTCTTCCGATAGCTTGATATCCTTTTTGAATTCTCTCCTGTATTCTGTCAACTTCTCCATGTCCTATTGCCACTCTTTGGTAGTTAAAGTTGGTTACTTCTTCTAGTTGTTGATTTCTGGTAATTAGGGGAGCCCTTCCCCCTTCCACGTCAAATCTGATTTATTTAGTTTTGTCATTAATCACTAGTCTCATTTTTCTTTCTTTTTGTATCCAGTCTGATTATGGCTTTTATAAGGTCTTCTATAATTTCTGATACTTGTGTTAGGTCAAATGCATATGCAATTATTTGAATTCTATTCAGTATTAATTCTTTTCATTCAATTTTGCTTCTCTCATCACGTATTCTAAAACGAGATTAAAAAGTGTGGAAGACAGTAAATCGCCCTGTTTTACTTCATTAATGGTGTCGAATTATTCCGACTTTACCCCTGAAATTTAATTCTTGCAAAACACATTTCTTGCAATTCTACATTCAACACATTTTTGTTGTAGAAACAGTTCCTTAAACACATTTCTTGTAGTTCTATTAGTTTGTTTGGTATCCCTATTGCTCTTAATATCATTTTCATTTTTGGTCTGTATACACTGTCAAATGCACTCCTAAAGTCAATAAAGATTATACGAACGCCCTCTTTATCTTCTTCTTCGTTTGCTTTATCTGTTAAGGATATTGGTGAACACACATTGCTTTCTGATATCGTTATAAATTTGTAATGATTTTCACATCCTGATCACCTACTTCTGTGTGCCTTTATATGTTTGGTAGCCTTCTGTGTTGTATTTTATCGAAGGCTTTCTCAGTTTTTGCCTTCATAGTTTTATTCTTATTTTTTAGTTCCTTGTTTTCATTCCTTAAGTTTTTTATTTCCTCAGCATATATTTCACTTCAAATCTTGCATAAAATTTAATACATTTTAAGTTTTCCTTTAGGTTGCCTTGCCTGTTTTGGCGGAGTTCTTGCGGTCTTTTTACTCTTACTGAATTCGTCCTCATTAGGATCCTGTTTTTCTTTTTTTATGATTATCGTATGTATACTACAGTAGTCAGGCACGAAAATTCCACTAAACCTCTAAAAATCAAACGAACAAGCTGGATTTTACTAAGAATATTAATTTTAGGACCCCAAAAAAGATGCAAAAAAGATCACTACTTTTACTCTTTTGCTTCCTCCTAAGACCCCCCTCGTAGGGGAGTAAAAACGCAAAAAAAATCGATTTACCAAGAATTTCTACGCCGTAGAAAAAAATGTTTTAAGTAAAAAATGTAGCTGAAATAATTTTAAACAAAAATGTTTATTGGGACTTTTTGTGTAGAATGAACCGTTCTCTCACAAACAACGCTTGAAGCGACCGTCGATTTTGAATGTCATAAAATTTATATCAAGTTTTTATTTTGATTTTTAAAGACCTAGTGCAGATATCCGAGGAATTTTTAACAGGTATAGATTTGTTATTATAATAAATTTGAAAATAAAAATTTACGAAATTTTGAATTTTGTTCTTAATATCAATTGAATTAATATTTTAAGTCGACTTATATGTAATATTTTAGACGTAGTCAATAAAGGAGAACTGATAAATAAAACAAACGATTAAAAATAGTTTAGATCAGAACTTACCAACAGCTTCCATAAGTGCATCTTCATCTGAAGGTACTCCCAACCATCCTGAAATGCTAGACACTGGTTTATTTTCCACTTTTCTACATTCACCTTTTTGTTGTGTATACTCGTATTGACTTTCTGAACTAATACCATTTGACTCAATGTATTCAAATGCGACGTCAGGATTACCTCCAAAGCATGCGCTATTCCCAGTATCACAGTCCATTAATTCTTGTTCGCTTAAGGGTATTGCCTGATTTTTATGAATGGCAAGTTGACCTTCAAGTGCACCTGTCTAAAGTTTAAACATTTTTGTATATTGTTATTAACATTAAAATAATTTAATATAAGTTTTATTTCCGTGGATGATCCATTTACTACTACTGAAAATTAACCACTACTTACAAATTGCAAATATACTGCAAAATAATATGACAATTTCCAATATACAAAATTGCTAATGGTAAAAACAAAAAGACTTAACGATTGTCACGTACAACTATTTATCGCCCCTCCTACTCCCTCTTTTCTTACATTTTTCTAGAAATTTAATGGATAGCCTTCTCTCCCTAGCAAATCTGGTGAGATGGTCAGTCTAATTTTGTGTAAGATGGCCATAGTAGGTATCTAACCTGTATTTTTATTCAGATACTAAATAAGTACATAAGAAAACTTGGTGTATCCCGAGGTTATGGACTTAAAAAGGCCTTCTCAGTGCCGTTCAAGCTGTAGAAAATATTTCTTCTATAAGAAATGCATTTCGAATCTGAAATTCTGAGAAAAAGAAGACGCGTGTCACGTTTTTACACTGAAATACGTGTGAAAACTGGAAATCTTGTCATATCTATATGCAAATCTCTGCAAAATTATATGAATATAAATATAAAGGAACGTGGAAAATTCCGGGATTAAATGAAACTAATCAAATAGACCACATTTTAATACAAGAGAAATTCGCCAATTTAATAACAAACGTACAGACGGGCTGACGTATACTCAGATCATTTTTTGGTTAGAATTATTATGAGAGAAGCAACAATTAAAAAGCATAAACGCAAAAAGAAATGCAACGTAAATTTAATGTTAAAAAACTGCAGAAATTTGAGGTAGTGCAGGATTATCAAAAGGATATACAAGAAACCTACGCCAAACAATATAGTACTACTGTGAATAACATACAACAAAAGTTCTTAAAAATGAAAAACATTATAAAGGAAACAACGTCGAAGAACATAACAAGAACAAAAAGATTTAAAAAAAAACCACTGGTTCGATAACGAATGTAGAACAGAGTTAAAAAAAGATCATATTTGAGATTAAAAAGTTTACGATTGCAAAAACAAGACGACCTAGAAAGGTATGCCGAACAATGAAAAAAAAGTATATGGATGATAAAGTAAAAGAAATAAAAATTTTTTAAAAAGAGGTAAAATACATTAAAACTGGTTATCAGGGAAGAACGATGAATGTAAAAGATAAGCAAGGGAACATGATAGTGGACGAAGACCAAGTATGTGAAAGGTGAAAAGAATATTTCGAAGAGATGCTAAATGACAGAGTGACTACTGAAGAAAACCGTGCGAAAAAAAGGTAAAGTGTTCGCCATACTCCATACTAATTACAAAACGATTAGAAATATATGTAGAGAAGAATCTAGGAGAACACTAGGGAGGATTTCGGAAAGAAAGATCAACAACCGATCAAATTTTTATGGTAAAACAAATCCTGATCAATTGCTATAAATAAAATATTTCAGCACAAGTACTTTTCAGTGATTACAAAGCCACCTACAATACAATAGACAAAAACAAATTAATAGAAACGCTAAAAAATTCAAAGTGCCAGAAAAAAAGAGTAAGATTTTAAAAAATGACAATTAGACAAACCATTTGTGCTGCGAAATGTAACGGTACAGTCTCAGAAGGATTCGAAGTGAAAAAAGGTGTTCGCCAAGGAGACCCGTTGTCTACATTTCTATTCAATATAGTTCTAGAAAAAATTGTAAGGGTTAGTGGGATAAATAGGTCCGGCACTATTTTATACAAGGAGCACCAATGCTTAGCATACGCTGATGATGTGGTTCTCATTGCAAGAAATGGAAAATAACTGCCAAATATAGCAAAAAGACTGAAATGGGACTGAAAGTTAATATTGAGATCTCCAGAGGTACGAAACCATAACCTGAGGGAGGTATGTGTGGAGATGGAAAATAAAGTATCTTATAAATAAAATGGAAGGGTGATGATCTTAGTTGAGCAAATGTGTTAAAAATGTGGGGATTACTGTCATAATATTGTGAATTATATGTATTCTTACCGAGTAAAATATTGATTTATGTATGTAATTATATGATTGATATAGGAGGTGGTCAGAATGATTCTTCTTCTTCTCGTAGCACTACAACGCGGGGTGGGTTTTGGCTGACTGCACAAATTGCTTCCATCTTGAACGGTCGTCCATAATATTTGGGTCAGTGGGTAGCACCATTGTTCTTAGATCTGACCATATATTCTCTCCATCGCATTCGTGGACGTCCCAAGGACCTTCTTCCTGTGGGGGCTTCCTCCCATATTAACTTGGCAAGGCAGTTATGTTAGAGTCTATAGATATGTCCAGCTCATCTTAGACGTTGGGATTTAATCTCTTGGACTATATCGTTCGCTCTATAAGTCTGCTTGACCTCAGCATTTGTTCTCATTCGGTATTGGTTGCTATTAATGTCGTGATAAGGCCCAAAGATTTTTCTGAGGATTTTCCTCTCAAAACATCTAAGTTTTCTTTCAGTTTCTTTGGTCAGGGTCCACGTCTCACACCCATACATTAGGCTTTTAGATTTAATAGTATTGTGGAGGCTGTACATACATGTATTTGCTGCCTGAATTCTTCCTTTAATCTCTTCCGCGATATCGTTATCTGCAGTGATTCTTGCTCCGGTCAGAATGATTGGTTAATTTAAATACTGCTAGTACATTACTTAACTTTTGACTTAAGTAAAAGGAACTACATGTTAAAATATTACATTTGGAACCTGAAATTTTTTTATGGGTGTCTAAGTTATACGTAATATATGGAAATGGCAAGAGTTGATTAAAAATTTCTTGTTAAATGTGTGTTGGTAGATTATTGAAGATTGACAAAACTGATTTGTATAGGGTGAATATTCTTGATTAGAGTTATGGTTTGTAGTATTTTATTGTTGTTGTGATAGGGAAAAGTTGACTGAACAAGACGTTACTAAAGTGTTATGATTGATAAGAGGAGATTCAGATGTGTGGCTTGGCTTTAGATGGACCATGAAATTATATAGGTATGTGAATGTGAGGGGATGTATATGAGTGATTGAGTTATTGTGTGATTATGAATGGTTTATAAAGAGGGAATATAATTATCTGATCTGAATTTAATTATTTAGCAGTGGATGATGAAAGGCATAAGGGTCAGAGGTGAAGTTTAGAATACTAGAAAGAATAGGAGAATGATGTTAAAGTTAGATGTATTGAAAGAGTGATTTTGAGTGGCTAAGAAAGATGAATAAATGACAAAAGGAGAGAGATTAGTGTAAATTTTGATGTAACAGTAGATGTTGAGAATGTAGGTAATGAGATGTCATATTTAGACAAATACCTCAGGTTACATTGACTGCTTTGTTTCGACTTCCGTTCTAACATGTTATTTTAATCAGTTGCTAACAACAAGTCCTCGTAGACACTTCGTATCAGGACTGGCAACCTCCAGTGGAGTCTTATGTTGCCATATTATCCATTCCTGTTGCAACTTAAACATCATAGTTTATACAGTTACATAATGTAATTCAAAGGTAATTTAATAATATTTAAAGTGTTTTTACTCATGTATTTAATGGCTTTTAACATGTACATCCAGTAAGTATTAACCATAATTTTTGTAATAACCTCGGTAAAAATTTTAAATTTTATGTTTGATTTAATTAAAGTGGTTATACTTAAGTGGGTCTGCTGGCTGGAAGTCGCCAGCAGACTCGAAAGAAACAAATGTAAGAAACCAGATCGACTTCATTGCCATACCAGAAAGATTCAGAAACTCAATCACATCAGTGAAAACCTATCCCGGGGCTGACGCTCAATCGGATCACAACCCAGTGGTGGGTAAACTAGGAATCAAACTAAAACGTATAGAAGGGAAGCCTAACAAAACCAAGATAAACATTAGGAAATTAAAGGATCCCAGCATTAAACAACAAGTACAGGAATCCTTAAGAAGAAACATTGGAAACTTGAGTGAACCCGAACAAGACGCAGTTGCTAAATGGGAAGAAATAAAAAGAGCTGTTGAAATGACAAACAAGACACTTCTGTTACAGGAGCGCGTAAAGAAGAAAGAATGGATGACGGATGAAATCCTTGATATGATGGAAGAAAGAAGACAACACAAATGCAAAAATCAAGTGAAGTATCAAGAAACAAGTCACAATAGAAAAACAAAGATAAAGGAAGTGAAGGAACGCTGGCTGAAGGAGAAATGCGATGAAATCGAAGAGTGCGACTGAAGATATGACTACCGGAACATGCACAAAAAGATCAAAGAATTAACAACTAAAAAGAAAACCAATAATCCCCACCCGACACTAATAGACGCAGACGGTAACCTTATATCAGACGACTTGAAGCTCATTGACACATGGAAAGATTACGTAGAACGACTTTTTAACGATAAACGCAGAGCGACAGTGGACCAAGATGACGACATGACTGGACCCGAAATACTAAGGTCTGAAGTGAAAAAAGCCATTTCATCGCTTAAAAACGACAAAACACCAGGTCCCGACAACATACAGAGCGAGATCATAAAACTCCTATGCGAAACGGATGACCACTTTCTCGATTTTCTGACAGGCCTTTTTAACACCTTTTACGACAAAGGGGAGATTCCGGAGGAATGGCTTCGATCGACCTTTGCAGCCATACCTAAAACACCAAGTGCAAAACACTGTAATCAACACCGCTTAATAAGCTTGATAAATCACATTACCAAAGTTTTCACCAAAATCATACACAATAGAATATATAACAAATGCGAAGCAAATATATCGGAGTCAAAGTTCGGATTCCGAAGCGCATTGGGCACAAGAGAGGCGATCTTCAGTCAGCAAGTTTTAATTCAAATATGCAGAGACATGCACAAGGACGTCCACTTGTGCTTCATCGACTTCTCCAAGGCGTTTGACAAGGTCAAACATGATAAACTCATGGAAATGCTCAGGAAGATGCATATTGATGGCAAGGATCTGCGCATAATAACCAGTCTCTATTGGAACCAAAGTGCTGAGATAAAGATGGGCAACTTACACAGTGGGAAGATAGATATTAAAAAGGGTGTACGACAGGGATGCGTCCTCTCGCCGCTCCTGTTCAATATATACTCTGAACAAATCTTCAGAGAAGCACTGGGAGAAGTTTCGGAGGGTATCAAAGCAAACGGAGAGGTAATCAATAATATTAGATATGCTGACGACACAGTTATTATCGCAAATGACTGCAACGAGCTTCAAAGACTCATGCAAAGCATACACACAGCAAGTCAAGAATATGGTTTAGAACTCAATACAACCAAAACTAAATGCATGCTCATCAGCAGAACACAACAACCTCCGATGCAATTGACATTAAACAACCGAAAAATAGAACAAGTGGAGATATACACATACCTTGGAACCACAGTCAACACAAAATGGGACCAGTCAACAGAAATAATATCACGAATTGAAAAAGCACGAAACGCGTTCAACAATATGAAAAAGTGGTTCACAAGCAAAATCTCATTGGAACTAAAATTAAGACTGGTCAAGTGTTATGTCTTCCCGGTCTTGTTCTATGGAGCAGAGGCATGGACCACAACGGAAGCCACCCTGAAGAAACTAGAATCCTTTGAGCTGTGAATATATCGCCGTATTCTTCGGATATCCTGGACAGACCACATCACTAACGTGGAAGTAATGCAGAGAATAGGCAAAAGCAAAGAAATAATCTTCACCGTAAAGAAACGGAAGCTTGAGTACTTCGGACATGTCATGAGGCATACTAAGTACCGGCTGCTACAGTTAATAGTCCAAGGAAGAATCGACAGTAGAAGGGGACCGGGAAGAAGACGACACTCATGGATGCATAACCTGCGACAATGGTTCGGACTAACATCTACCGAACTGTTCAGAGGTGCCGTAAACAAAGTCAAAATAGCCTTGTTAATAGCCAACGTCCGAAACGGATAGGGCAAAGAAAGAAGAAGGTTATACTTTTAGGATAACACTGATGATAAAATATTAATCTCGAAAGCGTCTTGTGATATAGGCCGACAAGGTTTTTTTAATATTATACCTTCTATAAATAAATTTTTAAATAAATTTATAAATATGGTAAAAGATATTAGTGCATTAAATTATTAGGGTTGTAACAAAACCGGTTTTAAAAAGATTTTACTGTAAATTATCAAAAAACCCCCTAAAGATCTATCATATATTATCACTTACAGTACTAAATGCCCAACAAGAACCACAGTTTGCCTGATCTTTTACAGCCAAAACAGCTTTGTCTCTCCAGTCGATGCTCGCTGGACGAGTTAAGTTTGGATCACGTACGAACGTTTTGGTGTTTTTATGCTGTGCTTTAGCAACTATTTTTGGGTTTAATATAGCATTCAATTCTTTATCGGTCCAGTCCGCAAATTTGGTTATTTTAAGAAAGTAAGACTTTTCTCCCTTCTCATATTTTGAATTATGTTCAACAATTTTACGAAGATTTTTTTGAAATACTTGGAAACGAAGTTCTTCTTCTTGTAATTTATAACTTTTTTTAAAAGTTTTCTGAAAAATAAATTTTTATATTAATATCTTCCTTAAATTATTATTATTTTTAAAAGTATTATAAGCGAAAACGTAAAACAAAATTTCTATGAAAATATTACGGGAAACAACTGAAATTTCAAACATTGTTTACATTTTTTTGCCACGCTATTTGTTGTCACCTAGCGGACAACACGAGAACTAAACTTAAAAACACCGGCTCTAAAAACTTGAATGAATTAGAGTTTATAACTGGTATAAATTTCATCAAATTTTAAAAATAATAAGCGATAAGAAGAAAAGTAATCAGAAGATAAGTAATTCCCTATCAAATTTACAATGTCAACAAACGATATCCATATTTCGTCCGCCATCTTTTAGAACAAGTGCTGCTACCTATAGTCGTTTTAGAACGCGAATATACGTTTATTATTACTTTAAGAGTAAAAAGGCTAGAGGGGAAGAATATATTAATTTGTCAAAGAAACTAATACAAAAGAAAACTACTGAACCAAATGCCATTGTAGCAAAAATTCTTCTTCGTCTGTTACGCCTTAAGGCCTGTTGTTTCCGGTCTGATTTAGCAGTATTTGTGATGTTGACTGCCAGATCTCTCCATCTTTTAGGGGGTCTACCTTGTGGTCTTTTACCTTTTGGTTTTCCATCTCTTACTGTTCGGGCAAGTCTCTCTCTTCCCATTCTGTTAATGTGTAAATTACATTCTCGTCTTTTTGGCCTCTCCATATCTAAGTACCGGCGTACATGATGATTGGGTGTATAGAAGAATCCTGAAGATATCATGGACCGAGCATGTAACAAACAACGAAGTCATGAGAAGAATCAACAAAAGAATGGAAGTATTGGAAACCATCAAGACACGAAAGCTGCAATACCTGGGGCATGTTATGCGTAATGAGAGATACAACCTACTTCAATTGATTATACAAGGGAAAATCTAGAGCAAGAGAAGTGTAGGAAGAAGAAGAATCTCATGGTTGCGTAACTTGAGGGAATGGTACGGATGCACATCAATTGAACTATTCAGAGTAGCAGCATCTAAGATCAGAATAGCCATGATGATTGCTAACCTCCATCGCGGTGATAGCACGTGAAGAAGAAGAAGAAGTACATGATGATAACAAGTGTCACAAGTGATACATGTCTCTGATTTGTGTATTAGGGATTCTGCCTCATAAAGTTTTACTTGCTATCGTTCTCAGTGTTTCTATCTCTGTTGTTTTTAAGATTTTCTTTGTAATTGTTGTTTCTGCACTTGCTTCTATAGCATAGGTTAATATCGTCGTGCACAAGTTTTATATATGTGTGTTTTCGGTCAATAGACCGAACAAAATTAGTCAAGCAATAGTAGCGCAAATAGCGGAACATATTCTGAGAAAACTGGGAAGCATTTCAATAGACCAACAATATTAGTAAAGCAATAGTAGCGCAAATAGAGGAACATATTCTGAGTTTTCCCAGAAGAAAATTTCGTTATAGTGCAGAAGATAATCAGAAAAGATATTTTTTTATCTCCCGAGTTGAATATTGCAAAAATGCATGTTGTATGTAAAAGCATATGTAATGCAAAAGTATATTATCCTGGATGACGGAAAAGATTTAAAAGACATTAAGCCATACAGTAACATATGATTTTTATCACCAGCAATTTAATCTCAATCATAATCTTAGTTTTGGACATCCCAGGTTGGATATCTGTCAGAAATGTGACCGCATGAACAAGACAATTGTCGCAGATGCCAATGCAGAAACTAAAATCCGGTTGTAAACTGAAAATTATCTACACTTACAGAATGCAAAATTTGTATATTCCCGTAATTTGGTATAAAATATTATAATTGCATATAAATATTGCATTATTTATATGCAATTATAATATTTTATACCAAATTACGGGAATATACAAATTTTGCTCGTCTGACCAAAACGACTGTTTTGCCCAAACAAAAATCACACCATAGTGTAGTTCTTTCATAAATGCTTTCAGTAGTTATATTCAGCAAATTATACATCAGTTTCCAAAACCCGGTCGCAGCTTTCTACCATGTGACCTATGCTTTGGTCTGATTGAAAAAGGAAAACAAAATAAGAAATAATTTCTGAAACCTTCTGAATAGACAAAATTAGTCAAGAAAACATCAACAAAAGTTTCGTGTAATAGAACGTTACCCAGGATATAATCACCGATTGTTAAATTATTGCTAATTACCATAAGTTAAGCAAATATTTGAAGCAAGGTTCAAAAGGATACCAGTCAAAAAGTCTAAAATTTGTATCTAGAGAAGATGTTTTAAAATTTATCGATGAAGCACCGAATGAGACATTTTAAATAACCAGTTGCATTCATATCTGATGTATTTGTTGGATAGCGATGGCAAGAACTGGTAAATATGCTAATTAATCACGTAGAAGATAGAAAATCAGTTTTTGTGGTGTACCAGAGACAAAAATCGACAAAAGGCGTGTTTTTACCAATATTGATAAAGAGAAAATAAATAGTTTAAAGCTAATAAGAGACTACATGTCTTTACGGCCACGTGGATGGTCGAAAAAGAGATTTTTTATGACCTATCTACAAGGTACTGTACCACTACTTGAAAAAAATAAATATGAAAAAATCCTCTTCATTATTACAAAATATCTTGGTTTGAGTCATCCTGGCAATCGACAATTCTTCTGACATACGCTGGAGCCAGTATGCCAATGTTAAAGCAGCATGGTGGATGAAAGAGGACTTGAGTTGCTAAAGGATGTATAGAAATGTCAGAGATGCTGGTAGGCATATCGTTTGGATCAGACACGTCCTGACATAAAATTGATATGCAGACAATAAAACATGAATCAGTATTTGCTGCTGGCACTCTATCTCTGACCAGATCTTTCCAGAATTGTCCGTTTTATATGAATTCCTCATAATAATCTTATGTAGTTATACTTATTTAATTCCATATTTTATAACTTTTATATTTAATACATTTTATTAAGCAGTTATCAATTTCTTTTTGTCTTTATGTCTGTGCGGGTCATTAAGAGCACTTTATACCTGAACAGACATAAAGTAAACTATTATGTAGTTAGTAACTAAGCAATAGAAACACAATAATGAACAAGTATGACATAAAATATATTTACCTTGAACGTGGCCCATTCTTCGTCAGCCGAAAGTTGTGCTGTCGCAACCACAAGACAAGCACAAAGCAGAATGAATATCTTCATTATGTCGTTCTACAAAAAAAAGAATACATGTTTCTAAAATTGCTTAGATAAAGAAAAAACAAGAAGTAAGACTCATTATATATTCGTCACTAAAAGTAATTTTCTGAAAATTGTTGAATTAAAGTGTTCCAAATTACGATTTTAATTTTATTATTTCTATAGGGATGTACAAAAAAATATTGTACAAAAAAGTATTCTTTTTACAGTCATGGAATTTCCACACTCGGCTGTGTCAATTTTTCTATTCGTGAAAAAAGTATACACTTACTGCTTAAAATACTATTAATATATAAGATTCTTGCATACATAAAGGTGTATAATTCTCAAATCTATTTGGCTAGAGTTGTACGAAATTTTAGGAAATAAAAAAATAAATAAACACGAAAGATAAATAAGTAAAAATTTGAAAGTTTATCATACCTGTTCTTTAAAATATAAATGTAGATTTAACTACAATACTTATATTTTATTTTATATCAATCATAGATCCCAATCTGGGTTTTTTTTAGATAAGATAATGTTTGTATTAATCTTTAAGACAAAAACATGTAATATTGTGGAAGATTATGTACTTGAATTTTATCTTATTTCGGTAGAAAATAAATTAGCATTAGGTGTCTGCTTCCTCTATTCTCCTTCTTTTTATCATTGGTGAATACTCAGAGTTCCTGTTATTCAGTTATTCAACACTTTAATTTTACTTTTTTTTTACTCCAGTCATCTACTTAAAAATTAAGATTTCTGTTTTGCTTGTTTTCTTGTTCTATTTTGAATGTTATCAATTCAATACTAAATGTAGTTCACTAAGATAGTGGCGGCTTCTTGGTCAACAGTTGCAGAATGGGGAAAGGATATCAGATAATTCATCTTTATTTTTATTTTCCAACTATTGACCGAGAACCCTCCGCTATCTTAGTGAACTACATTTAGTATACAGGGATGAGTGCCTTAAGAACCGGCAAAATAACGCAAAAGATAGAAAACATAATACGTTGTGAAATAAAAAGAGATGCAAGTAGTAGAGGTGAGAAATTATCGATATAAACCTATAATTTACTTTACATTACATTAGATCTATCGAAAATTTCCCACCTTTAGACGTTAGCTTATGAGCTGGTTGACTTCAGTCATAGTAAAGGCCGGTTTTCACGCTACGTCTTATTGTACGTTTTGTTGGATAGGACAAATCCTATACAATAAAACGTGGCATGTAAACAGAAAAACGTACGTCTTGTCGAATCGAAATGAAATCCAAGGTCAGATCGTAGAAATGATGGGAGAAGCATAGTTTTGCGAGAACTGATAGGATAAAACGTTACGTGAAAATACATGTTCAGACAAGTCGTCCGATCTTGACTTATTTGACGACTAGTTCCACTGCAGTTCGTTTCATTTTTCCCAAAAAAAGCCTAATAATGTCAGATTTGCGGCAATGCACTCACGATTTTCTCGGGGAATTTATTGAATTGTATAAAAGTTTTTAAGTAGTTATGTTTTAAAACCAAGTAGATTGCATTGCAGGTTTCAGGAATTATTTGGCTTAACGCTGGTTTGGATATTATGATTGTGAACTCCAAGTCCTTGGCGCTGCGTCCTGTTGTAAGATATTCTGAGAGATGCTGTGAGTCTTTCATGGGGTGTAATGGCTTTTCTCATGAGGTGTCTTATTTCAATATGTATGGTGTTACCAACTCTAGCAATTGACAATAGGCTGAGGTGTCCATTCGCAAATAATTGCGCCAGTCATCTGGTTCGCCTCTTTTAGTAACGAGACGTGGGAATACTGGCTTCTCTTTAGAAGCCCACTCTCTTGACCATCTTGTCTTTTACCTTTTCATCCCCTTTTTCCTCAGTCGTAGTATCTATATAGTTGAAAAAATAAAAGAAAGCAGCCGTGTTTCCTCCATAATAAAAAAAAAACACTAAACAAACTTCACACAACTCAAGACTCTGAATTAGAAATGAGGTAGAAAACGGAAGGAAAAACGTAGTGTGTATACACTGGACAAAACGTACATTTTGTCGTACGTTTTATATGACCCACAAAACGTACAATAATACGTAGTGTGAAAACGGGCCTTAATACGTATCACGTAATGTAAGTAAAAACAGAAGTACGAGTATGTTTTTATCCAAAATTAAAGTATTGATCAATAATAAACTGTGATTTGAGACGTCGCATACACTCTTCTCAATACAGAATTATCATAGCGTGTTATTCTGTATTTATCAAATTACTACTAATTAAACTGTTTACTTACATTTGCTTTATTGCCTTCAATCAGTTTTTACTTTATGCAAAATTTCTTCTTCTTCTTCTCGTGCCACTCCTAGCGGAGATTGGAAATCATCATGGCCACTGCGACTTTGTTAGCAGCGCGCCTAAAAAGTTCAATCGAACTACACCCGAACCATTCACGTAGATTACGAAGCCACGATATTTTTCTTCTTCCCACACTTCTTTTGCCCTTAATTTTGCCCTGCATGATATTTCTTAAAAGTTCGTACTTTTCACCTCTCACAATGTGCCCCAAGTATTCCATCTTTCTAGTTTTTATCTCATTTAGAATTTCGCATCGTTTGTCTAAAGTTTGGAGTACTTGCGTGTTAGTGACGCGGTCCATCCATGATATTCTGAGAATGCGCCTATAGCACCACATCTCGAAAGCTTCGATGTTTTTTGTGGTCAACTGTTTTAGTGTCCAAGCCTCTACTCCATACAACAGGGTAGAAAAGACATAACACCGCAGCATTCGTATTCGTAACTTTATATTGATATCACGATTGCAAAAGAGTTTGCGCATTCTATTAAAGACTGATCTAGCGATTTCTATTCTACATCTAATCTCTTTTGTTTGATCAGTATCGTCTGTGATCCAAGCACCTAGATATTTATAACAGGACACCCGCTCAATCGTTGTATTGTCTATTACAAGATTAGCTCTGATGTTCTTTGTTTTCGTGATTACCATAAATTTAGTTTTTTTCAAATTAATTTTCAAGCCGTAACTGTTACAGTATATATTGAGACTTTGAACGAGATGTTGTAGTTCTACTAGCGTTCCCGTTAGGAGAACCGTATCGTCAGCATACCTTATATTGTTGATCGTCTCACCATTTATTATCAGACCAAGATCTTCTTCCTCGAGTGCTTGTTCACAAATAGCTTCACTATACAGATTAAATAAAAGTGGCGACAAGATGCATCCCTGCCGGACTCCTCGACGGATTTGAATTTCTTCTGTTAGCCTACCCTCAACTTTCACATTTGCTGTTTGATTCCAATATAGGTTGCATATAATTCGAATATCTCGGCTGTCTATATTTTTCTTTATTAGAATTTGTCTTAGTGGTTCATGTTGTACTTTGTCAAAGGCCTTTTCGAAATCAATAAAGCAGGTGTAAATTTCTTGGTTCATGTCTAAGCATCTCTGTGAGAGAACGTTCATTGCAAACAGAGCCTCCCTTGTACCCAGCCCTTTTCTGAATCCCATCTGAGTGTTACTGATGTCTACGTCTAATTTCCTATAGATCCTATTATGGATTATTTTCAGGAACAGTTTTAGAGCATGGCTCATCAAGGCTATCGTACGATATTCGCTGCATTCCCTTGTATTTGCCTTTTTTGGCAGTAGTATAAAGGTCGAACGGAGCCATTCCCTAGGTATTATTCCAGTTCTATATATTGTGTTAAATAGATCTAGGAGTATTTTAATAGATTCATCGTCCATAAGTTTGAGCAGTTCTACGGGAATTTCATCAGGACCGGGGGCCTTACCACTTTTCGCTTGTTTGATTGCATAATCTATTTCTTCTCTGATTATATCAGGCCCTGTATCATCTGTATATTCGTTTGAGATTTCTTGTCTATCTTTGTCATCAAAAAGTTGTGATATGTATTCTGTCCATCGATTCATTTTTTGTTGTAAATCTGTTATGAGTAAACCATCTGTATCTTTGATCTGTCCTGTCTGTGTTGTTCTTCTCCTTCCTGTCATTTCTTTAATCTTTTTGTGTACATTAAAAAAGTCATATTTGCGCTCCAGTTGTTCCAACTCCTGGCATTGCTCACTTAGCCATCTTTCTCTAGCTTCTCTTATTTTCTTTTTTATCAGTTTATCTGTTTCTTTGTATCTTATCGGATTATTTGTTTTGTGTACCCTTCTTTCACACATCAACTGTAGTATTTCCTCATTCATCCATTCTTTATGTTTCCTTTCTTTCGGTGTTAAATTTTCTCTCCCTGCCAGCATTACGGCATGTTTAATATTCTCCCATTTTTGGTCTATGTTATCAGTATTTCTATTCAGTTTCTCTATATTTTGTAAATTTTCTTTGATGTTCACTATTGTTTTCTCTTTTATATGTTGTTCACTCAGTCTTCTCACGTCAATTTGTTTCTGTATGTGTTTTTGAATGATCTTTAGTTTTATTCTTAATGTGACTACTACAGGATTGTGATCCGAGCCTATATCTGCTCCTGGGTAGGTTTTAGCTGAGAGTATAGAGTTGCGGAATCTTTGTCTAACAAGGACAAAGTCAATTTGATTTCTGACTACTCTACCTTTGGTGCCACTCGGAGATTTCCATGTGTACAGTCGTCTGTTAGGTAACTTGAAAAGAGTGTTAGCAACTACTAACTCCTCCGCTTAACAAAATTGTACCATACGGTCTCCTCGTTCGTTTCGTTCTCCTAATCCATAGTCACCCACGTAACCGTCCACACATCCATGTCCAATTTTGGCATTAAAATCGCCCATTACTACTGTAGTGTGATGTTTCTTCATTGATTTTAGAATTTGTTCCAGATCGTAGTAGAAACTTTCAATTTCATCATCATCTTTATCAGCTGTAGGAGCATATACTTGTATAATATTTATAATTTGTTTATTTGACTGAAGTTGTAGTGCCATTATTCTATCAGAGAAGGGAGTAAAGCTTGTTACACAGTTACTGATTTTCTTTGATACCAAGACAGCGACACCGTAACGATGAGTTGAACTGATGGTGCCTGAATAATAAAGTGTTCCACTATTATTCGTGCATTTTCCTGATCCTGGCCACTGTACATCACTTATACCTAGGACATCAATTTTAAGGTTTTCCATTTCAAGGGCTACATTAGTTAATTTACCTGCTGCAAAGAGGCTTCTTACATTCCACGTCGCTATTCTTAACATCTTAAGGTGATTGACATTACTTGCACAGGGATTTCGCTGGTTCACGACCTGAGAGGCCCTATGGTCTGTCTGTGGTTTTCCTCTCCTGCCGGATCTTGGGTTCCGAGGTCCATGATCAGTAACATGAGTGATTGATGTGACATTTGCCATCATGATTATACTAGGGAATCTTAAAGATCATTAATACAGTGGTTTCCCGTTGCCTTCTGTATCCTTACGCCGTTGACCATTCCTTGATTCATCCACCTTCGAGACAGATTTCTCTGTCTCAGGACAAAAGAGTGCCATACCACTTACCCACTCTTCCGCCCGAAGCCGTTGGTAGGTAAGTGGGGGATTGCTTATACCGGCAATCGCTCGGTGGAATTGTCGCCATATCTAGCTACCCTCACTTAGTTTAGCCTGCAGACCAATGCAGTTGCCCGGGGTGTGGCACGTGGAGCCATAAGTGAGAGTTAGTTGTCTTATGAGGACCAGTTATCAAGAACCATCTCCCGTCTATGACGCTCGATGTGGTCGTTCCGATAAAAGGTGCTACCTCTATAACACAACTCTACACCCCATGCAAAATTTAAAAAATGTTAATGTTCGACGTCATACTTGTAATATTATGACTGAAGTCAACTAGCTCATAAGCTAACGTCTAAAGGTGGGAAACTATCGATAGTCCTAATGTAATGTAATGTAAATTAGAGGTTTCTATCGATAATTTCCCACCTCTACTACTTTCATCTCTTTTTATTTCACAACGTATTATGTTTTCTATCTTTTGCGTTATTTTGCCGGTTTTTAAGGCACTCATCACTCTATATATATATATATATATATATATATATATATATATATATATATATATATATATATATATATATATATATATATATATATATATATATATATATATAATCATCATCAGCATCATTCTTAGCGTATCTTACCGATTATGGTGCAGCCTCCCTTACATAGTGGTTCATCATTTATACCCAGGATTGTCTAATATTCGCCTTTCTGTACCATGTTGGTTGTTTTTTTATTTTATAGTCCCATCATAAATTTGGACGTCCTCTTAGTGTACAAGTTTTGCAGCCTTATATCCTGATTGGAGTAAACACTGATCGAATGCTTTTTTCTTCAGCTGCCAAAGCCAGTTTCATTCTATTGTTGATTTCTGAGAGTAAGGAGCCAGCTTTATTTAGTCCCTATACATACTCAACTACTGTCTTAAGTGCAGTGTTGTTTATTATTATATTTTGGAGAACCACTAGCTCGTTGCATATAGTTTTTGCTTTTGTCAAGTTCTTTTGAGGCGAACTTCATTGCTAGATGCATTTAGGTCGCTTATAAATTCTTGTAGCTCTGCAGAATTATTAGCCAAAACGATGTCGTCTGCAAATCTTAGATGGCTGAAGTATTCTCCATTATGGGGTATGCCTTTGTTCTGCTAGTTTATTTTGCTGAGTATATTTTCTAGAGTCGTCGTGAAGAGCTTTGGCAATATTGCTTCTTCTTGCTCTCATAGATTGGCCAGACGGATTTAAGACTCCTTGCAAATAAAACCAGTAGGAAGATGAGACTTTTTTTATTTAAGACAATTTTTAAATGCATTTTCAAATAGTAAATAACGGTTTTGGTACATAAAACTTTATTTTAGACCTGAAGAAATTTATAAAGTCTTAAGTTAAGTAAAAAAATCTAAAAATCGAAAAGTTGGATTTAAGACACTTTGGAAATAATCTCACACAGAAAATATAAAAATAAATGAAGAAAAGGCTACTGAAGGTTAATGTAATGAAACAATTAACTAAACGAATATTTCCGCCAATTGAGATTGGAATACTGTAATCATACCTACCATCCTGTCAACGGAGATGCTCGAAATGTTTTGGGTATCATACTAGATAAAACAGTTTAGACGATTTAGACGATAAGAAATTCTATACAGCGCAGGAACGACACATGGAACAAAAGACAAACAATGCAAAGAGAATTTTCTTAATTTCGAAGATATGCCGGAGGTTCAGAGCTCTAAAAGAAATTAGTGCAAAAATTTCAAATTTGGTGTACAATGCATTATAAAATCCTACTTTACCATAAATTTAAGTGCAATATTTAATTTTTTTACTGTTATCTAGTACCTATTGATAAGTTTACATTTCTTGATAAACAAGTATATTGTATTAGTTGGAATTAAATCTATTGGTTTTATTAACTTGGTAAGTGTATCACATGTTAATCAAATTTTTGGTCATCTTTTTCTGTGCCATGTTTGTAGTTGCTTTTTTTATTAACTATATATGTATATGTATCATAATACTGTTGAGAGACCAAATGTTATGTCGATCTATCTAGAGTATTATATTGTACCTCATTGGTATGATCATGACCTTGATTATTTCATTTTTTTCTGTTAAAACTTATACTTTGTAAATTTTCTAGTTGCAGATATTAAATGTAAAATATTTTAACCTAAATTAAAGATCAAGATGGAAAAATCAATTATAATATTTACAGTTTTTTTGGGAATCACCTATTCTTTAGACGATGTTAAATGGAATAATTTTAAGGTAATATAAATGTATATTCTATTTATTTATTTTATTGCAATTTATTACTGCACTCAATTTATACAAATTTAAGCATATAAAGTAACATTTACTCTATAAAAAAACAACTTTAAATGACATATTACAAGCAAACAACGATTGATCACTTAGACAAGGAAAGAGAAGGGACGCGTAATCGTATGGAATTGACTGAAGCCGGTATATATATATATATATATATATATATATATATATATATATATATATATATATATATATATACATATATATATACATATATATACATATATATATATATATATATATATATATATATATATATATATATATATATATATATATATATATATATATATATATATATATATTATATATTATCATATTTTCAGTAGATTGAGAAATGGATATACAGGGTGAGTCATGAGGAACTTTACATACTTCTACCATATGTAGAGTCCCTCAGGGAGCATATCATGTGTCCACTAAAAAATGTCAACGCCTCTTCTTTATTAATTAACAGGGTGATTTGTGTAATTGACCATTTATTTCATTTTACTGTAGTGTTTATACGGCTCATTTGATTTTTTTATTTTTTGCATGATACAGTACACTACTATCAAGCATTCGACTGGTATTAGCTAAACTAAAAAATTCCAGGACTGGCTTTGGAAAAATTAATTTAGGGATTCGTATTAAATATTACACCCTGTATATATTTTTTTTAAAATGCAATAAATGATTTTCAAATTACATAAATAGCCAATGCAAACGACATATGCGACAATGGTGTCGCACTTTTATTAAATTTTTAGTGAACGATCGAATCTTACCAAAAATAGAACAACCATAATGAAGTATCAAATTATAAGGTAATTAATTTAAGCAAATGTTATAAATTTCAAACATTTTAATTGAAATGATAAACTGAGTCACTGCACAACAAAAAACAGTAACTACTAACAATAACGAAGAACAATTTAAAAAAAACTAAAAATATGTACATAGTTATGATAAACCCATAAATTAGAACTGGAAAAGATACAATAATGTTAACAAAATAAAAATAATTTAAAATAGATTTTCGAAATGGAACCCTGCAGCCTGTACACATTTTTGTTGCCGAATTGTTAATTGACGTATTGAATTACGGATACTCTGGGGATCGTTTCTAATAGTATTACAACAATGTATAATTCTATCAATTAATTGTTGTCGGTTATTAATATTCACTGCGTAAACTAGTTGCTTCAATCCTCCCCAAATATGGTAATCAACGGGATTGAAATCAGGGGATCTTGAAGGCCACGAAATGGGACCTGCACGTCCTATCCACCTGTTGCCATAAACATTATTGAGATGTTGTCTCACTGCCAGTAAAAAGTGTGGGGGTGCCCCATCATGCTGAAAATATATCCCTCGGATAGCAACGTTCGCATTGGCAAGCAAATTCGGCAAAATATTTTGTAGAAAGTTCAAATAGACCTGCCCTGTTAAAGGACCATCAAAAAAGTGAGGACCTACTAATTGGTTATTTATGACACCAATCCACACGTTAACCGAAAACCTTAACTGAGAACGACGTTCTCGAATAGCATGGGGATTTTCTTCTGCCCACACATGTGAATTTCGTGAATTATTTATCCCGTCTCTGGTAAATTGGGCTTCATCTCTAAATAGTGTCCTGTATAGCGTTGGTCGATCATTGTTAATCCATCTACAAAATTCCAACCTATCGATCTCATCTCCAGCATGTAGTCGCTGAACCATTTGAATGTGATATGGGTATAGATTATTTTTTTGTAAGACTCTACTTACTTTTGATTGAGTAATATTGAGTTCTCGACTTACTTGTCTAGTGCTTATTGTAGGGTTTATAGTAACGGCGTCCATAATGTCATCTTCCTGCGCTTCATCTACATGTCGCTCTGTTGTTCCACTAGGAAAAGTGCCATTTTCTCGCAAATAATTAAAAACTGACCCAAATGTTAGATGACTGGGAGTTCGACGATTAGAAAATGTCCTGCGATATTCTCTACTAGCAGCCCTACCATTCCCATTACAGAATCCATAAACAAATATTATGTCTGCATATTCTGTGGTCGAAAACTGATGTGGCATTTTGAACGAAAGTAACAAAAGGTCTACCAAAACTAACACAACGTACTTAACGTAGATATGACAGAAGAAATATGTATTCTTGTACACATAAATAACAATTGATAATGACAATAATGACAATGGGTATAAAATATCAAGAAACGTCAAACGGTCAACGCCAACCTTCATTTTAAACTTTTTTAGATTTATTTTTATTTAGTACAGTTGATGCAATGTATTATTATTTGACATAAAATTTTAATCATTTACAATCAACAAAAACTAACACATAGAAGAGGTTTGACTTTTTAATCAATTTAATTTATTATTTATCAAAAATAATGCCCCAATACGATCTATGAGTAAAAATTTAAAATTGAAAAACCATTGATTCTATCGTAGAGATAATACAAAGTGACAGTAAAGATGTTAATTTTCTACGTATTAGATTATGTTGTAGGAACTCATTTTAATTAAAATGTTTGAAATTCATAACATTTGTTTAAATTAATACCTTATAATTTGATACTTCATTATGGTTGTTCTATTTTTGGTAAGATTTGATCGTTCACTAAAAATTTAGTAAAAGTGCGACAACATTGTCGCATATGTCATTTTCATTGGCTATTTATGTAGTTTGAAAATCACTTATTGCATTTTAAAAAAAAATTTATACAGGGTGTAATATTTAATACGAATCCCTAAATTAATTTTTCCAAAGCCAGTCCTGGAATTTTTCTAGATTCTCTTGTAACGAACTATACATTTATATTTTGTATTTTTGTAGAATACACATTTTAAAAGGTACAATGACCTTGAAGATAAGCTGAGATTTAAAATATTTCAAGACAGCCTTAGAGAAATAGAAGCACACAATGATAAATACAACAAGGGAGAAGTATCTTATTTTCTAACAACTACTCAGTACGCTGACTGGACAAATGAAGAATTTAGATCTTTATTAAACAGTAACTTTAACAAAAAACTTTATACAAAAACTGAGAATGTAGTGTTTAAGTCAAAGGCTGAAATTCCGCCATCAGTGGACTGGAGAAATGAAAAAGCTGTAACGGAAGTTAAAGACGAAGGAACTTGTGGTTGTGGTTGGGCTTTTAGTGCGGTTAGTATTTGATGATATGTTTTTTTAACTTCACTTTCATTTACAATCTGTAATACTATTACAGTAAGCAAATTGTGTAATTATTTTACACAATTGCAACTTCATTATTAAAAAGTAACATGCAAAAGTTGTCCCATGACAATGTTCTATTTTTATTTTAATTTTAACATTAAGTATTTGTAAATTTGAGATCTACACAAAAAATATAAAAATAACTCAGTTTAGAAATCTTGTTGAAAGATCACTGAAAGTGTGTCGCTTTAGAGTTCGATTTGGTAGTGTTTTCATAAGGTTCTTTGCAAGATCGATAGGATGGTTTTCAAGCTCCAGAGCATATTATAATAAATTATTACTATATATAAAATTTTTTAAGGTTGGTACCATTGAAGGCCAGTTAGTTCTAAAAAGAAATCAATCTGCTACGTCTTTGAGTGTTCAGGAGTTGATAGATTGTTCAGCTTTTAACTTTGGCTGCACCAAAGGGTCCAATCGTTTTGCATTAATGTATGCCAGGGAATTTGGAATTAGTTCAGATGAACAATATCCTTACGAAGCTAAGGACGATACCTGCAAAAATATTACCGATAAAGCTGTAAAACCCATAGCGCAGTATGGAACTGTCGAAGAGTCAGAAAATTCTTTGGCTGAAGCTGTGGGTAAGTAAGTAAATTGTATTGTACAAAACAATATTTAATTTTTAACTAACATTGTATTAATGATTAAATCAGTTATAAATTATAAAAATTAAAATTTTAACAACTTTGTTGAATGTTGAATTAGAAGAAGGCTCATATATTTAATAAGTATGTACAATCGGAAAACCATTACAATTAATTTTGCCGAGAATAATAAACATAGAGCTCAATAGCCAAGAAAATATTATTAATCATGGTCCTCCATGAATAGCCATGTTAACCATGGAAGCCTAGACCTTACAAAGGAGGACATACACTATCTGAATGTGATGCCGGAGGTCTTTCTTATATCATGAAATCCCTTAAGTTTAAGACAAAAACCAACACCTCTAAAGATTTTCGAGAACACAATTAGAATAGGTACATGGAACCTTAAAAGTTTATATGCAGCAGGAAAACCCATCAATTTGATTCAAGGTATTAAACGATTAAGAATTATTATTATTGGCATAAGTAAACTGAGATAACCTGGATCGGGAATATATGAACAGAATAAAGATTAACTGCACTATTCTGGGAGCAAGGAAAACGACACACATCACAGAGGAGTGAAGTTAGTATGTTTATAACATCGCAGTATAAAAATACGTTAAAAATTGTATACCTGTTAGTAACAAAATAATATTGATCTTTTAATGTAAATATGATCCAGGTATACGCCCCTACTGCAAAGAAATACAATATTGAAGTAGAATAGTTTTTTTCTTCTTATTGTGCCGTCTTCTGATGAAGGTTAACGATCACTTTTTTAAACAATTCCCTATCTTTGGCAACGTGAAATATCTATTTAATACTGAGGTTAGTCCAATCTCTGATATTCCTCAGCCAAAATTTTTGTTCCTTCTCTACTATTCCTTGCATCATGACGTGTAGAAGACAGTATTTATCAAAAGGTAAAAGAAATAATAAATTAGACTTACAATCAATTTAATTTAACTATCAGACGACCGGTTTCGCTTTCTACAATATGCAAAGCATCTTCAGGTCACGATACAAAGTTAAATTAATGCTGAAAATAATAAACCCATATTAGGGTGTTGTCTAAGCAGACAAGGTTTTTATAAATTTGTGGGTCTTACCTTGTATGCTTAAACATTTTATTCGTTTTTAAAAACCACAGACATGTAATATTGGCATAATTACTGTAATTTATATAATTTATATCACCTATCTTTGTTTTACCTTTATTAGACAACACCCTAATATGGGTTTATTATTTTCAGCATTAATTTAACTTTGTATCGTGACCTGAAGATGCTTTGCATATTGTAGAAAGCGAAACCGGTCGTCTGATAGTTAAATTAAATTGATTGTGAGTAAGTCTAATTTATTATTTCTTTTACCTTTTGAAATGGACTTACACAAGCAACACATTCATGATTTACAGTATTTATCGTTTCCAATGATGTGGCTCAAACGCGATGTTTTTCGTATTTTAATTGTGTTTATAAGCTTTCTGACATGCCATGTCCAATTTGTCTTAACAGTTTTTCGTTTGAGAGTTTTGCAGTCCAAGGAATAGAGGTCTACAAGAATAGATTTAAAACAAGGCAAAGTTAAAAGCCTAAAAGGAAATTAAGCCACGTATATTTTGAGTAATTTTAACGCCAAAATTGGAAAAGGTGGATGATCTGACTTATAGGAATATGGACTAGAAGAGAGAAGGCAATAAACGAGTGGAACAAAAAGTGTATAAATGTAACAAGTAGTGGAAACTATGAAGGTACTATAATGGAGCGATGTAATAAAAATGTATAAATATAACAAAATGGTAATATAGAAATGTAAAAAAAAATGAAGGTTAGCTAGGAGGCTATGTTGGAGGGAGCAGAAGCTTCTCGTCAGCTGATTGATACAGTCAAATCCAGGAAACTAGCAGATCTTGGACATGTAGTGCGAGAAAAACATTATAATATTCATCGACCGATTTATACAGTTAAAATCGAAGGACATCTGGAAATTGGGAGAAAACAAACCTCGTGGTTTCAATTGACTTCTATGCAAAGATAGCTACTCCCCACTGGCTTTTCTTGGCTATTTCGATTTTTCCATTAATTTTTAAATTGTCTTAAAGCTTGTATTTTTCCATTATTAAAATTTGGTTCATTCTGTAAATGTATCAGTAGTTTCTTTCTTATTTTTGTACAACTATCTTTAATAAATTTTTGTTTAAAATACGGGTATATTGCTGTTAGCATTTTCACAAAAGCTTCAAAATCGTTAAAGTAGTTTTTTTATGATGCTACTAGATCCTGTGCACCATAAACATGTTTAAATAGGTCGTATATTTGATTAAAATCAAGTATAAATGGAGGCTTTTGCTATGAGATGAATGCCTTGTTGTAGTCTTTTTCTTGCTTTTTTTTTGTTTTTTGATGATCATTATTTGGTTTAACAAACGGGTCTAGACTTGGATTTTCTGAATCAGCGTTTTGAGCTGGGGGAAGTGTGACTATTTTGTTGGACTTTTTATAATTTTCAAAAACTGATACTTGGTTTTTTTTTTCAATTTGCTGTAGTATTTCCTTGCCTTTTACATAAAAAACATACCAAGGAATCTTGTGACAAAAAATTCTATAGTTGGTGTTACCATGATTAATTAATATGGATTCAGGTATTGAGGCAAGCGGTGGTGTGATTAAAATTTGTCGTCTAAAACTATAAACGTGGCTAAATTCCGGTAAATTAGCACTTATCTTGAGAAATGACATGCGAGACATGGTTTTAAAGTCAACTTTTAAATTTTTTAAGTGAGTAAATCATGCGGAATGCTGCTACAAACGTTTGACAGAATAAGTCTTTCTGCTGGAGTGACTCGCTTGCGTGCTTGGACTTGTTGGTTATTAATTTCTATAGACACTCCATAATTATTCATGAAATTTTCAACAACGTTTTTGTTTGCAAGGTACATACACACTCTGTTGTTAGAAAGTCATGAGGAAAATTGCATGAGGATATTTTTGGGCTCAATCAACGTTCCTAGTGGAATCACGTAATCTTGAAGTTTTGAGGCTTTCAATGGCTGGGAATACAATAGCTTGATCTTAGGTAGAAAATTGTTGTTCAATTACAGCAAAAGAGTTTTAGTATTGTTTTCCTTTTGGGAGCTTCTGTAGTTAGAAGTCCCGTAAGTTGGACTTAATATCGTTTCTTTATAATTAAAAATTAAATTTTGTGTGGAAGTGAACGCACTCTTATGCACTTATGTTGGGAAAGTATTTTATTTGGAGCTAACAAATTCGCACTTACAAGTATACCTGTTAGGACCGAACCTTGTGAATGAATCGGCATCCTGAATTATTTAAATATTAAAATTTATTTTCTTTCAGCTCGCATAGGACCGATTGCAAGCGTCGTATATGTTGATGAGATTTTGGGATGGAAACTGTATGGTGGAGGAATATTTGATAATCCTTCATGCACAGATTCGATTAATCACGGGATCCTGACAGTTGGATACGGCACTGCAGAGAAGGACTTTTGGATTCTAAAAAATTCGTGGGGAACCACCTGGGGAGAAAATGGTTACATGAGATTAGTACGTGGAAAAAAACAGTGCGGAATATATTTAGATAATTCATTTGCTATACTAGATTCGTAATTTTCACTTTGGTTGATAATAAATACAGTCTTATGAAATAGGAGCTGGAATTTTTAGGATGTTTTGTAATGTAATTGATATATCTATTAAAAAAAGAAATATAAATATACTTCGCCAAAAAAGTATCGCATCATCTATGAAACTGCTAATTTTGTATTAAAAATAATTTAAAACATGGATTTTTTACTGTTGTTTTTTTTGTTTTTTAAGTTACTTAAGAAGTATTAAAAGAAAAATTCAGAATGTACGGCAAACAAAGGTTTTATTTAATTTATTTCATAAATTAGAAGTAAGCGCACAAACAGCATTGAATAAAAAAAATAAAAATCAAAAGTAATGATAATCTAGTAAGACGTATTGCCTCCTCTAGCTCTTATAACATCTAGACAACGTTGTGGCATACTTCCAATTAATTTTCTTAGATAATCTTGATTGATATTATCCCATTCTACGTTTAACAACCGTTGCAGGTTCTGAAGATTAGCTGGCGTCACATTACCAGATCTCACCCTTCTGTAAAGATGGTCCCAAACATGTTATATTGGATTTAAGTCCGGGCTATGCGCTGGCCAATTAAAAACTAGAAAATTTGCCTCTTGAAGGTACTCGGTAGCGATTCTTGCGACGTGTGGGCGTGCATTGTCATGCATTAAAACAAAGTCATTACCAATAAATGGGGCGTAAGGAACAATATGCATCTCCAAAATTTCTCTAATGTACCTATCAGCAGTTAAGGATCCTCCATCTAGCTGTTCCAATTCAGTTTGACCCCTAGGAGATATTTCGCCCCAGAGCATAATAGATCCTCCTCCAAAGTTTGTCGCCGGTCTTAGGTTGCATTGAAAATAACGCTCGCCATCTCGTCTATAAACTGGTACTCTTCGATCCGAAGTATATAAACAAAATCTTAATTCATCTGTAAAGAGTATGTTACCGTAGTCGTGGATATTCCAGCTTACGTGCTTTCTTGCAAATGTTAGACATGCTATACGGTGTTCCCTTGTAAGTCTCGGGGCAGTGGCAGCTACTCTGGCCCTAATTCCAGACTGTCTTAAGATGTGCCTAACAGTTTCTGAAGACACACGTACATTTCGAGTCTCGGCTAAGTCATGTTGAAGTTGACTTGCAGTCACATGTCTTCGACGCAAAGGACTAAAAATCTATTGTCCACATGCGTAGTTGCTCTTGGAAGACCTGTTACAGCTCGTGTTTCATAAAGACCAGTCGCTCGATACTTTACACCCACTAAATTTGCCA
Organism: Diabrotica undecimpunctata; assembly: GCF_040954645.1. Taxonomy (NCBI): domain Eukaryota; kingdom Metazoa; phylum Arthropoda; class Insecta; order Coleoptera; family Chrysomelidae; genus Diabrotica; species Diabrotica undecimpunctata. Next base: position 19,712,117 of record NC_092809.1, on the reverse strand, counting down.
CATATCTCTGACTCCTTCCGTCTTCAATGAGGGAAATTATTTTAACCACTTGATCTCTCGTTAAATTTAAATTTATATTGTCACGACCTTCAATACTCAATATTTAATACGAAATTTTAAATTAAACGCAAACTGTATACTCTTTACAAAAGTAAAATGAAGACTGATAATATAAAAAACAGACAAAATAGCAATTAACATTTTTTTTCTTATACAATAAGCTGTATTTACAAATTTCTTTTTAATATTTATTCTAGCCGTAATATTCTTAAGGGCCAGAAAGACATAATTTAAATTAACCAAATGCTGTCAGAAATATTTGTAATTTTATAAGTGATGCGATACTTTTTTGGCGGAGTATATATTATACCTGCATCTGTTTACACCAGCCACGTACTTTATTCTCTCTAAAATCTTCCTCCATAATATCATCCAAATATCTGACCTTAGGTCGCCCCCTTCTAATTCTCCATACCGGTCTAATGGATTGGAGGGATTAAGCGTGATAATTTAGGATTGAAGCTGTAGATGAATCGACTAAACCCCTCTAATGAATTGTCTCCACTCTGATAAAGGCTGTCACCATTGTAGAAGACGTCTGTCTCAATGTTCTTATCAATGCCTCTACAATTTTTAGGAGATACTTATCCCTGCGAGCGGGGCAAGGCTTACTGGTTCCACTAGTCTAGACTGACTGGTTCCGCCCTCCCGGATTTACAAGAGGGTAGGGAAAGCTTTCTGGAAAGGAAGGGAATTAAGGACTTCTCGGTCTCAGGTCCTGCAAAGAGTGAGAGGCTATGGGCTTACGTTAGAAGCCGGAGCACTGCATAAGCGAAATGTGTATCTCTTCTAGTCTCGACCTGTAACGGCTAGGAATAACAAAACAAATTTCGAGTTTACGATGTATTAACTATACTGTACACTACAAAATATCAGTTATGACCAAAATGTTCGATCAGGCGCGAAGGGAGACGAGAAGAGACAAGCAAGGAATTAAAGGTCGGACAATTCCGTATTATTAGATATACCTTGGATTAGTATATAGATCTTAGTTACCTTCGCTTATCTAGGCTCTAGCTAGGGAATACGCCTCCAGTCTACAGGGATTTGAGATTGCGAACCTTCGAATCTCCAGTTGCCGACACTTATACATCACACTATCCCGTCGAGTTAAATAACGCGTCCACTGTCTGCGTATCGTCCGATCTCCACACTATGGCGTGGAGCGTCTGGCGTGACCACTTCCCACTGGTCCCCCTGGCGTCGGACCACTCTCGGCGCCGTGCTCTTACTGTGCTCTCTGACCCACTTCATTCCGTTTTTTATGTATTCGCCAACTCGTACATTAGATTCTTTTTGTCACGTCCATGTGTTAAACTGGATCACGTTATGTAAAACTTTATAGTCAGCTCAATTCTTCCCACTTGTTTAACAAATCGTACCTTGTATTAATTTCCAACAAGGTCTAAGTGTCGTAATTTTTAAACATTCAGGCTTGTGTTAAACTGGGTCAATTGTTTTGTTTTTAATTTAAAATGTATACGTTAAACTGTGTCGGATTTATTCTTTATTAATTTGGAATATATAATAATTACTTAAATAATTATTACTCTTTACTAGGCTAATTGTCCCTTAATTTTTCCTTTTTTATTTCCTTGCTGTTTACATTACACCGGTTTGTTAATATATTTATTTCAGCAGGGTTACTTTCAGCGTGATAAACAAATGAAGAGTAGACGCAACTAGTTAGAGTCTCTCTTCGGAAAGGAAAATCTAATGAGACATAAAGACCAATAGACTAAGATGGGCAGGACACGTAATACCCAGTAACAACAATTGCCTTATAAACAATAAGTCTTGAGAATGACCAGATGAAAGGATAGCCTCTAGGACGGTTTAAAATAAGAGGAAAGACACATGACATAAATGCGTGCCCTCCAAGTAAAAAACCTGGCAGGACCCTGGGCTACCTGGCCTTTCGGCATACGCCCGTTAACGAAACCTCTGCCCCTACGAGTCCGACACCAAAGTGAAGGTGCCACGGGGCGCGTACCAAAGACGTCCCGTGGGTCCCCCCGCGGGGGTACCCCGTAGGGTTACCACGACACGTCTAGCACAGGCAACCCGCGGGGGCTCCACCTTCCCCGTAGTACCTGTGTTGTGAGTACCTTGCCTACCCGTTACTCCCACACTACGGGCGGGTAGGTTCGGCAGGCGGAGGGATTTCCACCTCACGCGTAGACAGGTCGCCGCCGAGGATCTCTCCTCTACCACTCTTGGATCTCCCGATGGGTACGTGCCGGGACACCTACACCACTCCTGACCGCCGTCAGGAGCGGTATATCCGCACCCCTCCTGACCGAGGTCAGGAGAGGTATTTACGGGCCCAGCTCGTTCAACCTCACCAGGCTCTTTTGGAATGGGAGTAGAGTGGTCCCACGAGTAGTCTCGTCTCGGATACTAGGAATGTAGACCGGTGACCGTGTCGCCGAAGCGACCGTGTGCGTTTCTACCAACCCGACACCTCAAACGACGGCTCTCCACCTCCCTATTCCTACCCATTAGTCGCCTCTTACGACAGGCAGGGCTTTCTGACCCCGGCCGTATTCTTATCTCCGCGAGCCGGACGGAGAGAGGAAAGACACAGTCAGAAAGTATCTAAACAAAGTGAGAGTAAGACAATAGGAAATAGTGGCACAAGACTGACAAACTATTCACGAATATTTGTAACGCCATTGATGATGATGACGGCTACTTCCATCTACCCACACCACATTGCCTATTCTTCTTGGGCGGTTCATTTTGAGGGTTTTAACAAGGTCTGCATAAGAACAACTTTCTAAAGTTTAAATATTTATCGCTTTTTTCATAGCCTTTCATAGCTCCATGCATATAATTTTTTTACAGAACGCAAAACGTCCAGCTTATTTTCAACAACTTTTTCTTCAAGTTCAGTCAGCCAAGCCACTTATTCTATCTGTGAGACGACGTATTTATCTTGGCAAATATAGATAGATAGATAGATAAATAGTTTATTTGACTGTAAGTTACAAGTGTAAACCCTGTCAAAAGCAAGTCAAAACTAAAATTATAAATATTAAACATTACAAAAAAAAATGGAAACAATACATTAAAAATATTTAAAACAATAAAATACATAAAAACGTACAATATAGACATATAATTAAAATAATATTAAATTTGGTTATGTTGTGCCTTGGGCATTCACAGATAGACTCTCGTAATATTCACCTAATGTATAAGGACACATGGTCACTAGGTACTCTTTGACTTGGTTTTTAAAATCTGCAGTTGAATTAATATTTTTAAATTTTTGAGGAAATTGATTATACAGTAGTAAACCAAAGACAGTAGATGACTTCCTACTTATTTCTAAATGTCGATAGGGTACTACAAAATGTCTCTTATTTCTTGTGTTGTGTGAGTGAATATCACTGTTACATAAAAAAGTTCTTTTATTTTTATGAATAATTAGTAGGTATCCATAATTCCAAAATGTAAATTCCATACATTGTTAATATATTTAAATATAAAATCCCTAAATAGGTTTTTATAAGACCAACCATACGGAACACCTGCAATACATCTGACAATACATTTTTGGCCCTTTAAAAAGTCCTTTATACTAGAAGAGCCACCCCAGACAGTTATACCGTAACTCATTGTCGATTGTACCTCAGCAAAATAAAAAAGACGAAGGTGTTGCAGACTAAGTATTCTACACAAATTTCTCAATTGATAACATTTAGAATTGAGTTTGTTACATACATTCCAAGAAGAAGTCTTAAAAGATAAATGAGAGTCGAAAGTCACTCCTAAAAACTTCACAACAACTTAAAATACCCATTGATGGAAATACTTAAATCAGGTTTAGTAGAATTTGAACAAATTACGCTATGTATTACGCCATAAGTGGTGCTCATTTTTATCTTTTTCTACAATTTTCATTTTCTTGTTTTTGAGTATTTTATTTCTATATAATATTTCATAAGTATAAGTGTTATTTTTCAGTCCACCAGTGAATCGAAATAGTAGAATTCTTGCAGCGTTATTTATTTATGTATTTAGTTTTCTGAATTTGAATCATAAGTCTGATGTGTTGTGAGTTTTTATAGGTGTGATATCTTTATCTGCTTTATCTTGGGTCTTTTTAATTATAACAATATTGTCAGCACAGGCTGTTACCGAAATAAGTAATCCCTCACTTGTTGGTCTAGAACTATATGTGGTGAATTGGTTAAAAATTATAATTTTTCTGTATTTATGTAAATTATTACAAGGGTACAAATATACCTATCAGAGGCCAAGTAAGTCAGCTGTGAAATTGGTGTTAATATCCAACGCCAATTCATAAATATTTACAGGTTAACATCAATAAACCTGTAGAAGATACGTGACAAAAACTTACACGAATTGTTTGCTTGGCTGGACACTTCTGTGCCTTCTTTAGGGTATCCTCTAACATTTCGTTAAGCTGTTCAATATTGTTTTCATTTTGCATGTTTTTTTGAAGGTTTCTCTCTATTTCTTTCTGCCCTTGTGGCATTGTGTGTGACATTTTTAGTCTTTCTTACCATATTTCTTCTTTTCTTTTTTGCTCTTTTCTTCGCTCTAACCATTCTGTGGTCACTTTCGGTTGAAAATGTCAAGCACATGTAATAGATGCAATAAATTATGCATTTTTAAGGAACCAAAGTCTTACATCGATATCTTTGGTTACTTTGTGATTATTGCAAGTTGGTATTGTGTAGAGATTGTTCCAACGTAAGTGCTACAGAAATCAGAGCAATAGTGATGCCAAGTAGAATCATACCATATGTTTGCAAGGATTGTACTTCCAAAATTTTGATTGGGCTCTCAGCACGAGTAGATGTTTTGGAGAGCAATGTTGCATACATAAAGGACACTACTCAGCAGGAAATGGACACGATAGAAGAAATAAAGTCCCTTCGAAGGTAGCTGGACTCTTGAAATGGTTCTTTTTAGGTAAGCTTTAATAAACCTAAATCCGAAATTCTATCTGAAATATCCAGCCTGAAAGATATAAGAATACCCCAAACAACTGGTCCCATGGAACAAAACACAACAGACCAATCAGTGATTAACAAAATGATCAAAAGACAGAAAAGATCCAACAACATTATGATTTTTAATATGCCCGAGTATGGTCAGGATGACCATACTCGGATCATATTGTTAATATACAATGTATGAATGAACATGGTACAACAACCGTCAATCTTTCAATAGAGTTTTATGTTTTTGTAAACGGAATCTTGCTAACTTCACGGAAAAAACCAAAACTAACAAAAAGTTTGCTAATATTTTAACAATGTTTATTTACAGTTGCGAAACTGTAATAGGTTGTATAAGTTTTCTTAGTGATACAACATATTTTTGAACATAGTTTCGACTAATGGAAAAATTATTTCTTTATCTTTATCTAAATTTGACTTTATTGCAGCTTTAATAAAAAATAATATTAAAATTTTAGCTACAAATCCATTATATATATTTTTTACAAAAAGTATTGAATATTTTTGCAGAACAATGACATTAATTCTGAAATTTAAATTTCGACTGGGTCGAAGTTTAAAATGATTTCAAAATAGATTCAATAACGTTAAAACTTGCAACTAGTGATATATGAATGACTGATTATTGATTATTAATATCTACTCAAGATCAGCCTCAAGTGTAGACATCTGGTGAATTTGTTATTGTAAAAAATTGTTATTAAACTCTGAATGTTTCCAAATTATCACTCTACTATTTAAAATATTAACTAAATAAGGCACAAAAAAATAGTTTTCGAACAATATTAAGTAACATAATGTTGTACACTTATAGAAAATATACTTTTTTAGATAAAAAAATTGTTGGCTAATATTTCCTCTCTTCACAGTACCATGTCCATAAATGAATGTATATTGGCCATAATAATTTTATTTACGACTGCTCTGAACAATAGCCCATTTTAAGTCAACTGCAGGACAAATGTCTCCCCTGTTTGTTTCCAGAATGCTCGATTTTGTGTAATATGGATGTAATTTTTCGTCTTTTGTCGCAGATTATCTTGCCATTATATAGGTGGTCTTCCTCTGTCTCGTTTATCTGTTTTTAGTCTCCATTTGGTTAACTTACTTGTCTACCTTCTAGTTCTAATGAGTCAAACACTTTGTGGAAATCTATAAACATTAATACTATAGGTCTGTTGTAATTGTATGGATTTTTCAATGAATTGTTTTATCGTTTGCAGGTGGTCGTTGCTTCCAAACTCTCTGGTTTGGTAGATATCCAGTTTTTATCCAATCTCATTATGATTTTTGTGATGAGTTTGTACATATGGCTTAAAAGGCTAATAGGCCAATAGTTTTTTAGGTCAGTTTTATCTCCTTTTTTGTAGAATAATCATTACAGCCTTATTCCATTTAAACGGTATCGATTTTTCCCGTAAGCATAATTTAAAAAGTTATTGTTTTTGATGACTAGAGTCTAACCAACATTCTAAAGGGATTCGATAACTAAGCCATCATCTGGTAATTTAATATTTTTCATCTTATCTTTTATGATTGCTTTGTGTACCTTTTGATCCATCTTTCTTATTTCTTCTTTACTTGTGTTTGTATTTTCTTTTATGTTTTTCTCTGATATTTAATCAAGTATTAATGACCAATTATTAGTCTAATGTCGAAGTTATCATATGACAATTAATACTTAACTATTATTATGCTTAAATAATTCTTTATAGTTTATTTGTTTTAAGAAATCAACATGAAAATTGTAATAGTTAAAACTTGCAGCTAGTGGCTATATACTGATATATGAATGACTGATTCTTCGTCTAGCTTCACTAATTTTTCCCGGCAGTCCTTTTCAGATCATCTGTCCATCTCATAGGAGGTCTGTCTCTGAGTCTTTTGTGTTGGTATGGTCTCCAGGTTAAAATTGATCTGTGCCATTTGTTTAGATAGCTCCTAGCTACATGTCCAGCGTATTCCCATTTCAACTTATTTTTGCACCACATCGGTAACTTTGGTTTTCTGTCTTATCCATGTGTTTGTTTTCTTGTCCTTAAGTGATATACCTAGCATTGCTCTTTCCATCGCGTGTTGAGTGACTCTAAGTATATTCATATTCTTTTTTGTGATTGTCCATGTTTGTGCCGCATAAGTTAATATCGGAATAATGCATGCATCAAAAACTTTAGATCTAAGATGTAATTGAATTTGTTGATTTCTGAGTATATAGTTCAGTTTACCGAATGCTGCCCAAGCTAACTTTCTTCTTCTTTTTATTTCTTCAGTTTGAATTTCCCTATTTAGTATTATTTTTTGTCCTAAGTATATATATTCTTCAACTTTTTCTATAACTTTATCGTTTATTATTGTCACGGTGTCTTCGGAGTGCATGACTTTTGTTTTGTTTAAATTCATTTTCAGTCCTATTTTAGAAGATTCGGTATGTAGTTCTAAAAGCATGGTTTGCATTTCTTGTAGGTAGTAGCTATCAGGATTATGTCATCTGCAAATCGTAGATTACTAAGGTAGCGGCCATTGATGTTTATTCCCTTATATTTCCAATTTAGGTTTTTAAACACGTCCTCCAAAACTAAGGTGAACAGTTTGGGCGATAAAGTATCTCCCTGTTTGACTCCCCTGTTTAATGGTACAGGGTTCGTGTGTTCATTTTCATTTAGGTAGTATGTAGCTGTAGCTTGGTTCATAGTTTCTTTTATTAAGTTAATATATCTGCTATCTATTCTACAATTTTGCATTGCGTTTATTACGGCCGTGTGTTCTATGGTATCGAAAGCTTTTTCGTAGTCTACAAATGCTAGGAAAACTGGAAACTTGTATTCGTTACATTTTTCTATTAATATTTTTGTGGTTAACAGGTGATCGGAAGTTGAATAGCCTTTTCTAAAACCTGCCTGTTCATATGGTGAATTCATATGAATGACTGATTATTGATTATTAATATCTACTCAAGATCGGTCTCAAGTGTAGACATCTGGGGAAATTGTTATCATAAAGTACTTGCTTGTAAAAACAAGTAAAACATTGTTATTAAACTCTGAATGTTTCCAAATTATCACTCTACTATTTAAAATATTAACTAAATAAGGCACAAGAAAATAGTTTTCGAACAATATTAAGTAACATAATGTTATACACTTAAGTAAAAGACGGTTTTTGATAAAAAATATACTTTTTTTAGCTAAAAAAAATTGTTAGCTAATATTTCCTCTCTTCACCGTACCATGTCCATAAATGAATGTAGGCTAATTCGTCATAATAATTTTATTTACGACAGCTCTGAACAATAAAAAAGGAGACTGATTTAACTACTGACGTGGATTACAAAGTCACGTTCTTCTTCTATATGGACCTCTATTTTCATTATTTATAAAAAAAAATGCTACACACGCTCTATAAAGGGTCAAAAACAATTGGTTTTAAAATTAACACCTCAAAGACAAAATTTATGACCAACCTTGTAGTCAGCGGTAAAATTCTGATTGAGAGCCATAGCATCGATCAAGTAATAGCTTACAAGTATCTAGGGCATGAGATTCGCTTAGGCCGAGATAATCAGACAACTGAAATACAAAGAAGGATAGGCCTCACATGGGCTGCCTTTGGTAGATTGAATAACATTTTCAAGTCTGTTATCCCAGTTTGTTTAAAAAGAAAGGTTTTTAACCAGTGCGTTTTACCGGTTCTTACATATGGTGCAGAAACACTGACTCTGACAAAAAGAACAATAGATAAAATAAGAGTTACTCAACGCTCTATGGAAAGATCAATATTAGGTATTACCATCAGAGATAAAGTACCAAACCTAGAAATAAGAAGAAGAACAGGAGTCACAGATGCAGTGGAAAAAAATAGCCATAGCTAAATGGGCTTGGGCCGGACATGTTGCCAGATTAACGGATGACAGATGGACCAGAAAGATTCTGGAATGGCGACCAAGGCAAGAGGCATATCGAAGCAGAGGACGACCACCGACTAGATGGACGGATGATATCAAGCGCATCACCACAAACTGGATGCAAGAAGCACAAGATAGAAATAGGTGGAAAATTTTACGGGAGGCCTACGTTCAGCAGTGGACAAATATAGGCTAATTGATGAATTAGATAAAGGATTTTATATTGTTCTGGGTCTCGCATGACATGGGCAAAATACTGCAAATTTTGTATTTTTACCATTTTGAGTAGTTCGAGTTGGTTTTTTAAAACCTGACCAAATTACAAATAAAGATGTCATCAGAAAAATGGAGAAATACCGAGATAAGAGAAAGCTACAGTACTTTGGATACATTATGCGAAATTAATCCAGATATGCCCTCCTACAAGCCATTCTAGATCCTACAGGGAAAAATATTTGGAAGGCGAAGTCCAATAAGAAGAAGAACATCCTGATAAAAAATCTCATAATCTGATTGATCTGATACCTAGAGTCAAATTAAGGGAAGCAATTAATGATCTCGGAATCCGACAAACACTAATAAAAGCAGTTAAAGCACTATACAAAGAAAACAAAGTAGCTGTTAAATGTGGAAATAAAGCCTACAATCCATTTAAGACGACAAAAGGACTTCTACAAGGCTGTGCTACGTCCCCTAGTCTGTTTAAAATATTCTTGGAAAAGACACTCAAACCATGGAGGAGAAAGTGCGAAGGAATGGGCATACCAGTAAGAGACGAATACCTATACACCTTAAGTTTTGCCGACGATCAAGTAGTCATCGCACAAGATGAAGAAGATCTCAGCTTTATGCTCAGAAAACTAGAAGAAGAATAAACGGAATGGAAATAAACTTAGAGAAAACCGAATACCTAACAACAGAAAACAAGGATATGAGAAACCTAGAGATAGACGAGGGAAGACAAATAAATGAAACAGATAAATTCAAGTATTTAGGAACCATAATATCGAACCAGGGAACAACAGAAGAAGATATAAACAACAGACTGAGACAAACAAGAAACTGTATAAGACAACTAAACTCAGTGTTGTGGGATAAGAACATTACGATAAAGACAAAAAAGAGAATATATAACACCCTGACAAGAAGTATCCTGACATATGGGTCCGAAAACTGGACAATAAACAAGAGAAATAGAGGTAGAATAAGAGCAGTAGAAATGGAGTTCCTGAGGAGAAGCTGTAGACTTACAAAAAGAGACAGAATTGAAAACGCAGAGATTAAGCAAAGAATGGGAGTGCAATCAGACATAATCGACTATATAGAGGAGAAGAGACTATCCTGGTACGGCCACGTCAGAAGAGCGGACAGAGGACGCTGGATAAACAAAATCACAGAATGGAGCCCGATTGGAAGAAGAAAGAGAGGAAGACCCCGAAGGTCATTTAGAGATGAAATCGACGAGGCTATGGAGAAAAGAACCCTGCGAGATGGAGACTGGAATGACAGGGAAAATTGGAGAAAACGGTTGAGTGAAGGAAGACAGTGAAAACTGTGGAAATCCTTAGTAGTAGTATAATCTGATTCAGCACAACATTTCTGCAACGTTGCCGTTCTTCTTCTTCTTGATGTGCCTATACGTAACGAATGTTGGCGATCATCATGGCAATCTTTATATTATTTGCAGCAGCGCGGAAAAGCTGCACAGATGTTGTATTGAACCAGATTCTGAGGTTCTTTAACCAAGATGTGCTTCTTCTTCCTGGACCTCGTTTTCCAAATATTTTTCCTTGCAGGATGGTTTGAAGAAGGGCATATCTGGATTTATTTCGCATAATATGTCCGAAGAACTGTAACTTTCGGGATTTGATGGTGGTCAGTACCTCTCGGTTCTTATTCATTCTTCTGAGGACCTCCTCATTTGTAACTCGGTCAGTCCAGGGGATCTTAAATATTTTCCGATATAGCTACATCTTAAATGTTTCCAGTTGCCGTAGACAAGATAAATATTGCCGTGATGATCGACAACATTCGTTATGGATAGACAGAACAAAAAGAAGATACAACATATAAACTATTTACACTAAGTAAGATCATCTCATTTACTGTTCGGGTTACGTTTTAAATGCATACCAGTGGGCATGAGTCTTCCAAACTCATACAAGACCTAGAAAGTATAAAAGCAATAAAACCCAATATTGGGTTTTAAAACTTAAGTGACTGAAATCTGTTTATTTGGGGCTTAAGAGGTAGATAGAACATCAGAAGAAGGAAAATAAATTTTAGATCCCCTGTCAACTTGTATTGTTAAGCATGGTAGATGTCTTCGTTTACCTTTTCTTTTTTTCACAGCTCTTGACTGTGCAGTCCTGGACGTAAGGTTTCTCCCCTTGGTTTCTCCCCTTAGTTTCCATTTTAATGCGTCTCTTGCTACCAAGTACCACTGTATTTCTGCCTTTTCTTTCACATCGTCCAGCCATTTTTTTGAAGGCCGACCTCACCCCTCTTATGTAATCTAGGTCTTCACTGTACGATACGTTTACTCAACCTGGTGTTATCTTCCCTGACAACATGTCTTACCCAAGACCACTGAAATAATACATTGCTTTATATAACGTTCACTACTTTTCTTCTTGTACGTATTTCTTGATTGCGCACGCGATCTTTTTGAGTAAACTCTTTCTCATATAGTTTCACTGGACGCTATGTTACACTAATTTTGCTGGCGGCTTTTATAGTCAACGTAATTGTTTCTAGACCGTATGTCATCACTGGAAGCATGCAAGAATTTAAAACTTTTGCCTTGAGATATGGGATTAGGTTTTTTGAGGGAAATTCTAAGCTTGAAAACGGTAGTCCATGTCATTCGGCTTCATCGGTCTATTTCTGCGTGTTGGTTTTCTCTGCTCAACTTTATTAGATAACTTAAGTCAACGTATACTGACACTTCCTTTAAAGTAAGGATCATGATCGGTGTATATTGGTATAAAGGTCACTTATAAATTAACACAATATATTAGGTATATGAATTAAGATTTCAAAAATCAAATACTTGTCTTTTGTACGTAAGTACTTCAAATATTTCATATCACTAATATACGAGAAGATAAATAGTTTGTTCTGATGACATATTATATCAGTATAGTTCTAGTTATCAAAGGTAAGAATTTTAAAATTGTAATGTGTTACTTTAAGTACGTATATTAAAAATTAATTGTTAAAATAAGTTTACCTATCATTTAGCAGAAGGCAGCAGTGATGTATTAAATGGAGACAGATGCGTGTTTGCCGAATTTAAGAAAAATGTGAAAAACATTGAAACATTGAAAACGAGTTTTGTTGTTATGCCAATTATCTATGTGTTATGCAGTAACCAGTAACCATGGAAATACGAATCACATAGTTTTGTTTGGCAAAGCGGCGTCTCCCAGTAAACATTTTGGCGTCGTTTGACTATCAATAATTATTGTATAACGTCATAGTGTCTTAACAATACAAATACCATTTTTATCCCTGACACCGTGACGTTATATAATCGTGGTTGAAAATCAAACAAGGCGCTTTGTTCTACAATCCCTAATGTCTCTGTTCAATCTGTAATGACAGAAGCGGTTGTCCACGCCATCCTAATATTTGCTTTTTAAGAATTCTATAATAATTGATAATAAGCATATTTTTTAATTGAAATCTTTGCTTCATTTATTAGTCTAATGTCTAAATCTTATTAGTCTAATGTCAAAGTTATCATATAACAATTAATAGTGAACTATTACTATGCTTAAATCATTCTTTATAGTTTATTTGTTTTAGGAAATCAACATGAAAACTGTAATAGTTTTAACAGCCTTGTTTATAGGAGCCATTAACTGTGATTCTGACCACTCGGTCTGGATAGAATTTAAGACCAAACACTCAAAAAATTATAGTGTACATGAAGAACCTACTCGTTTCTCAGTTTTTCAACAAAACTTGCGAAACATCGAACAACATAATGCAAAGTATAAGAAAGGAGAAGTCTCATACTTTCTTACTATCACAAAATTTGCTGATTGGACTAAAGAGGAGGTTCAGCAATTTTTAAAACCTCTTCCAGAAAATGAATTAGCATTTAAAACCGTAGAACAGAATCCAGTAGGTGCAGATTATCCTACTTCATTTGACTGGAGAGACCATGGAGCAGTCAGTGAGATTCAAGACCAAGGACTGTGTTTATCGGGATGGGCTTTTGCAGCTGTAAGTATTTGAAAAACTTTATAATTCAAATTGTCAAGTTCTTTCATGGTTTTTTCTTTACATTTTGACTTACAAGAAGAAACCAATAGTGAGAAACACTGATAAATTATCTTTTAAAATATAAATTGTAAGTAATAAGCACGTTCTTTTACAAAAATATTAAAGCATGGGTTTGGTTAAAACCAGACAGTAAAATAAAAAATTATTAAGTATTTATCGTCAGCGATCATATTTTAATGAGAGCTTAAGCTTATTAAGGTATCAAGATGAAAAGAATGTTATTGATAAGAACTAACACAAAGAAAAAATACTAAAAACTCAGCCACAGCCTAAATTACTTTAAAATGTCACAAAAAAATAGCTTCAGAACAATAAATAAGATCTAGATAAGAGAAGGGAGTGTTCTAAAAATGTCGTCAGAGCTACAGCGGCCACCCCACTTTCGGAGTACGGTACGTGCGACAGTCAACAAGCACAAGTAAGAGAGGGTGGTTTTAGTTGGTAGGCAGGATAATAGATACCTGAATATTTGACATTGCTATCTTTAGTACTTTAAACTAAACTAAAACCCAAATTTTAGGGACTCAAAATGGAGGTAGCATAAAAAATTTCAAGACCCCCCTCCTCAGACACATTTTGGGTGCGCCACTGTTTCAGATGTCCCTAAAGACGCTCTGAAAGTGCTTGGGCAAGATTTAATAAAGAATTGTGGTCGATATGTCCCTTTTGTTTGTAAAACTTATACCTTTCTACACTAGAAGTTTTACATTTCTCTGCAAGTTTATTAAACTATGGTATAAAGCCAACCACTATCATTCTTCTCTTTTAATAATTGATATAATATTAATAGTATTGATCTTAAGGCTATATTTGCTTTAAGGTATATCTTTGTACAGGTTTTTACCAGCTTATTTTTTTAGGCCGGAGCAGTAGAGGGAAGATATGCAGCTTTAAAGAAGGAATTAATCGCTTTGAGTTCTGAAGAATTAATAGATTGTTCTACATACGAGAATACTAAATGTAATAATGGAGGTATTGCCGAGTACTCCTATTATTATATTCAAGGCAGTGGTCTTAGTTCCACTGAACAGTACCCATATACAGCGTCCAATGCAGTACCATCAACTTGTTATGCCAAAAACATTACAAATAAACCTATTCAACCTTTCGGTAATTTTGGAACTATTCAACAAACTGAAGATGCTATCAAAGGATTTATTGGTAAGTGTGATAATGTAAACTACGTAGTATACGCTTTACATTGCATTTCGTTTATTTGTATATTTTATTGCACTGTAGCTCCAATATTATCAAGGCATTCATTTTCATAAGGGTAGCACATCCATTAGTATTTTCAAAGTTTGAGAAGCTACAGGACAAGCAAATGTACCAACAATAAATTTTCTACAAACATATAAGATGAAAAAGCTAGATTTAGACTAACGGAACCAAATTTTAAATTTTGAAGATCACATGAGACCGCTATAATAATTGTTTAGGCCTAAACGATTGTCATACTTGGATGACTTTGTTTCATAGAGGTTCTAGAACTTATATTACTGAAAAAATTAAGAAACAAACAGCCAGCTTACGTTATATGGCTTAGAATCTTTAAGTGATCTAATCAAATCCCACAGAAAACGAATTTCGTACCTGAGAGCAACATTACTTACGATCTGAGAGATCTATCTATTAATACTAAAATTTTTAAATTTCTAAATACTAAAATAAAATTTATAAAAAATATGATTAATTTTTATCAATTAAATGGTAAAAAATAAAGTATTTGATCAATTAAACAATGAATAATCTGCTATTTTTATTTGATACAACAAAATATGATTCGAAGAAGTTATATTTCTGAACGAAAAGGAAATAGCCTATTCAGAATTAAACAATGCTTACAAGACTTAAAGTTTTTGACTGATATCATGGAAAATTTAAAAACACTGGCTTTACAATTGCAGCGAAAAGATAAAATAATTATTGACCTCTTACAATCCATATTTCGTTTTCAAAATGAATTAAAACTTCTTCAAAAGGACATTAAAGATAATAAAACATTTTGTCATTTTCCTCGAATTAAAAAAAAATATTCCAATATTAAACTAGAAAAAAAAATCGTATTTTCGTACTAAATTAATAATAATCACAAACCAGGCTGAACCAATTTCTTCAGAAAACGTATAAGACATTATAAAGGCAATCTTTATCTTATCTGCAGCAGCGCGGAAAAGCTGCACAGAAGTTGTATTGAACCAGATACCTATTGTATAGTATTGAAATAGTATTGTAATAATTCGTGAATGAAAGTATTTTAGCAAGACTATAGGTTAGATATACGAGAATAGGGCGAAAAAGAACTTGAATCGAGGAAAAGTGTTTAAGTGCAGCTGTATTAAATGTATCAAGCAAGCAATTTGATTTAACCCAGCCTGTGAGATTTGTGCAACCTTTTTAATAACATTCGGATGCATCAATTCGTTGGAGCGAGGTGTATTAATTCTTGTAGATAGGAACCACTCCACCGCGTTCCAATGCTCCATACTATCCCTCTCCCCTATAGCACTCTGATGCGCGATAGGGGCACAACTATGTATCAGCCAAATGCTCTTTGTGTGGGAGTACTGAGTACATGAACTCCAACAGAGTTTCCTAACCCGATCAATTGCAGGTTAGCGTGAGGTGCTTTTACTTGTTATCTTCAAGTGATACATAAGTATACTCCCTCTATAACGAACACGGTTATTACGAGTTTTCGCTTATAACGAGGTACATTAGATGTCCCGTGAAATTGTTATTGAACTATAACCCTCTATAGCGAGGCAAATTTGGTTACACCGAGGGAAAATAAGATGGAAAACGTGTTTTTTACGTTTTTGACCTGGCTGTGGCTATAAATAAACATATATAATATACATATAATACACCTTTACCTTCTGCCCGCAATAAACTTCTTTACAATAATTTCAACTATTTCACATCTTTAGAAAATATGATAGAATGATACTGGACAATTTAAACCAGTCAAAAATGACGAGACTTCTTCCAATTGCAGAAGCAATAGTTTATGTTATCCTTGAAAATACGCTTTATACATTATGTAGTTGGAAAAAATGTAAGTACAGATTTTTTGTTTTAACGTATTTCATAGCCAATAAAAGTAAACAACTTTTTTTCAAAAACGCCATTCAAGCAATATTTATTAGCATCTTATACTGCGCCGAATGGCTTCACTATAGGAAGTTATTGTTTTAGAAAACTACATATTCATATGTATTCACAGTATTACTATTGTCTGATATAACGAGATCGGCTTATAACGAGGTAATTAGTCTACCATTTCAGTTCTCTTTATAGAGGGAGTCTACTGTATATCATCAAACTAAAATTGCTTGCTGGGGTCTTAAGACTCCGTTCCGGGCTACGCTCAGGTCGGCGACTCAGTGCTCGAGGATGTGGGCCCTTTGTGCCTAGGTTTTGAGGTTTTTATTAGTTTTTTCTGTTCGTTTGCGTCTCTTTTATTAGTAGAGAAAGTAGTAGATTTTGTTCGTTTGCGTCTCTTTTATTAGTAGTAGAGAAAAACTTATATTGGTTTTAGATTCTTACTTAAAAGCTAGATGCATGAAAATTACAAACACCAAAAGTATATACACCATTCCACTGTTCCTATTTGAAGTTGTACTTTGCTATTTTCTAACACGTATTTAACAATAGAATTCCATATATAAGAATTTATGAGTTATTTTTTACCATTTCAGCTGATTATTCCCCAATCTCCACACATGTACAAGTTATTGAAGACTGGCTCTTGTATGGAGGTGGTGTCTACGACAACCCACGATGTGGTAATGGCTTAGCAACACTCAATCATGGGATTCTCGCTGTTGGTTACGGAGTCGATGAGAAAGAAGGAAAAGAATACTTCACACTTAAAAATTCTTGGGGTAGCGATTGGGGAGAAAAAGGCTACATTAGAGTAGTTCGCAACAAAAAGCAATGTGGTATTAGCACCCGTGCCTCATTTCCCATTTTGTGGTTTGAGTAAACATATTGTTGCAGTCAAAATTGATCTGAGATAATAAAAAAATGTATATTCGTTAGTATTATTCTCTTAATATAATATACCCTGTCAATATAAAAAAAAAATCGGTTGCCTGTAAAGTCGGTTTTACGGGCGAAGATTTTACGTGACAACGTCTTTTTCTCGGTAGAATATTTATTGATATGAATATTATTAAATTGCACAATAGGAACAAGGAATTGAATAAAAATAATAATTGCACAAATTTTAACTATAGAAATATATTTTGTTTACTAAAAAATTGTACATGTAAACTTAAACTTAACTAATTTCTATTTGAGTGATTTTGTTGAGGATAGGACGATGATAGGAGAAATAGCATCGCACCAGCGGACCGATCATGTTTGAGTGGGAGAGAGACGCAAGGCATTCGCCGGTCCGGCGGGCCTCTCTCTCGTTCGGTGACTCATCGTAACAGACGTGAGCGGGCGTTACACTTTTTCATGAGTGACTCCGAGCCACAACCTAATTTAACACGTTGTCACGTCAAAACTTTCAAAAGTAGTCAAAAGGCAATTTAACAATTAATGAATTTTGTTTGAAATTTACTCAAAGAAGAAATATTGTTAGAGAAAATTGAAAATTTGATAATATTGTTAATAAAAGGTGAATTATAAGGAATTTTATATACCCTTTATGTGTTATCTAATCTTTAGTTTCTGTAAAAATAATCAAATATAAACCAATATGTTTATTATTTGTTTTTAATTAATTGTTTGGCATAAGTGTATTTTTTTATTGTGTTCCTACCAGCGCCAGCGTTAAATTGTTCTTCTGCAATTTTTTGCGGTTGCTTACGAAGTAACGCAATTGTCGATAGTACAAATTTCTGTTTGTCTTGTTTTGACTAGATATAAAAAAAATGCAATTTTGATTTCCTCTATGGTATTAAACTAGTAAAAAATTATAGATTCCACGATCACAAATTCCAGTAAATTAACCCGGCACCAGTGTGGTAGACTAAAATGTAAAAACCTGTGTGGTGGGGTATTAGATACCCTAAATTAAAAAAAAAATTGAAATAAAAATAACACATTTTTAGAAAATTTATATTGTGATTTATATTTCAACATATAACTAACTTAAATGAAAACAAACTAGTGTTTAGAAACAAATTGCAAACTAAATACTTGAATATTAAAAAAAAGGTTTCATTTTACAGCATAAAAAAACGCCAAACTCATTTTTTCTCGATTATAAAAAAAAGATCAGAGAACTAGTAAAAATAAATGAATGTTTGGAAAAACCATAGCATACAGAATATATTTTAATTGTTTTTAGCTAAATAGCAAGAATCACAATGCAGCACTGAATGCTCTAAACATATAGCTTTTTTACAAATCACACAATTATAAAAGGTCTTTCTGTCATTTTTTCTCGGGCAAACATTACATCTTTTGACTACTTTCGTTCGTTTACCTGATTTCACTTCATCATTTGTTACAGTTCCTTCAGGATGGACTTGTAAATTTCGCGGAAGCCTTAAGTTGGTAGACCGAATTTGTTTGTATTCTGTTAGTAACTGTATTGCTAATAATTTCAAAAATTCCCTTCGTTTTGACTAAAAATCGCCAGTATTTTGTTGATACATTACTCTAGCATTTATACCTGCAATGTTGAGTATCATATAAAAAATTGTAATGGGCCACCTTTTGCTATTACGCGAAATATCGTATGAAGTCGACAATTCATCTACCACATCTACCCCACACTTTGTAGCGTTATAAAAAGAAATTGTTACTGGTTTCTTACTTTCGCCAGTATTATCGTCAATATCAGGAGTGTGGTGTAAAGTTAACATTAAAAAAACTACTTTTCCTTTTTTTGGTACATGTGAAACTAGCGTTATACTCTCTTGAAATCAGAATTTTGAGGAATATACTGGCCTGTTCCTAGATGTTATAAAACTTTCAGGTATTTGCCTTTTGTTTTTTCTTACAGTTTCAGTAGACGTCAGTTGATGATCTTTTAAAAGCTTCAGCATCAGCTCATAACTTTTCGTTTGGTTCCAAATATTGGAGTTACAAGTCGGAGAACTACGTCGCTAGGTTTATTGCTCAATTGGAAGGGTTCCTCCTCTATAGTTCATCAGTAGTAAGGTATGCGCTTGGCGTATAGATTTCTTGGCTATTTTGCACAAATTTTTCGAAAATTCCTCTAATTGCGGTCATTTTATCAAGTTTTTTTCTTTCTTCTCCATTTTCTATATTGTTAAAACGTAGACAAGACTATAAAAAAATAAATCGTTGTAAAGACATCGTTTTTCTAAATAAGCTTATTCTGGTTACATCGGTAGACCAAAGATCTTTTAAATTAAGCCGAGCAGACTTGAACACCCCAGCCAAATACAATAGTTCAAACAATGCTCTTATTTCAGTTGCATTGGTTTCTCGAACTGCATACTGATGGTTTTCATCGTAGCAAGTGGACTTCCTTCTTATTTTTATATTAAGTAGTCCAAGTTACGACATCATCCATCATACTAGGTGTAAAAAGTAAATTGAAACATTCCACGGAAGTTTTCGCCATTTTTGCATTTCGTTTTACACCTGGTAAATGCGTAATAATATTTACTGAGCATGTTCTTTTATTTATAGAAAAGCATGTTGAAGATTATTTAGTGCCGTCCTTACCTACGTAATGTTTTTTTTGACTCTTCTGTTCTTACCCCAAAAGGTTATTTTCGATTTCTATGTCAGCCACCGACTGTTCTAAATCAACAGCATCTTCCTCACTGTCAGAGTTGTGGCTACTGTTATCTTCATTGTCGGATTCGTTCTCGCTTGCATATCCAATTACTACATCATCGTCTTGAGAATGGTCCCATAAAGCTTGAAGCCTTGCCTGCTTCCGTTCATATCGATAAGCCATAATCTAGAACAAAAACATAGGTAAATAATTTATGTATAAAATTTCACATTTTCATTAAAAATAAATAATTTCAACGGAAATTATATAAAAATGTGAATGCCCAACTCAAACAATACTACCATAAATATATTAACTTACCTATGTGGTGGAATAAAATATGTGAAACCCCAACGACGTTTGGATCAAAACAGCGATGCATGCGTTCACTTCTAAAGTAAATCAACAACTGCGAGACCTGGAGACCTCCTTCAAGGTTCTAACGAAAGGTACTGAAATGCCTGTCGCGCTAATTTACCGATAAAAATATTGGCGCTAATTTTTAACTCACTGAGGTATGTCATACCCCACCACACTGGCGCCAGGTTAAGAATGATTATAGTAGAACGTTTTTTAGCATTGTGTATAAAAAATGCATGTTACTCATGATAACAAGTACAAATTTATTCATCAGTTATAAAACTATAAAACGATAAAACTGATATATTATTAAGCATGTTGTTTTCTTAAATTTAGCAGAATAATATAAATAATTCTGTTTCTAAGTACTTATTAAAATGTATTTTTTAAATATTTTATAAGTATTCTCAATTACAGTTTTCCAATACTCCTTTGACATCTCTGACATCTATACGGGAGAAGCACAATCTTGTAAGTGTAGAAGACATCTTGAATGATCTTGAAATTCTACTTTCCACATTTACTTCAAATTTCAACAGAGGTGATGGCTGTTGTTAAATAGCTTATTAACCATATCTTAAAACTATTTAAATTTAAAAGTGAATCTTAAGTCACAGACTAATTAAGTACTATATTCCTTAGGAAGGAACAAGAATTACAAGAATTTTTAGATACCAGATTCTCCTGGATTAAACTTACTAATCAGTAACAAATAATTTTAAGCAGCTACCTAGTAAGTGAGAAATAGCAGCTAAATAATATTACTGAATCACAGTATAAAAACAATCACGGTTTCTATAACTCTCTACTACTGAAGACGTATTTTATATGATCCTTTAATAAGTTTTATGTTTAAGTTTATGTCATATTATTTTGACATAAATTGACTTTATATTGACATATACGCATGCACAGTTATTTTTCCTTTATAACAGAGCTTTAATAAAATAAACGCCACCTGTATTTAAATTAATCAATGTTAAATAAAATTTGTATGAACTCGACGGTAAAAAATCGATATCTTTTGATCAGAGTGTCAGAGAGAGCAGTTTTAAACATTTTAGATCGTTTGTAATGTGAAATTTTAAATTCAGCGTTTTTTAAGCATATTTCAAATGCCTCACATTTGTTGTCAAAACAGAAAACTAAAATTTCATGCTGTAGGTTTTGAAGAATAGGTTTTCGTTATGAAAACTCCATAGTGGCCGGTCAATTAAAGGCATACATTGCATTGATCTCATAAGAATCATAAAAAATGTCAAAAATCACGCCACGTTTATTTATTTAACAACTTTATAAAAACAGTTGATTTGCAGCAAAATACAAAAACTGCAATTTTTACTTTTAAAACGCGTCTTGATTTTTGTGGATAAGACACTCGGATCAAAAGATATTGAATGTTTTGTACCGTCGAGCTGATACAAATTTTATTGAGCATTCATATCGAGCGCGTAACTGGCATTTGAAATCTATGATTGCTTCAATCGTTATTTCTGAGAGAACAGTCCACTCTACACAAAAATTGCCAATGAACGTTTTTGTTAATGAAATAATGAAATATAATAATAATAATGAACGTTGTTGTTAGTGAAATCGGACATCCAGTTTATATGTGTTTTATTGACTTTGAGAAGGCCTTTGGTCGAGTAAAATATACTGAAATGATAGCCATTCTTCAGCAGGTAGGTATTGATAATAAAGACCTACGCATTATTAAAAATCTTTACTGGCATCAACGTGCAAACATCAGGATTGGCCGGGACACCTCTGAAGTGCTTCAAATACAAAGAGGAGTAAGGCAGGGCTGCATTTTGTCCCCGCTACTATTTAACATCTATTCTGAGTTCGTTTTCAATAAAGCAGTGGATAATGTTCAATGTGGTATAAAAATGAATGACGTCAATATTAATAATTTGAGATATGCGGATAACACAGTGTTAATTGGAAGCAATTACAAAGAACTTCAACATCTAATTAATAGGATTACCACAACGTGTGATGAATATGGCCTTAAGCTAAACACTGCAAAGGCAAAGGTGATGGTCGTCAGTAAAACGCCAATACAACCGGAAGTGGTAACAGCTTATGGCGAACAACTGGAGAGAACTAACAGTATCACTTGGTTGTGGTTACCTTTGTTGTAATCTAAATGAGAACTGGGACATGAGGAAAGAAATTAGAATACGGATAGAGAAGGCCAGAGCTGCATTCTTTAAGTTGAAGAAACTTTTATGTGGAAACAATGTTTCTTTAAGTCTGAAAGTTGGATTAGTGAGATGTTATGTGTCCTCTACTCTTTTGTATGGTATCGAAGGTTGGACACTTCTCAAGAAACTGGAAGCCTTTGAAATCTGGGTATATCGGAGAATCCTACGAATAAGTTGGGTGGATAGAGTTCGTAACGAAGCTGTTTTGCTCAAATGGGAAAAGTTACGGAAGTCGTCAAAACAGTTAAAAATCGCAAAATGGAATATTTTGGCCATGTTATGCGCCACCAAGAGAGATATAATATACTCCATTTAATAATACAAGGCAAGGTAGACGGAAGAAGTGGGCCAGGTCGAAGAAGAACGTCATGGCTTAGAAACCTGAGAGATTGGTTTAACAGATCCTTTGCATCTCTTTTCCGAGCTGCCGTCAACAAAATTACTATAGCCAATTTGATAGCCAACGCTCGATAATCGAGCTCGGCACATGAAGAAGAAGAAGAAGTTTTTGTTAAAAATTAGGTTGATATGATTTTTAGAGGTTCAGTGGCTTTTTCGTCTCTGACTACTGGAGTATAACGAGAATTAGATTTTACATTTGTTTTCGACCTTTCGAATTACATTTCGGATTCCATATAAGTACAACATCTAGAACAACTCTTTAGAATGGGACAGAACAATACGTTGGAATATGATAGATTTATTGTCATTTTAAAATTATATGACGACATCAGTCTTTTCTTTGACTCAATATATAATTAAATATGTTGTAATAAAATATGTACATATTGTACTTTTCCAAAAACGTTTCTAGAAGTTATCTTTATCTACATACTTATGATTTATAAGATAAAAATAGTACATGCTAAATTCTTTGGTTTTAATTTTTAGTGCATATTGTTTAAAAACGTAAGTAGATACATATATTTTTTTGTATATTACATTTTAACCTAATTTACAATAAAAATATTTGAAATTTAATGTTTGTAATTTTTTATTAATATGTATATTGTACTTTTATTGAAATGTCTACTTCAATACCATTTCAACCATATACTCGATTTTATGTAGCCATGAACATATTAAAACAAAAGGCAAGAAACGCCTAATCACCTAATTTTTTGATTTAAACAATGTATAAATACAGAGTGACCCTTTGGGAGCTATAATTAAACGTTTTAGAAAAAACTTAGACATAATAAATACCTGAAAATTTAGAATGTGGGAATATATATGGGAATAGTTCTTGATAATTCTCTCAATATCTCAATTATGAAGCCTCTGCTCATTACTTGCTGTTGTCCTCTTAAAGTCACTCTATCTGTCATTCTATCCACAGTTTCTATTCCCAGGTTCCAGTGTAGGTCACTGTTGTTCACGTACCACGAGGCATCAACGATATTCCTTAGTAGTTTGTTCTGAAATCTTTGGATAATTATATTACCAGCTTTGGCACAAATCCAGAGTTTGTTGCCTCTTAAAGTCACTTTATCTGTCATTCTATCCATAGTTTCTATTCTCAGGTTCCAATGAAGGTCACTGTTGTTCACGTACCTCGAGACATCAACGATATTCCTTAGTAGTTTGTTCTGAAATCTTTGGATAATTACATTACCAGCTTTGGCACAAATCCAGAGTTAATAACTATATACCTACCCATACGTATCTTTTTCCTTAAAGTCTCTTTTAAGTATTTCCTTATAGACTAACAATTTTTTATGAATGGATAATGCAGAATTTCTCCCAATTATCCAATACGTTTTCTTATATCGAATGCCTTTTCTCTTTTCTTTTTGGCGTGTACTTTCCAGTGCAGTCTCGCGTATAAGCTGATACCCAGATATTTTACTGCATTGTATAAGGAATTTGGATATTATTTATTGGAGCTGATAAATTTTGAATTATTTTATTTGTAAAATTGTTATAGTTTGACTTGATTCCATTTAATTCGATTCGTCATTTTGTGGTTCATGAATGTATTTTATTAGGCGATGTTTGCAGCTTGTCAGGCACTTCCTCACTTGTGTCTCATACCTGGATATGTCATATATAAAGGTGGCAATAGTGGTGGTTTATTCTTATTCTGGAATATTATACGTATATAGAAGATGCAGCGCTGGGCATAATACGCTTCCTTGTGACACGCCAGCTTTAAACTCCCCTAAATCGGTGTACAAATAACTTTAACTTCTCTGAATATTGTTAATTCGTTACAGTTTCTAATTTGTAGTTTAAATCTTTATAACAAACTTTATCGAAACCCTGAGTTACAGTTATCAGATTTTTTCGATCTACCATTGGTTTCAATCTTTTCAGTAGATGTTTTTAAAACAATTTACATACCACCGGGAATAGTGATATTGGTCTATAGAATGATACTTCGTTAGAAGATTTTCCTGGTTTCGAGATCATTATAACTTCTACCACTTTCTAGATCCAGCTTGACTATTACTTTATGTAAGTTTTTAAATATTTCTCCAGGGATCAGATCATATCTCGAAGCTTATTGCGGTTTTTATTTTTTTTTATCGCTGTTGCAACTTCTCTAGGCAATGTTGCGGTTGTTTTTTCTTTTATCTGGTATGACTCCCCCATCTATGTTTTTCTACTTGATTATCATTAAGTCTAAATTTGTTTTCCAGATGGACATCAATTCTCTACGGCTTCTGTTTACTATTTATGACTTTACTACCATCTTCTATACTAATTTCTATTTAATTGTAGGGTGGCAATATTTAAACGAATTTTATCTTATCGAGACCTAATTTGCAGTCATTTTTTTCCTAGTTTCTTTTTTCTGTTATGAGATTTCTTATTTTCTTTAGATAATTATTATTTGTTTTTACTCGCAGAGTTATTATGACAGTATTTTTCTCATGCTGATTGCTGAATATTTTTCATGGATATTTCGATTTCAGCATCAAGATATTGAACAACCAGATTATTGCAGGCTGGTTTCAAATTAAGACTTAATTTAAAACGTTCCCAATGAGTCTTTATTTAATTTGGGCAGAATTGCTCCCTTTTCCGATGAATGTATTACTCACAAATAAAGCCATAGTTTGGTGATCAGAGTTTATTTCCCAGTCAATATAAACCTGAAGATAGTTTGCTGAGATATTTTTGAAGATAAAGAAGTCAAAGACATCAGGAATTTTATATCTATCAGTAGGGCAGTATGTTGGCCTACCAGTAGATATTGTTTTACAGTTGTGTTGTTAAATAGCCGATAATAGTTCTTTTAATCATAGAAAAGTAACCACCAATAATGCATCTCGTGCCCAAAATTTTCATAAACTCCATATATTGCTCTCTATTGATGGAATGTCTAGGAGGACAATAACCGAAGTTATATTAAAAATGTGAGTCTTAAACTAAATAGAGACTATTTTGCCTTGTACTTGTTCAGTTAGATATTTATCATTTTGCTGCATTATGGCGATGTATAGTATGATAAACTTTATATCCATTTAACTGTATACATAAGTGTTTAGTAAAATGTGTCTCAGATATGAGATACAGATTAATTTTTTTTATATGTAGAACTGCTTACAGTTCATTGTGTGGTTAAAGCAGTTATGTAACTTAGTTGTATTAGGTTATGAAATAGTTTAACGTTTAATATTCTAATAATTTTCAGGCAATTTACAGATAATTTTTCGATGAAAACGATAATTATTTTTGCAACTGTCTTTTTGGCAGTTTATGCACTATCAGATGAAGATGCATGGAATTCATTTAAGGTAAGAAATTATAGTTAGCTTAAAACAAAACAAGAGTAAAAAATATTTACATTACTATGATTTTTTATTCTATGTATTCTATTCTATATGTACACTGGGGTGCAAAATTAACCGGACACTTATGATTTTTCATAAAAACTGGAGTTTAAAAGAGTTTAAGATGTTCTCAATTAAGTATTTAATAATAGACAAAATTTAAAAGTTAAATTTATTACATCTCAAGAATGTTACTCAGAAAAAACAATAAACAATTCAAAAAATTTCAAAATCCGCAAAGAAAAAAATATTATTTTTTATTTTAATATAAACAATTTTTATGGAAAACAATATTTAGTAGAGTGTATTACCTCCACGAGCCCTAATTACGGCCCTTATTCGATCAGGCATACTTCGGATCAAGATAGCAAAGTCTGCTTGAGGGATTTGCTCCCATTCGTCACGAACTGCTTGCTCCAAATCATTCATGGTTTCAAACTCACCATGGTTACGTCGAATACGTCGTCCCAGAATATCCCATGCATGCTCTATTGGATTTAAGTCTGCACTTCTTGGCGGCCATGGTAATAAACGAATTCCAACTTCATCCAAGTAATCCCGTGTTATTCTTGCGATGTGCGGACGAGCATTATCTTGCATTAGACGAAAGTTTTCTCCAATAAATGGGGCAAATGGCAGTACATGATCTTCCAAACATTGCTGAATATACCTTTGAGCGTTCAAACTGCCCCCTTGAATTGTTTGAATTGTAACAAGTTCTGTATGAGCCTCTAGGGAAATGACTGCCCACACCATTATACCACCTCCACCAAATTGAACTCTCGGAGCAAAACAACATTGCTGATAACGTTCACCAGTTCATCTCCATATTCTGTGCCGTCCATCCGATGAGTATCTATTAAATCTTGATTCATCCGTGAAAAGCACAGCACTTCAATCGTCAACACTCCAATTAAGATGTTCGCGAGCGAAGTGTAAACGTTGCCTCCGATGATCTGCTGTTAATAGAGGTCCCGTGACAGGTATTCTGGATCTTAATCCATATTCATTTAAGCGTCTTCGAACGGTATAAATGGAAACTGTGTTTCTATAGACATCATTTAATCGTTGAACAAGTACTGGTGCTGATAATGTACGATCGCGTAATTCTTGTAACCTAAGAAAGCGATCTTCAACTTGACTTGTGGTTCTTTGTCTATCTTGACCTGGTCTCCTGGTGTATTGTCCTGTTTCCACCCGAAATCTTTGTATTGCATCAAACACTGTACTTCGAGAAATTCCTAAAGCATTTGCGATGTAACGAATGCTCCGCCCATCATCCTGTAAAGCAATAGCTTGTGCTACTTCTTCTGGTGTCATAATTTTTTTAATGCAAGTTTTAAACAGGAGACAATCAAAAACCTACAGCCGAACTTATAATCAGGTACAGTACCACAATAAACCTAAATTAATACTAAGCCAATATTTCACATTAATAACAAAACGTATGTGTAAAAGTGTTTTTGTTCGCAAAAAACATCTAAACAGGTTCAAACAAGAAAAAAACTTGTCGCTTATAAGGCATAAAATACAATTTCAAACAAATTAAACAAGTTTCGATCTAAACCCCCAGTTAATTTTGCACCACAGTATATTATTTACTAATTTTATATTAATTATGCGTTCGAAACGTAGAATGAATACCTTTAAAATATGAATGGATGCTAAAAAAGCTGCTAAGAAATCCGAGAAAATGAATAAGCATATATAGTTAGGTGGTCAGAGATGTGACCACTAAAAATTATACCAACAAGCTGAATTTTAATGTAAATGTCAATTTTGAAACTCCAAAAAAGAAGCAAAAATGTTTACCAGTCCTACTCCCTCGATTCCCCCTAAAAACCCCAAAATTGTAGGTGGAATACGCGCATGAAATCAATTTTCTAAATAAAATTTTTGTCAACTCAGTTTCAGTTCAATTCAGTTCAATTCAGTTTCAATATTGCTGGTAAATAATTAAATAAAGCTGTTAAATAAATAAACATTGCGCGATTTCTGCCATTTTTTATGATTCTCATGAGATCAATAAAATTTATTACTTCCATGACCGGCCGCTATAAAAGTTCCATTGTTACAGCCCACTCTTCAAAACACATAACATTAAATTTCGATTTTAGGTTTTAAAAATAAATTTGAGGTATTTGAAATATGCTTAAAAACGCTGAATTTAAACTTTCACATTACAAAAGATCTTACGTCATGGTGAGTACTTCCACAAAGACGACATTAGGTAGAATTTGTAGATGAAGATTTATAGTTTTTAAGTACGTACTTATGAAATCAAAAAGAATCAGTTTTAAATGTTTTACATAAAGTATAAATTCAAATATGACGGCTTCACCATTTTTCAATTGCATATAGTCGCCTTATGCAGCCAAGTCTTGGTATTTTAAGGGATACCTTCGAAAAAAGTAAACAATGCAGTTCGCCCGAGTACTGCCAGCGAGTGACAATTTTCACAGCGGCTGCGTAGATGCAACCAAGTACATATGAAATATGTGTAATAAGTGTAAATTTGGTAAGTATTGATAATATTTATGCAATGTCATTTTATAGGTGTTTTTGTGGTTAAAATAATCTGATAATTACTTATAAATGAGCAATACTACATAGGATGAAAAATAGGAATGCGCAAATTACGGTAAAAATTGGTGAATATAGGAGGAATTTTGTACATGACTGTAGTATTAAGTCGAAAGTCGTATTTTGATCGCCCTGGAAAAGGTCACCACTCACCATACTCGAGCGAAGCGCATTGTTATCTTTTTCGAAGGTCTTCCTTGAAATTTCAAGACTCACCTGCATTAAGCGATTATATGCAGTCTATAGTAAAATTATAAAATAAAATTATAAAATTATAGAACCATTCAGCTTCAATATGCTGTTTAAAACGTTTGAAAATATGGTCGAAATCAAAAGTTATACTTTTTTTGTGAAAAATGAGGAAATTTTTATATTTACCTTATGCTTAAATAAAACATGTAAAATTGCTTGTTTTCCATTGCACAAGTAGGTGTTAATAGATCAGTTACCTCAGGAGGGTTTTTACCTCCGAATTCTTTATAACTGAATCGATTCATTTGAAATTTTGTGTGTTGGTAAATAATTACTCAAGCAACAAAAGTTATATAGTGCCGATGTGCGCTTCCACCCTGGGGGTGTTTGCCACCCCTTTTCGAGGGTGGAAGCTTTTTCACTCAAAATAACCACGCTATTCGATAAAAGGACAAATTTCAAACAAAAAATATAGTAAACATTTTTTTCGCTAGATCAATACTTTTTGAGTTATTCACTGTTGAAAAGTGTCATTTTTCGTTAAAAAAAAACATGTTTTTCAAAGATTTTTTAAGAATAACTCTGAAACTAAGAGTTTTATCAAAAAAAGTGTAACAAATAAAATTAAAGCTCATAAAAAAACAAAAAGATTGGCTTTTTAATAAATATTTTCAGTTCAATATTAACTGAGTTATGGCTGTTCAAAGAAGGTTTGTTTTTGTTTTTGTCTTTCAATACGAGTATTTAACGTTAAATAACGGAAAACGGGTACATTTTTCGACAAAAACTCATATAATATTTTTAGAAGAGCACGAAAAGACCTTTAAAATGAGCGGTAGTAAAAGTACTTTGCACCAACTGTACGTGAGATACGATCAAAAAAACGATGGGTTTCTCAAATTTTTGTAAAAAAAAACGCAATAAAACTAACGTCATGTTCACTAGGATTCAAATAAATTGTTTTCCTTATATAATTCACTTTATTTTAGTGTTTTTTGTATGATCCAAAAGTTTAGCCACTGTAGAATACCCAGTTTTTGAAAAAAGTATGATTACATTTTTTTTTGTAAATATTAAAAAAAAAATCTTTTTTTTTTATATTAACTTCAAAACTATAAAAGATACGTAAAAGATGACAAAAAATAGGTTTTTTTTCAACAAAAATTTTCATTTTTAAATTTTTTTTGTAGCTTAAAAAATAACGGAGATATAGTTGTTTGAAGTTTGCTTTATAGCGCATGAACCACTGGTCTCCGACCCTTTGACCCTTCACCCTTTAAACATGAAGGAATTTAGAATGATTTAACATTCCTATACTTATAGCCTGTTAAATTACCTGTAAAATCGTTTTTTTTATGCATGTTGTACATGCTGTGGTGACAATTGCCAAAAGTGTCCTCCAGTAAACGAAGACCAATTGGACGGTGAAAATTATGATTCCGATGATGAATAGATATTCATTTATTTTATACCTCGTTTTATATAAATATTATTTATTTTTAGTTTTTTGGAAAATAAAAAAATTGTAATATATTATAAACTAAATTTTTTCTATTTATGTCCATGTCTAAGTTAAGGATTTAAGGATTTTATTTTCATCAAAAGGGGTGCTTGTAAGGGTTGAAAAAAGTAGGCTCATTTTATAAGTAAAAAATTAGTTTTTGTCTACACACAATGCACTCTAAAAATGTTTCAAATCGTTAAAAATATCTTTTAATTCATTTTTGACAAAGGGGGTGGTTGTGCGGGTTAAAATGTTGAAATTATAATAAAATGTTATTTTATAAGCAAGAAATTAATTTTTGTTTAATAAAATGCACTCAAGAAATGTTTCAGACCAATAAAAATATATTAAATTAATTTAAAAAAAAGGGGTTGGTTGTGAGGGTTGAAATGTTGAAATTATAATAAAAAGTTATTTTATATGCAAAAAATTAATTTTCGTTAAATAAAATGCACTCAAGAAATGTTTCAAACCGATAAAAATATTTTTTAATTCATTTTTGTCATAAGGGTGGTTGTAAGGGTTGAAAATTTCCAATTTCTATTCCATTCCATTGCAATAAAACAAACAATTTGTAGACACGTTGCACTTTTCACCTTTGAAATGAATTTTGATTTTTGTCGGCAGCATTTTGATTTTTGTTTTCAAACTTTAACCAAAATTTATCAAATTTTTAGTCGCTCTGATGATTTCTGCTAGGATGAAATACGTATAAGCGGATACACAAACGCACTGTACCTACGTGAAATCAAATCTTAACTGTCATTTCAGTTATTTCGGTATATTCTGTATGGGTACAAGAAACTAATTCGCCAAAGATTTTTGCTTAGATGAGGAGTTATGTTGAGATAAAACTTTTGGATCTAGATTTTAGATTTTAACTAGATACTAGCAGAGTCTGTAACACGGACCTGATTATTTTAAACTAGTATCTTTTTGTCACTCTCTTCTGTATATAAGATGTAGAAAAGTTTTTTATTTTTTAGGTAGATTACTCTAGAAGTTATAAAGTAAAAGAAGACCAATTCCGTTTTCAAATATTTAAAAAAAATTTACGTGAAATTGAAAAACACAATGTAAAATATCATCGCGGAGAATCTTCCTACTATTTGAAAATCACCGAGTTTGCTGACTGGACTGATAAAGAATTTAATAAGTTGATTAATAAAAATAATACTTCCACAAATAAGTTGTTTGAAAATGTCGAAGGTAGAGTTGATTTGGAAGTTACTGATGACCTTCCAACATCTATAGATTGGAGAGAGAAAAATGCCGTTACATCTGTTAAAAGTGTTTTTGACTTTGATCTAATCTGTTGTGCCGGTTATGCTTTTAGTGCTGTAAGTATAACAAAGTATATATTTGAATATTTATTTTAAACACATTAAAAATAGGTCCACAATCAGTGTTTTTTCATTTTCATGTTTCGTCACATGTAAGGCTTCCTTAAAAACTCTGAAGAAAATTTAGCTGGCAAGTAGTTCTACTGATTGCATAGTAAAGATATCAGGAAAAAACTTTTATAAACATATTAATACAGCAGTCTACTTCTATTGTATATTTGCTGTGTAATATTTAGTATTTTACTTATTTGATCTTTTGATTATATTTCCAAATGTAATGAAATTGTAATTTAATCTTCTTCTTCTAAAGGTGCTTAACTTCTAGTGATGTTGGCGACAACATTGACCCATCTTATTATATTCACTGCAGATTGAAATAGATCAGTTAACCTTAACACGGCTTTGGTAATGGGTTCGAAACAGTAGACGCTCTGTATAGTTTCACAAATCTTGCTCAAAAATGTCCAACAAAAGGAGACCAACAAAAAGATCTTTTCATCACATTTATAGACTATGAGACAGCTTTCAACAAAGGTAAACATAACATTCTCATGGAATGCCTAAAGCAAAGAGGACTCGACAAAAATGATAAAATGATATTAACATAGTAAGAACTCTCTATTAGAACCAACAGGCTGTGGTAACACTAGATGAAAATAGCATGGATGTGCAAAAAATAAGTAGAGGTGTGAGACAAGGCTGCGTACTTTCACTATTACTATTTAATACATACTCCCAAGAGTTATTTACACAAGCACTTGAAAACTGTACAGAAAGGATCAAGATAAATGGTGAAAATATAAATAACATTCGTTATGCCGACGATACAGTGAATATCGCAAATAAAAAATGAAAATATTGAACAAGTGAACAAAATGAAGTACTTAAGAGTCTGGATTAGTGAAGACCTAAATCCAAAATGAGAAATTCGATTAAGAATAGAACAATCAAGAGCAACCTTTTTGACGATGAGAAAATTTCTAAGTAACGAAAGAGTTAATCTGCAAATCCGATATCGGATGGTAAAATGTTATATCCAGTCTATTCTTCTTTATAATACCGAAGATTGGACTATTTATTTTGACTTAATGAAAAAGCTGGAAGGTTTTAAGGTGTGAATTTTAAGAAGAATTTTTTAAATGAACAGAATGAGAAGAGAGAGAAAAATTTTGACCACCATTAAAAGGAGAAAGACAGCATATTTAGGGCACATAGAAATGAGAAATACGATTTGTTGCAGCTGATTATGAAGGGTAAAATCGAAGGAAAAATGGGTCCTTGTAGACGACAAATATGTTGGTTGAAAAGCATTTGCGACTGGACCGGGTTGAATACTCAGAAGCTTTTAAGAAAAGCAGCAGATAGAGACTAATTTGCAATGGTCACAACCAACTTTTATTAGTGGAGGCGATACTAGAAGAAGAAGAACGTTAAAAAAATCCATTTTCCAGGATTGGCCAGCCAGAATATACGTCTGCATCCAGAGACTCTCTTGCCCTCAATCTTGCCTTGTAAGAACAACTGTAGAAGTCGGTATTTACTCTTATGCATAATATGACAGAATTAAGCCAATTTTGTGTTCTTTACGGTGTGAATACTTTCTTTGTATTTTCTTAGTCTCTGGAGAATAATTATGCTAGTTGTATGGTGTATACATGAGACCCTTAACATACATACCGACGCGTCGGTAGCACTACATTTCAATTTCCTCTAACCGTTTTATAGCCTCTTATGTAATTTGTTATAAATTTTTAAAATTTTAGTTTCATTTTCTTAATTGGTCTATTTAACTTTTAAAGAAATAAAAAAAGCAGAAACTTATTAGTTATTTTTACCATTTCTTTACAATTTTATTTAAAATTGTATTATTTTATTATATTTATTTACCTTGTGTATATTATTATTTCTATCTTTTAGTGCGGATCACTTGAAGGACAACTTGCCATACATACCAATCAGTTGGTTAACTTAAGTGCACAAGAATTGTTGGATTGCTCTGGTTGGAACCAAGGATGCGAAAGTGGAATGGCAACTTGGTCATTTTATGACGTAGAATCACAAGGTTTATGCTCAGAAGACCAATATCCGTATAGAGGTATCGATACAGACTGTTTAAAAGATGTAATCACAAATCCAATTCTTGCTGCTACTAAAGGACATGTAGAACTCAATGCAAATGAAACTACGCTTTATAATGCTGTGGGTGAGTTACATATTTCTACATCAGCTGTGGTTTACTATTACATCGGTTTGTTGGCTTATTCAAACTTTAGTTCAAATTATACGAGACTCGTGATTATTCGAGTCTCGACTAACTGAGCCTCTGGATTAACCGAGGTAGTAATTGAAAATAACAAATTATGTAATAAATTAGCTTAGAGAGCGGGATCAAGTATGCAATTTCTACTTAACTTGAAATGCAGTACGAGTTTAAAATGTAAACAAGTTGTGGTTTCTTTAGAATCAAAATTAAGTGCTATAAAATGCTTTAATAAGGATGAGTTAGTAAAGAAGGTTGCTGCTGACCTAGGTGTTGGAGAAGTGGCTGTGGGAGATTGGAGACGTTAACGAAAAGATATTGAACAATGCGTTAATAAATGGTAGAAGTAATTTGTTGCCGAAAACTTTAAATAAAAGAGAATAGGAACTGACTTCTAAAGCCTTATTTTTATGATTTTCTAATCTTCGAGGGTTGGGAAGTCCCATTCGGGTTTCACAAACGGTTTAAGGATGATGAAGAATTTTTTACTGCAAGTGATGGTTGGCTCGGCAGATGGAAGAAGAGGTATGGCATTCGACAACTGAACATTTCGGGTGACCAACTTTCGGTCGATTCATCTGAAATTGAGCCATTTAATTTAAAATTGAGTAATCTCATTTTAGAGCATGGCCTCACGTCAGACCAAATCTTCAATTGCTACGAAATGGGTCTCAATTTTAGAATTCTTCCAACCAAAAAACTGGCAGCCCAAAGTGAAAAAACTGCGCCTGGATACAAAAATGCAAATAACAATCTGCTCTACGAAAATGGGAAAATACTTGAGAAAAAGAGGCAATACATAGAAGAATTATTTAAGGAAAAGCAAGAGACAGAAGTCAGTATTTCTGGGTGTTCAGAACCAGAAATAACGCTCAGTGAAGTAACATATGCAATAAAGATACTAAAAACCAACAAAGCACCTGAACCTGATAACATACAAGCTGAAATATTGAAACTATTTGAAAACAATCAACTCAAACTCCTAACGGGTCTACTGAACAAAATCTATGAAACTACAGATTTTCCTACAAATTTTCTAGTTTCCACCTTCATTCCTCTCCCCAAAAAGACAAATGCCGCCAGATGCTCTGATTACAGAATTTTAAGCTTAATGAGCCATGCACTCAAAATCCTTCTTTCTGTTTTTTAATCTCGCATATATAGAAAACTTGAAGAACACATTAGCAGTGTTCAGTTTGGGTTTAGAAGCAGACTGTGAACGTGGGAGGATCTATTTTCCATACAATTATTGATACAAAAAGCTCAAGACGTAAATTGCGAAGTGTACGCATGCTTTATGGACTTAAAAGCATTTGACAAGGTGTAACATCAAAAATTATTTCAGATACTGAAAGAATCTAGTATTGATGACAAAGATTTACGCCTAATTAAAAATTTATACTTACAGCAAAGGGCAACTATACGAGTAGACAATGAAACCTCACAAGAATTCACGATAAAAGGGGGAGTACGTCAGGGCTGCATTTTATCACCGACGGTGTTCAATACTTACTCGGAAATGCTGTGCAGGGAAGCTATTGATGGTTTAAGAGAAGGTATAAAAATTAATTGTGAAATCATAAGCAATTTAAGATATGCGGACGATACGGTTTTGATTGCTGATAATGCGGAGGATCTGCAAACATTAATAGACCGTGTAGGGGAAGCCTGTGACAGATACGGCATGAAATTAAACTGTAAGAAGACCAAATTTCTTATAATAAGTAGAAACAAAGTAATACAGCACCAATTCACAGCTATTGATGAACCATTGAAAATAATCGACAACATTACATACCTTGAATGCAGCCTAAATAAGGAATGGGACCACTCACGGGAAATAAGGTGTCGTATAAAAAAGGCGAGAGCTGTCTTCAATCGCTTCAGGAAGATTTTATGTAATATGCAATTATAGTTGATATAAGAACACAAGTCTTGAGACGCTATGTATTTTTTACCCTTTTATATGGAGTTGAAGCCTGGACGTTGACGGAGGCAACATCCAAATGATTAGAAGCCTTCAAAATGTGGTGCTACCGCCGCATGCTCAGAATTTTCTATATCCATCATGTTACAAACAACACCGTGATCCAACGTATGAATAAAGATCTGGAAATTATGCGTATCATGAAAATCAGAAAGATAACATACTTAGGGCATCTGATGCGCATTGAGAAGTATCAACTAATTCAACTAATTTTACAAGGCAAGATAGAAGGTAAAAGATCTCAAGGGCGCAGAAAGACATCGTGGTTGAAGAACATCAGATGGACCAACGTGATTGCCAACATCCACAGAGGATAGGCACCAAAAGAAGAAAAAGAAAGAACGAGTAACTCTTTGATGTGTAGCAAAATCGGAGAACCCAAGGGTTTTTAAAAATATTTAGGTAAATTGCCTACCCACTATGTACAGGAATCAACGTGGTGCGTGGATAGATTGCCAAATTTTAAAATATTGTTTTTTAGACAAATTTGTTTGCGTTGTTGAAGCCTACTTAAAAAAGAAAAACCTACCAAGAAAGGCTATTCTTTTTTTGGACAGCGCGTCATCTCATCTAGAAGCAAGTTCGTTAGCTAGCGGTGACATTAAAGCCGTTTTCTTGCCACCAAACGTCACATCTTTCATTAAACCTCTGGACCAAGGAGTTTTAGAGGCTATAAAACGGAACTATCGTCGAAGGCTTCTCCAAGTGTTGTTGACCTGGTTGGATGAGGGAATGACTGTGACAGCAGCAATTAAAAAAATCATCGTTAAGGATATGTTTTACCAAATAGCTTCAGCGTGGGATAATGTTAAAGTAACAACTTTGAAAAAGTCATGGCGACAGATTTTTCAAATTGAAGCGAAAAGTGATGGAAAAGATAACAATAACTGTATTGTTGAAATTGTAGATCTCGCTAATCAGTTACCAACGGAACTGCCGATAAATAATAAAGAAGTCAACGAGTGGATTATGCAATATCAGCAAATGAAACTGACTGATAATACAATTGCCGACATGGTTATCAACGCACACAATGTCACTGACGATGACCCAGATGAGATAATCGAGAAAATATCTTACTCGGAAGGATTGAAGGCGATTGGAGCTGCCTAAGAAGAGTCAACTTCTACCGATGTCCTTCATTTTCAGCGTTTTCGCAACATCACAGCCTCAAAACCAGGCCAGAAGTTGATACAGAAATATAACAAAGACCCTTTTAAAACAGTATGTAAATGTTTTTCTATCTATATATTTTAACTATGTTTAACTGAGGTTTTCGGTGTCCGAGGTATGCGCGGTCCCAATTAGCTCGGATAATCGCGAGTCTACTGTAAGTATATCAGTTTTATACGTCACGCTAAGTCCTTTTTTTTAAATTGCTTTTTAGTACATTAGTTAGGTATTATTTCTGCTTAGTAATGGTAATTTTAACGACCTGACGCTAAAATTAAAAAAAAAATCTGACTTTTTCATTAACGTCTTGTTAAAAACGGTCAACCGAGAAAAAACAACTAAAATATCGCCAATATTTAACACCCGATCATTGTTGTTGTTGTTGTATAATCGGATTTATAGATCTAATTTCTTCAACTTTTTCTATAACTTTATCGTTTATTATTGTCACGGTGTCTTCGGAATGCAAGAATATATATACCTAGGACAAAAAATAATACTGAATAGGGAAATTCAAACTGAAGAAATAAAAAGAAGAAGAAAGTTAGCTTGGGCAGCATTCGATAAACTGAACTATATACTCAGAAATCAACAAATTCAATTACATCTTAGATCTAAAGTTTTTGATGCATGCATTATTCCGATATTAACTTATGCGGCACAAACATGGACAATTACAAAAAAGAATATGAATATACTTAGAGTCACTCAACACGCGATGGAAAGAGCAATGCTAGGTATATCACTTAAGGACAAGAAAACAAACACGTGGATAAGACAGAAAACCAAAGTCACCGATGTGGTGCAAAAATCATTAAAGTTGAAATGGGAATACGCTGGACATGTAGCTAGGAGCGATCTAAACAAATGGCACAGATCAATTTTAACCTGGAGACCATACCAACACAAAAGACCCAGAGGCAGACCTCCTATGAGATGGACAGATTATCTGAAAAGGACTGCCGGGAAAAATTGGCTACAAGTAGCGTACAATAAAAAACAATGGAAAGGAAGACTTGAAGAGGCTTATGTTCAGATGTGGACGTGAATGGCTAGACGAAGAAGAAGAAGAAGATCTAATTTACATTTTAGGAAATTTGCTGTTCTAACCATGCATTTTGTCTTTTTGGGAAATTAACATATTAAATTTTCTGGCGGTTATATTAAATTGGTGCAGCATACGTTGTAAATTATCTTCACTTTGAGAGAGTAGTAGTATTTCGTTGACTGCATAGCAGATTATTTTAAGTTGTTTTTCTCCCCTTTGATATACCTTTTAAGGTCTTACTTTTTTCATTTTTTCATCCATAATCAACTTGAACAATAGAGGACTACTTTTTTGCGTTGTTTTGCTAGATATTTTCAATCGTTTTAATTATTCCTATTGCGTACAATAAGTGGATAATGTCCTTTAATTTGACCCGCTCAAATGCTTTCTTAACCCATTAAGGGCCGAGATAATAAACAAAGAGAAATTTGACAATTGATTTATTAGATTGGATTAAAAACACATAAATTAAGACTAATTTACAACCAAAAAGATTTTTTTTTTCTCATGAAAGGAAAAACAGATGGGTGCGTATACGCACCTTTGGCCGAATACGCATACAATTTTTAAAAAAGGAACATATTGTATCTTAACTGTAAATTAAATTTTAAGATGAAAATTTTCGAAACATTCGGGGTGTAGATGCACTGTACACTTTTTACATAAATAAATAGTATTACTTTTGCACATCCGACATTTTCTTCTTGCACTATTATCGTCTCTTTTTATAATGTGGCCAATATTGTCGAATCTAGTTTCATCTGGTAAAGCAAATTTAGATGGACGTCCATATACTGAGTTTGACAATGATGTAGCGGATTCTTCACTATTCTCTGCATGTCCACTATATTTTA
Organism: Diabrotica undecimpunctata; assembly: GCF_040954645.1. Taxonomy (NCBI): domain Eukaryota; kingdom Metazoa; phylum Arthropoda; class Insecta; order Coleoptera; family Chrysomelidae; genus Diabrotica; species Diabrotica undecimpunctata. The sequence continues at coordinate 19,672,864 of NC_092809.1, read as the reverse complement.
GTAAGTTAAGAACCAATCTCGAACGAAACTCCAGTTGGGAAATTTTAGAATCATTCGCAATTTTAAAAATTTTCCAACTATTGACCACCATACTGTCAATCATGTTAGTAAACAACGGCACCACCACTTTTTTCCTCTTATTTTAATACGGTAATTCGCAATGCCATTATCATGCAGATCCACTCCACCCATGTATTGGTTATATTGGTGAATTACATTAGGCTGAGGGATAAGAATTTCTTTGTGTTCTTCACGGTTATAACGTTTAGTTTGCATAAGGGGTAAAACGTCACATGTATTTGTCATTACAGTCACTACTGAATTATCGTTCCATCTTGTCATCAAAACTTCTAAATTGGAATCGAATGCACATGTATATGAACCTCTTTCCTTTTTTTTTTCATAATTTTGTTTTCTTCTAGAGGACACATAGCAGTGCAATTTTCCCTTACTCTTCCTGTTGCAAAGAATCCTTTTTCTTTCAATAGTTCAAAAAGAGCATATGACGTAAAGAAGTTGTCGAAAAAAACTTTATGTTGCTGTGGGTTTTTAACTATCGAAAGTAAATTCAAAACAACTGCCGTTCCTAAGCTAAAACTATTATGTTTTCTCAGTTTTTCCGCCATATGGAATAAATTTGAACAAATAACCAGTATCAGAACATAAACACCATAGTTTAAAACCAAATTTAACGCAATGAAGTGTATTGACTATTGACGAGATCGTAATTTTAGATTGTTTAGTCTACAAAAAAAATATATTATGGTTTCGGCCAAAGGTGCGTATACGAATCCATCGTATAAACATGCAATTATAGACCTTATTTTTAAAGTATGAATGAATAAGTTTTTAGAATAATAAAAATTTCAACATATTTTTATAATTATAGAATACAAAATATGAATTAAGTTTATAATTAGTATCGGAAAAATTTTTTGTATGAAGATGTGCATAAATCATTAAATTATGCAAAATTATAATAATCTTAAAATATTTAAAAAGTAATATTTTTGTCAAAAGAAAAATGATACTATATACCTCAATCTATTGAGATGCTACTTCAATAAAAAGAAAACATTAAAAAAATTATTTTCGGGCCAAAAAAAAATTAACAATAAAGGTTGCGTTTACGCACCTTTGGCCGTAAATGGGTTAAGGTCCACGAAACATAGATAAGTTTCCTTCGACTTCAACGCACTAATAGCACACTCAAGTTTTTAGCTTTTCCTATTTTTTAGATATTTTATAGTTACTTCCTGTCCAAAATCGTCTATTATTTTCAAGATAGTCAAATAACGCCAAAACAGTAAGACTTAGACCGAATGTGTGCTTAACAAATTATCTCGAGAATTCGATGAGAAATATAAAAATGCAATGAAAATCAAATAACGAAGTTGGGACTACTTCCGATATAAACAAAAATAGCACATGTTGACCAATATTTTCATTTTAAAGTTCACTATCGAAATCCTATGTAACTAAATTTTTAGATCCCAAAATCATTAAGATTGGCAGATACATCTAATAGGCCACACTGTGAGACATATTAATATCTCAGTTAAATTTTAAAGCCACTTGTTTAAAATAATTTCTGAATTTATTAAATTATCACATAAACGAGAAGTATAACAGGTAAGAGGCAATCTTTCGCATTAGAAACCAGGCAAAAATCCCGGTGATGAGTTTACCTATCTGCCGTGATGAGTTTACCAATCTCCAAAGGATGCCGGTGATCAGTTTACTATATCTCCGAGGGTCTAATAATTTTATGGGGGGCTATATAGTGATGAGTTCGTACACGTCCCAATATTCTGTCCTCTCCTGGAGATTTTCTATTTTTTAATTTTCTTAATTGTTAAGGTAAAAGTGTTAAATTATATAAATATATCCTTAACTGTTAAATTACGTAAATATTGATTATCCAAGAGAAAAAAAAATCAGCTGGTTAGTAAATATTTTTTATGACCTCGTTAATCATTTTCGAAAGGGAGGACTTGACATTGCTACCCCTGTTGCTACCACAAACGCAAATTGTTGTCAATAAAAATTAGCTTGCTAGTAATAACTGGTGAAAATGGGCCTCGAATTCTTGACTATTATAGAAACCCACTTAAAATTACCAGTATAATGGAGAACTATTAGAATTGTATATTTATCTGAGCGATCCGTTTACACGTTTGAAAATAATGACTTTTTTTTATTTTTTAGCTACCATTGGACCAATAAGTTCTCTGATCAATGGTACTAACTTGCGATTTTTTGGAGGTGGCATTTACGATGCTGAGTGCGAAGGTTTTCCCAATATAGACGTTCTTGTTGTCGGATATGACTCCAGTGATGGAGTAGATTATTGGATTTTAAAAAATTCATGGGGTATCTCATGGGGAGAAGAAGGTTATATTAGAATACCACGTGATAAAAATCAGTGTGGCATTAGGTACTTGAATTCTTATCCAGTATTAAATTAACACACTTTACATAACTTGCCTGTTACAAATCTCTTTTATTAAAATAGAATATATAGAATATGATGTGTTTCATTAATCCAAATATTTATAAATTTACATTATTTTAAAATTAATCAATGTACTATTGTATGTTTGTAATGTAGGTATCGAGAGATACAAATATAACGTTAATTTTTTTAACCTATGTATATAATACCACCCTTTATTTAAAAGCTAATTAATTTTTTTTTATTTTACAAAATAGTCGCATCAACCTCTGAGGTTATTAGCGACATAAATACATATACACAAGATAATTTATTTACAAATGTTAGATTTTGTTAAATACATTGATATCTTTAAGGAATTTTACCAAATGTTTAATTTTACAATTTTCTCCTAAGATTTCGTTTGTTGATCCGATGATGTGGTTGTTCTGTCTCTGCAACTGGTATCTTGGGCACTCTACAAGTACATGCCTAACACTTAGTGGGATATTACAGTTTTCACATAAAGTGGGATTAGTGTGACCAATTATGTGTCCGTGGGTAAGTCGGGTATGTCCTAGACGAAAACGAGTAACAATGACTTGGTGAATTCTGTTGGGAATTTTAGATTTCCACGGTTTTAAAAACGTTTTCACTTCGCTTAGTTTTGAAGTTAAACTGTCCTACTGGTTTTGCCACAGATTTTCGACTTTCACTTCAATAAATGATTTTAAATCGTTAAGAACTACATCTCTCACTTCACTCGCAGTTTCACTGTTCCTGGCGTGTTGGGCTGTACGATCCGCTTCTTCATTTCCTTGAAGGCCAATGTGTGAAGGAACCCATGGGAATTGTATAGTATAGTTATTGTTTTGAATGGTTGCTAGTTCTTTTTTGATTAGAAGAGCAATTGGATGCTTCGTGTACAGTTGGTTAATGGTATTGACGGAAATGAGGGAATCGGTAATTATAAGATCATTGGATATATTGCTGGAGTTAATATAAACGAGAGCTTGATAAATGACCTATAGCTCGCCAGTATGTATACAGCTAAGGGATGGTAGTTTATACTAAAGTGTTAAATTTGGAGTAATGACAGCTAGCCCAACTCCAGTAGATGTTTTAGAAGCGTCTGTGTATATATGATAGGATTAGAAAATTTTGTTAGTTTGTTGATGAAAGTATTTTTTATTAAGGAGTGTGGAGTATCGTTCTTTCTGAAGATATTTAAGGAATGATCGGATTGAGAAATGCTTAATGAAATGCCTCGGAGGAGGAATTTCTATGAAGTTGAAATATGTATTTGGTATCGGAATTTGTAAAGTTCTAAGGGTTTGTCTAACTCTTTCGTAGAATGGGGGTTTCGTGTTCCTATTTTCAGTATATAGGTTTTTAAAAACCTTTTAAAACCATCCTTCTATATTTAAGTGATGGCTCTTGAGTTTCTGCTTGTAAACTTTCTATTGGGCTGGTCCAAAATGCTCCTGTAGCTATTCTTAATGCCGTATTTTGAATTACGTCAAGGTGGTGTAATAAGTATTCTTTAGCAGATCATATACTATGGAACCGTAATCTATTTTTGATCTAATAAGGGTTTTATAAACATGGATTAAGCAGTTATAGTCAGCTCCATAGATTTTATTAGAAATAGTTTTCATAAGAATAATTCCATTTTGGCATGTTTTTTTTTATTTGTAGAATGTGTTTTTTTCATGTGAGTTTCGGATCAAAAATCATCTCTAAGAACCTAATGTCATCGACATAATTCAGGATTTGGTTACATAATTTCAGTTGCGGTTTAATCGGATCACGTTTCTTTGAAAATAACAAACACTTTGATTTGCTGAGTGAAAACTGCAATGCTGTTTTCTTCGACCAGTTTTCAAGTTCATGAAGTGAGGTTTGTAAGTAACGCTGTACTGATGAGATGTTTTTTCCTGAAGATACTAATACCAGATCATCCGCATATAATCTACCACGAACTAAGCTGGAGTTTGATGCTATATTATTATTCATGGCAATTAAAAATAACGTTGCGCTTATTACAGACCCCTGAGAGGTGCCATTAGCTTGACGTCTTGTTGAAGATGTTTAGTGGCTGATACTAATTAAATTAATGATTTTATTCGAGGGCTGAGAACCATAGGGTTCCAAGCGACAATTTGTACAAAACTCGTTTTTTAACAGAAATCTATTGTTCTTTGAATTCTGCAGAGAATGGTATTGAAAGTTCTGCGATTCGTTGACAGATAGCGCCACAATCAATAGTGAAATCTAGTTCCAAGCGCACGAAATGCTTTAAAGTTAGAACCATATGGTTCCATGTACTATAGTGAGAGTATTGGTGAAAGTTAAATGTGAGTTTTATCAGTTAAAATTATCATTTTCTTGTTTACAATGTCGTTTGTGTCCAAAAATGAATCTTGGGAGGATTATTGTAGCTCCGGTTCTGAATATCTTCCAGAAAATAGCAGTGAAAAGAAATGGTAACCTATTAAACATTATACTTTACATTTCGGAAAAAATATAACCTCAGTTTTTTAGGCGGTCGTTGGCTACTGCTCATATTTCTAGTGATTCTGAAGGTACATTTTTTTAAAAAAGTATGAAACGATTTTAATACATACATTCTTAATAGGGTGGCAGGTACACGTTTATGCGAACTGTTAAACAAATAAAACATACTCGAATAAACAAAAAATATAGAGTGAGATTCGAAGGAAAGAGTCAATAACATACCTAACATTCTTGGTCTAAACAATCAAGCTGTTGCCATAAGAACGTAAGACAAATTAAATAATATGTATAACTATCCTTTAAAAAAACACATTTTGTAGGAATAATGTCAGTTGTTGCTTAGTAGACTACAGTTCCACCTCAAGTTCTGAATCAGAATCTGAAAAAAACTCCAATGAAGCAGGTAAATAGGTCTCGAAAACGAAAGCGGAATCCCCAGATGTGGAGAAAATCACAACGGAAGAAGAATTATTAACAAGGAAAAAACTATATTAATGCTAAAGGTATAGCTAGACCTGCTAAAGTAATTAATACACGGACAGATTGCAACCAAAGTTGTCGTTTCCGTTGTAATGAAAAATTTAACCCCGAAGAAAGATTGGAGACAAAAAAACAACCAAAATGGAAAGTATGCATTTCTATTAAATGTGACAAAGAGAATTTTAGTTAAAAGAAAACGAAGTACTGAAACAAACTACAAATATTTTTCATTTGAGTATTACTTCGAGAAAGAAAATGAAAAACTGAGAGTATGCAAGCCATTTTTCTTAAATAAGTTTTGCATAAGTCTTCTTAAATAAGTCAAAAGCCCATATTATATACTGTGCATTTACAGAAGAGTGATTCGGGCACACCACACTATGATAAAAGAGGGAAAGGGACCAAAGATCACATTTCAAGCAAAAAAAAGGAAGTAATAACACAACACATACAATCTTTTCCATATGTAGAAGCGAATTATTGCAGGAAAGATTCAAAAAAAAGATATCTAGACCCAACACTTAACGTACAAAAATGTATGAATTGTACACTGGAAATGTGCAATGCAAACAATATACCTCCACAAAAGCTGTCGTTGTATAAACACATTTTTAATTTTGAGCATAATCTAGAGTTCTTGCAACCGAAAACGGATAGGTGTGACGTCAGCGAAGACTATAGATTGGCCAAAAAAAGAGAAGAGGGTGCAGGCAGAAGAGCAACAGGCATATAATTCCCATATTAGAAAGAAATTGATAATGTGCCAAGAACGTGAAAATGACAAAAAAACAGAGAACTCAAACTGTGCCATTTTATGTTTTGATCTGGAAAAGTCATAAATCTACCTAAATCTGAAGTCTCTGTGCTGTTTTACAAACAGAAATTAAACGTATACAATCTGACAGCTCACAGTTCTGTTGATTCAGAAGTTTACTGTGCATTATGGCCAGAAACATTATGTGGGAGATCAGACAATGATTTGTCTAGTGCCCTAATACAAATCTTAGAGAAAGTAGTTTTAAAACATCCAGAAATAAATGAGATAATCAAGTGAAGTGATAGTTGTGTTCCTCAGAACAGGAACTCCCTGATTTCAGTAGCAATCACTGACTTCCTGAACAAACATCCTAATATCCAAATGGTAACTATGAAATACACCATACCTGGTCATTCGTGCATACAGGTTGTCGATAATATCCACTCTCGCATAGAAAAAGCTATTAAGGTTACGGATATTTGGTCTCCACTAGCGTTTATCCACCATCATTATACCAATATAATAAAATACCTTACACTAAAGTATGTCAACTACGTTTTGTGCAAGGAGACATGTTTACTGTTCAGTATAAGCTGAATGATCACAGCGCCGAATTTAGTTTAGAGTTTAGTGTTCGTAAAGTTACCAGCAGTATTAGGAAGAAATAGAGAGTGGTTCCCATAAATAATTCCACTGCTAACTTTGTAGTAGCTTCAGCCGATAACACAAAACCCAAATCTCTGACTGCGAAAAAGCTTGATCATATTGAGTTTGCGTATAAATGGATGCCACTATAAGATCAGAATTACATGAAATGTTTGATTTCTGAAACGAAACAGTTTATAAATAAGTAAATATTAATTTTCATTTTCCTTTTTTTTAATTATATGAATTATTAAGAATTACAAAAAATGTTTGATTTCTGAAACGAAACAGTTTATAAAAATAAAAGTTAATTTTCTACTCTTCGTTAATTTTTTTCTTCCTTTGATCCTTCCAACATCATGGTATAGGCTATTATTGTTATCAGTGCTACAAAGGCAATAAAGTCTACAACGATGACATAATATGTCATAATATGACATTTTTAAAACTTAAAATTTATTTAGGGACACAAAGTTCCAAGTACAGCTGTTACGGTGCCCTAAGGTTCCAAGTACAAGTGTAATATTAAAAAAAAAAACATGAAATTTGCATTTTATACCACAACGACAGCATTGTTTTAAGAATCACTGTATTACCAAATCCTTAAACAATAATATATAACATATCTGACAAAGTACAATATTGTCAAAACCATTTTATTTGACAGCAAACTTTAAAATTCGTCTCCTGAAAATTTTTGTAAATGTCGCTTGGAACCCTATGGTTTTCAGCCCTCGTATTATACCTTTCTCTTTCTAATTTGGACATATTTACAGATGTGTAGTGATTATGAACATTGCGGTCCTTCCATGAATCTCATTGCTCTTTTTTACGATGTCTCTCCACCTATTCCTATTCGGGTTAAATGTATCATATCACATAATAAAGGCTATCAATGATAATGATAACTACCTTTTAAGTATCAGGAACTATACTTCTTTATGTCTTATTATAAAATATTAGAACCTAATATTTTATAACATAACATGCCATTTTCTCACTACAATGTCTCTAGTAATATCAGTTTATAACCTTCATTAAGTGATTTTATTTCGTGAATCCCCATTTTTTCTGGACATTACGCCGAATCTTTCCCTAAACTTTTTATAGCTATTTTTACAATATACGCATGCTTAATGTTCCGGCCCTTACTACAATTTTCTCAATCCATTTATCCGTGAATTGACATATTTTCGCGCCACCACGGCGGGCGCAAAACCTTCATCGTTACTAAAAAAATCTACTTCCCTCGTGAATGTTGAGTTTCCGCATAGAAGCATCTTAAACACCCTCTAACACTCCCATAAATCAACATATGAATCTGTTACAATAAATCTTGGTGGTGATGGTGGTACGTTTCTGTGTGGCTAGAGCAAAGAGACCCTGCAAAGTAAACTTTGTCTTTTTTAGCATAACAATTCATTGGCGTTCCCGGTTTTTTTTTTAGAAAATTGCAGATTGAGTTTTAAATTTTAAAGTTGCAGTTCTATCAATTTATGGACTAGGAATTTCTATTCATACTATCAACAGAAGAATCTACAAATATTTTAACTTAATAATAAGAATATTTATTATGTTTTTATTATATAAAATAATATTTTTTGAATGTTAGTTTTTGATATATTCTATTTTTATGCATTTAAAAAATTAAGGACATTAATATTATGGACTTCTTCTTCTTCAGTGCCTTATCCGGTCCGGATGTTGGCGATCATCAAGGCTATCATGGTTTTGTTGACTGCTCTGCGAAACAGCTCCGCTGAGGTCATCTAAAACCATTGTCGGAGATTTTTTAACCACGAGATACGACGGCGTCCCGGTCCTCTTCTGCCAAATACTTTACCCTGCATAACAAGTTGAAGAATTCGATATTTTTCTTCGTTCCGCATCACGTGGCCGAGGTACTCAAGCTTACGTTGTTTAATTAAATTAAGCACTTCTTTTCCTTTTGTCATGCGCTGTAGGACCTCAACGTTGGTGACATGGTCCACATAAGATATTTTTAGTATCCTTCTGTATATCCACATCTCGAAGGTTTCGATTCGTTTTTCAGTGGCTTGCGTCAGTGTCCAGGCTTCAACTCCATATAGTAACACTGGAAGAACGTAGCACCTCACTATCCGCATCTTGGTTCCCAAACTGAGATCACTGCAGCACAGCAAGGATCTCAACTTAATAAATGTAGACCGTGCCATTTCAATTCTGGATCTAATCTCTTGAGCGTAGTCCCATTGTACGTTGAATGTAGTTCCGAGGTAAGTGAATCTGTCGACTCTCTGGATCTCTTCGCTACCTGCCATTAGTGCCCCGGGATCTAAATTTGTACGGCTGACAACCATGAATTTAGTTTTCTTAATATTAAGGTTCAGTCCGTATGATACGCTCACAGTTCGCACTCGGTCTAGTAAGGCCTGCAGATCGTTTAGACTGGTTGCTAGTAACACAGTGTCATCGGCGTAGCGGATATTATTGATGTATTCACCGTTCACTCGGATTCCCATGTCTAGGTTTGTGAGGGCTTCATTAAAAATCTCCTCACAGTATATATTGAAAAAAGTCGGCGATAGCACACATCCTTGCCTTACTCCTCGCATGATCTTCACTTGGTCGGTCAGTTGGTCTTCGACCTTGACTTGAGCACGCTGGTTCCAGTATAAATTCATGATGATCCGAATGTCCTTCTCATCCAATCCTACTCTTTGTAGTGCGGTGACCATCTTCTGGTGCTGAAAACGGTCAAATGCCTTGGCGTAGTCAATAAAACAAATATAGACATCACAACTGACATCGCGGCATCTCTGAAGTAGGACTTGTAAGGTGAAAAGTGCTTCACGTGTACCCATAGAATTGCGGAATCCGAATTGCATTTCACCGACATTTTCTTCGCATTTCTTGTAAATTCTGGCATGTATGATTTTAAGAAAAATTTTAAGTGCATAACTCATAAGACTGATAGTTCGGAAATCTTCGCACGTTTTCGCAGATCGTTTTTTTGGTAGCATTACAAATGTTGACAATAGCCATTCATCTGGGATATTACCTGAATCGTATATGGCGTTGAACAGTTCAGTTAACTCCTTTGTGCTCACTTCACTCATCACCTTAATAAGTTCAACGGGTATTTCGTCCGGACCTGTAGCCTTACCATTCTTAGACTGTTTTAAAGCAGCCTTTACCTCGCTTTCTAGAATCGACGGCCCTCTCATGCAATTTATTTCCGGAAGGTTGCCGCGGTCGTCCCAGAAAAGTTCTTCGATATATATTTTCCAGGTAACCAACTTCTCATTCACTGTCGTCGCCAGATTACCGTCTTTATTTATGAGGAGGTGTGTGTTTCTCCTCTTGTATTGACCAGTGGCTTCACGAATCTTTCGGTGGATATTTATATGATCGTGTTTCTCTTGGAGCTCCTCGATTAGTTTACATTTTTCTTGCATCCATGTCTCCTTGGCTCTTCGTATTTCTTTTTTAATTGTCTGGTTGGTTTTTTGGTATTTCTTCGCGTCCCTGTTTTTCATTAATCTTCTTTGTTCCATCATCTGCAGAATGTCATCAGTCATCCATTCTTTATTTTTTACTCTTTTTTTCTTTCCCAGATGTTCTTTTCCCGCATTCATTTTATGGACAGATAGGACAATCTTGGCGCAATATTGTAAGATACCTAGACTGACTGTTTTAATACAGACCCGTTTTCTCAGTGCTACAGAGGAAACTTACTTAATAAATAAAATAAAATTAAAAATAAAAACGTTTATTGCCCCTAAAATCTTTACATTATAGATATTTTAAACTTAAAAACTTTATCTTCTTTTTCTGATGTCCCACATCTGCACCATCTAGTGTCCGGACTGCATCCACTTCGGGTATTCTATTAGCCCTGTCGGTGACTCCTTGGCATCTTTTTCTGTAAACACTTCTTTTGGCATCGTACTTACTTTCTTGCGTGGTCGTCGACGGCAACCACCTGACTAATTACTGATCAGATGGTCGATCAGTCATCAAACAAGAGACATCCTCAGGATATGGTTTCTGTCGAGGATGTCTCATGTTTTCAGGAGTCTTCTTCTCGCTTGGTGGAAGAAGTACCTTGTCCTGTTCTCAGCCACCTCCGTCAGTGGTATGTACTGGAGCCTTTCCTGGATGGTTGTATATAGTCTGTCTTCCCATATCGACCCGTCGATTAGTTTGTAGCATGACGTCTCTGATCTTTCTAGTTTCTTCCAGTTGTAGTCTGCTGTGGAACCCCAAACTAAAACTGCATATAACATCACCGACCTAACGTAGGCCTGGTATAATTGAATTTTCTTGGCCTTTTTTAGGGACTTGTCTAGAAAATATAAGGAAGTATTAGTTTTTTAGCTACAGTTGCTTTTACCTTAGTTTCTTAAACATGCTTCGTGAAATTTAATCTTCTATCTAAATGGACTCCTAGGTATTTATTCTATGTTTTCGAATGTATGACGTTTCCTCTTATCGTGAGGTCGACAGCTGGTGGGCTGGTTTGCTGTGTGAAGATGATGAACCGTTTCTTCTCAGCGTTTGTCTTGATTTTGCATTCGTCCGTGAATTCTGAAATTCTCTCCAAGTGGTTTTCTATCGTCTGGACAATCCTTCTACCCTCTTTTCCTGATGTGTAGATTGCCTTGTCGTCGGCATATAGATGTTCTTGCATCTGTTGGTAAGTCTAAAACAAAAATGTTGTATAAAATGGGCGATCGAACTCGATCGCCCATTTCGCCCAAGATCGCTTGAACTTCCTGCATACTGGACATCTTTTGGTCAGATAAAACTTAAAAAGTTCTATTAGTTAAACATAAGTTAACATATGTTAACTAAATAATGTGGCAATCTAGCACTGTCCATCTTGTGAATTAAGGCTTTTTTCCAAACCGTGTCGTTCGCGTTTTAGATGTCGAGGATGGCCATTCCAGTTTTCTGGTTTCTGTTGAAGCATATCTTCATGTCACTGATTACTCTTCCTAGCTGTAGTTCGCAGTCTCTTCGTCTTCTAAATCCGAATTGGTCCTCTTGAATTATTCATCCTCTTTCCGTATACTTCATTAGTCTTCCGTAATTAATCTTCTCCAAAATTTTCTGCTGGCGCAAAACAGTCCCTTCATCTCTTTATAATGGGCCGGGTTTATCGATCACTTGATCTAAATGACCATAAAGTCATGTCCCTTGTGTCTGAGCCTTAATAACTACACTAAAGGCGACAAAAACGGCGACAAGATATTAGATTACGAATAGAAAGTTATAATGTTCGTACCCTATATACGGAAGGAACAATGCAGTAACTCAGTAACTCGTAGAGGAAATAACCCACTAAAGGATCGACCTAATACAGCAGGTAAGATGCACAAGCTTAGGAGAACTAGAAACACAGAAAAGCAAAATATACTTTTGCGGAAAGGAAGAGAGTCGCAAAAACGAATAGTTTGGTCTTTAGCAATAAATAAAAAATATGGTAATAGATGATAGCATTCATCCTAACAAGAGAAAACATGTGTACGTTAAGAGTACACGGTGATTTCTTTATTATCACTTAAGTCAACATATGTGCTCTCATATAGGAGGCAGATAACTATGACAAATTATTGATGGCGTAAGTATCATATCATCATAATTCTATAGGCTGGGTTGGACATTAACTTTTCCAAAACCAAAATTCTGGTATTCCACAAAAACCCCCACGAACAAATTACACCTAACATACAAATATATATTATCACCCTTCAGAGTTCCCAAAGCTTCATATACCTGGGCAGAGAACTAAATAGTCAACTAGACCACTCAAAAGAAATTAGAAGACGCATTGAAATATCAAGATCTGGTTTCATAATTATGCGTAAAATGCTCTGTAACCCCAAGCTATCAGTCTCAATAAGATTGAGAACACTAAAGTGTCATGTGTGGTCTCTATTACTATATGGCTGTGAGACCTGGACATTAAAACAGTATGACGTCAACAAATTTAATTCATTTGAAATGTGGATGTAACGCCGAATGCTAAGAATAAGCTGGACCAGCAGAACTACGAATGAAGAAGTACTGAGAGCAATGAACACACGCCCCCATCTGGTCAATACTATCAAAATTAGAAAGACGTCATATCTAGAACACATTATTCGCCATAGGGAATTTGAGCAGCTCCAAGTAATATTAGAAGGCAAGATTGAAGGTAAAAGGGCATAGGACAAAAGAAAAAATCTTGGCTACGAAACATCAGAGATTGGACTCACACAAAAGGAAATGAATTAATTCAAGCCCAGAATAGAGAGAAATTTGCCATATTGATCTCCAACCTCAACAGAGAAGGAACTTAGGAGGAGGAGGATTAGTAATAATTACAATAAATTTCTATTATTATTATTTTATTACAGCTTTTTATCCTTCCCTACCACAAATGTGATATATCCAAGCGAATTTAATGTAGTACTGTACAACCAGAAGTTTCAAAGACCCCAGATACACAGAAAGAAATCGAAGGGGTATACGTGTATATTAATATAAATAAATTTCTATTATTATTGTATTTTATTACAACTTTTTACCCTTCCCTACCATAAATTTAATATGTCCAGGCAAATTGAATTTAGTGCAGTACAACCAGAAGTTTAAGGGACCCCAGATGCACAGAAAAAAAATTTAAGGGGTATACAGTTATTCTAGCCGCAGCTGCATAGGTTCTACGTTCAGCGAAAATATCGTGATGTTGGAGGTTAATAGATATTCACATTCAAAGAAATTCCTTAAAAGGAAACAAAAAAAGTCAGCAACTTAAGACTAACGTTATTAGAAACTTCAAAAGTATAATTCTGTATTAATAAGTAAAAAAGCCTTGAGTCAAAAAGTTTTTTTATACCATAAAAATTAATAGAAATCCACTGATTTTCATATATTTTAAAATTAACTCTCAAACTCAATCGCTTTTTATCTGTTTTTTAACATACTAAAATACTTTTAGTACGTTAATTTGTTTGCTTAAAAAACAAATCGATATTTTTGACTTAAGACCTTTTTATTTATCAATACAGAATTGATATATGGTTTCTCAGTGTAACTATAATTTTACTACAGTTTTCAGCGACTTCCTCATTACTTTTCTTAGTATACTAAATAGTTTAACTGTCATTGCCACTCCGAAATTTCTGTCCTACAAACATCAAAGGTACCGACAAAGCTTTCGCTTCTTGTTGGGTGGTGTATTCTGTGTTTTCATTAATAAGGTAACAATAGAATAAGTAAAAAATAGTTAGAGACAGGTATTTACTGAAACATAGAGATCAGATAAAAAAATTAAAATTTTTAGGTTAATTTTTAATTGAGATAATATATATCTACCTACCGCGATTGAAATTTAGTAACTGATGAATATCAAGCGAGTCACAATGAAACCGTGTGTATTCTACTGCCTTAGAGGCAGTTTAAGTAAAATTTTAAGTAATTTATTACACATTATTATTACTTTCCCCCTCAGTATTTAGCTTATACGACTCTGCCACAAACTAAACTTCGCAGAAGAGTGTACACAGAAACATAAAGGGAAAACCCCCACAGCTCGCACAATTGCAAGTCAAGCTGGAAACGAATACTTTCAGTGGTTGTGAATTTATGAACCATGCTCAACCTAATTAACGTGATTTTCTACTAAATGGTTTTGTGTTTTGCTTAGTGGAGAGGGAAGTGTTCCGAGTTGTTCTGAGTTGCTAAGTTAAATTTGCATAAGGAAAGCGGAACTTGGCGAAGACCGCGCTACAGTTATGAATAATTTCACCTCTATTTTTAGATATTGCATATTCTAAACATTGAAAAGAAACTTTCTTAAGTTATTTATTACCATAAAAGTATTAAAAATTACATTAAGATCAACGTACAGACACAGGAATAAAAATATATCGGGAAATATATTAAGAGATGTTAGAATGTCCGTTTAGTACAAAAACTATATCCTTACAAGCGTATATCTTATAAATAAATATGTAGTAAGGTGTATTGTTGTAATATAAAAAAGATAAATAAAGTAGGCGATACAGTAGACTATCGTTAAGCTTCATACTGTGATTTATGTATTTTTAAAATGTAACACATCAAGTGCAAAACTTTCTTTCCTTGGTTTTAGAAACTATTTAAAATATTCCGCGAATGATTTTTCCCAAATTTACACAAAAATGATTGGTAAATGTTGTAGCATGTATAAATTCTTTATAACCATCAAATATTCAATGTTTAAAATTTATTTGGTACGCCCATGGGCTATGTATAAAATTCCGTGAGTATTTTTTATATTCGATCATCGAAGAAAAAATTTACTGCAATTTCAACTGGATAGTAAAAATATGGTCATATTTTACGTCTTAGTTCTGCAAATTTTCAAAGCTAAGCAACGATCAAGGTCAAATTACCCTGAGATACGTCGTTAAAAAGAATTCCGATTGGCTAGTCCCTTTGACTGGTAGAGTGATGAGACGCAACAGATGAAGCCGGTACGGAGCTGAAGGAACGTCAAATTCAGGTTGGAAGAAGATTTTAAAGAGAGAAGACGCGGTGAATAAAAATATTAACTACACTTAAATGTAATGTGTCAGCTTTTGTCTGAGTAATCACTGTTTTGGTTCGTGCTGTGTTTCACCTGAGGGATTTGTAAGACGGCGTTCCAAACAATTTTTTTAGATGTCCAGATGGTTTCAAGCAGAAGATTGAGTAATTTAAAAGCCAAGATTTGAATTTGATTTGATTTCATAATCCGGTGCCCAACTTCCATCCTCATTTTGTTGTCCCTGGTCATTCCACACCATTTTTGCAGCTTGTGAGACGCATTTGTTTGTTTTATAGTGAGTTTTGAGTCCAGTTCCAACCACAGAACTTTGAAAGGAAAACATTCAGTGAAATCAGGCATGGTATAATAAACGACAAAGGTAACATATTGCGCACGCCGCATGAGCGTCGGCCAGGGAGTGACGTCACCGGCAGCGTAATCAGTTAGAAACTAGCATCTCTAGAGTGGAGTTATCAGTTTTGAAGTTTTATCACAGTTATATTTTTAATTTTTACGATATGCGTTGTGCGGTTTTTGGCTGTTCCTTTGATAACAAGATCAAGCGAAATCGTTGCCCTGACACGAGGTTTTTTCGTTTCCCTAAAGAGGAAAATCTAATTAAACAATTGGTTCATGCCACCAGTAGGAAAGATAAATTTAACCCAAAGACGGCTTATATTATTTGTTTAAAACATTTTACAGAGACTGACTTTTATGTAAATCTTAAGCATCAACTGCTGATATATCGGCTGAAAAATTATCTGGGTTTGAAAAAAGATGTTCCCAATAAGAATTTGCCTATGATGAAACCTGAGCTCTGGTGGAGTAGAATCGCAAAATAAATTTTGCAAAGAATGTCTGACATGATTTCAACAATCCGAGTAAAAGGCAAAAAATCATTGATTTTATTCCAAAAAGGTAACACAATATATCAAAGTAAAAAAAACACATTTATAACATTTTCCAAAATATTGTAGGTATTCTTATATCAAATAAGGCTTTGCAGTTGCTTATTGAAGATGTAGACAAACGATATATATATGTATTATAAACTACCTTTTGACAAGGCGCTTAAACCAAGATCCCTTGGAGAATTTTTTTGGGGTTATAAGAGCAAAAGGTGGTTTAAACGATCATCCAACTTCTTTAGATTTTAAATACCGACTGCGTTCTTATTTAATAGGAAAAACGAAGGTGTCTTTTTAAATTACTGTAATGTAGAAGACGATAGTACTCCTACATTAACTATTGGCGGTAGTATGGTAGAAAAGCTTGCTTAAAAAAAACAATCATTGACACCAATTTTACGGATGGAGATGACATAGTCCTCTTCCAAGAACTTGATGATTTAGGATAGGATGGACTAGGACATTTAGGAGGATTTATTTGTAGCAAGCTTAAACGCAAGTTACCAAACTTAAATAACCAAAAGTCGACGTCTTACGCATGGACCAATTATTTGACAGAAGGTGGACTATATAAACCTTCTAACGAATTTATGGCTCATTTGGAAAAACTGGAGATACCATATTTACTGGCAAGCAATATATTTCAAGTCTGTTGTCTGCAAGTGTTAATGTTGATTGTACTCAAGATGCTAAGGAAATATTTTTTCGGTTGCGTGTGTACTTCCGTATAAAAGATTTTAATAAAAAAATGGTTTTAGCCACGTACTAATAAAAGAAAATACAAAAAACTATCGTATAATGTATATAGTTTTATATTTTTAAACGTAATAAACGTAAATTGTTTAAAAAATGTTTTATATGTAGTTATTTAGCAAGAATATTAACGCGATCGTAAATTTTAAAAATTGGCATCGGACTTCTGTAAGTGACTGTTGTTTTATTTAAATTTAAATATATATTCACCAATTATGTATAATATAAAAATTTTGTTACTTCTTAAAAGTTTATGAAAAGTGCAAGTATGTAGGTACCTAATAACTAAGTAGCTATTTTCTTTGTACTAATACCTTTGTAATTTGACTAAGAAAACATGATAAACATTTGTTTTTATTTGAAATGTATAAAGAAAGTAAAATAATATGCAAAATATCCATATTTAGGGTGACTAAGTCAAGAGTGCTTATGTATACAATTAAAAGCAATGTGAATACTATGTTGCAAGTGACGTAGCTGCGCAAGGTTAACGCGAATTTGCACTTCGGAATAGATGGCCCTGGAAATCAGGTACCTTTTTTTGTTAAATTTTTTTAAAGTAAAAATAGACATTTTTTATCAATAATTGCTTTCATGACAAGTTAAGAAATTGTAATAAGTAAAATCATAAATCCATATAAGTACCTTTTTGATTTTCTTCCTTTGCAGTTACCCCATTCCAGTCCCCTTTTCATTCACTTTCTCACGATCCAGCTCTCCAATCAAACCAAGAGTAGCCGTTCGCAAACGTTCCGGTTTGTTTTGCTTACCCTATCTCGAGCCCAGTAATTTCTGTCCCTAGTTTCAAACCCCTATTAGTGATCCCAATGTGGTAGGCAATAATAACCGCTACAATGTAGTAGAGTAGTGTTAGATACAATTGGTACATAGGTTACTTAGAACATTCTGAAACAGTGGCGTGCATATTTTGACACATGAAATGTGACAAAATTACAATAATAATTTTATTTTTTAGCCTAACTCAAGCCCTACTTAGCTTAATCATTTATTTGGAAAAATGAATATTTTGTAACAACAAAAAAGTGACTCGGCTGTTGTGTGGTATTTTTATAAAAGAAAATACCGAAATTATATTTTTGGGACTATTTATATAAACTAATACAGAGTTATATATATTTTAGTTAAATATAATACAACACAATTTAAAAAACTAATAATCATCTTTAAAAGTATAAAAACCTAAATTATTTACTGTCACTATCACTCGTCACTGCCAATAGTCCCTAAGATTAATGACGATAGGATTAATTTTCGAATATAGATCAGTTTGTATATCTCTTTCAAAATATTCATCCTCTATCTTTATAACTAAAGTCCGAATAGAAGAGTCCTAATTCTTAGTAACTGCCATGGATATGAACTTACAACTGTACTGTGCCGAAATAGGAATGGGGTCAGAACAGAAGTTGCCTGCCCAGAGGCAGTTATCTTCTACAACAATTTTATGGGAGTACTAGATTTAGCGGACTAAATGGTAGGTTTATGCAATATGGTACGCAGATCGAAAAATGGTGCTAAAGATGTGATTTTTAAAATGGTTATGGTTGCTGCTCTAAACAGTCATAAGTAATATAAGTAAGTAATATACAACGATCTTTATCAGACAAAATTCTTTTTCTTAAATTTTTTATAGCTCTAGCTGAAGAGCTGATTCAGTTAAGAAAGGCCACGTCACAAGGTTACTTATAAAAAAGTTCGACATGAAGACCTTATAAGAAGACAAAAAGTATGATAAATATAGGAGAACATCTGCCAGCCGATAGTGAAACAAGTCAAAGTTGTACAAGAATATGTCAAATTCCACTTTGCACAAATGCTTCACGCCATATCACACTTAAAACTGTAAAATCATGTTAAATAAATGTTTGAGAACACTTGAACCTTTTTTATAAGCTACCACTGGGATATATACGTCCCAGTTAACAAAACCAATGGGACAAATTTGTCCCATCTGTTAATGTCAAAATTAAAAAAAAAAATCTTATGCAAACCAGTTTGTGTAACCTAATTACATACAAAAAAGCACGTAAATTACGATTTCAATGCATTTAAAATAGAAACGTGAGACTAAAAGAGTTACTATAATTTGGCACTTTTTCGATTAATCACAGACAAGCAGACATGCAACTTAACACTGTGTTGATAATTTTTAAATGAAATACAGTGACTAGTTTTAATTAAACAAACATTATTGTCATCACTATTAACTGTTTTTACACAAAAACATTCTTTTTAAATTAATTAGATTTTTATATTTTTCTATACACTTTTTTTAGTCAATTAAAATTTATATTTAATTTTATTGTTTCGCAAAAACAGTAAATCAAAAAACAGATTTAAATAGAAACAACCGAAAAAATCAGACACATCAGACGCACAATTTGCAATAAAACATGTCTCCTACAGTAAATCGAAAGAAAGAGACGGAAAGTCCCAGGTGCCTTTACCATGTTCAGGGCAATTTTGTTTATTGGGCTCAATAATGGACCACGTTCTGCTTTATTGGCGCGTGAGACTTTTTTCTATTTTTTCAACGTTTTACCTTGATACCTACATTCAAGTTTGGAATTTTAAAATAAGGAAGACGGTAATTAAGATATATATCCCAACTTTAAGGGAGATATTTATTTTTCACTGCTCGGAATTTTAAAGTCGTTTAACGAATTCCTGTAACGATAAGTATATCGTAATTTAGTATTTATATTTAATATCGTTATCCAGGGCTCCAGGATAATTACAATAATAACGTTTAAAAATTACAAATTAGAAATTGGAATATATATATATATATATATATATATATATATATATATATATATATATATATATAAATATATTAACTTGGGAAAGGATCATCAGAATATATATATATATATATATATATATATATATATGTAAATATATATATATATATATATATATATATATATATATATATATATATATATATATATATATATATATTATTATGATATGTAAAATCAAGAAAATATTGGTTTGTTTAAAAATATTTCAAAGTTCAAAAACATTAAAATAATTCAGATAAGTAGGATAATATCCAACATATATATAGATTGTTATGATGTTTTGTTTGTGAGAAGTTTTATGAGCAATGAGTGTTTTTTAATAATATATATATATATATATATATATATATATATATATATATATATATATATATATATATATATATATATATATATATATATATATATATATATATATATATATATATATATATATATATATATATATATATATATATATATATATATATATATATATATATATATATATATATATAGGGTTTTTATCGCGGTTCTCAAAGAATTAGTTTGTAAGCACTTTTTGAAATTTTCTTTATTATATCATATATTATGAAACACACATATATATCTAATATAGACAATGTAAATTTAAAACAACTATCTTTAAATTGAAATTCTTATGACACTAATTAAATTATATAGACAATGTAAATTTAAAACAAACTATCTTTAACTTGAAATTCTTATGACACTAAATAAATTATATTAACAAAATTTGGTACCTTTCTGTCACTGAATGCCTAAATGAAACTGTTTTACACAATAAAGATTTTAATCACCACTCAATGTCTTCGTTGTCAGCCTCGGTTATCTTTCTTTTGTAAACTTGCCTTGCCAAATACACCACAATGTTTTAATTATCAGCTTCCACCATTTTAGAATATTTTTCTTAATAGTATTTATAAATCGGTAAAATATTGTTCTTTCTTCTTTTCTATTTATTCTTTCTTCTAATAATCTTTATTTCTCTTCCAATCACCATATATATTATATAATTTTAATTTTCAATTAATACTCTCTTCCATTATCCAATCACCATTTAGACATAACATAATTTTTAATCTTCAATATCTCTTTATTCTGTTTCTTAATCTTCATTGAACTTACTATATTGAATATCTCACCAACTGACTGACTGTATTCTATCTTGAACTTACTGAACAACTGTCCCCATTGAAAATCTGATCTTACTGTCTGCCTTTGTGACTTTACTATCTTAAAATTACTGAACAACTGACCCCTTTTTGAATCCAAATCACCTCATATTTATATCATTTTTTCTGTTTACGAATGTTCTTGAAAAAATATATGTTCGAATGTTTCTATTTCATAAACATAACCATGTTCGCGAAGATTCTACTGCGAACCAAGGTTAAATTCTGTCTATTGACGTCTTGTTTCTATATTTCTAGATAATTCTTTTTATGCTATGTAGAAAACTACTATTATAACTAAAATTCTATCGAGAATTTTATGGAAATTTAGGCTTTTCAGATCAGAATACAAATTTATATATAA
The DNA here is from genome assembly GCF_040954645.1 of Diabrotica undecimpunctata. NCBI lineage: Eukaryota > Metazoa > Arthropoda > Insecta > Coleoptera > Chrysomelidae > Diabrotica > Diabrotica undecimpunctata. Next base: position 19,651,464 of record NC_092809.1, on the reverse strand, counting down.
ATTACATCTTTTAAATTAATAAATGACACTATTTTAAATCCATAACCAACTATAATTTAGTGTATACTTGGTTGCCTACAAATATATTCACAATATTCATATTACTTTCATAATATTCTATAATATATAACTTATTAAAATAACCAAATACATTGCAAAATAAAAAACTTTTTAAACTTATTATTATGCTAATTTCTTAAGAATGTCCTCATATAAATACTTTTTATAATATTTTCTAGTATATAACTAAATTATTTCTTTAAACACTATCTTTGTTTCTCCTATATTTAATATCATCTCAATATATTTATATATATATATATATATATATATATATATATATATATATATATATTTATATATATTAAATCTAGAGCTAAGATTAATACTATTATAAAAATAATATTAAACTCACCAGTCTTCCGGGTTGCACCGCGTCGATATCCATTGGGCCGAGCTTTCGACATCATCTCTGATCTTTTCTTCAGGGCTTCCCAGGTCTCAGTCTCCCGAGCCCCCAGACTCTACTACACTCACTAGTCACTGCACTACTGTGCAGTACAGTACAGTACAGTGATAGGGTTTAAGCAGCTGATCCTTCACACGCCTCCAAACACTTACGTGAGGAACATTTAGTTAAGCAGCTATTACCCTTGTACTTGTTCCAAGGACTTCTTCGATGATTTCTAAACTCTCTTCATCAGTTGCGTTTATTATTGGACGACCACTATTGTCAGCAACTTGCGGTTGAAATGTACCCGTTTCCCGTTAACGACGATCAATGGTCAGAAATAGTCGTCTATCGGGTGTATTTCGATTGTGGTATTTCTCTACATAACGCCTTGCAGTTGCTGCACTATTTCCTTGACATTTACTTACGATATTCCCGATAGTTTATTGAAATCATAATTTAATCTGATCCAACTTACCCAAAGCTAAATGCATATCTGCCATTTACTGAAATATGTAGGCCATTGTAATATCAAAATTTTTAGTATTAATCTTATGCACACAATAAATGATAGCTTCAAATATCTCGATTTTCCTACCGAACGACTTTAGAAATCGATTTCCGTTGCCCCAAGTTTGCTCTAGTACCGTTCTTTTATCTGCCATACTTCACTGCTCTAGGTAATTATGCTTTTAATAATTATTGTGTTGTATATCCTACATTTTTTACTATTTGTTATTGATTGGTCCTTCTTCTTCTTCTTAGAGTGCCATATCCCTACGGAACGTCGGCGACTACCATGCTTATAATATTTTTATACTGATCTCGGTCTTGCGCTACGTGTAGCAATTGGTCCGCTGTCAAACCTGTCCACTGCCGCAAATTCCTCAACCAAGAGAGTTTCTTCCGTCCTATCCATTTCTTTCCTTCGATTTTACCGTTGAGAATTAGTCGAAGGAACTCATATCTTGGTCCTCTGATTATATGTCCAAGATATTCTAGTTTACGCCTCTTAATAATATTTAATAGAGTTCGTTGATGTCCCATTCTTCGAAGAACTTCTTCGTTTCTGGTTCTGCTAGTCTGATTGCTACTGGCACTGCTAGTGATTGGTCCTAAAGTACAATATTTAGAAGGGATATTGCTTTTCTTCTCTGGTACTTTGTTTTTTCTTTCGTTTCTTTTGTGATGATCATACCCAGGTACTTACATATGTCGCAATGTCTGATAATTTCTTTGTCTTCCAATGCGAGGTCCTGCTGTATCCTACCGACACACATATATTCAGTCTTTCTTATGGTTTTTTTAAGCTCCTATTTTTTATATTCGTTGACTAATTTCCTTGTCATATATTCAATCTAATGGTGGTAATGAATAAAGATGGCTAAATCCTCAGGATTAAACTTTACTACATAAATATTATATTAAAACAAAAACATATGCTTTATTTTTAAAATTGCTGTCCAGTATGCATTTATCTATAAAAGTTGTAAAAAATACAAATGCATATACAAGTATGCAAATGCATAATTATCTAAAAGGTAATTATTAGCATATTGACACTGGATAAAGAAAACCAAAACAGGAGATAATATTTTTTTTATCGAATCAATGGTGATTATTCGATCAAACGTATACAGGAACAGCCAAACAATATTCTACACATGCATTTACTGACAGTAAGCTTGACCTCAAGAGAGATATATTATTGTATTTGTCTATTCATTCGGATACCTATGATTTGCGATGAGGCGTATTATATACTTGCTGTGTGCCAGTGATGCACATATTATAGAAGATGAGAATAGGTCATTGTGCAAGCAAATAATTTGGATAATCGGACCTTTTGTTAAGGAGATTAGTATAAATAAGGATCCTTATTTTCATCCTAATTAATAGACTTCCCAAATGTATAACCGCATCACATAACTGACTTGTTATTTTATGACTTTTTTTGACTTGTCATGTTTATATTTTGGATGACTGTCTAAAATACTCCGGTTGACCAAGATCTTCGTGTAGTGTGCTTTACAGTGAGTGGCACTGTGGGGACAGGGAACTATTTGTAACTTTATAATAAGCTGTAGGCTGTAGGCTACGGCTAACCACACAGTTCTTTTAAGATTACTAATAAAACTATGGTCAAATTAAATCTGTTAAATTTTTTTTTGAATAATTAATTCTTTGGTAATAGGTCTGGAAGTGTTTTCTTTGGTTATACTTAAGCTTATTTCTGGCAGAGGTGAATACCTTGCTCTTGAGTTTTAGATTATTTTTTGGTTAAAATATATATTGTAACCTCGGAAACCTTTTTTTGGATGGTGCTAGAAAGGTCACCAATGGAGACACTGCGAACGGCAGCCAGATGGTTGGTGGAGAGCGAGTCGTGGGTTCGACACCAGTTTTTGGAACCGGGAATGGGTTCAACGGACGAAATAAGTAAAGATAGATCAGAATAAGATATATTAGAAAAGATACAGAAATAAACAAAAAGATAGATGGGTAAAACTACCAAAGATAAGCTAAGATAGAAAAAGGGCACCACTTAATTTTTTGGGGTTCAAGGGGAAAATTTAGAAACCCTAGAAAAGAAAAGAGATAAGGAAAGATATTTAGGTTCTGAGACCAAATCCAAGGAAAGATATCAACAGTTAATTATCAAATAAATTTGATCAACAGCTACATAAACAAATAATAAATATATTAGGTGGACTACGTTCACCTACTTACCTACGAAACTTAATCGGCCTGATGTTTCTTCTGGTCGAAGGTATGATAATAATTTAATATAATAAGCAAATATTTAGAGGTATTATTTAATCAGGGAAGTTATTGGGAGTCGAGAAATACAATTCATTCATAAAACAAAACAATATATTCAACAACACAATTATATAGGCGGCTGTATGTAAACAAGTAAAAAAATGCACCACCAATTAATGAATGGTTGTATACATATAGAAATAAACAGTATTATAATTAAGAAATACCTTTACAAATACAATATAATAAAATCATGCACAGTTTAAGTTATCAGCGAAGAGAGCCTGATAATATTTAAGAAAATTCAACTAAAGCTGATAGAAATCTCTCTTCGCTGTTTATGGGCTTATCTCGAGATAACGGGTACAATAAATTTAAAAAATGAATAGCAAATAAAACAAAGTTAAATAAAGTTATATTTAAAAGAATATAAAAAGGTACTAATAATATAAAGAATTCTGTATTATAAAAATTAAACCAACCCGCACTTGGTTTCATGTTAATTATCTGTCTCGCACTGTTGTTTAATGATTAACTGTTCTTACTGAGGATTAAATGTTCGTAATAATTATTAGTGAGGAGTTCTTAATAGCTGGTTGAAAGTTCGTATTAAAATATTAAATGTTCTTTTTAAATGAATTGCTAAATGGGTAGTTAACCTTAACTACAGGTGATGAAATGGTTGACGCAGATTCGTCCACAACTGGGTAATATGATTACATTCCATATTATTCGCGCAGATAATTGAAGGTAATGTGATTATGATAACTTACAATAAACCTCGATGACTGCTGCACTACTTCACTGACTTTATTATACTTTACTAGTATCAAGCACTGAAGTTAATTAAAATAAAGGTACTTTATACCCATATTTAATCTAATATGGTATTAGATTAAGAAACTCAAATATTTAAGTGTATACACACTTAAAGAAAAAATTCACCGAGAACGTAAGATAAGCAAGCGTCTTATATTTATTCTCACCAAAAAGTGAATCGAATCGCTTTCTGCACCTCTCAGGTTATATGCGCTAATGATATTACTAGAGTTTTCCATCAATAGGTACATGGACTATCTGGTTACGAGTAGTTTCATCATTTAAAGCTCACGTTACTTTATGGATATCTTTTTTTTTAATTTGTGTAGTTTTAACTATCATATTGTTGTTGCTGTTGTATTCTCATCTGTTGGTCTTGATAGTGAAGTTGTTGATTTTTACCTTTAAACTTTGTTCACATTTCAGAATCAACCACTTTTTCATGTTTTTTATTTTTTTCTATGTATTGTGATGCTGCCATTTCTATGGTTTTTGTTATAGTTTGCCATTTTTGGTTTATTGTCAGCTCTACATTTGGTATCTGTTCTTTCACCGTCTGAAACTTATATTGTATTCGCAGTTGGTATCCTTGTTCTTTCTCATGTATTTCAAGATTATGTGTAACCCTCTCGTTGCCTTGTGAGTCGGTTTTGTGCACGTTGTGCTTATATTTATTCTCACTAAAAAGTGAATCAAATCGCTTTCTGCACATCTTAGGTTATATGCGGTAATGATATTATTAGAGTTTTCCATCAATAGGTATGGACTATTTGGTTACGAGTAGTTTCATTAGTAGTAGTCATTTAAAGCCCACGTTACTTTATGAATATATTTTCTTCAAAACTGTGTAGTTCTACTATCATGTAGGTAGCTACAGCAAATTGCGCTAACCGAATAATGGTTCATTATCGTCAGTGATATCGTGGAAACTATGTGCCGATCACTGTTTTTAATAATAAAACTTAATAGATAATTCGAAAAATATCAACCGCGCGAAATTTGTATAAAAGATATTGTAGGAAATCGCATTTGCAACAATTTCAGTCTGAGTTAACATGAGTTATTAAGCAAAAACGGTTCTTCTTTGAATTCAAGATGGCAGCTACGCGGTGGCGCAATTCAGTAAAAATTTAAAATTCACAATACTATTGATCTTCCCTAAGCGTTAGAATAATAAAATTTGGGAAAACTTGCCCTGCAAGGTTAGGCCTTTTTTTCATATAACCTGACTGCACTTAATTTATATCTTGTAAATTATATGTATCTATAACGTTAAACATAGTATTCTCAAAGGTATTTTTGTTTACCAAAGGATTAACTTATGCATGTATAGAAATCGAAACCTATATTTGATCTCTCCTTGAATATTAACATTTTATATATAGGCCAATTAAATGACATATCTGAACCAGAATTGTATGAACAGCTAACGATATTAATAGGGTTTAAAACTACTACCGCATCCAACCGCCTAATTCAAATTTCATTTAGTACAATTTCGGCCTGTTGTCAACTTAATTAAAGTTAAATGCGTTTCATAATTTACGGGTGAATTAAGGAAGGATTTGTGATGACATTTTGTATTCCGGCTAACCTTACGGAAACGTTTAATGTCACGGTAAATGTTGCGTCTCTATCATCCCCTTTTATGGGCGGGTCAGATGTGCCCGCTACGGAACAGGAGCATTGTTATAATTTCAAAGGTATACTTCAGCTACAAATTTTTACTTCCGTATAAATTTAAAATGGAAGTAATAAATAAAGAGAAATTGAAAACAGCTAAATATTTTTGTTAATTTCAAAAAATGGTTAAATTTTAACTTGATGTTCATCCTAATTTTAAGATAAATGAAATTTAGATCAAATATAAATATATTTGCGGAAATGTTATTTATTAAACATAAAAAGTTTTATGTTTCAGTATTATATATTCCTGACAAATTAAAGTTGAAAGATTTTGAATATTTTTTTGAAATGTTAGAGCAACTTGAATTATTTAATGACACTCTTATTCTCCTGGGCGACCTTAACATTCCAAAGTATATTGATCAAAATAGATCTGATGTGAAGACATCGGCAGTGCTAGACTTCATGTGTTTGTTTAATTTAAATCAGTATAATCAGGTGGGAAATAATTTAAATCGATTGTTAGACTTAGTTATATCATCAGATACATGTCATGTAAGTCGCGATAATGCACCACTTGTACAAGAAGATTTACATCATCCAGCATTAATGATAAATATTAATCATTTTCAGAAAAAGGAAACCAGTTTTGTGGCTCATTCTAAAACTAAAAGATATAATTTTAAAAAAGCAAATTTTGCTTTACTGTACTCAGAATTTCTTAATTGCGACTGGAATTTTTTAGATATGTCTGATGATGTAAATACAGTCCTAGAATTATTTTATGCTAAGATATATGAATTATTTGATATGTGTGTACCAATATACAGAAATTATAAACATCAATATCCTACATGCTACAATGCGGAAATAATTAGAATGATAAAGTTGAAATCAAAAAATATCACAAATTATAAGAAAACAGGTAATATACTTTATATGCATGAATTTAAATGCAGATACATGTCATGTAAGTCGCGATAATGCACCACTTGTACAAGAAGATTTACATCATCCAGCATTAATGATAAATATTAATCATTTTCAGAAAAAGGAAACCAGTTTTGTGGCTCATTCTAAAACTAAAAGATATAATTTTAAAAAAGCAAATTTTGCTTTACTGTACTCAGAATTTCTTAATTGCGACTGGAATTTTTTAGATATGTCTGATGATGTAAATACAGTCCTAGAATTATTTTATGCTAAGATATATGAATTATTTGATATGTGTGTACCAATATACAGAAATTATAAACATCAATATCCTACATGCTACAATGCGGAAATAATTAGAATGATAAAGTTGAAATCAAAAAATATCACAAATTATAAGAAAACAGGTAATATACTTTATATGCATGAATTTAAAAGGTTGCGAAAAATAATTAAACAAATGATTAAAGCTCAATATAACGTTTATCTTGAAAAAATTCAGAATAGTATTTCTAACGAATCTAATAATTTCTGGGCATATGTTCATGCAAAGAATAAAACTTCTAGAATCCCAGGTGAAATGTGTTACAACGGCGATACATTTAATAATCCTCGCGATATAATCCATGCCTTAAGATGTTTTTTGAAAAAGTTTATTTACCTATCGGCAACAATGTATTAAATAATCAAGAATGTAGTGATATCTACTTACCCACTATTAATTTTAACGAATTTCAAGAAAACGAAATTTTAATAGCCTTTAAAAGAATTAAAAATAAAATGACGTCCGGACCGGATAATATTCCAGAATTTTTAGTGAAAGATTGTTCTCGGGTATTTGTAAAGCCACTTCAAAAAATTTTTAACTTATCAATAAAAACGGGAACTTATCCCGAGTTATGGAAAAATGCAAAAATATGCCCTGTATTCAAAAACGGATCGAAATCTGATGTATCCAATTACAGACCGGTATCTTTGTTATCCAATTTTTCAAAGGTTTTTGAAGTAAATCTATATAACCGTATTTACCCTTCTGTTAGGGGATGGATATCACCTTATCAACATGGCTTTATAGATAAACGTTCTACTGTATCAAACCTGGCTGTAATAACTCAATATATTTCAGATGTTTTGGATGTACAAGGTCAAGTAGATGTGATATATACTGATTTTTCTAAATCGTTTGATAAGGTTGATCACAAATACCTTCTCTTTAAATTATCAAATTTGGGATTTGCTGGAAACATTTTAAAGTTACTGGAAAGCTATTTAATAGGTAGAAACCAATTTGTATCCTATAATGGTTTCATATCAGAATTAATCTGTACTACATCCAGTGTTCCACAGGGATCAAATTTAGGTCCATTGTTGTTCCTATTATATATCAATGATTGATTTTTAGATATCAATAACAGAAAATTGTGTTTTGCGGATGATCTTAAAATATACTGTGAAATTAAAACAATTGCTAACTGTATAGATTTACAGAACGATCTAAATTATATAGATACTTGGTGTGTAAAAAACAAACTTTTTCTTAATGTCAATAAGTGTAAAGTAGTAAGTTACTCTAGAAGGGAAAATAAGGTTGATTTTAATTATGTAATTCAGGGGTCAGATCTTGAAAAATGTAATAGCATTAAAGATTTAGGAGTTATATTTGATTCAAAATTAACCTTTAACAACCATATTGAGCAGAAAGTATCCGATGCTATGAAAATGTACGGTTTTATCGTCAGAAACTGTAAAAATTTTAGCGATATAAGACCGATTAAACTGTTGTATCTATCGCTGGTGCGAACAAAACTAGAATATTGTAGCTTAATTTGGTATCCCATTTATAAATGTTGTATGCAACAGATTGAAAAGGTACAACGGAAACTTTTAAAATATTTAGCTTTTAAGGTTGATGGAGTATATCCTGTCCATGGTTATGATTACGATTATTGTTATGTAACAGGTTTAATATTGTAAGTTTAGAGTTAAGAAGAATTATATTTTCGGTTTCATTTTTATATAAGTTGTTACACAACTGTATTGACTGCAGTGATATATTAGGTCAAATTAGATTTAATGTGAAAGAATTACTTCCAGGTCGACTATAGTGTTTACTTGTCCACGTGCGAGAACAAATATGTAACTGAAGTCACCCATTTATATTATGTGCAATAATTATAACAAAATATGCAACCATTGTGATATTTTCTCATGCTCAATTAATCATCTGGTTGATACCGCACTGGTTTATGGAGTACATTAGATTGTCAATTTTTTTTGTGTATTTTTTTTTATTTCTTATATACGTAGTGATTTGTTTAATTATATTGTTCTCACTCTTTATTTTTTTTTCACCTACTTATTTTTTGCACTTATTTTTTTACTTGATATTTTTGTATCACCTACTAATGATTGTATACTAATTAAAAATGTATCTTAAATTTTTACCCTAGAAATGGGAAACTGTTGGGTAATAAAGCTATTATTTATTTATTTATTTATTTATAAGACGAGGTTCTGTCCGAGCAAGTAGAACTTGGCCTGTGCATGATTTACCTGGTCTGAAGCCTGCTTGTTTTGGGATTAATTTTGCATCTAATATTTCCTGGATGCGGTTTAAAATTAGGCGTTCATACAATTTATATAAATGGCATAGCAGAGATATAGGACGATAGCTACTCGGTAGTTCAGGGTCTTTCCCAGGTTTCAGAAGGGCTACTACTTTTGATTTACGCGACAGTTTTGGAATCTGGTAGGTAAAGCGACAGATGTTAAATGGATCGAGCACCCATTGTCTCGCTTTTTGCCTGAGGTGTTTTATCTGCTCTGTTAGGATTTCGTCCACTCCAGGTGATTTTCCATTTTTCATAAAGTCAATACCATTTTTGAGCTCTTTGATGGTAAATGAGTTTCGCAATAAAGTTGTTTCCTGGTCTAGAGTTCTTACAATTTTTGGCGTTTTGCAACGATTGTTTGTTTTGCCATTCAGAAGCAGTTGGTGGGCTATCTGATTTGGCGTTATTGCACATAGCTCTTTCATCTCAGTGGGATCACCATTACGTTTTTTGATCATATTCCAAGCCTGCTTACTACGTGCGTCATATCCATTTCACCTAAAGTCTCGCTCCACCGTTGTTGTCTGAAGGCACTTAGTGTTTGCTGCAGTCTCTTTCCGATCTCTGCCGTAACTTCGCTAAATGGGTCTTTACTATATTCTTTAGTGTACTTTGTCATAATGTTTTTTGCTTAATCATTAAGACCAGATATGCAATGTTGTTGATATCCTCTGGGTATATGTTTACATGAGATTCGTTTTACAAGTTTGATGAATTCGTCTTAATCTTTGGGGATAGGGACTATATTTTTCACTTGTGTTTCCAATACATCAACAAATTTTTCTCAGTTCGCTTTTTTGAAATTAAACCTTTGTTTGAAAGGGATTTTGGGAGCTTTTATAGCGCTGTATACGGTTATTCCCACGGGCCTATGTTGCGTCTTCGGTATAGGCTTATATACTTTTCTAATGCAACAGTCCTCTAAAGACATGCTGATGAAGGTGAGATCAGGGTTGTAACCTTTCTTCCATATTTTGCTCTGGAACGAATAGGGAAGTTTTGGCTCATGTAAAAGTGCCAGGTTGTTTTGGTCAGCCCACGATTCCACAAGATCTCCATTTTTATCAGTTGAAGCGTAGCCCCAATGAACATTATGACTATTAAAATCACCGAGAGTGAATCTGGTTTTTGTGAAGCGAAATTTTTTGGAGGGAAGAAAACAAAGTCTCTCCAGGGCGGCTTATACACAGATGTCACTGTGTAGGCTCCTATTTCGACGGTCAGAATTTCAATGTCGTTATAGCATGTTTTTTCAGCTGATGTTACATCAATATCTATTTTTTATAATATCTATTTTTTATTTATTTTTTATAATATTATAATATTTGTGGTTAAGCAATTTTAACAAATATCACTTAAAATAAGCAGTTCACGAGGTAAAAATGGAGTTCGTAGGACATCCAGTTTCTAATCCAAATTCGGTCTCTCCGCTTATAATTTCTTATCTTTTCCACACTGCTAATCATCTCTTTAAAAATACTTTTTGTGATTAAACGACACCCTAAACAGTTTCCAAATTTTATTTCTTCGATTGACATCTGGAAAAGACAAGTCGGAATTGAAAAGAATATTCTACTGTACAAACTTAACAATGAAATTATCTTGCCAAAATATTCTGTTCTGTTGACTAGTATAAAACCTTCACTGACTTTAGCGTCGGCAGTGTAAATGAACGAGGATTCGCCCAAGAGGCGATCCGCCTGAAACTAAGAAATTTTTTACTGTTGATCTCGGTATAAAGATATTAATGATGGAAGATGCAATTACTGAAAGAGCTGTTGAATTTTAGGAATACCTGAAAAACCAGAAATCTATGACTATTCATGTACACACTTAAAAAAGCTACGCTCGAAAGGGTTCTATTGCTGCAGCTAAAACACACCAAGAAGAAAAAGCCAGTACATCTAAGAGAAGTCGTCCCGGTACTTAAGTATGCGTAAGTAAATCAGCTTTTTGTTTTAAAAAATGTAGCTTATTTTGCTACAAGCATTGGTTGCCCTTAATTGCTTCCAGTTCCGCCGGTCTTGAGGTTTCTGCAGCAAATTCCCAGCGATTATTTCGGTTTCGTCTATTTATCTTATAGGAGGTGGAACTCTGCTTCGTATGCAGCCCATACTAAAGTAATTCTTCTATGCAGCTTAACGGTTTGGCTACTCTTGAAAACTTGGTTCATGATCTTACTATTAATATTGATGAACTAATGATACTTCGTCGCAGTCGACTTTTGGAATTTCGTATCAGATTTGTCATGTATTTTGTAGTTCCAAAATGTATGTTCAAACCAACTTTTTTACAGGCTGCATCTAACTCAGAAAGCATAGTTTCAATCTCTTTTAGATAGGAGAGCATTTCCCGTATTGATTTCTTTGGCATTCCACTCCAACTATTTAACAGTATGTTCTAGAACTGAGTAAAGAGTTTGGGACATAACCTATCTCCTTGTCTTATTTGTAATCATTTTATATCTTTGTATAGTCTTACAGTCATATTTCTATTATTGTATATGTTTCCAAATAGTATAGAGTACTGACAATCTATAGGACTTTTCTTTAATGCTTTTATTATAATGTTCATTTCTATCAAATACTTTAGATAGGTCAGGATCAATGGTCAAAGAAAACATACAAATGCAGCTAAAGTAATGGACCAAATTTAAAAAAATTAAAGACAAATATGTAATGAACTGCAAGGGATTTAAAACGTTCTTTTATTTGGGCCCCATTGCCCTATTAAAAAAAGGATGTGGCAGTCCAGTGGGACTGCCAGTAGAAGTTATACTTCTATACACGCGTTCGCCGTTACAAATTTATATGGGAGTCAATCTGCACAATCATTATATACGTAATGCTATGGGTAAGAGAGAGCAGAAAGAGAAACATAATTAGGTATATAGGTATATGGTGCATCGTTAGCTGTATATAAATATTTGACCTGTAATAGGAGTATAGTGGACCAGTAAAGTGGATATCGGCGCAACCCAACTGATATTAAACCAACAACCGCTGCAGAGAGTTCAGAGATTCAAATACCTTGGATGTTGGATTACCCAGAATCTAGATCCATCCTTCGAAATTCGATGTAGAATTGAACAGACAAGAAACTCATTTCAAAAATTCAGGCCTCTATTATCCAATAACTCATTAAATTTGGAAATCCGTGAAAAGTTTACAAGATGTTACGTGTGGTCTGTACTTTTGTATGGATGTGAAACTTGGACTTTAAACGCCGATATCATGAATAAAATCGAGGCGTTTGAGATGTGGTTGTATCGAAGGATACTAAAAATTCCATGGACTAGCAGAACCAGAAACGAAGAAGTTCTTCAAAGAATGGGACATCAACGAACTCTATTAAATATTATTAAGAGGCGTAAACTAGAATATCTTGGACATATAATCAGAGGACCAAGATATGAGTTCCTTCGGCTAATTCTCAACGGTAAAATCGAAGGAAAGAAATGGATAGGACGGAAGAAACTCTCTTGGTTGAGGAATTTGCGGCAGTGGACAGGTTTGACAGCAGACCAATTGCTACACGTAGCGCAAGACCGAGATCAGTATAAAAATATTATAAGCATGGTAGTCGCCAACGTTTCGTAGGGATATGGCACTCTAAGAAGAAGAGGAGTATAGTAAATGAAGGATTAAATCAATATTTTGATGAAAATGTATATTTTTATTTTTATCTCTGTATGGAAGGAGTTGAAGGCAAACAATTTTTTTTACACATACTCTGCAGTAAAATTCATTGTTTATTTTGTTATTAATATAAAAATACAATAAATGACACTGCAACATAACTCAATATAGTAATACAATACAAATTAAAATGCAACATTCATAAGTATTTAAAAATGACAATATGCATAACTTACTTAAGCATATGTTAAATTTACCATGATAATAATATTAATAAAAAAATAATAATAATATTAATAAATATTAAATATGTAACGATAATATTTTAATTATCATAGGGGTATTACTATTAGGGGTAGAAGATGGGGGAAGAAATTCTTGGGGCGAAGATAGGGCAAGCAAAATAAACGCTACTTGTGCGAACGGGCACTCAGGGGTTAGTTGGAGAGCTGGGGTCGTGGATAAGTAAAAAAGAGGGTGTCGGATTGGGGCAACTACAGAAAACTGAAATAAACGGTCATAAATCTCTTGGGACAAACAAAAACAAAACGAAACAGGAAACACCTCAAGAAATTTGATATGGGGCGCCACTTGAGGTGCCTAATTATACCTATTACAACAGCTAGTTGTAACTGGAGATATAATTATCAGAAATGCAAAACATTCAAAATCTTTTTCAAATTAAACTCAAAAAGGGTTAGTTAAAAAAATAAACAAAATGTTGAGAAACAAAATTTAACATTTATTTTTGTGTCACCACAAACAGTTACAAAACATAGAGAACATAAAAACACTATATTAATAGTCACAATTAAAAAAAATTCAGAAAAAACTTACAATTGTTAATGGGCGACATTTTGTAGCAGAAATAAATTATTACAAATAAAAAAAATATCTTTTTAAGTGAAACTATGCATAGTGGTTAACCTTCTTTAAAAAACAAAAACAAAATCTCAAATATGATTAGGTATTTACCAAATGTCAAAAATAGTGCTAACTGTCATATGTTAATACCAAATTTTAAACAAAACTAAACAAATAAAATGACAGCTAAAAGTCAAACTATAAAAATTTACTACTTTAAACATTACAATTTTTTTTGTATGAAAGCAATTATTACGTTTATTTAAAAAAATGTCTGCTTTACTTTTAAAATCTGATCACAAAAAAAAGTTACCTGAGTTTCACTGTATAACTTTCAATAGTTGGAACAAAAAACTACATCTTCAAACTGTAAAAGAAATATCCCTAAACGGCTGCTTAGGACATTGAGGTTTGAGGTGGAAACTGGCACAGTGGACACACCATGTAAACGCTTCTTAAAAACTGAACAATGGAAATGTTGAAATATTTATAAACACATTACTTGAGTAAAATACCACTTCTCTAACATATTTGTCGGTTTTCTTTTTGACCGACCTCTAAAACATCTTCATTCTTCCGTTATCTCTGTCAACCTCATTAACTGCACTTAAAACTCAACACTGCTACTATACTGCACATTTTTGCATGACAAAAGACGAAAAAAACAAAAAAAACATTACGAATTAAAAGAAAAATTCGGACTAACACCGAAACCACTGCCTCTAACAGGGGCTCCACTGAGAGTGACGAAATTATCTAAAAAAATTGCTCACATCAGTTAGAATAAACAAACCACTTTGAGTATAAACTAAACACAACGGAAATTAAGACGTAAATTAATTTGAAAACGCAATATCGGGCGGTTTCAACAAAGAAATATCGAAGAATTTGCGCCTGTGACATAAATAAACAATAAAATGATTCATGATCGACGATCTAAAAAGACGAAAGATTATAAATTGAAGGATACGAACTAAGAAACATTGAAAAAATTCTTCGTTATGATAATGCATATATAAGGGGATTTCAATTAACACATATACGAGGGGACTTCAAAATAAAATGCTACAAATATATTTACAAAAAGAACATTTTTATTCTCAAGAGAGAGAGAGAGAGAGAGAGAGAGATAGAGAGAAAATATTTCTTCTGTCTCTTTTTTACCTATATCTTAGATATGTAATGATTTTGTCGATTCACTCCCATAAAAATTTCTACCGTCGAACACTCGTATAGAAGTATAACTTCAAAAACGAAATAAGTCCCACCCAAACAACTCTTTTCTGAACCTTAAAACTTGAATTACTATATTTTTAGGTAACTGAACTAAGCCTCAGTTTTATTAATAGCGTCTTGGCGCCATTTTGTACGATACTTTCAAATGGGACCATGGAGAAATTAATATATTATTTGAAAGCACTTGTATAAATCATTAGGTACCTGAATTTTTTGATTCTTTGTGACACCGTTTCAAAATCCCCACTAAATTGTAAAAATCTTATTAAATTAACTCTCAGTGAAAGAATAAGTCTTTCTTCCCATATGGATAACTTCACTAGTATCATATATATGCCAACAATCATAATTTAAAAATAAAATCGACCTTTTTTAAAATTTATGTCATGCATATAAACATATACATAAAAGAAATTTAAAATAACAACCATTATATTTGCCCCTTTCATCTCTACGCCCATGACTACTATATGTACTAAATATTCAATGATAAATAAAATAGTTTGGAAAATTAAATAATGTTTAAAATTAGCGAAACAATATTAAAAAATATATTATGATTTATCCATTCTTTGATTTTTAAAACCAAAGTGACAAAAATCAGAACATAATAATTAAAAAATTGTATTCCCTCGTTGGGATCGAACTCGCGACTTATGGTCTAAATACCGAGCCTCAACTCATTCGACCAAAATCCTTACGTAATAAGGTGGTTAATCAATGTCATTATTATTATTTGTCAAGAACATTATGTCAGTTTTTTGGTTGTATTTTGTGTTTGTGTTTATTTATTTATTGTATTCCAAAAATGGAAAGGTTATTACGAATTATAGAAGTTCCAGGGAGAATGTTTATTTACACAAGACTTTGTCCAAATGTATATATCTACCGAATTAATATAAAATAATAATAATATTAATAAATATTAAATATGTTTATAGTCCGGTAAAATAAGGATGCAACCTCGGAATGAAAGATAATAAGCTGAAAATTTGCATACGTCTTTATTTTGATGGTATAAAACTTACCTCAAAAGTCTCATATAATCACGTGTCCGCGACTTAAGATAATTAAGGTCAAAGGTCACGAAAATGAGTTTTCTGCAAATATCTCGTTTCCCTTACACTTTATGACATTTAAGGTGGTAAGAAAAATTGTAGAATGAAAAATTCTCTTCAATTTTTGTCTAAAGTAGTTTTATGTACCTTCAACCCTTCTTAAGATAGAGCGCAAAGAGTGGAGGATCGCTTACCTGTGTATACGGTAACGCGAAGTCAGCCAGTAGGATTCAATAAATAATAAGTTATATAGTTAATTATTCACTTAAAATACTATTATTATCATTAAATTTTTATTATTTATTATTTAATAAACTATATTTATAGATATTAATTATAAAATATATATTTTTTATATAATATTTATTTTATTTTTAACAAACATACAATATTAAATGAAATATTTCAAATGAACTTTAATAATATTTTTAACAGCTGTATATACGATAAATTAAGATCAAGTGCAGAATTCAACAATAATCATTTTTATATTTAATTAAATACTGAAAAATCGTATTTATTATTTTTTTAAATTATATATTCATTTATTAATCCAATAATCGATTTATTAAAGTTACAAATATAATATATATTCTTTTATTATGTATGGTTAATATTTTTGTATTAATTTTCTTCTTCATCGTCTTCTTCTTCTTCTTCTTCTTCTTCTTCTTCTTCTTCCTCCGACTGCTCAATATCGGATTCATCATCATCATCATCAAGTGCAGAATTCAACAATAATCATTTTTATATTTAATTAAATACTGAAAAAATCATATTTATTATTTTTTTAATTTATATATTTATTTATTAATCCAATAATCGATTTATTAAAGTTACAAATATAATATATATTCTTTTATTACGTATGGTTAATATTTTTGTATTAATTTTCTTCTTCATCGTCTTCTTCTTCTTCTTCTTCTTCTTCTTCCTCTGACTGCTCAATATCGGATTCATCATCATCATTCCCGTTTATTAAAGTATCAGAATAAAAATATTCAAGAATATCAGGTGCATTTTCTTTCTTCATTGAAATCATCTGAAGTTGATGAAGCGTTTAGACATGATTGTCCATTACACTGCCCACAAATTAAAGTATTTTTACACAAGTGTTTGTTAAAAATAAAATAAATATTATATACAAAATATATATTTTATAATTAATATCTATATAGTTTATTAAATAATAAATAATAAAAATTTAATGATAACAATAGTATTTTAAGTGAATAATTAACTATATAACTTATTATTTATTGAATCCTACTGGCTGACTTCGCGTTACCGTATACACAGGTAAGCGGTCCCCCACTCTTTGCGCTTTATCTTAAGAAGGGTTGAAGGTACATAAAAGTACTTGAGACAAAAATTGAAGAGAATTTTTCATTCTACAATTTTTCTTACCACCTTAAATGTCATAAAGTGTAAGGGAAACGAGATATTTGCAGAAAACTCATTTTCGTGACCTTTGACCTTTAATATCTTAAGTCGCGGACACGTGATTATATGAGACTTTTGAGGTAAGTTTTATACCATCAAAATAAAGACGTATGCAAATTTTCAGCTTATTATCTTTCATTCCGAGGTTTTCCCCCTTTTTTGCCTTATTTTACTGGATTATTACAAAAGGAACATTTTTATTCTCGAGACAGAAAGAGAGAGAAAATATATCTTCTGTCTCTCTCTTACCTATATCTGACATATGTAATGGTTTTGCCAATTCACTCCCGTACAAATTTCCAACGTCGAACGCGCGTATAGAAGTATAACTTCAAAAATTTGAGGAGATGTTAGGTTCACCATATAATAATCGAAAATAGCGGACAATCCTCCGTTAACCAAAAATCGTCGTGCTGCTGGGTTTTACCAAAAATGTTTTCGAAGTTCCTAATAATACCCCTGTTTCGTCGTTTTCGTTTTCGTCCACCCACCCTGTATAAAAGATGTTTACTTATGTAAGAAATAATAAAACTGCACTCTATCAAGATCATATTATTGACGATCCGAAATCCATCAATTTAGAAGACAGGAACCGATAAAAATATAAAGAATTGGCGCGCATGAAACGCCGACCGAGTTGTTAAAACTGGTAGACGAAAATAGTATAAAACTGGCAGTAAAATGTTTAATTCAGTAATTAACACCGGGATAATTCACTTAGACTGGCAGATATGTAAATTTACCGGAATCCATAAAAAAGTCATAAAATGTTAATAATATAGATTGATCAGAATAATGAGTCACACTTATAAGAGTTGCTTTGCATCACAATCGAATCAGATAAAAATGCGAAGAAAACCTTCAAGAGATACAATTTGGTTTTAGAAATGCACTCGTAGTACGGGATCCGAATCTAGGTCGATATTCTAAAGAACCTTATTATTCAGGAAAATTAAAAAATATTTTTTTATTATTTGTGATGAATAAATGAACAGACAATTTCAAATACTTGGGAGTCCAAATAACATCAAAAGCAGGAAGTAGCGAAGAAATACACTCCAGGATTGGCCAAGCAAGATCAGCCACCAGACAGCTACACGGACTATTATGGAATAAAAAAATAACAAAAGAAAATAAAAGAAGAATCTTTAAAACAATAATAGAAAGTATTGGGCTGTACATTGCCGAACTTTGGGAAATAAACCAAAGAAACAAATCAAAAATTAAGGCCATGGAAATGAACTACTGGAGACGATGTTGCCAGCTCACTAGACTTGATAGGGTGAGAAACGAAGATATTCGGAGAGAAATGGAAATCGATCTAGACATAATAGACACAATCGAAGCCAAAAGACTTAACTGGTATGGACACCTTCAGAGAATGCCTGAAAATAGATGGCCAAAAAAAATAGAAGAATGGACTCCGCCAACTAGAAGAAAACGAGGTAGACCAAGACGATCCTGGAGAGACGATGTCGACGATGCAATGACCGCCAGAGATTTAACAACTGAAGATTGCTTCGACAGAAAACGCTGGAAATTAGGATGCGAGAAGCTGTAGAAGACTCGCTTGTTATATATATATATATATATATATATATATATATATATATATATATATATATATATATAAATGAACTCATGAACTCACATGAGCAACCCATGAATTACACGTCTTTAATGGGCATCATAAATACTTTGAACCTACCTTGCCCGAATAGTCGTTTGCACCAATTGTAAACTTTTCGCAAAACCCATCTGTTTTGTTACTTATATTTCTCAAAAAATAAATAAGTATTTAGTTTTTTTTATTTCCTTGTTTTTACTTTAAATCTTTAATAAAAGTGACATGTTTTAGCAAAAAATCCTGTCATAATTTTACTTCAATCTAATACAGTATAACGGAATTATCTGTATGAAATGTAATTTGGATATATTGTAAAAATTTGTCAAAAAAGCCCTCGCCCTAAAACACCATCCAGTTTTCGTAAATTTCCTTCAAAACCGGCTCTTAGAAAACTAACTACGTTAAAATATGAGAGTGCACACGTCTCAAGCAAAATGTTTTCAAAATTCTTTTAAGATGAAGCTTACATAAATTCGTTTAGTGTATTATATTTTGTCGTTTTCTTTCTGACATTATTTCATGCGCAATTTTATATTGCTAATAAAGTTGAGCAGACTACGTATATGAAAACCATTTCTGTCTTACAAAAGTCAAGTAATTATAAATTTTCGTTTTTATAAAATTTTAATAAAAAACAATTTTATTGAGGATTATTAGCAGAAGAACAAAATACAGTAATTAGAATAAGAATTAATAAGAATTACAAAGCGAATTTCAATTTCAGTTGTGAAATTATTTTAAAAAATAAAGTTATATAATATCAAGCTCTATGAAACTTAACTAATTCATAATTTGTTAAAGACATTGATGTCGTTTAGATATTTACTTAAATTTTTCAAATTGCAATTAGGTCCTAAAACTTGTCTCTTTTTGTCTCTTCCGTTGGTGTATTTAGGATAATCTACCATACTATGTGCTACATACATAGGGGAAATGTGCATATGATGGACCCCTTAAGGAAAAAGCTCCCTAATAATTTTAATTATTTACTTAGCAGGCTTTAAATATGACCACATAACGTCTTGTTATTTGTATAATATGCAAATGTTTCAAATTTTGATAAAAATTAAGATGACAAAAGTTATTCACTGGCTAATTGGCTTAGTTCCAGTGCCATAAAACAAAACACACACACAAAGTTATTCATAGTTTACTAAAATCCTGTTAAGGGCCCATCATGGGCATATATGCGCTCATGATGGACCCTTTGGTACGCCCATGATAGACCCGTTGCATTTTGTATAAAATAAGTAAATATCAAATTATTTTATTAAACCAAAAGATATTCAAAACGATAAATAATATTACAAATAGGTATTTTTAAGAAAAAAGTTACATGCACAATTCATACACAAATTGTTTACGTCCAGGATTTACATCTGCACATTTATTGTGACACCAATTCTTACACACTTAACAACGAATCCATTTTTCTTTGGATCGTGAATGCGAAAATGGTTCGTTACAGTAAATGCAAGCTGCATCGTCCGAGTCGTCTTCTTCAAAGGAAGATTCACAATCGTCTTCAGAACTGTTGGTAGTTGAAACACGAACTTGCCTTTTTACTTTTCTTGCGTCTTTTTTTCTTTTTTTTTTTGTTTCTTTTTCTACAATTTTTTGTTTTATATCATCAATTTCTGGCGTTGAATTTAAATATCCTGTTTTACCCAGTTTTCTACTCCTTTTCTGAGTTACTTCAGATACTCCAGCTAAAGGAGGAGGACAAATATCTTCGACCGAGATGTTTAGGACTGACGATGATGTTGATTTCTGATCAGTGATTTTTGATAAACCTTCAATCGAAGAAACATTTTGGTTCCGATGTTCCGGTAGTGAGTTCTCGTCAGAACAGCCTGGTAGTGGATTTTGTTCATAATTTTCTCTATCTGTTATTATAGACGGCAAAAATTGCCAATTCTCGAAGACATCTGGATTGAACGGTTCTATTCATGTCTTTTTAAATGCATTTATTGCATTTGATGAAAGAGCACTTTTTAAATATGCTTTATTAAAGATACTGGCTACTTTAAATTGGGTAACTGTTTTACCTGGATTCTGTCGCAGCCATAATTCAATTTCTTGGCCGTAGTAAGTTTGAAGTGGTCTAAAAAATCCTACGTCCAAGGGTTGAACGTGATGAGAGCAGTGAACAGGAAAACAAAACATAATAATACCGTTTTCTTTTGCAAACTGGAGAACTTCAAAACTTTTATGACTACCATGACCATCGACTAACAACAAAACTTGGTTGGTTTTGGAAGCCTTTAAATACCTTAAAAAATATTGCAGCCAGAGACAGAAAATGTCGGAAGTCATCCATCCTTTTTCTTGAGCGAAGGCTACACTTCCAGTAGGTGCATCGATCATAAGTTTGTCTTTCTTCCTCTGTCGAGGAAAAATCAAAGCAGGAGGAACATATGTTCCAATTGCATTCATTGCACATACGACCGTAATATGTAGACCGCGCTCTGCACTACTTAAAGCACCAACTCGTTTGCGACCTTTACTAGCATAAATCTTCTGCGATCTCTTTTGCACAGTTGTCAAACCGGACTCCATGTCCATGTCCATATTACAAATGTTTCCGGTAGAAATTGAAACTCGTCTAATATATGTGCTAATGCTGTAAAATAGGCACATATATTTGGTTTATTAAAAGCTTGAGCCCTTGCCAACGAAGTATTTTCTGGAGTTAACGTAATGATAATCGTGGATTTCTCTTTAAAAAGCCTCTGACCCATTTCCAGCCTGCCATCTTGGTTTCCTTGTTAAAACTGTGGCTAATATTGTTTATTTCAGCTACTTCGTATACAAGTTTTCGTAAATCTTTACTGGTCAGGCCAAAAAAACGAGCTTCCATGGTGATAATATAGTCAGCCATTTCCTTTTCAATAGCAGTGGAAAATATTGGTCTTCGTCCTCCCAAATCACCTTTGGTACTTCCTTGCTGATTATTAAAGCGCCTTTTCAAAGTCGTTTTTGGAATGTTAAATGTTTTTGCTGCCAACTTAAACCCCATAGTTTTTTCTTGTATGCTTTTTAAAGCTTGTTGCATATTACTCACATTCCACTGTTGCCTTTTATTAGGATCCATCCCTGTAAAATGTATTATGTTAATCGTTAAGTAGCAACTTATTTCCTTTTTCCTATGATGGACCCCTAGTCCGTCATAGGTAACGACAAAGGGGTCCATCATAGGCAAATAGACAAGACAGTAAATTTAATTCTGTTACTTTTGTTTTGACCATTCTAACCTAAAACAAAGCATAGTATTTGACAAAGAAAGTGTAGTCATTTTATACAAAACAAAAGAAACACTTAGCTTAAAGTATGTTACCAGTAAAATATTATATATATTTAGGGATTCTACAGTATTCACTGCCTTCCCTCGCTCAACCGTTTCCATCTCTCTCTGTTGTTCCATTCTCCATCGTTTAGGCCTCTCTTACTCATGGCGTCGTCTACTTCGTTCCTCCAGGATTTTCGGGGTCGTCCTCTTTTCCTCCTTCCTATGGGGCTCCATTCGGTTATTCTTTTTATCCATCTGCTGTCACTAGTTCTTCTTACATGTCCATACCACTTTAATCTTTTTTGTTCTATATATGTTAGTATGTCTGTTTCTATTGATGTTCTTTACTTTATTTCGTCATTACTTCTCCTATCCATTCTTGTTACTCTGCAGCATCTTCGCAGGCATTCCATCTCTGTTGCTACTATCTTACTGCTGTTTTTCTTGTTTATGCTCCAATTTTCAGTAAAATATTACTTACCAAAAAATTTTATTAGATCAGCAACACCAAATTTTAATTTTATTTCACAAATTTACTGTTATAACTGCCACGGGTCTGAAACTTTGCAAATACTAAACTACAAACTTCGTGCGCAATGGGCAACCAGCGATGTGCATGTAACCGCGCGATATTTGAAATTACAGCAGGTGGTCCATCATGGGAAGGAGTCCAACATAGGCACACTTCCCCTACCGCAGTTACAATGCTCACATAAAGGGCGATTTGATTTTGAGATAAAGTAACCATGAGTTATTCTGTTGTGCTCTAAACGCAAACGAGCGACTTCAAATTTCTTTCTTCTTCTTCAAGTGCCATCTTCGTTCCGAAGGTTGGCAATCATCAGGGCTATACGTATTTTCGAAACTGCTGACCGAAACAATTCGTTGTTTCTACAGCTATACCATTCCCGTAGATTTTTTAGCCAGGAGTTTCGTCTTCTTCCTATGGACCTTTTTCCAGTTCATATATTTCTCTGTGCCTCTTGTAATGTGTCTCAAGTATTGCAGTTTTGTTTTTTGATCGTAAATATGACTTCCTTTTCTTTATTCATTCTTCTCAAGGCCTCGACATTTGTGACTCTCTCGGTCCATGATATTCTCAGGATTCTGCGATACATCCACAGTTCAAATGCCTCTAATTTTTTGGTATCAATCTTTTTCAACGTCCATGACTCCATTACGTAGAACAGCACAGAAAGTAACATCTCATCAGGCGAAGTTTCATTTCAAGGCTCAAATCTCTTCCGCAGAACACTGTTGATTTCGATATTACCATAAATTTAGTTTTCTTTATGTTCAAAGATAGTCCATATTCTTCGCTGCAGTCTGCTATCTTATTCACCAATGTCTGTAGATCTTCAAGTGTTTCTGCGATCAGAACGGTGTCGTCGGCAAATATCAGATTGTTTAATCTAACACCATTTATTTTAATACCTACGGATTGCTCAGAGAGTGTTCTATTCATTACGTCTTCGGAATAGAGATTAAACAGGGTTGGTGACAGTATACACCCTTGTCTCACACCTCGCTTTATTTTAATTTCTTCAGTGGTATTATTCTCTACTCTCACTACTGCTTTCTGATTGTAGTACATATTTTCTATTAGTCGGATGTCTCGTTTATCTAAATTCTTTTCTGTCAGGAGTCTGATTAGGTGATCATGCCGCACTTTATCAAAGGCCTTGTTGTAATCTATTAAACACATGAATACATCTTGATTTATGTCAAGACATCTTTGAGACATAACGTTCAGTGCAAACAACGCCTCTCTTGTTCCAAGTCCATTTCGGAATCCAAACTTCAAATTTAAGTTCAAATTATTTGCTGGTTTTTTTTTGATCGAAATTTGACAAGAATGTAGCTGTAGGTTGAAACAGGATTTGAGGGGAGGCAGAAGAAATAGTGTGACTGTCATTTAAACCAATTTAATTTGTTGTTGATTCCAGCTTATTGGGACAGTTAGTGGCGATGTTTGTAGGCTTTTTGAAGTTAAGACAGGTCATAGTTTCTTGAAATAAGAATATATTCCATATTATGTTGTATTATCGAAGGTTATGGCGAATGCGCCAGGTAAGGACATGATATTGGGACTTATTTTTTTATATCATACGTATATTATTTGTCTTCTGAAACTCAATATGATAGTATTCGGGAAGAGTGAAACTGATAATAATAATCAACTAACAGGATGTATGGTATTGTAGAACATACGTTTAAGAAATCAATTTCTGCTGGTGACATTAGTCTTCCAGCTTATACAATATTGTTACGGATTTTTATTTTTTTGTGATTTTGTATAAATTCGTCCATAATTTGTTTGTTTGCAAGGTAGGTACATTCATATTCGATTATTAGACAGTCGAGAGAAAAATATAGTGTTTTTGGTTGCGCAAAGAAATTAAGAACAGAACAGAAGCCCTTGTTGTTTTGAGAGAATTTGTGTAGAAGTTGCTGATGTTTTGTTACTATTTTTCTACAGTTGCGATACATGTGGTGTGTTAGAAAGACTATTAGATTTCATTTTTGATTTTAATACGAGACATATGTTCAAAAATAATAATTCAATTCGGACATGGCCATTCGAGACATATTTTTATAAAACAGAACCATATATTTTTACTAAACTTTTTTTATATCATATTATGGTGGAATATTTAATAAGGTCTCAGTCTCCCGAGCCCCTAAATACTACTAAGTTCCATTTATACTGTCGATGGTGACGTGGCATGGGTGAAGGTTAGCGTGGGGGCCAGCGTGGGATAGGCGCGGGGGTTGGCGCGAACATTTCTGACAGTAGGATTTTAATTATTGGACGAAGCGGACGGTATTTTCTTTATACGAGGTCTCCAAGTCTAAGGTAACCGTATACCGTCATCTCTTTTATTGAGATAATTTGGTCTTTTTTTTTTCAATTTGTATGGTTCTCGGATAATTCTTGGTTTATAGAAACTGATGGGGCTATGGTTCTGGAATTTTCAAAATCAATTTTGTGACCTGTATGAAGATGGTGTTGACCTAGAGCTAAAATTGAATCGGAATTAAGAACAGAAATGGAATGTTCATAAATCCTATTTTAGATTCTACGATTTGTTTGGCCTATATAGGATAGGGACAGTCTGCACAAGAAATTTCATAAATTCCATATTATTCGTTTGGAGTGTTGTCTTGATTGACCGGACAAGAGATGAAAGTTTTTGTTGGGAGTAAATATTGTCTTTATTCCTCTTGATTTAAGAATTTTATCAATTTTGTCAGTGACACCTTTGATAAAAAGAAGAAAAGCTTTCGTAGGGTGGTGGTCTGGGTGTTTAAGTTGGGATTGAGTGATCTATTGATGTGATTTTCTCGGTAACCGTTTTGGCTTCTTTTAAACTAGAGAGCTCAGCGGGTCTACTTGCATCATCGCAAAGGCGTATTGGTCTGGAGACAAGGAGACTGGAGACACATTAATTAAACAATAACATAACCTTAAAACATGAAAACTCAGAGTAAATATCTTAATAATTTTGTATTCTTAGCTCAAAATTCATTAAAGAAAAATAATACCAGTCGCTCAGAATGAATTTTCGTAACCAAAAGTCCTTATTTACTCTTCAAACAATTAAAAAAACAATAATTTTACCTTCTTATGAGACAAATACACAAAAATTAGAATGTTTGGAATGGTTTTCTAAGCCTTGTCCATTGTGGCCTCAGACTTAGGTAGTCCATTACTATAATATATTAGAAAAAGTTAAATTTACGGATTATATAATGCTCAAGTTTGTACCGCTACCGTTAGTATCAGATCTTTAAAATACTTGCCGAATGTCTAATCTTAATTTATACTAAAATTAAAGTGATTAAACAAGAATATTCGATGCTCTCTTATTTGGTTTTTATATAGAATATAATATAAATTATTATCTTGCATATGACTATATTGCAATTCTATTTTATTAAATAAACCAAGTGAGCAAAATCATGTCACACTGGTGGTACACTAAAAATAATCCTGCTAATTGGCCATTCGCCACACACAAAGCTGACGTGTAAATTAACATCAGCAGCCATTGTTTAAACTATAATAGCTACATCATTTGGGGCATAACAAATATACCTTACATGTTGTTTCTATATCATCGTGGACTTTATTTTAATGACCAATTACACAAAGTTAATTGCATAACACAAGAGCATTCCATGATAGCCCGAAGGTGCATTAATTAATGTAATGGATTGCTGAACATAACAGTCCCGTGTTAGTCAGAGGTCGTGTAATGGATTACAGACAACTTGTGGCAATTATTATCTACTGAGATTTGAAATAAAATTTAAAGTAATATATATTTAAAAAGGTAAAAGAAATAATAAATTAGACTTACTCACAATCAATTTAATTTAACTAATCAGACGACCGGTTTCGCTTTCTACAATATGCAAAGCATCTTCAGGTCACGATACAAAGTTAAATAAATAATGCCGGTACTCTATTAATTGATGGTTGAAAGAACATGGTTCAAAATATCTTGTACTGTTGACTGGAGAACTCAAGTCAACTATTGTAATTGTTTAACAGTAAACGGGGAAGTTCTTGAGGAGACAGATTTTATCCAATGAAGTAGAGATAGGTAAATGTAATTGTTTGTTTGATGAAAGTAATGTTCTATACCATTAAGTTCTTTAAAGTTATTTATATTTATTCTGAAGATATATTTATGAAATGTGTGTTATTTGTTGAGATTTTTATTTTTGTTTTGGAAGGTGACAGTTGTGAGACAATGAATAAGAATAGATGTACAAATTGTGTGGGTGTGCAATTATATCAGCTTGTAATTATCAAATTTCTTTGATAAAGTTATGTTGCAATATATAGCAAATGGTTGTAAAGTCCAATATATAAAGTTAAAAATTAAAATTGAGACACTTTAAGACACACAGAAAACACACAGAAAACATTTAAAAACGGGGGGACGAAACAGACATTAAATTTAAAAACGGGAGGATTTTAAAAGAACTGCATCTTTTACTTGGAGACAATGAGTTTTTTTGAACAATGACAAAAAAAAATAATTGATAATTACAAGCTGATATAATTGCACACCCACACAATTTGTACATCTATTCTTATTCATTGTCTCACAACTGTCACCTTCCAAAACAAAAATAAAAATCTCAATAAATAACATACATTTCATAAATATATCTCCAGAATAAATATAAATAACTTTAAAGAACTTAATGGTATAGAACATTACTTTCATCAAACAAACAATTACATTTACCTATCTCTACTTCATTTAATAAAATCTGTCTCCTCAGGAACTTCCCCATTTACTGTTAAACAATTACAATAGTTGACTTGAGTTCTCCAATCAACAATACAAGATAGTTTGAACCATGTTCTTTCAACCATCAATTAATAGAGTACCGGCATCATTTATTTAACTTTGTATCGTGACCTGAAGATGCTTTGCATATTGTAGAAAGCGAAACCGGTCGTCTGATTAGTTAAATTAAATTGATTGTGAGTAAGTCTAATTTATTATTTCTTTTACCTTTTGAAATGGACTCACACCCGCAACACATTCATGATTTTAATATATATTTTTTGAAGCTTTTAACTTAAAACTCTTTGAATTAAAAAATTTGAACTCCAATAATAAAATTATTTGAAATATAAACTGGAACAAATTAAATCATCTACATTTATTTGCGTAGCAACATATATCAAGAGTTTTAAGAAATATTAAATTTTAACCAAATTAAATCAGACCGAGATAACATAGAGAAAATGTAAAATAAATTCGTTAAAGGGTTATTCGCTGTTACAAGAAAAGAACCAAAAAATAATTAGTAGAATAATTAGAAAGAAATAAATAGTAATATAATTAATAGCAGCAGAATAAAACAAAAAGGATAATAATACAAAGACAGGAAGACCTCAAAAACCAAACAAAATCCTCACTACCTCAGTCCTTCCAGCCGGCCACGTCTATAGATAAAGAGTAATTTAATACTTTTAACCCTGGTCGATAACTGATCAATTATCACTAGATCAGTTATCCCCATAAATAAAATTACACCTAGATTGGTAAGAGGGATAGCCAAGGTCAAATCACGTTCGGATTTCGCTCCCATTCGTTTGGTGGCGCTGCTAGCCTCGTTCCTGCGCGAAGGGAGTGTGCTGTGGTCAATTCAATGTTGAGTTTAGACCATGGACGTATAAACACAGATGGACTCAGTTATTTATATAAAAATGTGAAGCCAAAATTATTTGACTAGGTCACATTCTCAGCACCTTCAAATGTTGTCACATTTTTGTACTAAAATATCTTATTCACATATCGCTGAAAATATTACTATATTTATTTTAGACTCTACAGGTGCTATCAAACCAAAATAATAATTTATTACTTATATTAATATATTTAATTGTAATTAAAACATCAAGTGTGCACATAGTGTGCATATCATTTAATAATAGCGTATAACAGATATAAACCAATTATTGTATATGTAGATGCACTGAAACCTATTTAATAATGGCAACGGTGTTTACATTTCTGTCTTATGGCTCTACGTCAAACTTCAAATGCTGTTCCATGTCATGTCCATGTTTGTTTACTTTTTACCCAAGATGAGGAAAAGTTGTTTTTCGATATTTTGGCTGTATTTTAAGTGATATTTGTAAATAGTGAAATAAACAAATTATAATAATGGTTCTACAGTTTTGCATTTGCAAAAAAAACGAAATGTTTACATCCCAATGTCTCATTTAATTTGTAAGTACTGTTTGTTTACATTATTTAAGATGAGGAACTGAGGAAGCCTGTGTGTTTACATTTTAAAATATGTCTTTCATAGGCGTACCATTTGGTTTATTCATATTAATTAATGTATTGAACAAGATATTATTGCATGAAATTGGTATAGACATTTTTAAATTGTAAGTAGACATCATCTGATTAAAAAGATCTGTTTAGTAGCTTTTTAATTTAATATTTCTCATGAATTAACAATAAATTAGTGAAATGAATAAAACTCATTTATTTTTCTATGTAGGTTTCCAAATAATATTGATTAATAATGAAACTTACTCTAAACTTCAACAGAGAAAACAGTATAAAAACCTTTCAAAAGCTATATATAGCAAAATATTTCAGATTTTTTAATAAAACTATAAATATCTACAACAGACTAGTTAAAAACCTTATGAATATTTTAATTAACAAAACCATAAAAAATGTCCCAAAATCAATCTATGAACATTTTGGTGACCATATGTATGATGAAGATGCAATCGATGGTCACTCTATGCAACTTTTAAAATTGGTTCTTGAGAAATATTTTAAAATTGGAATTCATCATGAAACGAGGACTATTTTAGATGCTAACACCGTGCGCATAAAAAGCGTTCTTACTAAGACTGTTTTATTTCGAAATCAATAAAAATTTATTTCTATACCAACGTCTTCTATTATGTCTATTTACCATTTTTACTTTAATATTTCTGTTCGGTAAATAGCTTTCCAATAATTTATACATTTTCACGCCTACTTTTTAATAAGTAGGTATATTTTAGACAAATACGGCGCCATATTTGTATTTGTTTTATTTTTTATAATTTAAATTTTTTAATATAAGTAGTGCAAAAAGGTACAATTTTAGATGATTTTTATTATGACATCGAACACATTATATGGAATACCAATGGAAAAACGAAGAAATGAACAAAGAAGATGTGTTCCATATTGCATGGATACTACTAGCAAGCATTACCGTTTTCCAAGTCCACGAAATTATGTGGATATGTTTGATAAATGGGTGAGTGCTATCAAAAGCCCTAAATTGTAAATTTATGCGACTAAGATTGTAGTAAAATGTCTTTTGCAGAATTAGGCTTTTATTCACATAAAACTTGACATAAGAATGACAAAATAATTATTTAAATACTGACCAGTTGTTGTCACAATATTAAGAAAACTAAACTATACTACACTTGGCTTGTATTATTAATATTTCTTGTAACACATATAACATTTTTTGTTACATTTTTATAAATAAAGGTTTTATTCTATATTTTTCTCTTTAATTTTTTAATCACTTTGACATTTTAATGTAATGGAAAATAAATGTAGTCTTAACATAAAAAAAAATCCAAAAAGTATACGAAAAATATTTATTATCGTATATAAGGATTTTTCTTGTTATTTTAGGATTATATCGATTTTCCTTTACTTTAAAATGAGTTCACAATTCTAGGCAATATTACTAAACTTTTGAATTTAGCGCCATGTATATACAGTTACGCTCCCGGTCACTAGGTGATGCGCCAATTATTGTTTTATTCGTTAACATGGAAGTTTCAATGCTAGGTGGTAGTGTGCTATGGTTATCCTGCCAGGCGTCCACCTGTAAATAGCAGAGATGAGAACAAAACCGGTCTCCTGTCTCTCTCACACAATAAGCCTTCTCTCACTTTGAGAATTATAGACGGACTTGGGCCATTATTATTATTTATACATTGAGCGTAGTATTGACATTTACAAGTAACATTTTAATTTTTCAGTGTATTTCTCAAATAAATTTGTTATTAATTTGTTGGGCTGAGCCTATTTTATTATTTATTTATTCGGCGTCAATAAGGTTGGAAATAAACGAACTAACACTAAAACAGTTGATGCGAGTTACGGCCAGCCTAGACTACCAAGAAGGTGCAAAATTCTTGAACCAATTCAAAATCCTTACTAAACAATAAAGTCGACCAATCCCGCTGTTCAACAATATATTCAATGTATGTCTCACGCTGCGCTACTTTCCAATCTCATAGAAGGTGGTCAGCACAGTCATCATTCCCAAACCAGGGAAACCTCCAACAAAGCCTGAATTATATAGTCTTATTTTGTTACTAAGCATTCCAAAGAAAACCAATAATCCCCACCCGACACTAATAGACGCAGACGGTAACCTTATATCAGACGACTTGAAGCTCATTGACACATGGAAAGATTACGTAGAACGACTTTTTAACGATAAACGCAGAGCGACAGTGGACCAAGATGACGACATGACTGGACCCGAAATACTAAGGCCTGAAGTGGTAAAAGCCATTTCATCGCTAAAAAACGACAAAACACCAGGTCCCGATAACATACAGCGCGAGATCATAAAACTCCTATGCGAAACGGATGACCACTTCCTCGATTTTCTTACAGGCCTTTTTAACACCTTTTACGACAAAGGTGAGATTCCGGAGGAATGGCTTCGATCGACCTTTGTAGCCATACCTAAAACACCAAGTGCAAAACACTGTGATCAACACCGCTTAATAAGCTTGATAAATCACATTACCAAAGTTTTCACAAAAATCATACACAATAGAATATATAACAAATGCGAAGCAAATATATCGGAGTCACAGTTCGGATTCCGAAGCGCATTGGGCACAAGAGAGGCGATCTTCAGTCTGCAAGTTTTAATTTATAGATGCAGAGACATGCACAAGGATGTCCACTTGTGCTTCATCGACTTCTCCAAGGCGTTTGACAAGGTCAAACATGATAAACTCATGGAAATGCTCAGGAAGATGCATATTGATGGCAAGGATCTGCGCATAATAACCAGTCTCTATTGGAAACAAAGTGCGGAGATAAAGATGGGCAACTTACACAGTGGGAAGATAGATATTAAAAAGGGTGTACGACAGGGATGCGTCCTCTCGCCGCTCCTGTTCAATATATACTCTGAACAAATCTTCAGAGAAGCACTGGGAGAAGTTTCGGAGGGTATCAAAGTAAACGGAGAGGTAATCAATAATATTAGATATGCTGACGACACAGTTATAATCGCAAATGACTGCAACGAGCTTCAAAGACTCATGCAAAGCATACACACAGCAAGTCAAGAATATGGTTTAGAACTCAATACAACCAAAACTAAATGCATGCTCATCAGCAGAACACAACAACCTCCGATGCAACTGACATTAAACAACCGAAAAATAGAACAAGTGGAGACATACACATACCTTGGAACCACAGTCAACACAAAATGGGACCAGTCAACAGAAATAAGATCACGAATTGAAAAAGCGCGAAACGCGTTCAACAATATGAAAAAGTGGTTCACAAGCAAAATCTCAATGGAACTAAAATTAAGACTGGTCAAGTGTTATGTCTTCCCGGTCTTGTTCTATGGAGCAGAGGCATGGACCACAACGGAAGCCACCCTGAAAAAACTAGAATCCTTTGAGCTGTGGATATATCGCCGTATTCTTCGGATATCCTGGACAGACCACATCACTAACGTGGAAGTAATGCAGAGAATAGGCAAAAGCAAAGAAATAATCTTCACCGTAAAGAAACGGAAGCTTGAGTACTTCGGACATGTCATGAGGCATACTAAGTACCGGCTGCTACAGTTAATAGTTCAAGGAAGAATCGACAGTAGGAGAGGGCCGGGAAGAAGACGACACTCATGGATGCATAATCTGCGACAATGGTTCGGACTAACATCGACCGAACTGTTCAGAGGTACCGTAAACAAAGTCAAAATAGCCTTGTTAATAGCCAACGTCCGAAACGGATAGGGCAAAGGAAGAAGAAGAAAAAGCATTCCAAACTATCAATTCTGATTCAGGGCTGAATATTCTACTCAAAATGCACTGATCGAAGCAGCAACTTTTATTTCACAATCAATTAACGAAAAAGATACGTCATAGTCATTTTTCTATTAGACGTCCAGATAGCATTTGACTAGGTCTGGCATAAAGGCCTGATAAAAAAACACTAGTTTGCTGGACTGCCTACAACTTTATTTAAACTAATAAATTCCTATCTCTCTACCTATCTATATGATTTTTTTTGTACAACCAAGTTAGGTCCTATTAGGAAATTTGAATATTGTTAATTAACTGTAATGATTATTGTTCTATTTTGCAAGTTTGTTAAAATTAAACCACCAAAAAAAAAAGTTAATTAACGCCAGAATTTGTTTGTTGTTAAAACATTTTAGCGAATAAAAATAAAATAATATTAGAGTATGAACAGAAATATTACGGGGTATACTAATAATTCAGTGTATAAAGTAGATTACTACTTGATAAATTTCCTTACATCTATCAACGTTATCAAAACATCTCAATGTTTGCTTAGTATTTGTAGTTATACCTCAACTTCTTGGGGCATACATTATATACGTCAAAATGTGTACGCAACACAATGATATTAATTTCAAGCGAAATATATTAAGGAGACATAACAGAATAATGATAACAGTTCCTAATTTAATGGAGAACATGGTCATATTTCGCTTTATCTTGACAGTTTATGTGCAAGCCAAGTAGGTTAATATGCCTCACTTTGTACCTTAAGAACGGAGTTGCACATATCACAGATAAAGCTATTTTCGTAGACTGTATTAGACGTTTATATGAATGCCTTCCATGTTATGACTTTATCTTTTATATAATATAAAAGCCGAGATAAATAAGCAAACATAAAATATTTTGATTTAATATAACTTCTCCACAATATTATATATATGTATATATATATATATATAAAAAAGGGGGGTTGAGGTTAATTGGGTATACAGCTGATTAAAAGCCAAGTGTACTCTGTTTAACAATTCATTATATTTCGCCAATTTTCATTGGCATCATCAGATGAGAGCTACAATTATTTAAAACATGGTAAAATACAATTTAATAATAGTTTGTTGTTTATATACTTACTTAATTGAGGTTAATGGCAGTGTGATTTATTTTAATACCATCAAGTAAAAATTTTTTTGTTGGAATAATGTTGATTGTAGTTGATGTTGATTACAAATTAAAATATAGGAAACAAATACAATTTAAATTAAAAATAAAACAGACATAACGTTTAGTTCGGTAAATGTCATTAAGGTTAAGTACTAGAACTATCAAATATCGAATGTTATTAATTGACTTTTGTGAAGATGATTAGTTCCATGGTGTTGACGTAGTAGTTGTTTATTTGATTAATATTTACTGTAAGGTGTGTTATAGTTGAAAAATTTTTGAAATTACATTATGTGTTGTATTAATTATTTAATAGTTATATGTGTCTATTTATAATGTTTGTTTTTCGTTGTGTAATAAATAAGCATAAATCTCACTCAGATGTTCAACATCTGATTTCTTATTTATTAAATTATCCATTTGAGTGATAAATGCCATCTCGAGGAAGAGTCTTTTATTGAGATTATTTTCGATTGCAAGAATCTTTGTTTATATTTATATTTAATCAGCTGTATACCCAATTAACCTCAACCCCCTTTTTCATCTACCAGTTCAGCTGTTATTTTAGAGGATATATATATATATATATATATATATATATATATATATATATATATATATATATATTGTTATGATTCATTTTATCCGCCAAAGATAAAATTAAAATTACTAAATAGACCATCTAAATAAATTTTCAAGATATCCTGGAGAGTTGTTATGCTATGTAAAATTAAAAATAATATTGGTTTGCTCTTAATATATTTTAAATTATAAAATATAATAATTCAAAAGATTTCAACTGATAAACTATGAAAGATATTTCAAAGAAATGAAAGTCCATTATCTTTGGATTACCTGTAGTAAACAAAATTTAAGATATGCATAAATTATTTTCTTTGTAAAATATATTTGAGTGAACGTAGTGAATTGAACAATACGACCGGGTTTTCCAAATGGATTTGTACAGTGAATAAAGACAATAGGGTAGAATTTAGAAATTATATTTCTCCGTTAGTTCTTAAGAATTTGTAGAAACCGATTAGCATGTTAATAGTTTGTAGGAAATTTATAATTGTAGGTAAAATTGTTGTTTGTCATCTAAATGGTAGATGGAAGGATAAATATGACGAACTTTGATTGGCAAAGAGTGAAAAAAAGTGGGAGAGATAGATGAATGAGAGTTTAGCTAGATTTTAGAGGAAAAAAAAGATCATCAGTTGTTTTCCAAGGGTGCAAGGCGAACAGTCGTAGTTCTTTGGCGGTTCTCAAGTGATAGTGAGCATTAGAAGTTAATGTTTGTGAGTTTTCGTGGACTAAGTGTATCCTGACGGAAGCTGATCCAGTAAAATATTGTAAGTCATACTTTTCTGCTTATATATTCCAAGAGTCACTGTTCAGACCGGAACGAGAGACTCAGTTTATCGAGAGGAGATGAAGTTTATCTTTTGAACGATACGTGCATCTGAAAGAGATCATTGAAGACGAGGGGCTCGCAATAATTTGTTGTAAGATTGCTGATTACCTAGGGAACGGCTAAGAATAGATAGTGTAGGCTACAAGGAACAAGGATTTGGACAACTCATCATCAGAGAGATAGTTTTTTTTTCATTCGTCAGTTTTTCCTTTATCAACAAAATTTTTTTTTAATTGCTTCAGAAAAGATAGAAATATTTATCAGGAGATATATAACAACAATTTTGATTTGAAATTTTAATTTATATAGTATATAACATTAATTTTTGAAGGTTCACGTACGTAGAACAAAATTTTGATAATCATTATATGAGATATTTTTTGTTTAAGATATTTGAGTGTGAATTTTATTTCAATCTATAATTTTGTATCATATATGTTTATTATTCCGGTATTCCTCAGACCTTACCTACCATATGTAAAGCATAGATATTAAAGCACGAATATAACCCTGAGATAAGAGAATTAAATAGTGTGATAAAATCATAATTGCATCATTTAAATAAGTTTAATTAATTAATTAATTAGCTAATTAATTGTTTGGCGCATCTCTGACTTTTAATATCACATTAATATGTATATATATATATATATATATATATATATATATATATATATATATATATATATATATATATATATATATATTGTGACAATTGGGGTTTATAGAAAATAATTTATAAGTTATATACTACATAATATTAGATATTAAAAAGTATTTGATTATTTTAAATAAGTTATATACTAGAGAATTTTATAAAAATATATTTATGTGAGGGCATTTTTAATAAATTAGCATAATAATTGTAAAAAGTTGTATTTTAATATTGTAAATATATATAAGTGAGCCATGTGCTTAGGCAACCAAAAATACTCTCGGAGATTGACAGATATTTATACTCTGAAGTGACGTTTAAAAATATTTACGAATATAAAGTGGGTTATAATAATATATTGTTTGAAATGTGTATTTTATTAAATTAGAATGTTAAGTTACTAATTTAATTATATATTCTGATCTGAAAAGCCTAAATGTAAACAAAATTATTAATAGAAAAGAATGGAATTCTCTGGATCTCCGGAGATGGCCATGTTTGCGAAATGGTTTGTTCCAGAAAATTCAGACAAGTAGTTAATAGAACAAAATAGAACATGATATATTACGAGATGGTTCTGGAAGATCCGAAAGATATAAATACCCGTGATTTGGATTCAAGATGGCAGTTTTTGGGCAGTTTTTGAAAGTTTTTAGTCAGAAAAGTTTTAGATAGTGCAATCAGAAGAGTTTTAAGAAGTTTTTTGGCAGTTTTAGAAGTTTTTAGTCAGAAGTCAGGCCAGTTTATTATGAAAGTTAGTTAGTGAAGTAAATTGTACAAAATTTTCAAGAAGTCAGTCAGAAAAGTTTAGTAAGAAATATGAAAGTTATTTGGAATCAGTGAATCAGGTACAAATAGTCAAATTGTTTAATATAGTGAGTTAAATGAAGATTAAAAATTATGCATATAATTTAATGCACATTTATAATTATACACAAATAATTATTGAAGATTAAAAAAAGTATATTGGAAGAAATTAAATTATATTATGGTTGGAGATTAGTATAAATCAACTTATAATAATTGGATATTGGTATATTGAAAAGAATAAATATAAATGCTGTTTGCTGGTGGTGTATACATGCTGGTGAAGAAAACTATATATTAAATTGGTAGAAGCTGATAATTGGAAAAAGTAATTTCACAAAAAACAAGGATAACTGAAGTACGAAGACATTCAGTGGTGATTAGAATCTATATACTTAGTGGAAAATAGTTCATTTAGGCATTCAGTGAAAGAAAGGTACAAAATTTTGTTAATATAATTTAGTTAGTGTCATAACAATTTCAATTTTGAAGATAGTTTGTTTAAATTTTAGATTGTCTATAGAATTTAATTAGTTTTATA
Source organism: Diabrotica undecimpunctata (assembly GCF_040954645.1). Lineage (NCBI taxonomy): Eukaryota > Metazoa > Arthropoda > Insecta > Coleoptera > Chrysomelidae > Diabrotica > Diabrotica undecimpunctata. Next base: position 19,613,942 of record NC_092809.1, on the reverse strand, counting down.
AGAATATCAGTTTAAATATAGTTTATTTTAAATTTACATTGACTAGGTTAGATATATATGTGTGTTTCATAATAGTTATAATAAAGATAATTTAAAAAAGTACTTACAAGCTAATTCTTTGAGAACCGCGATAAAAACCCTATATATTATATTATTAAAAATACTCATTGCTCATCATTCAAACAAAAAACACATCAAAACAATTTGGCGCCCAACGTGGGGCTCTCTATTTAAAAGAATTAGTTTGGAAAGATAAGTGCTCTCATATAATTAAATTAATTATCAGTAGAAAGAAAAAATTATAGAGTTTATTTTTAATTATATTTGAACAAGTAAAGTCTCAAAATGTCTCAAGGAAAGAAAGGTACAAGAAGCAAAAAGAATGAAGAAGATGTGGAAGTAGAAACACAACCTATACAAGAGGAGAGTTTAGTTCAAGTTCCACAAGATACTGCAGAAATGAATCCAGAAAGAGAGGAAAATGTCAATATGGCAGCTTTGATGTCATTAATGATGCAGATGAACAAGACAATGGAAGAGAATTCAAAAGAAATCAAAGAAGACATGAAAAAAATGGAACAGAAAATGGAAGAGAATACAAAAAAATTGGAAGAGAATTCAAAAGAAGTCAAAGAAGACATGAAAAAAATGGAACAGAAATTGGAAGAGAATTATAGAAAATTAGAAAAGAAAATAGAAGATAATAATAATAAAATTGTAAAACAAATGGATAAAAAACTTGAAGCTGCAGAGAAAAAAGTAGCAAATGAAATAAAAAGTATACGGAATGACTACAAGAAAAGGATAGAAAATGAGAGGACACAAGTAAAGAGGATTATTCAAGATAATAAGATAGATATAGAACAGAAAATAGAGTTACAGAAATGTAACTTAGAAGTAAAAATTAACGAAGACAGGAGAAACACAGAAGAAAAATTAGACGATATACAACAAAATATCCAAATAAATAGTAATCAAATAAGAAATGTGGAACAGAGAATAGATGATATTTCACAAATGAGAGACATAGGGAGACCTTACTTAAATTTAACAAATGAGACTGGGATTAAATTCTCTGGTAATATAAAAAAATTTGCATCCTAGAGTATACATAAATAGTTTAAAACATAAATTAAGATTTGTGAATAATATTAATGATATTAAAGATTATATTAGAGTGACATTAAATGACAATGCAGCAACTTGGTTTTCTAGTATTGAAAATGATTTAGATAACTTTCAAACATTTGAAAATAAATTTTTAAATTATTATTGGGGTAGATTAGAGCAAGCCAAGTTTAGAGAAATTCTATATTTTGGAAAGTATAATCAAAATTTAAAATCAAATATGGTGGATTATGCATTGAAACTGATAACAGTTGCAAAATATTTAGAACCACCACTTAGAGAGGATGAAACAGTCTTAAATGTATCTAGACATTTTGATGCTGATGTTGTGCAAACCGTAACTGTACAAAATATTCAAACAATAGATAGTTTTATTAATTTTATTCAAAGAATACAAAGAGGCAATATGACAAATAATAATAACAACAGAAAAAACAATAATAACTTTCAACAGTATAGACAATCATATAACAATAACACTAGGTATGGTGATAATTTACAAAATTTTAATAATACTAACAGTAATCCAAATAGACAGAACTTTAATAATAATACTAGTTATAATAGACAAAATTTTAATAATAATACTAATTATAATAGACAACATTTACATAACAGTACTAATAATAATAGACAAGATTTTAATAATAGAAGAAATACAGAGCGACCTAACTATAACAAGACAGGTAAATTGTGTTCGAAGGAATAGAAGCTGTGAAGACAGGGAACAAAATAGTACAAGGCAGGAAAATGTGAGTAGAAGTCATAGTAGGGAAAGACATAGGACATCAGATCCAAGTGGTCAGATACAATCTGACAATTCTAATAATCAAAATTTTGTGCAGTAAACTTTCTGAATTACAAGTTAGGCCATTGCTATTATGAAAAACCTTCTGAATTTATTTCTTTAGATGAAGAGAAAATTATTGAATCTATTAATTTAATTTATATAAATGCTTTGGCCAAAAATAAAATGATTAAAATTATGATAGATACTGGTTCAGAAAGTACATTAGTCTCGGAGAATTTTATTTTTAATACATTAAAACTATCAGATATAATAAAGATTCCAAAAATTAAAATTATTGGTGCAAATAATAAGAAGTTGGGTGAAATTGATAAACTAGCCAATTTTAAAATTAATATTCTTAATAAAGAAATTAATATGCAAGGATTTATTGTCAAGGATTTATGTGTTGATATATTAATGGGAAATGATGAATTGGAAAAGAAGAAAGTAAAGATAGATTTTGAAGAAAAAATGGTAACTTTGGAAGGGCAAATAATTAAATTTATGCAGAAAGATGAGGTGGAAGAAGGAATAAGAGTTGATAGGATATTATTAAAAGAAAATAATGATGTTTATGAAGAAGAAATGTATTTTGATGATAGGGAAATGTCCCAAAAGAATGTAAAGAATAATTATTGTAGTGAATATTTAAGGAATGGAAATTTTAAGCAGATGGATGCCTACGAGGCGGAGTGCGTAAAATTGGAAGCAAGGAATAATGAGTACATAATGAAGAATAATTTTATTTGTAAAGAAGAAGATATAATGAAAGTTTTAAATTGCCCTGAAGAATATAAATCAATAGTCATTTCCATATTGCAGCAACACAAGGGACTTGTCAATAAAGAAAATAGAATTGCACAAAATTATATCCATAGTATAAAAGTTAAAGAAGAAAAAGATTTTAAAACAAAATCATACCCAATACCATATAAATACAGAGAAGAAGTAAACAAAACAATTAATAATATGTTAGAAGATGGGATCATTGAGAAGGCAGACACACGTTTTATTAACCCCATAGTAGTAGTACGAAAAAGATCAGGTGAAATCAGGTTATGTTTGGATGCAAGGAATATTAACAAGATTACTGAAAAGCAATTTGAAGCACCAATGAGTATAGATGGAATATTAGGAAGAATTACAGGAATGTCATTTTTCACTAAAATCGATTTACAGCATAGTTTCTGGTTAATACCTCTAGAAAGAAAAAGTAGACAGTATACAGGATTTCAGATAGATGGAGTAGTATATCAATTCAAAGTAGTACCATTTGGACTTCAATCATCTTGCAGTGCTCTATGTAGATGTCTTCATGATATTTTGGATCAATATGAACATTTTGTAATTCACTACATTGATGATATATTAATTTTTTCTAAAACGGCTGAAGATCATGAGAAACACCTAAAAATTATAATAAATAGATTAGACAAAGTTGGACTAAAAATAAATCAAGAAAAATGTACATTTTTTCAAAAAGAAGTCATATATCTAGGTTATAAACTTAACACTAAGGGAATCGAAATGGATCCAGAACGGACACAAGTCATTCAGGAATATAAAACACCACAAAATTTAAGAACTTTAAGAGGATTTATTGGAATAATTAATTATTATAAAAGGATGATACCAGATCTAAGTATAAAAGAAATTCCATTACTTGAACTACTGAGAAAAGGTGTAAAATGGAGATGGGATCAGAGAAGAGAACTAGCATTCCAAGAAATTAAAAACATTTTTCTGTCAAATTTGAAAATATACTATCCTGACTACACACAGCCATTCATATTAAGAACAGATGCATCAATAGAGAGATTATCAGGGGTATTATTACAAATACATGATGGGGTCGAATACCCAATACAATTCATTTCAAGAATTACAAAGCCACATGAAAAGGGTTACTCAGTTTCAGAATTAGAGTTAGCAAGTATAATACACTGTGTCACAAAATTAAGATTTTATTTGTTGGGTAATGAATTTACAATAGAAACAGATCACCAAGCTTTAACATCTATATTAAATAACAAATATGGAAACAGTAGAATACATCGGTGGAGTCTAATACTTAGTGAATACTGCTTTGAAATCAAATACATTTCTGGAAAATCCAATATAGTGGCAGATGCTTTATCAAGGTTAGAAAATACATCACAAAAAGGGCAGCGAACAATAAAAATTGGATTAAATCAATTAGTAGAAAGTACTGGATTATATTCTAAAGAAGAAATTATAAGAGATCAGATCAATTTGAGTGAAAAACAAAAAGTCCTTAGGAAAGATGGAGTATATTATAAAATAATAAATGGCATAGAAGTATATGTAATAACTAGAACTTTAGCAAAGAAAATATTGAAAAATTTACATAACGATTATATGCATATTGGTTCAAGAAAGCTATGGATGCTATTTAGGGACAATTATTTTGCAAAGAATGACATAAGTATAGCAAAAGAAATTACTACCCAATGCCCAATATGTCAACTAAACAAAGAAAAGAATTTCAAAAACCAGAACACATATAAATCTAATGTTGTATATGAAAAACTAAATACAGTTTCCATGGATTTTATTTCAAATTTAGTTCTCAGTCCAACAGGAAAAAAGCATATACTAGTGATAGTTGATTTATATACAAAATTTATTAAACTATATCCCTGCTCTAGAACAAATGTTAAAACATTAAAATTATATATTAATCAATTTTTCGAAGAAATAGGACCATTTAGAAATTGCATAATAGATAATGCTACATATTTTAACAATCAAAAATTTCGGACATTTTGTGAGAAAAAGGGAATCAACATTCATTTTACAAGTATCAGACATCCTCAGGCAAATCCTGCAGAAAGATATATTAAAGAAGTTATAAAATATTTAAGGATACTGTGCCAAAACCAACATGAAACTTGGCAGCAACATATACCACAAGTAGAGTATTTTTTAAATAATACACATAATTTGAATACAGAGGAAGTACCAGAATATTTAATGTTTGGCCATATAGGAAACAGAAAGTGGATTAGTGAATATAATCAGGATATGTTAGAACAAGTAATGCAGAAAGTGAATAACCGAATTAGGAGGAAAGCTGAAAAATATATCAGAAGACAAAATCGAAATATAAAAAAACCAAGCACATTTCAAAAAGGAGACCTAGTGTTAATTCGTTCACTTAGAAAAAGTAATGTTAAAGAAAACCGTTGTAAGAAATTACAACCAATGTTTGAAGGTCCATATACAATTGAAAATCAGAATGGACTAAATAGTTATGTGTTAATAGATGCAGAGAACAGACTAAGAGGCCTGTTTCATATCAATGACATCTTTAAGTATCATGAAGAGATTGAATAATTTTTTCTATACCTTTTAACACTAATATACAAATACTTACTGTTACTATAACAGATTACTGATATATCCATTTTATTCAATAGACTTGATTTGTTAAATAGATGGTAGATTTCATTGTTGTGAATAAATTTGACATCATACTTGTTGAATTGTGTACATATGGAAATTGTTTGGTACCCTAAAAATCATAATTTGGGGTTAGATACAGAATTGATTGTGTAAATGTCTGTATAAAAAGTGTAAAACTTACCAATTTATATGGATGAAAGCCTTTTGAATGGAAACAATTCCTAGATTTTGTCTATAAATAAACAGAACACAATATCCATTATATTTTTAATTAAGGTTATATTTTATTCTCTGATAAAATCCATTCTCCATTTGACATGACAGTTTGACCATAGAATAGCCGAACTGTGATCCGTTGTTCTCTGTTTTGACATAGACAGCGAACAGAGATGTATTTAACACATTTTAAATAAATAAAAAAAAATTTTTGATTTATTAAATTTAATAAGGTATGAGAAAATTAATATTTAAAAAAATAATAAGTAAATTATTTATTTTAAATATTATTTTTGGGGTATTGTGACAATTGGGGTTTATAGAAAATAATTTATAAGTTATATACTACATAATATTAGATATTAAAAAGTATTTGATTATTTTAAATAAGTTATATACTAGAGAATTTTATAAAAATATATTTATGTGAGGGCATTTTTAATAAATTAGCATAATAATTGTAAAAAGTTGTATTTTAATATTGTAAATATATATAAGTGAGCCATGTGCTTAGGCAACCAAAAATACTCTCGGAGATTGACAGATATTTATACTCTGAAGTGACGTTTAAAAATATTTACGAATATAAAGTGGGTTATAATAATATATTGTTTGAAATGTGTATTTTATTAAATTAGAATGTTAAGTTACTAATTTAATTATATATTCTGATCTGAAAAGCCTAAATGTAAACAAAATTATTAATAGAAAAGAATGGAATTCTCTGGATCTCCGGAGATGGCCATGTTTGCGAAATGGTTTGTTCCAGAAAATTCAGACAAGTAGTTAATAGAACAAAATAGAACATGATATATTACGAGATGGTTCTGGAAGATCCGAAAGATATAAATACCCGTGATTTGGATTCAAGATGGCAGTTTTTGGGCAGTTTTTGAAAGTTTTTAGTCAGAAAAGTTTTAGATAGTGCAATCAGAAGAGTTTTAAGAAGTTTTTTGGCAGTTTTAGAAGTTTTTAGTCAGAAGTCAGGCCAGTTTATTATGAAAGTTAGTTAGTGAAGTAAATTGTACAAAATTTTCAAGAAGTCAGTCAGAAAAGTTTAGTAAGAAATATGAAAGTTATTTGGAATCAGTGAATCAGGTACAAATAGTCAAATTGTTTAATATAGTGAGTTAAATGAAGATTAAAAATTATGCATATAATTTAATGCACATTTATAATTATACACAAATAATTATTGAAGATTAAAAAAAGTATATTGGAAGAAATTAAATTATATTATGGTTGGAGATTAGTATAAATCAACTTATAATAATTGGATATTGGTATATTGAAAAGAATAAATATAAATGCTGTTTGCTGGTGGTGTATACATGCTGGTGAAGAAAACTATATATTAAATTGGTAGAAGCTGATAATTGGAAAAAGTAATTTCACAAAAAACAAGGATAACTGAAGTACGAAGACATTCAGTGGTGATTAGAATCTATATACTTAGTGGAAAATAGTTCATTTAGGCATTCAGTGAAAGAAAGGTACAAAATTTTGTTAATATAATTTAGTTAGTGTCATAACAATTTCAATTTTGAAGATAGTTTGTTTAAATTTTAGATTGTCTATAGAATTTAATTAGTTTTATAAGAATATCAGTTTAAAGATAGTTTATTTTAAATTTACATTGACTAGGTTAGATATATATGTGTGTTTCATAATAGTTATAATAAAGATAATTTAAAAAAGTACTTACAAGCTAATTCTTTGAGAACCGCGATAAAAACCCTATATATTATATTATTAAAAATACTCATTGCTCATCATTCAAACAAAAAACACATCAAAACAATATATATATGTATATTTAAATTACTACAAGTCTTTTAAAATAGTATAAGTTATTTTTTTGGGTTTCAAACATACCTTCCTTAAACAACAATGTTTATTTAATTATTTTATGTATGATTTTGAAGTCACAGCTAAAATGATGCAAACTTTGAAACACGAAAATTAATAAAGAAACCAATGACAAAGTCTTCCTTCATTATCAATGACAGCCCGCAATCGTCTAAGCATTGATTCGACCAACTTTCTAATGTACTCTGGGAAAATTGTGCCCCAAGCTTCAATAATTTTTATTTTCAATTCATTTTTATTTGATTTTGACGCACTATTTGCTTTATTTTTTAATTCCAACCACAAATATTCAATAAGATTTAAATCTGGTGACTGAGCTGGTGTTTTAATGACATTTCAGCAATTATAAAGCAACCAAATACGAACCTGATATGACGTGTGTTTTGAATCGTTGTCCTGATGAAACCGGTAATGGTTATTAATACCTAATTCTTGAATACTAGCGGCGAGATGCTGCCTTAGTGTATCCAAGTACATGTATTGGTTCATATTACCTTTAATAAAATGCAAGTTACCTACTCCTGCAGATGACATACACCCACACATCATCACTCCACCTCCACCGTGCTTTAGTGTAGCTCTCATATTTTTTAATTGTAGGTCTTCATTCGGCTTTATCCACACCAATATATTTCCATCGGACCCAAACAAGTTTATTTTGGTTTAATCAGCAAATATTACTGAATTAAAAAAATTCAAATTTTTGTTAATATGCTCCCTAGCGAACACCAATCTAATATGACTCTTTCTTTGGCTAATAAAAGGTTTATTTCTACCAGTTCGACAAGGTCGGTTATTCTTTCGTAATATCCGTCTAATTGTTTCGGGGTTACATTGTTTTCTAAACTGTCTTTTTACCTCATCTCGCAATTTTGGTGCACTTTATGTAGGATTATTTGCTATTTCTCTGACAATCCATCTTGGAGCCAACCTTAATTTATTTTAAACTCCTTTTTTGATTTCGATAACATTCAATAATGTGCTGAACTGTTGATGAACATTTATTTATACATATATTTATATATATACCGTAGAAGTCGCTTGCCATCCTTTTTGTAAACAGTTTCCAGTGTTCATTTTTGGTTCTTCTTACCAACTGCTTTGTTTCATTTGGTATTCTTCTACAGGTGTCTCGGGATTCTGGAGTATTTGATGTTTGACTTTGAGTTTTCCTAGAGCTTCTATTGCTGCTTCTTTAATGTTGTTTTTAACTTTCTCCCAGCGCGCGTTTATATCTTCGATTTCGTCTATTTATTTCAGCTGTATCTTCTGTGCTAGCTTCCTTTGGTACATTTCTGTTGTATAGTCGTTCCACAGTGATTCTACATTAAATTTTTTCTTGGTGATTTCCTGTAGAAAATAATTTGGTGTTATTTTCATTCTTATCTTTGCTAGTACTAGTTTGTGTTCACTCCCTGCGTCTGCTGAGTTTAAAGTTCGGATATCTAGAATTTGGTTTGGGTGGATTTTTCTATTAGTGACTATAAAATCAATCATAGATTTGTGCCCCCTGGAGTTTTTAAATGTATATTTTTACTGGAGCTTATGATCCAAAAATATATTATTGATTCCTATATTTTCCTATTCCTGTATTCCCATTAAAAATTAAGAGTTTCTGGCACTGGAAGGGAGTGGGTAAATAAATGATATATATCTACTTTATTAAAAGATGTCCCATTTAGAGGAGAAATTGACCTCTTTTAGCATATTCCCTACCCTGTAATAAATTTTTAGTAATGATTAATAAAAAACTATATCTACTTTAGAGAAGTAGTCTTCTTCGAAAGTTGTAATCTGTGCTTAAGACAGAAAATATAAACGTTTAACAAAAAAAAGCGAGAGGAAATTTTTAATTTGTATTTGGTTAATCTCAAAGGAGTAAGTTTAAATAGATATTACTTTTAAAATAACCTAGATCCCAAAATAATAACTGTACAGAATTCCCAATAGAATATTTAATTCTAAATGTATTCAACTTATTGTTACTCTAATACAATTATCTTAATACCACCGCGCTCAGAGGACCATTTCTGTGCCAAAGAAAACCATCCCAGTTACCATCAAATTTTCAAAAGATAATTAGATAATTTTAATGTTATTCCTTACTGGCGAGTGGATAATTGCATTATTTTTCATTATTCCTTAATTTAAAAGTAGAAATGTCCGTTTCTAAATAGAATTTGCTACTTCCCGGACCGAAAAATTTACGTTTACTGTGGAGGCCTTTTAAAATAATTACATTTCACCACCATTGCGACGTTCTAACTAAATCTGTTTTCTGAATCGAGCATGTTAATTAATGGAGCCTTAGTTCAAAAAGTCTGGAGTATAAAGTCTCCGAATCCTCTCAACATTATAATCTATTTATAAAGGCACAAACTGGATTGGTATTAGGCCGGGTAACTACCAAAATCTTTAAATCAGTTATAATAAATGAACAACGCCTAAAAAATTAGTTGGTTTGCAATGTGTTGCTTTGAAGTAACAAAGTTCTATGTTATGCGGATGCCATTTTGAGTTACAGGCGATCAAAGTTTTAAAGGTACATATTTATTTTCTTGTTGATACTACACGAAGATTGTTCTTCTTTAAGTGCCGTGTCCCGATCGGAGGTTGGATTTCATCATCACTATCTTTACTCTATCTACTGCTGCTCTGAAGAGTTCTATAGAACTGCATTTAAACCAGTCCCTTAAATTCTTTAACCATAACACTCTTCTTCTTCCTATACTCCTTCCTCCTCTTATCTTTCCCTGTATTATCAGTCTTAGTAGTTCATATCGCTGTCCCCTCATTACGTGTTTCAGATATTGTAACTTTCTTATTTTTATTGTGTTTATTATTTCGCATTCTTTGCCCATTTCTCGCAATACTTCCGTGTTAGTTTTCTTCTGCGTCCATGCTATTCTAAACATCCTCCTGTAACACCACATTTCAAAGGAATGTAACTTGTTTATGTGTTCTTGCTTTAATGTCTAGCTTTCAAGTCCATATTGCAGTATCGAAAACACGTAGCATCTCAGTGCTCTTTCATATTTACAAACACATTTCTTGCTATTTCTATCCTGACTCTTATTTCTATTATTTGATCATTATTGTCTGGAATCCAGGTTCCTAGGTATTTGTATTTATCAACCCTTTCTATCGGTACATTTCCCAAATGTATGTTTGTTGGTATATTTGTTTTCTTTGTTATTATCATGTATTTGGTCTTTTTTATATTCATTTTTAGTCCATATTTTTCACAGAAACTGTTTGTTTTGTTAAGCAGCAATTGGAGTTGTTCAGTAGAGCTTGCCATAATCGCGGTGTCATCTGCATATCTTATGTTGTTAATAGATCTTCCGTTAATTATTATTCCTTCACTTTGAGATAGTAATGCTTCTGGACTGGGTTCGTTATCTATTACAATTAGTGCTCTTTGATTCCAATAGAGGTTTGTTATTATTCGTAAGTCCCTATGGTCAATGTTTTTTGTCTTTAGAATTTGGACTAATTTTTCATGTCTTACTTTGTCAAATGCTTTTTCAAAATCAACGTAACGCACGTTAACATTCATATCCATGCATCTTTGAGCTAACAGACTAAAAGCAAATAACGCTTCTCTGGTTCCTAGACCGTTTCTAAACCCAAACTGACTATCATCTATTCCTTCTTCCAGTTTTTTATTTATACGACCACGAAGATTACATTAGTGTAAATTACTAGAAAAAAATAAAATATTATATGTACTATTTTGCTTACATATAATATACAGAATAAACAAAAAAATAGTATCAAAATGAATTGTTTCTAAATCTCAATTCTTTCCAGGTATTTAATATAGATCTATCTAATTAATGGATTCCACCGTTACTTGATGGAAATTCATTTTATGTAACATCAAAACACTAAAAACTTTGTTTTCAAAAATTTCCACAAAATTCACACAGCTGTTTCGGCAGAGTGCCTTTCTCAAGTGATCTATTTTTGGCATGCGTTTACACTTTATAGTCTTTAATGAAATATGTTGAGGAGGGGAGGACTGTTTGTCTCAAGTTGGTCATTCAGAATTATATCTGTTTTTAATTTGTTAATTTCCATAGATTCTAACAAAGATAGCTTAAGGCCTTTATTTTGAATGTGAAGAATTTGAAATTCGTCATTAAAAGAATGATTATGATCTAGAAGGTGAAGTGTGTATGTAGATGTTTTTCTATTATTGAAAGCCCTTTTATGTTCTGCTATTCACTTATTAAAATTTCTAACAGTTTGACCGATGTAAGTTTTTGGGCAGCCGCCACATTTAAGTTTGTATACACCACTGTGTAAGTTCTTTTTATTTTGGCTCTTGTTGTTTTTAATATATTTGCCCAATTTTTTGTTTGTACTGAAAGTTGGTGTTATTCCTTTTGGTGTATAAGTCTAAATTGTGTATGGTCGTGTCAGTATGGGTAGGTTTATGAAATATGGAGAAGTCATGTTTATATATATATATATATATATATATATATATATATATATATATATATAAACTGGTGTTTTTGTATATATATATATATATGTGTGTGTGTGTAGTTTCATTTTATGACTAGAGACATAATCTATTAGCCTATTATGTTTTGAGTTATTAATTAATTTTTTTTTAACAATTGTCATGGAGAGAACCCGTAACAACAATAAAATCTTATCTTCTATTGACTTACATATAAGTACGTACCTACGTTAAATTTTTTTTTTATTATCATTATATTTTTTTTTTATTTATTTTATTTTTTTTTTATTTTTTTTATTTTATTTTTTTTTTATTTTTTTTTATTATTATTTTTTTTTTCTTAATTTTTTTTTTACTGGAAGGAAAAGGAAAATATATGGTTTTGCTGATTTATTACATACGCCTAGGGGTCTATCAAGGCGATTTGCACAACACAAAATTAGACCACGGATAGAAAGGTTAACAACTGGGTTAAAACAAAGGACTTATATAACTAACTTTTTATGTTTGAAATATATACACTGTTACCATAAATACATTTAGAAATTCAATTTCATTTCACGTATGTGGCGAAAAATTATTTCATATATATGCAAGTTATTGGTTTTTATTAAATCTGATAAATTAAAAGGTCTTTTAATACTAATTTTTTCCTTATTGATATACTCGTATATTTTTATTATAAATTGGTTTATACATCGTATATTTAATGAGCAATTTAAAACTAAATGCTCAATTGAGCCTTCTTCGCCACATTCGCAAAATGGAGTTCCGGTTAAATTAATTCTAAATTTATGTAACGGAGACAGAGCATGGTTAAATCTTATTCTACATAGTATTCTAATCATATCTTTATTAAAATTTGAGTTTTTGAACCACGTTGAGGACTGTATTTTTGGTTTTATATCTTTATAATATAATCCTTTGTTGGATAAATTGTACATTTTTTGCCATGAATTTATCATTTTTTTCCTTAGATGAGAATTTAGATCTTCAATTACACATTTATATTCTGATTCTTTAGATGGTTCATTATATTTAGCAATTTTATCTACTATTACATTATTTGATATTCCACAATGAGCTTTTATCCAACAAAACATTACATTAGATCCTCTTAATTTTATTGTACCCACCAGGTTTATAATTTCAGATAACACATAATTAAATCCAATATTGTTATATTTAGAAATATTTTCAATTTTTTGTATTGAACTTTTATTATCAGAGAATATAACGTAATTAGATTTTGATCTTGAGAAATTACTAATATATTTAAGTGCTTCTAATATCGCTATTAATTCAGCGGTATATATCGAGGTTTTAATATTTAGATCTACTACTGTACTAAATTTTCGATCTGGATCGTAAAAGGCAGATGTAACCTTTAAATCTGATTTAAATGCATCCGAAAAAATATATGAATAATTAGGGAACATAGACTTTATGTCAGCTTGGAACATGCTATTCCGGATATATTGTGGAAATTCTGAGTAGTTTCTAAGATATCCTACTTTTATGCTGTCCAAGTGTTCTAATTCTATTTTAAAACATGGTAATTCTCTTGAAGTCGAAATGTCCTTACTAAGTTGTATCCTTACGTATTTGTACGATTCAATAATAGGAATTGTAGGCTTTTTTTGCCAATATTCTTTGACTAGATCGTAAATACTGAGCTCAAAGCATTTTTGGACTACTGGACTTTTCTTTGCATACATTTTTAATAAAAACTTCTCCGTTAAGTAATCTCTTCTGAAATTTAGTGGAGGTTCATTGCATTCTACATTTAAATTTGAAATGGGTGTACTTTTAAGTGCACCTATACTTATTCTTAAGACTTTATTTACTAACCTATCTAATTTCTTCAGGTGAGTCTTCGCTGCTTGACTATAAAAAATTGACCCATAATCTATTATTGAACGAATATAAGCTTTGTAAAAGGTAAGCGTAACATTTGGATCAGCTCCCCAACTTGTATGACACACTGATCTTATTGCATTTAATCCTTTTTCTGTTTTTGTTATTAAGCGGTCTATGTGTTCGTTCCACAATAATTTCCTATCTATTACCATACCCAAATAGTTAATGGATGCTTGAACCTCAAAATTAACGTTATTGAATACTATAGATTGTGGTAATCTATGTTTTTTGGAGAATATGCATGCTTGGGTTTTCTTTGTAGAGATGCTGAGTCCTATATTAAAATAATACTCTTCTATTGTCGAAAACATTTTACTCATTATATTGATACCTTGGTCGATTTCAACTTTAGGTACATATATACACACATCATCAGCAAACTGTAGAACATTTCCTCTTGTATTAACTTTTTTGTGTAAGTCTGAGGTATAAATGAGATATAGTAAAGGACTAAGGATGCTTCCTTGCGGTAACCCAACATTAGAAATTCTTGGATCCAATAGTTCATTATTGATTTGAAGTTGTAATTTCCTATTTGAATACAGTTTTATTATTCTTTTACCAAAGTCACTGGGTATTCCTATCTTCTCCATTTGTTGATAGAGTATATATATATATATATATATATATATATATATATATATATATATATATATATATATATAAGAAAAAGGTTCATGCGAGTTAATAGTAAAATAAAGGTAAAAGATATCGGCATAGCTCGCAACAAAGAAAAAAAAAATATAATAAAATATGTGTATAAATTGGAAGGCAACCGTATATACGTATTTCTGACTATTGGTCATCTTATGCAGCCAAGTTAGAAAAGGAACATATTAACTTGGAGCATATTAACTACAACGTCTTTTATCATTAGATATCGATCTACAACTGGTTTTACCTCTCTTATAGAGATACGGCCACCATAAACAAGACTTACAAATATAATTAAACCAGATGGTGCTATTCCAATCATCATATTCCAACTTTTTGATGTGTGGTCCACTTTGTAGTGATTGTAAGTCATTACACGACACTTGAGACACTTGCTTTTTTTGTAAAAGTAATTCTGTGCAGTCCAGAATAATTCTTGTTTTAGAAAATTTCTTAAAACTAACAGGTATCCTATTTTGAATCTCTTCTTTTCCTGTCCAGGGGTTTGCAGGTTTCAATACTTCAGGAAAAAATTCCACCGTCATCTAAAAATAATTTTTTTAATGTGTTTGCCAAGACACCAAATATAACAAAAGACAAAGAAAAGTAAGGTCAGTTTTTAACTTAACAATACGTTGTTTTAGCTAAAGTAATAATGGTTTCGAATTTTTGTTTTCTAACAAACTAGCAGCTTCACAAATTTTTTTCAGGAAATTTAGAGTGGGTATTCCAGTTTAAATCGCCATTTGTTTGTATCAAATCATACAAAGTATCTTTTTTGTCTTCACTAAATAAAGATGGAGTCACTTGGATTTCTGTGCTGATATTCAGTGAGTGGTACCGCTGTAATAATAAATAAATAATAAACTTACTTTATTTAATTTTAAAAAAATTTATTTAAATTTTAAAAATAAATTAAACATAGTATTAAGTTTGGCGCTATATTATAATATTGCGTTTATTTAAACTTATGAGTAATATTTTTAAAAAATAACATGAAAACAGTTAATAAAGTTTTTATTAAAGTCTTCAGTGCACATTTTCAATTTTGCCACACTTTATACTATCTACAAAAACAACCATACGTGCATTTCCAATTTTAATTTATAAGCGTGTTGCTTTGTATGTAATAGCCTGGCCTAAAAAGTTGTGTATAAAAGCATAAACTGGACCTGTAACCCTTAATGACACATTATGAGGCCCGACTCACCAAACCTTTTATGTACTTGGGAGCTGTGACATTGGAATAACTTCTGACACCAAAAATAATTATTTAGTTTTAATGAGCACGAATTTGTTGGCCAAAAGCTGGAAATTAGGAAATTAGCTACTGGAAAGAACTGTTATTTTTATAGGAGTTATATGAAGGTAGAATATATATACAATATATGAATTATTTTGTGTTTAAAAGAGATACGTATTATACTAATTTATTTAATTTTTTTTCGTATTTCAGTGAGAACTATATATTAATAAAATAGTCTATTTTATATGTAAACTGCATTTTGTTTGCATGTCAAATACTAGTCTTAAATTTAGCATATTATGGGAAATTACTTATAATTTCTCATAGTAGAACATACAAGTTAGTTTTTTTAAACGTGAGATGCGAGTTTTTGACATTTAAATGGATGATTTAAATGGATTCTATTTCAGGATGTACGAGGTTTTAATAGCATATTATTACTTTACTTAGGTTTTTTTTTTGTTTTTTTACTCATTTCTAACAATATATAACAAAAAGTTTATTCTTCTATACATAAGAAGTTTCCAAATATGTATATATATATATATTGTTGTGATCTGCTTTATGATGTTTTATTATTAATTAACACTAATTTAATTAATCCAATTATTTAATTAATTAATTCACTAATTTATGCAGAGTCATACAAATTAATTACTATTAAAATTCTCAGGGTGCTTCTTAATTTTACTTTAATCACTTTACTTTATATATCTCTTCGAGTGGGTTCAGTATCTCCTAGTTGCTCATAATCGGGATAGAACAGGAAACGGAACTAACATTAAAACAACATAAATATGCACACAAATTATTATTTATTTTCAATAAGCAATACGATGAATATTAATAAATAACTTTTGTGGGCAATTATCTTTCCCAACAAACTCCTATACTCTAAATTTAATTTTAATTACAAACTATCTATTGATCTGTTTTTTAATAATATCCACAAAAAAATTGACCATATAAATATAATATATTCACAAAAAAAATAACTCTTTGAAACTTGGAATCTTAGTTCGTATGTTTATATTTGATTTTATCTTTAGAATATCTTAAAGGTTTTCTTTAATTCAAATTATTTGACTGACCTTTATTTTGTCACACCAATGATGTCTCCTCTCATCAAACCACAGTTCCTTCCTTGATTGATTATGTCCGGCTACCATCAAATCTTTCCCGTTCTCAGCATCGATCCAAACCGCATACCAGCAAACTACTCCTCCAAAAACAAAAGCCCAAGCCTCTTTTGACCGGTACTCTTTATTCACAAATTCTCCTTTCTTTCTCAATTATATCTCGTGGACTATGCAGACTCAAAAGAGGTATTAATCTTCTCGATTTTGATCTGCTCTCAGCTTCCACCTTTTTCACTAACACACGAAAACACTGGTACTCAGATTGACTACACGAAAAACACGTCTTCTCTTCTGGTCTGCCGGTAACATAATAATCTTTTCAATCTCCCCAGACAAACCTTCTCCACTCTCTCATTCCCCATTATTCCTTTTTAAACCAATCATAAGCATTCATCTTTCCCAACTATTTCCGATTTAGAAAATTTCCAACATAATATTTAAAACAAATAAACTACTTTCACTCAAATTACTTTTCAGAAACCATTAACAATTTTGCCTTTTTCAACAGAAATAAGCTTCCAAATTCTTGTTATCTCATATCTAAATCTAATTCTTATTTACTTTCGAAAAATGTCCACCGCAAAATACAATTACAAAGTTTATTCCTTAAATATATAATTATACGGGTTCCATTGTCCTTTCACTATTCACTCAGTCTTTCAAGGAAAAACTGTTCCGCCACGGAAACAATGTCTTCTCTCATTCTAACTATTACAAATAAGTACAGGGTTGTATTTTAACTTATATGCCCGCGGTATATTAAAATAATAAAAAAATTCTTTATTCTATTTCTGATCGATAAACTGATCCATAACAATATATATATATATATATATATATATATATATATATATATATATATGTATATATATATATATATGTATATATATATATATATATATATATATATATATATATATAAGATAAATTTTGTATTTATTGGGTTTAGGTTCAATAAAATATATATTAGGTACATGTGGAACTAGATTTTAATTTCCATTGCAATCAACGTTTCGGCAGGAAACCCTTGCCTTTGTCAAGATTCTAAAATGTAAATCTATAAGACAAACAGTTATTGTAAAATATGTATATATATGACTTACCAAAACGTAAAACGTTACACAAACATTAATGAACTGACAAATAAAAGCTGATATCTGATATCTCATGGTTTACTGTCATTATTATATAATTATTTTTATATGCGCGTATCATTGATGTTTTCGAAAGAGGTAAAATGGAGATATGTTATGACTTTAAGAGCTTTTTATGGTGTTATATTTATTATTATTTAAATTAGATTGGAATATATTTTATTTAGGTTTTGTGTATCTTTTTTGTCATTTATTGCGTTGGTATTTCTTTTTATTTCTATTGATTCGTGTATCTCCCTCTTCTTTTTATTTTGTTCTGCTATTAAAACTTTGATATTTTTAAAATAAAATTTATGCTTCTTCTCACTTTCATGTTTTGAAAATTCGTTAAACTTCCGTGCTCAAATCGATATCAATAGAGGTTATGACTCATTTCAACATCCCTACTTCATCAGATACTCGGGCTGATACAAATTTAAACTTGAACTTTTTAATGAATGTTTCCTAAATCCTTATCACTGAAGTGGTTAGCGTACAGAGGTGCCACCTACTTTTGTGGACATGAACGAAAACGATTTAATAATATCGTTTTCTGTCCGTTGGGCTATACGAAATGTGTAAAAGATTAAATCTTTTAGTAAAAGCTGCTATTGCTTCGTTGAACTGAATGGCCAAATATATGGTTTAGGGGGACAAATTCGTTAAATTTCCCGTGCTCGAATCGGTATCAACATCCATTTAAATTAATCGACGTAAGATGCGTATACTCAGCAGATTTAGACAGCGACCATAGCCTAGTATTATGTAAAATAAGAATCATCATAAAATATTTCATACCCAAGATAGCGGCTAAAACACACAAAAAAACAATGAGAGTCAAAAGACTAAATACGGAATCCATGGAATACTTATACAGAAAAATATTATCAGAATTGCTGCAAATAAAATATTAAAAAACGATAACATCGAGGAAAGCTGGGATAAACTCAAAAATAACACAATTAACGCAGCAACAGCATCACTTGGAGAGAGGAAAGTACCGAACTCTAATATATCAAAATAGAAAACACCTATGTTTTAGAGGGAAAGTGACGACAAAATATAAAGAAAAGAAAAAGAAAGGCTTTTTAAAATACAAAACTCAAGAAAACCAAATGAGACAATAAGAAAAGGCTTCTTAAGACAAATGAAACAATGAAAAGAGATAAAGGAAAAAATAAAAATGAAACATATTCAGAAACAAACATGGGTAGACTATTGCAATTCCCATTTATCCCTCATCCCCAATCCCTCACTAAATGTGACGATAATAAACCGCTAACATTAGAAGTGATGGCAAACTAAGAAATATATATTGAGGAGGAAGAAATAATGGAAGCATTAGAGAAACTAAAAAAAATTATAACACTAGCAGAACAACAAGGCTTTAGACTGTTCAACAAGGCCATTATTCACTTATCGAGAAGAGCCTGTCATAGCTTCACACTATCAGAGCTTGGACAGGCATAAACGTTCAACAATTACCAAGAATGGCACAGAACAGAGAACATTTTGATGTAGTTATTGTAAACCTCCAGTAATGATGTGAACCAGAAGATCACGTATTGTACGCAAAAAAGATACCTCTAGGAATAATCAAAACGAATTAACTAACTCTATTGAAGCTGGCAATGGGATATTACAGGGAGATTCCCTAAGTCCTCTATTGTTTAACCTGATTATGGATGAAATAATAAAAAAAGTAAGAACTATAAAAGGGTACCAAATAGGAGAAAAACAACTTAAAATAATCTGCTATGCAGACGACGCAATACTACTCTCTCAAAATGAAGATAATTTACAACGTGTGCTTCATCAATTTATTACAATGACCAGAAAAGTTAAAATGGTAATTTCCCCAAAAAAGATAAAATGCATGGTTAAAACAGCAAATTTGCTAATATGTAAATTGGATCTAGAAGGGAAATATGTAAATCGAGAAAGAAATGAAAGGCATAGTTTACAAAACAGTCATCAGATCAATAATGACATACGCGGCAGAAACACAATCTGGCACAGGAAGAAAAAAACGAATGTTAGAAACAGCAGAGATGAAAACACTTATTTGGTTTATAGTAGGACACTATGGGACAGAGCTAGATGTAGAGATATACAGCGTAGATGCAAGGTGGAAACATCAAGAACTGGGTAATAAATAGAAGAGTAGAATGGAACGATCATATAAGCCGAATGACAGTAGAGTAGTAAAGACGGCAAGAGACGGTTCTCCAACAGGAACAAGATCGGTAGGAAGACCACTAACTCGATAGAACGACAACTTACTGTAGAAAAGTAGTAGAAGAAAAACGAACTTTATATTTATCTTGTTAATTTAAAGAAAAAAATAGTAATTTATAATTATTAATTTGATGACAGTGACGTGTGATAATTTGGAATGCATCTTAGACCGAGATATAATAAAATTTTTAAAATTGTCTTTATACAAATTTTCACCTTGTGCATTATCATTCAGTCATACAAATTGATCATTATAAGATGATATTGTAAGATATAAACTTCTTGTTTAAGCATTTTTTGATATCTAAATTATTTAAAAAAAAATTTTAAAGCACATTTATTGTTTTACCCCTCATAATTTACACCAAGGAGCATGCTAATATTATTTTTGAATTTGAGCAATATGAGATTTATGTTCTATATATTATTTAGCAGAACAAGTAACTTTATCTGTTAAATAATTTTTAAAAAATTCTTAACGATTATTGTTTTTATATTATTTCCGGCCATTTCAAACTGGAACGGCCGAAAAGCAAACTTTCTCTGATAAAAAACGCGGCTACTGCTTTACCGATGCTGGAATAATATTCGACTAAAAATGGACAATTTTCAAGACATTTCCAAACACATGTAATGGAAAGTAAATATTGAATTTTGGCTGTGCAGCTGAAAACGTTCTTATCACGCAGATTAAGGTGAATTTCGTCTTGTTTGTTTTTCAACAAATCTCGCCGGAAGGTTTGGTCTGCCTAAAATTTTATTTGTGAAAAGGACAGAACGAAAAGAGTGGATGCAAAAATTTAAATGGATTTAAAATATTTAGTGTTGCGGTTCTAGGAATCGTAAAAGAGAAAAATTTAAACAATGCATAAAGATAAGGCATATTTTTATATTCGTGGTAATTCGAATGTATTTTTTTCACTCGGTACATAAGTTTTTGTAATATCAGTAATTCCATCCATGAAATTTTAGTATTTATTCATTTTGTAGATTTATAGTTTATACAGAAACTAGAACTAGGTTATGTTAGGTTAGGTTTAATATAAGTCGGCGCTTAACCACCCTTCCACTCGAACTAAGAGGTCTATTGTGGCTCATTCCTGGATCATAGTTGGCCATTCATCTCAACTTTTTTAACAAGTCTATAATCTGTATAAGGAGTGTGCAAAAGCTGAGAGATGCGACAATTGCAAAATGGTACTCGGAAAACATCACCAATAGGCTAAGGAATTAAAATGTAAATGAAGAAGGCCAGACAGATATAAAACTTCTGCTGGACCAGAATAAAGGAAGACATTGAAGCAGTAGCGAAAGATGAAACTTGATATGATTCAGAGACCTGGACTCTCACAAAAAATAATGAAAACATGTTAGGATGTTTCGAAAGAAAAGTACTAAGGCGAATCTATGGAGCAGTGAATGACAATGGTGTATGGAGAAGACGATACAACTTCGAACTTTATAGAATATACCAGGAACCTGATATCGTAAACCATATTAAGATAGAACGTCTAAGGTGAATAGGACATGTAATGCGGATGGAACAAAATGACCCATCTAGAAACACGCTCTTTGAAAGACCCATTGGTCAGAGAAGAAGAAGAAGAATCAGAACAAGGTTCTTTGATAACATTGATGAAGACATAAGAAATAAAGGAATATGTGCTTGGCCGCGAAAGGCGATGGATAGAGAGGACTGTCTATTATGGCCTAAGGTGACATTTCGAAGCAGTCGTAGGGCTTGATTTAACAATGCTCGAGTATATTAGGCCTTATCCATCTAACGTTCCGACGTCTTATTATTAGCCTGGCAGTATATGTAAATTACACTTTCTCTCAGTCCGATTTTGTTCATGTACCCCTAGAGAAGACAGTCTTCGTATATTCAGAGAAGGTTCGTATATAAAAGCTTTGGAATGTTTCAGACCTGTTTGTTCGTACCAGTAATTACGTTTAATGGGTTCCTCCCAGTTCGATATTGTTCTTCTGGTTGTGCGTCTTTGTATGCTAATGAAAAGTTCTGAGTCTATGAATATTTTTTCATCAAACTAATTTAATATTTCGTTCCCTTCAATACCAGTATGTCTAGGTACATAGAGAGAATTTACTTTGTTACTTTTTCCGATCCAAATTAGATACTTAAGACAGTTCTAGACTAACTTAAAGTCAATGCGATTCGATTCTAGTGCCCTTAATGCCGTTTGGCTCTCAGATCTAATTTTTGTTGATCCGACCCTGCAGTTTCTCTTAATTTCTTTATGCAGGTACAATTTCCACTTAAAAGATAGTAAAGTGATGACTTGGGCTTTCCCTAAGACTTAACTGTGGTCTCCCTTTATTTACTTTAGTTCCAACTTCTTCATTCGGTTTTAGAGCCGTCTGAGTATCAGCATTGTTCTGCAATTATAAGATTCGTTTTTAATTTGTGTGTTTCTGGAAAGAGAATATTCAATGGCTTTTCAAAATTATATTTAGGTTGCATTGTATCTTGTACCAAGTCCAACTCTAAGTGATTTTTAATTATCTATCCAAATGTTTCTCGGTATCTTTTTGCCATACTTCCTGAAGTCTTTTAAGCGTTCTATATGCTCCTAACCAATGCCTTTTTCTTTATCCATACATGTAATGAAAAGAAACGGTTGGGGTAGTTGACATTGCCCCTATAAGTATACTTGTCGGTAAAGCTTATTCAGCTTCTCTTTGGTGGTCTTTTGTTTGAATTTAGACCATCATATTATTGTGCCATACGTAATCATAGGTCTCACTAGAGTCATATATAGGCAGTATTTCTGCTTGGATTTTATACCTCATGTTTTCCTAGATATGTTTCGACGTGTCCAAACGGAAAACTTTGCTTGTGTTTTATTCTTTCCAAATGGACATTCCATGTAAGCCGCTTATCTAGTAATACTACTAGATATTTGAGTCCTAGATATTCACTTCCTTGACAGCTTCCTCATTAACAGGTTTCATTTGCTTGTGAAATTGTCGCTCAACTTAGTTAGGATATCTAATGTGCATTGGAGTGTTATGGAGAGCACAATACCATATTTTTCTGTTACCGTAATTACTAGATCATCTGCATAGGCCTACACTTTTACTCCCTGTGCGACAAGGAGCAAAATCAACTTATTCACTAGTAGTGATCACAGAAGAGCAGAAAAAACTCCCACATTTGGGCATCCCTTAGCTGTTCTGGGCAAAATCTTCTCTACTTATGATTTGCCACTTATGCACTACCAAATTCTCTTGAATGCTGCTGCATCGTAAAGAGAATTTGGTAGTGCATTGTTAATTGCGCTTTTTATATGTAGAAATGCGGATAATACAATATCTCTATTATTAATAAAGTGACTGATTTTCTGAACTACTTCACCCAGTACTGGTTCTGTTTATTTTCCTTCTTTATATGGATGCTGGTTTGTAATGGCCCCTCCTTAATATTGCTATCAAGAGTTTTTGTATTATCTTTAACACAAATTATGCTAACAGGTCATAACACATAACAGGTTAATAACAGGTGAATCAGTTGGTCCGTAGGATTCAGTTAGGGCGTTGTTTTTCGTCTTATTTTATCTATTTACATCATTATTACAGCTATCCAGGTCTATACCTAGTTCTATGCTAGCCCTAAAGATCTTTGTTAGGACAAGCAAAAAAAAAGTTAAATCCTCTTTGTACTAAGGCAGGGAATTATTGCATTCTTCCCTAGAGATTAATGTGATACAAAGTAGTTTATGGCTCACTTTACCGGTTTGATGTTTATTGCAGAGAATTCCCTAGTCTAATTTCTAGGATAGTTAGGTAGTTTAAGCTTTTCAGCTTGAGTCTGCAATTGTTAATCCTAGAAACTAGAACTAACACTAATAAAGTTGAGCAAAGTACATATCAAATATATAAAGATTTTATTTTTACTTAAGCCTCTACACCACTAGATTAGGATTGAAATTGGACTTTACAAAAGAGGATACAATACGTTCTGGGAAAGTAGGTGGGATGCTGAGTATATTTCCTAATATTTGATACCACATCATATGGCTAAAGTACTGCAGGAAACACGTAGGAATCAGCTGTAGTCATCATAGACTTGCTTACTAGATATGGGCCAGTATGTATATATTTTAACCCTCTATTGCCCGACTTTTTTGTAAACTTAAGAACAAATGTTTTAATTTGCATATATGCTTAAATATGCATTTACAACAACTAGTAATTTTTTTAGATTTTTTAAATTTTGTTTGGGAAGAGTTTTGGGAGTGTTGCCCTCAGGCAACTGTGGGCAGAAAAAACTAACGAATTAAGTTATATACTTATTTATTATGCCAGTCAAAAAAACAATTATTTGTAGTTGTAAAACATAAAGCAACTTTACATTTATCGCACATTACTTTAGGAATATTACAGCATCCTGGTTTTTTGCATCTTCCCTTTTTTTTCAGAAAATACTGGCCAGTGGGAGGTTTGGTCAAGCCTAACTTCCTTTGGTGGTACAATTGCAGTAGATCCTCTCTTCTGTTTTCTTACAATTTCGTTCTCAATTTCACTGAGCCTGGGACGTCCTTTGTTTTGATCTGATCGAAGTAGGCTCAGAACCAACAAACGTACTAAGCAAATGAACCAGTTTATTATCGTACCACTTTACCGCTGTTAGTCTTATGCCATCTACTGTAGCGTGATTTTCTTCTACAGTACCTCTGCCCTGTTTCTTCATATTCTTGTCATCAGAAAAATGGCAATTAGGCAATCTGTTTGGATGAACAGTTCCCAAACATTCAAGTCCAGGTTTTTCCATTTCAATCTGCAACTGAATGCTATTGAACCAGTTGTCAAAATATATTTTACAGCATTTGTTTGGTTCGACTATCTCACACAATCGTATTACAACATTACCGCTGGTGCCTACATTAGGTAAATGAAGAGGATGTTCAACAGTTCCTATATATAATTCCCAGTTATAAACAATACCATTGCTATCACACAAAACAAATGCCTTGTATCCCCATTTTTTTGGGTTTGTTCTTCACATATTGTTTTAAAGAATGTGACCCTTTGAATGGTATCATTTGTTCATCAATACACAATTTTTCACTCATTGGAATACTCTGATTGAACTAGACCGTTGATGAATGGTCTAATTTTGTATAACTTATCATTATTGTTGACCATATTTTCGTTATTATTGAAATGAATTTTAGTTTTTATTTCTTCCCAGCGATTCCTAGATATAGTGTCAACTATTTGAGCAACACGTGTTTCCTTATGTCAAAATGATCTTGTAAACAAACAGGTCCAATAAATTGGTTTAATTCTGCTAGTGGCATATTCAATGGTTTATGTATATTCTTTTGCAGTGCATACAAATTACTTTGTTCTACTATGTTTTCCAGCATATTGGTAGATATCATCTTTTTAAAATAATGTAGAGGGGATTGTAGGGGATGTAAGTTAAATCTTATTGAAATTTCACGTAATACAAAAAAAACAAATCACTAAAACTAAACTGTATTGAAGTTATAAAAAAAAAGGGCACATGTAAAATATTTCGTAACTATAGAATTAAAAACTAGCGTCCTTATTGTAAGGATGTTGTGAAGAGAGTGTTATCTGTCTGCAACCACCTGCAGCCCCTCTCTCGGGGTGTAAACCAGATGTCGGGTAAAATTCCAACTAAAAGTATATTTTACAGGGTTGCTCGAAAGTTTTAACATTTAAGCCGCCTCCCTTGAACGCCTGCAGGGGTTCAACAAGTAATCGAGTTGCGTTAAAAGTTTGTTTCACTGAAGCTTAAGTCACTGATCTGTGGGTAGGACGCACACCTTTGTCACTGGTCGCTTGAAACAACCTCTATTATTTTTAATTGTCACTGCACGAACTATTCCGTCACTACCCGCATGTAAATGAGTCACTCTACCCAGGCACCATCTTAAGGGTTCAGTCCCATCTTCCTTCACCGTCACTAGACTTCCAATTCTAAGAAGACTGTTGAAATGTTTTTTCCACTTAACTCGTTGCTGGAGGGATGAAATGTATTCCTTGGACCACCTAGTCCAATAACCTTGGATCATTTTTTGAAGCCTTTGGAATCTGCTAAGGCTGTTTTCCTTGACATCTAAGAAATTCCGTTCAGGTATTGCGGTCAATGTGGATCCAATTAAAAAGTGTGCAGGAGTAAGAGGAAGTAAGTCGGAAGGGTCGTTAGACATTGGTGAGAGTGGTCGTGAGTTTAGGCAAGCTTCAATTTGACATAAAACAGTGGAAAATTCTTCATATGAAAGAATTGTATTGCCAATGACACGCTTTAGGTGAAATTTGACAGATTTTACTCCCGCCTCCCAAACTCCCCCAAAGTGAGGTGATCGTGGCGGAATAAACTGCCAATTGATACCTTCGGTAGTTAAATTGTCCCTAATAATTGAACTGGAGGTGTCAAAAAATTTGACAAGCTCATTTTTTGCGCCAACGAAGGTACTACCATTGTCCGAAAGGATGGAAGCACATTTTCCGCGTCGAGAAATAAAGCGTTTTAGCGTTGCTAGAAAACTTTCCGTGGTCAAGCTGCTCACGACTTCTAAATGTATGGCCTTAGTTGCTAAACAGATAAATAGAGCTATGTAACCCTTGATAGTTTTATAATTTCGGGTGTGTCGATCCTTTAGCAAAAAAGGTCCTGCATAGTCAAGTCCACAGTTGTAGAATGGCCTAGAGGGAACAAGACGTGACGAGGGTAAATTACCCATAAGATAGGTTTCTAATTTAGGAGCCACCCTACAACAGATAATACAATCGCGAACGATTTTGCGAACCACTTGACGTCCATTAATGGGCCAAAATTTTTCACGAATGGAAGCTAATAGTAGTTGAGGACCGCAATGATTTAAGGTAAGATGCTCATTTCGTACAAGAATAGTAGTAAAGTGGTGTTTAGAATCAAGCACAATGGGATGTTTTTTATCGTAACAAAAATCAGAATTATGCAGTCTTCCACCAACGCGGAGTATGTTATCCTTATCGATAAACGGATTGAGGGTAAGTAGTTTACTTTTAGAGTCAACGTTACCATGTCTCTTAAGGTGTGTCAAGTCGTCATAAAATGTTTCATTTTGTACTAGTCGAATTATATATTTTAAAGCATTATCTATTTCATCACAAGAAAGGTTGTCGAAGTTCCTTCGTTTAGGAGAAAATTTACAATTATTTATAAAGCGTAATACATAAGCGATAATGCGCTGTAGTTTTACAAATGAGGATATTTTAGTGATGATGTCCAATTTCATGTGAACTCTTGCGATAAGGGCTGATGCTGGTCGAAGCTCAGGGAGTTGACAAGGTTCGAATGTTCTATTAGGCCAATGAGTTTCTGGTTTAGCTAGCCATGATGGGCCATGAAACCACATTTCGGAAGTGATAAGTGATGTAGGAGAAATTCCTCTTGATAGAAGATCTGCGGGATTCTCAAGTGTATTCACGTAACGCCATGTTTGAGATTCGGTCAAAGTTTGAATTTGAGAAACTCTATTTGCCACAAACGTCTTTAATAAACTCGGAGAAGTCTTTATCCATCCTAGAACAATAGTGGAGTCGCACCAGTAAGTGATTTTTTCGAAATCTAATTGCATGTGTTGTTTTACCTTGTCTATCAACTCAGCTAGCAAGTAAGCTGCACAAAGTTCTAGGCGCGGTACCGTGAGGATGTGTTTTAAAGGAGCTACTCTGGTTTTGGAGCAAAGAAGATGACAACGAAAATTTTCGAAGTTTTCAGATGAACGAATATAAATGCAAGCACCATATGCAGCGGTGGATGCATCTGAAAAACCGTGTAGTTGAATTGACCTGTAGTTTCTACAAATTACATGCCTAGGAATTTGTAACTGATTAAGTTTAATCAGTTGAGTCTGATATGTAACCCATTTCGTAAAGATATCCATGGGAACGACTTCGTCCCAGGAAATTTTTAATTTCCACAAATCTTGGAGAATAATTTTAGCTGTTATAGTTACAGCCGAAAGCAAACCTAGTGGATCAAATATTTTTGATATAGTGGAAAGAATAAGTCTCTTTGTAACTTTACATTTGTGCTCTATAGGTTGAACATTGAAATGAAAAGTGTCAGATTTTGGACTCCACAATAAGCCCAAAGTTTTGATGGTATCGTCAGCTCCAATTTCCAAGGAAACATTATTTTGATCGTCAAAGTTTAAAATAGGAGCGTTTGACTTCCATTTTCTCAATTGGAAACCATGACGAGACAATAATTCGGAAGTAAGTGATTGAATACGTTTGATATCTTCTATTGTAGAACCACCTGTGTGAAGATCGTCGACATAAAAGTCCCGTAAAATTATAGAAGATATGTCAGGAAAATCGGTTGCATACATATGTGCCACTTCTTGAAGACATCTCGTGGCAAGAAAACTAGCAGAAGCTGTACCGTAAGTTACGGTGTTTAAAGTATAAGTTTCGAGAGAGTTTGTATGATCAGATCGCCATATGATTTTTTGTAAGGAGCGTTCTTCCTCCTTTAACAGTATTTGTCGATACATCTTTTCTATATCGGCTGTTAGTACAAAACTATGTTTACGAAAACGTGAGATGATAGTGAAAAGATCATCTTGCAAATTAGGTCCAACCATAAGAATGTCGTTCAGAGAAACACCTGAATCTGTATTGGCAGAACCGTCAAAAACAACACGAATTTTATTGCCTTTATAGACACAATGATGAGGAAGAAAGAACTCAGAGCCTATGGTTTCAAAGGATGAAACGGACATATGGTTTAAGAATAAATATTCATCGATAAATCGAGTGTAATCATCTTTTAATTCAAAATTCGCATTAAGCTTCTTTTCGAGAGAATAAAATCTTTTTGTTGCTGTAGTCTTAGAGTCGCCTAGATTGTCGACGGAAGATTTTAAGGGAAGTGATACTACAAACCTACCAAAAGAATCAAGAGAGGTCGTTTTTAAGAAGTGATCTTCACAAGAAAGTTCTTCGTTAGACAATAATTTTGTTTTTGGGCATTCTTCAATTTCCCAAAATTTTTGAAGTTGGTCTTCAATGCTTAAATTGTTTATGGTCGACAAATGGCATGTAGTTCTGGCTGCAAGGGTATTGGTTGGAAATAATGGACCTGAGATAATCCATCCGAGTTTAGTTTTTTGAAGAATCGGTTGTCCAGGTGATAATTTAATTTGACCAATACAAATTAAATTCCAGAAGATTTCTGCACCGATAAGAATATCAATAGGAGATGAAATATTGAAGTCTGGATCGGCCAGAGTAATATTAGAAGGGATATTAAGTGTTTTCTTATCAAATGTGACAGAAGGTAAATTTCCTGCAATTTCGGGAAGTACTAAGCAAGAAATTACTTGAGAAAAGTTTAAGGTTCTGGATTTAAATTTTACTGATGTTCTATAGCTTACAATAGAATTTGTTTGGTTTATACCAGAAATAGAAAAATGTGTTTTGTTTGTAGGCAACCTTAGAAGATTTAATAGGCGCTGGGAAATGAAATTACTTTCCGAGCCGTTATCTAGAAGCGCACGAGCCTCGTATTCGTTACCTGAGATGTCAAAGACTCTTATTTTTACAGTTGACAGTAAAGTACACAGTCGTGTTCTAGTTCACCTACGAATCGGACGTGCCTATCGACAAAGCGGAACGAAATTAAACTGTTTTCGTTTAAAAATTGTGTTTTTATAAATCTACAGATTAGGTGTAAAAATAAAATTAGATTGTGAGTTTTAAGAACAATTAAATGGACCAGTTAGTCGGGGGGAAACCCCCAGAAGACCCAGTGCCCCCAGATATACGTCAAAAAAATACAAATGATATACAAACAACAACAGCAATGACCATCGATAACGATAACACATCGAAAGAAAGACAGGAGTTTTTGTATGTAAGTACTGATTTAGGCCCGTATCATATTTATGTTGAGAATAATTCGGTCGAATTTAAAGGTAAATTAAATGCTCTTAAAATCGGAGATATTATTCTTTCTAACTTTCCGGAGATAGACAATAAAATTATAAGTATCGATTCTATAGGTCGGAATAGGGTTAGGATCAAGTTAAAGGATTATAAATCAGCAAATTTTCTAATAAATAATAAAAACGAAAATATTTTTGTTAAAAATAACTTTGTATTGTATATCCCAAAATTTATTCTTCATAGACAAGGTGTTATTAGAGATATAGAAAAAGATTTTTCAGAGGCGTACATAAAAGATAAAATAAGACAATTTGATCAACATTGCACTTTTGAAGTATCTAATGTCAAAAGAATAAAACGTAAAGTAGAAAAAATTACGGATGAAGGTAAAATAGTAGAATATGTACCCACAAAGTCTTGCATTGTTATTTTCAAATCACAAATCTTACCAAAATATATTTCTATTAATAAAGTTATCAAGGAGGTAGAGCCGTATAACCAGAAAGTATTATTATGTTATAACTGCCTCCGTTTTGGTCATCTGGGAGGTCAGTGTCGAAGTAAACCAAGATGCAGCAAATGTCAGGAGTCCCATACCACACAAGATTGTAAAAATTCAGATTACATACCACGGTGCTTTAACTGTCAAGGAAATCATCTTACTACTAATTTGTCTGCTTGTCCAGAATTTAAAAGACAAAAAATTGTAAAGGAAACCATGAGCTCTTGCAATATTAATTTCTTCGATGCAAATAAACAGGTCCCAAAAAATACGTACGCAAACATAGTCGCTCATAATACTTCTGCCATGGAAAGTGGTCAAATATCCTCGACAAATTATTCCCAACGGCCTCAATCTGGACCTACCCCTTCTAGTACAATACAGTATCATTCCTCTCAACCTCAGTACTCACAGTCCCACAATTTACAACCCAAATCCTATAATAACAATTTTACTAATTATATGTTTTCTTCTCCTACAACTTCAAACCCAAACAAAAGGCACAGACCAACCAGCCCGGATCCCATTGAAATTTCAAGAAAAGAAATACTTACACAACCAAAAACCTCTTTTGTCTCGGGGGGAATTATTAATAGTCAACATTATTTAAAAAACTCAGCCGGAGTAAAATTACAATCAGAGGAATTAAATGCAACAATAAGTTTAGTTTTAGAAGTAGTTCTCAATATTATAAGTAATATAAAACAAACAAACAATTTTGATGTATCAAAATCTGAAATTGTGGAATTAATTAGTAAACATGTAAACCATACCTTGTCTTCAAATTCGCAGACACAAACGCGAACATAAATTTGCTGCAATGGAACTGTCGTTCAGCAGTAGCTAATAAAGTAAATCTAGAATATCTGCTATATCAAAATAATATTTCCATAGCATTGCTTTCAGAAACGTGGTTTAAATCAAAATACTATTATAATTTTAAAGGTTACAATTGCTTTAGATCAGATCGGGCAGACGGTTATGGTGGAACTGCCATTTTATTAAAATCAAACTTAAGATGCGAAGAAATAAATCTTAAAAATAGATATCCTTTCACTCACAAATGTATTTCAGTTAAAATTCTCCGAGGTAAAAATCCCATCAATATTGTGTCAGTTTACATTGAACCAAAGACCAAGATATCTGAAAGTCAATGGTTGGAATTCTTTAAAGACATACCTAAACCGTTTATTATTGGTGGGGATTTTAATTCCCACAGTATCGCATGGGGCTGCGAAATTGAAGACAGCTATGGTAAAAAACTTTTAGAATGTATTGATCATTGTAATTTGATATGCTTGAATGATGGATCGCCCACATTAGCAACTAGTAAGAGTCCATCCGCTATTGACTTAACCTTTTGTACACAAGATATTTCAAAATTTTTTACTTGGAGAGTCCTACAGGACCCTCATGGATCCAATCATCTTCCGATTATCATTAACATGGAAACAGATCATATAACTTCATTTACAGCTCAAAACTATCACAAGATCTGGAATCTTAACAAGGCCGATTGGAAATTATACACATCTGTACTAGAAGCTGTAAATCCTCCTGGAAACTATCAAACTCTAATAGCAAACATTAATAAAGCAGCCAATTTAGCAATACCAAAGTTTTCATCTAACGGAACACATAAGAGACGAATTTCGAACCAATGGTGGTGTGAAAGTTGCAAAACCGCCGCTGATAACCGAAAAATTGCATATGGAAAATATAAACAAGATCCTACAAGAAATAATTTAGTTGAATTTAAGAGACTTGACGCTGTCGCAAAAAAACTTTTCAAACAAAAGAAAAAACAGAATTGGGTAGAATACTGCGAAAGCCTAAATTCAAAAACTCAAATCAGTGAAGTGTGGAAGAAAGTAAACACTTTTAAAAACCGCAAACAGTCCAACAAGATTCCAATAGATCCAGAATCCAGCTGGCTAGATGAATTTCATAAGAAAATATCTCCACAGTGGGTACCTTCACAACATTTTCCAGAATACAGCGAAACAGTGTCAAGAGATAGGTTTGGCTTAGAAGAACCATTTAAAATGTGGGAGTTAGAGCGAGTACTTAGTCAACAAAATAGCAGTGCTCCAGGTAAAGACAATATTTCATATTCCATGATATACCATATTCCTCAACACTATAAAATATCATTATTAAATATTTTTAATGACATTTGGAATGATACGTCACAAATTCCAGACAGCTGGAAGGAATATATTCTAATACCTATTAAAAAACCTGGTAAGCCAGAAAATTGCAGTAGATCATATAGACCAATATCCTTAGCCTCTTGCTTCCTAAAGACGTTAGAAAGGTTAATAAAAAATAGAATTGAACATTGGTTAGAGCAAGAACATATTCTCCCAAAATCTCAGTATGGATTTCGAAAATCAAAATCAACCCAAGATGCCATAACTGCCTTAGTCTCATCCATACTAATAAACTTTACTGATAATATGTATACTATGGCTGCTTTTCTTGATGTCTCCTCTGCATTCGATACCGTTAACTTGGACATTATGCATAAAAAGCTATTAGACATCGGCTTCCCCATCACCATAGCTAGTTTTCTGAGGACATTGTACACTAATAGATCAACTTTTTTAAAAATCAACCATTCCATCTCTCCACCACGTCTTACGAATATAGGACTTCCACAGGGTAGCATATTAAGCCCAATACTATTTATTTTATATAATATGGATATAGAAAATTGTATTAATAGCCCAACAAAAATTATTCAATATGCTGATGATGTAGTAGTTTACACAGCCCACAAATCATTGGATATATGTAAAAATAATTTTGATCTCTCAATTAAAGCTGTTCTTAATCACTATGAAAATATTGGTTTAGATATATCACAATCTAAAACTGAAATTTGTATTTTCTCTAGAAAACATCAAATTCCACAAGGGCATCTGGAAGTAGGTCAAATTCAGTTCCCTATTAAAAATTGTATAAAATATCTCGGTACTTATTTAGACAGAAAACTCCTATGGAAGGATCAAATTCATCATGTCATAAAAAAGTCTGAAAATGCAATGAACATTCTAAGAGCCTTTTGTAGAACTAACTGGGGCGCTGATCCAAATGTAGCACTTTTATTTTACCGTACTATGATTCGTCCCATTTTCGATTACAGTTGTCATTTATATGGAACTGCCGCAAACACACATTTAAATAAATTAGAAATACAAAAAAATAAATGCCTTCGGC
Source organism: Diabrotica undecimpunctata (assembly GCF_040954645.1). Lineage (NCBI taxonomy): Eukaryota > Metazoa > Arthropoda > Insecta > Coleoptera > Chrysomelidae > Diabrotica > Diabrotica undecimpunctata. The sequence continues at coordinate 19,580,052 of NC_092809.1, read as the reverse complement.
TTTGTCTTGGATATTTGAATTCTACACCTGTTAATATAATGGAAGTTGAGGCGATAGAACCACCTCTGAAATTTCGACGGGAGTTTTTAAGTGATAAATTCATTACTAGAGCCATAGGGAAAAATACTAACTATCTACAGGATATTCATATTTTATCAATTTTAGATCTAACTCATAAATATTGGACAAAGAAAAAATGTTCTCTTCTGGTAAATAGTTACCTGAGGATATCTCAATACCGACATACTTTCTATACGTATGAAAATCAAGTTTCACCTATGTATTCCCATATATTAGAAGAGCTTTTTTCAAAACATATTAATACCTTTTTTATGGACAGTAATTTAGATCCAGTCGCTTTTCAATCATTTACACGGCATAAATGGCCAAACTATCAGTTTTACTTTACAGACGGATCTAAAGTACAAAACAAAGTAGGATGTGCATTAATTAATGTTCAAAGCGGATTTAAAAAATTACTGAAATTGCCAGCTGAATCATCGATATACACTGCTGAAATGACAGCGATTCTTCTTGCATTAAGGCATATACATAGTAACGAACCCTACAGCTGCATAATATTTACAGACAGTAAGAGTGTCGTCGACAGACTAACAAACGTACATAGGTCCAAACAACTAAATCATATAGAACTAGAAATTATGACTATTTACAATAAAATTACAAATTTAGGGAAAAGCATTATTATATCATGGATAAAGGGACACGCGGGCATTAAGGGCAATGAAATAGCAGATAGCCTAGCCAAATCTGCCCTAGACATAGGCGAAGAAGCTCCCTTGAACTTACTCCCCTTTTCAGACATTGATATAATTAGTAAACAGCATCAAAAAGAAAAATGGCAAACATATTATCGAAACACGAGAACTGGAAATAATTACAAACAAATGCAGCCTGAAATACCCATAAAAAGATGGTTTCATACTCTATCAAATCGCCATTTCATAAGGGTTATAAACAGATTAAGATCTAATCATGCTCTTACCCCCCTTCATATGTACAAGTTGGGTCTTGCGGAGTCACCTAATTGCAAGTGTGGAAAAGAAGGTAACTTATTACATATTTTTCTTGAATGTTCCCATGAATCAGTAAACATAAACAAATTTTATGATAATCTTATTATATTAAAAATTCCACTTCCCGTCTACCTGAACAATTTGATTTTCTCTAGAGATATCAATATATTAAAAATGATTTACGAACATATCAAAAACTGTAAATATAAATTGTAGCTTAAAACTAACTTATATTTAAGTAAATATTGTATTAAAGCAAAAAAAAAAAAAAAATTAAATATAAAAAAAAAAAAAAAAATTAAAAAAAAAAAAAAAATTAAAAAAAATCATAAAGAAAAAAAAAAAAAAAAAAAAAAAAAAAGATGTAAACCTCCGAGATGTTGAATCGGGTTATGTCTTAGCGCGGGAAAAAAAAAAAAAAAAAAAAAATTAAAAAAGAAAAAAAAAAAAAGGATTATTACTAATTACTAATTATTAATTGTTAATTGCTAATTATTACTAATTGCACGTTAGATTGTACGGATGATTATATGTTTACTCCTCTAATAGTAAAAAATTCCTCTGATTGTAAAAATTGTTTGTCTTTAAATTTGTCTGGCTAATTGGCTCGGCCAAGGCCATCAAACTGAATATAAAAAAAAAAAAAAAAAAGACAGTAAAGTAGTAGAGTTGTGCTCAAACGAAACGTTACGGTTTGATTACTGGTTTCAATAAGCTTTTGTGAGTTACCTTGAAAGTGTAAAAGTGTGTGGTGTATTTTCCCACATTTACGACACCCGGAAGATTTGCATTCCTTAGTGAAATGACCACTACGCAGACAATTTATGCAAAGTCGTAAGCGTTTTGCTTCATTATGTCTTAATGACGTTTCTAATTTGAGAAATTCAGGACAAGTGTAAATTAGATGTTTTTGTTTGCATAAAGAACAGTTAGAAGGATTATTAGTTGACAAGAAATTTTTGGACTTGGGATTACCTGTAGATGGGAATTTGGGACGAGATTTTTCTTCTTGATGATTAATAGATTCTAAGACTCTACATTTGCCTTTTAGAAATTCAGTTAAGTTACTCAAAGTAGGTAATGTGATCTTATCGTCTTTAATTGACAGTTCCCATTCTTTGTGTGTAGCATTGTCTAGTTTTGTGGTGATTAGATTTATGATAAGGGCATCCCAAGATGTTGTGTCTAAGTCTAAGGACTCAAGACAGCGTAAATGTCTTTGGAAACCATCAAGTAAGGTGCGTAGATCATGATGTGAATTTTTTGAAACATGTGGTAAATTAAATAATTTTTTAATATGATTATTAACAAGAAGAGATTTGTTTTCGAATCTGTCTTTTAGTAATTCCCATGCAGTTTCATATGTTGCCTCAGAAATGTCCAGGTTACGTATTGTTTCTGCGGCAATACCTTGTAAGGATAACCTTAGATAATGGAATTTCTAAATGTTGGAAAGTTCCGTGTTGGTATGTATGATAGAATTAAATGTATCTCTAAAGAACAACCAATTATCATAATCACCCTCAAAGGAGGGCAAGTTGATAGCGGGTAACCTAATGTTAATAGACCGGTTTTCGGACGAAATTGTCGAATTTGAAGCTTGAGCAGCCTGATCACGGGGTTTTGAAAGATTGGTGTCAATAAAGTCTCGCACAGCGCTAGTAATATGAAAAAACGACTTTTCGAAAGACGACCTTTCTATACCATGGATAGTATCTGCGTTGGCAGTATAGTCCTCATCAGAGGCCTCAATAAGTGATTGAGCATTGTCAAAATCATCAAAAAGTTTCTCAATTCTATCAAGTCTAAGTTGTAAATCTCTAAAGTTAATTTGTTCTAAAGGTTTGTTTTTGATAGAATTAAAATGTGTACTAAAACGAGTTACAGAACCTTTGATTGAGGAGCGTTTAATTTTTGCTGTAGCGATGTCAGCCATATTGACAATATAATTTTATATGGTAAATTCACAAAAATAAAAATATATGTATGTATACGCAAAAAAATCGAAAGCAAATTATGTAATGTTATGTGTATAAAAGTTTTGCGAGTGAATAAAAAACGTTAAGATAATATTTCAATTTTGTAATAATTTATAAATGAAAATGAATAAATTGAAATAAATTTAAGGACGCTAAATACTATATTCGTGTATTAATGTATAAATGAAAATATTGAAATCTCTAAATGTGTTATAAATAACAGTAAAATACGTGATTTTAAAGATAAATATTTTCCACTGAATTAAATCAAATACAAAATGTACCCTTTTACGACCATAGGATTAAAATAGGTAATAGGAAACTATTTATGCACTAACCTTGACTTTGACGATACCTGCCTTCTTCCGATGCTGTGTGGATGGGACGATTCGTCGAAAAAATACAGCTTCGAATGGAATGTATGTTGATAACTGGTTAATGTGGCTCGAACAAAGGACCATTAATGTAGGGGATGTAAGTTAAATCTTATTGGAATTTCACGTAATACAAAAAAAAACAAATCACTAAAACTAAACTGTATTGAAGTTATAAAAAAAAAGGGCACATGTAAAATATTTCGTAACTATAGAATTAAAAACTAGCGTCCTTATTGTAAGGATGTTGTGAAGAGAGTGTTATCTGTCTGCAACCACCTGCAGCCCCTCTCTCGGGGTGTAAACCAGATGTCGGGTAAAATTCCAACTAAAAGTATATTTTACAGGGTTGCTCGAAAGTTTTAACAGGGATTCCGGTTCTAATAATTTGCATGTCGGTAAATTACCTTTCCATTCTGGAATTGGAAATGTTTTTTTCGATCATTTTTGACCTTTTGAACACATTTTTTTCAGTGTGTTTTTCTGTTTTATCGGTATCATCCTAATCTTCATCTTGGTCTAAATCTAAATTGGTATCCTGGTCTGAATTTGCTTCGTACAAATCGTCTTCATTTTCCATTTCATTTGATCCTGGATCGATTGATATTTGAGTACCTATGGAAAATTCATTATCACTCTCTTCAAAGTCAGAGTCTTCGGATTCCTCGGATTTGTTGGAAACTTTTATAAAAAATAACGGATATTTACTGCTTTTCCCGTAGAACGTTTTTTAATCCATTTTAAAAAAGAATTTAAAATAATATGGTCCAGTGTGGATTCAAAGCAACATACCTGTTTTTTATCACAGTCCTGAAACAAAACAATAAAATAAACATATTTCAACGGCAATCAATATCTTAATGCTGATATAATGCCTCTATGTAGTTTTATATCAATTGTACACAATTTATAACAATAAATCACGATCGGAGATGTGCATCTGACATACTGTTAAAAATTTCCATATAGGTTTCGTCATAGGTTCATAGATGGCACTAAGTGTATTAAAATGTATAACCAAATGTTGCCTGAAACTAACAGAGGGCATCTTAGAGTCGGAAATTGTTTTAAAAAAGTTTTCTGCATCAAAAACTCCTTTGTTGCCTTGAGTACACACGGGGCTATAGAGGGTTAAGTATACCTCCAATGTATTTAAGCTCCTCTGTAGATCTGATAAGTAGCAGAACACTTTGGGTAATGAAATGAATCCAGTCGAGGTTTCTGGAATCGCTTCGAAAACATAATTGCAAATTTAATTTTGTTACAAAAACACTCGCATGTTATTTGTCAATTGGAGTGTATTCACATGCCGCCACAAATTGGATGATGTTAGGCATGCGTTTAGTTTATCCGCAGATGTCAATTGGAGAGTAATTTAAACAGTCTAACAATAGAATTACGGCTCCAACAAAAATGTTTATGATTGTCAATAGTATCTTTTAAAGTTGTTTCTAGTCTCTGTAATGACTTCTTGTGGGCCAATGTACATTTATCCAAAACGATTAATTTGCATTTTTGGCGATGTTGCAACCTGGGTTTTAATTATTTTACATGTTTAATGGTAATTTCAAAGAAAATTCAATGTTTAATTTAGATATTCCACACAAAGCCAACGCTATGACTACTGCTATCTGATCCTTGTCAATAACAATAAAATTAGTAAGGTTTTTAAAAAACATTTCGGAGATTAATTTTTATAATATAGATTAATTATGTTTTGTATAAAAAGACGACCGTTACCCATTTTCAATATCATTTTTTGGTTTAATAATATTTTTGACTGTACCCTTTCTAATAGTAACTGCTTTTGCAACCCTTCTCTGTATTTTTCCATAGGAATTAATACCTCTACGCGTTCTGCTTCCAACGTCATAACTTCCAATACATTGACGAGGAATGTATACTTAAAACCTTATGTTTTAATAGCAAATTAAATTCTACCACAAATGTTTACGAATGGGAGTTCTTCGGTAAGCTGCAAACCGTGAGAAACACGCATTCAACCTTGAAAGACAAAGTGAAATCTGCTAGGCAGTATAAACATTCGTAGTTAAACCAAAACTCTGGGATTATTTATCCTTTGAATTTACTGTATTCTAATTTATTCAGAAAATGTCGAGTCTTTTATTAATAGATGTGATATTTAAACGTTTTTGATTATTGTTTTTGACCCAAACTTCTTTTTAGTATTGTTAAAGAATGAGTTCAGAAAAATTATTACTTTCATTTTAAGGACTAAAAGTATAGAAACAGTGTCTTATTTCTTTTAAAATAAAAACTATTATATTCTATGTTTAGAGACTTCAAATTTTGTTAATAAACTTTTCCTATGTTTCATTTTCCATTGTGAAATTTTGTAAAAAACGACGATGTGTTCCGATCTCATTGGAGCATAAAAGATATTTTTCTTCTAAGGATATCACAAACTTTCATCCTGAAGCTCATTCTTATACAGTCAATGTCTCTTTTCGATTTGTTAAAGAAACTTCCAAACAAAAACTTCTTACTAACTTCTCAAACTTATTCCTTATCCACGACCTAATCATCAAGCATCGAAAAAATGAAAAACGGTTTTTTTGTTTTGACTGCAAACTTCGAAGACGCTACTTATCAAAACTCATATATACTTATTTATTTTTAGTTAGGTTAGCGAAGTGATGCTGAATAGGAAAGTACGTGGTTATTTTATGGTAATGGCATTAATGTGTTAAATTTAATACTAGTATACCTAATGGTTTTAATATATAGTTGAGTATCAGAATTGTAGACACTAAATTCTAGGAAATGATGATGAGTATTCTGAGTTATTTTTGGTCTTCAAGTGGCAAACAAAATTTTTTTGTATGAGTGGGAGATAGCGCAACTCGTGTTGAAGAATTTTTACAAATTATATATACCACTATTCTCTCCCTAGCGCTAAGCAATTCCTAAACAAATGTGTGAAATCGGCTATAATGTAGCTGAATAAATTTGACATCGGATTATATGGACTAACAAACAGACTGAAGTTGTTGTCGGTGTCACTGACTAAACAGCGGTGATATTTACTCTGTTCTTGAGATCTCTGTTCTTCTGTTCTAAAGGTCATTTGGAGATCAAAATGGATTTTTGATGAAAATCAGCATTTTTCTTTATAACAAAGGTCTACTCTCCGGAAATGACACCCGAGATCATCTATATGGAGTTGGAATAATTATCTCCAAGAGAATCCAAGCAGCCGTTGTAAATTTTGTTCCCTTTTCGGATATAATGCTATTATTACAAATACATGGTAAGCCAGTCAACATTAATGTAGTACAAGTGTACGCTCCAACTGCAGATAAATCAGAAGCTGAAATAGAACATTTTTATGAACAACTCAAACAACTTCTACAGTACACAAGAAAGGAAGAAATTACTATAATCATGGGTGATTTAAAGGCAAAGATAGGAAAAGGCCGAGTCGACAATATTAGGTGATTATGGTCTAGGAATAAGGAATGCTAGAGGCGACAGATTGGCTCAATTTTGTCAAGAAGAAAACATGGCGATTATGAACACATGGTTTCGATTACCACCCCGTAGACTGTATATCTGAAGGTCACCACAGGATAATGAAGAAAATTGTATTAGAAATCAAATCAACTTTATTCTAACCAATCTAAGATTTAGAAATAACATTGTAAGCGTTAAGACTTTTCCTGGAGTAGATGTCCCCTCGGACCATAACTGAAGGTATGAAAAGGGTATTTTCACAAAAATGAAACTAAGGGGAAAAAAGATAATAAAATCCAAAAGTTCTAAGGTGAATACTCAGTTACTCAAGATAAATAAAATCGGTGCTGAGGCTTCAACTTGTATCAATCAAGAAATGAAGAAATTAATATCAGAAATGAAAAACACTGAGAATGTGAACATTATGTAGAGCAAAATTAAAATTCTGTTATAAAAACACAGAAAGAAACTCCACAAAAGAAAACAGAAAGCCGAAAACCTTGGATGACTCAAGAAATACTGGAAATCATGGAACAAAGAAGAAAATATAGAAACAAAAACCCAAATAAGTACAGAGAAAAACATAAATTAATAAGGAACAACATAAAAGAGGCTAAGGAAACGTGGATGATGGAAAAATGCATCGAAGTAGAAGAATTGCAGAAAAAGAAAGATCATTATAATTTATATGAAAAAGTGAAAGAATTATCTGGAAAATCACGAACAAATACACCTAACCGATTAATTAACAAAAACAATAAACCTATTAATAACCCAATTGAAATAAAACAAGTATGGACTAAATATATTGAAGATCTTTTCATGTACACAAGAACGGAACCAACACAAATTGATAACGAGGAAGCTCCAATAATATTAAAATCTGAAGTCCAACCTGCTATAAACAACTCAAATCTGGCAGAGCCCCTGGGCCAGATGAAGTTCATATCGAGCTGATTAAACTTATTAGACGAAGACAATTTAAGTGCAATAACTAAACTTTTAAACAACATATACAAATCTGGTGAGATACCTACAGAATGGCTGCTATCGACCTTTGTCTTTCTACCAAAAACCAAGAATCCGAAACACTGTAATGACTATAGATTAGTCAGCTTAATGTCACACTTATTAAAAACATTTTTAAATATTGTACATACAAGAATATTCAGAAAATTCGAAGCGGATATGAGTAATAGACAGTTTGGCTTTCGTAACGGCTTCGGAACAGTGGAAGCTCTGTATAGTTTCACAACTCTTGCCCAAAAATGTTGAGACCAACAAAGAGATCTTTTCGTTGCGTTTATAAACTAAGAGAAAGCTTTCGACAAAGTAAAACATAAAATTCTGAAAAGCAGAAAATAGAGACGAATTTGCAATGGTTATAGCAAACCATTAGTGGAGACGGCACTAGAAGAAAAAGAGGAGGTCTACATTGTTTCAAAGATACATTTATTCCAAGATTTGGTAAAGCCATAAAATGAATTTTTGTCAAATTGGGTTCTAAGACATTTTCAGGTCGGTAGAACTGCGGTTGAGATGGCTCGGAATACCCTTCCAGTCTGTTCGTCCCTATCCACAACCTAGAAACGTTCTCTGTAGCTTTGGACTAGCTTCCATATGTTCTTACAATGAAAAAGCATATGGCAGAGTTTGTGATGAGTGTGTATGTGTGTGTGTTCTTGTTAGCGACTGTGCAAATTTATAGGAGTGTGCCCGAGCATTTAGGTATGGGTGCATTTTTTTAACGTGTGTTTGTATATAATATATAATAACGGATTTATTACGGCTGTCGCCGCTTCTCCGCCCCCAATTTCCATCTTTTTCTGTCATATGCAGTTGCCTCTTCTAAGTCTCTTGCCGCCATTGCTTCATCAATATCGTTGCGCCAACTTCTCCGTGGTCGTCCTCTCTTTCTTCTTTCAGGAGGGATCCATTCCAGTACTCTCCTAGGCCATCTGTACTCTGGCATTCTTTTAACATGTCCGAACCAGATTAATTGTTTTCTTTCTATGTCATCATTGATATTTCTCTCCATTTTCATTTCGTTTCTTATTTGTTCGTTTCTAACTCTCTCCAGTTTTGATCTACCGCAGCTTCGTCTCAGATAATCCATTTCTGTCGTCATAAGTTTGTTTTTATTAGCTTTGGTGACGTCCCATACTTCCGAACCGTAAAGTGTAATACTTTGAACTATACTACCGTAAATGTGTTTTTTGGTTTCTCGTCGAATTGTTTTTTGCCAGAGAAGAGAGTTTAAGGCACGGGTCGCTGCTCTGCCCTTGTTTATTCTTTCCCTGATTTCATCTGCGCTATTTCCCTTCTTGTTGAAAATGACCCCCAAATATTTGCAGGATTGCACGCCTTTGATTTTGTCGTCTTCCAAGACTAGGTCACATATTTCATCTGTTCCCACTGAGAGATATTCACATTTTGTCATATTCATGTTTAGACCTGCCACCTCATATTCTTCTTGCAGTTTTCTTACCATATAGCTAAGATCGTAGCTGTCTTCGGCAATTACTACCTGGTCATCCGCAAAGAAAAGTGTATATAGCTTGTTTTCTTCCACCGTTATTCCCATGTTTCTGCATTTTTTTACCCATTTCACTAAGGATCTGTCCAAATAGATTTTAAATAAGGTGGGTGACAGACAGCAGCCTTGTCGTAGTCCTTTTGTTGTTTGAAAAGGAGAGGTGATTTCTTGTCCCATTTTAATTCTCGCAAAGTTTTGTTCGTAATATTTTTGAGTGGCGTTAATAAGAATTGGGTTTATTTTCAAGTTACCCATTTCTATCCATAGTTGGGAGATCGGTACACTGTCATATGCTTTTTCCAAATCTATTAAAGCTATATGAGTTTCTCTATTTCTCTGCACTCGTTTTTCCATTGCAATTTTTAATGTGAAGATATTATCCATAGTGGAGCGTCCGGCCCTAAATCCCGCTTGTTCTTCGGGTTGTTTGTCTTTGATATCATTTTCTATCAGGTTTCGTAGTACTTTTGAGTATAGTCGGCCTATAGTAGCAATCACTGCGATCCCTCTATAGTTTTTAGGATCCATCTTTGTGCCTTTCTTGTGTATTGGAGAGATATACGATTGTCTCCATTCTTCTGGAACTTCTTCTCCGTTTAAGCATCTTTCGAATAATTTTCGGATCATCTCAAACAGTTTTGATGATCCATATCTAATCAACTCTGGATGTATTCCGCCTGGGCCTGGAGATTTTTTTAATTTCATTCCCTTAACTGCTTCATTCACTTGTTCTATCGATATTTCGATTCTTCCTTCTACTTCCACTTGTTCATTTGTCTGTTTAAACCTTTCTCTTCTCTCTGTTAATAAGTTCTCAAAATGCTCTACCCATGTGTTCTCTGGTATTCTATTTATTATGACTTGGTTTTTTGTCGTTGTTCTCATCGTTTTTATAGTTCTCCAGGCTTCAGAGCTCTTTGTCCCTCCTATATGGTTGTCTAGGTAATGGCATTTTTGTTCCCATGTACTATTTTTCTTTTTAACCACTTCTCGTTTGACTTCTTTATTCAGGTTTTTATATTGTTGTTTTGTACGTTCGTCTCCCTGTTGTAATAACTGTAGATATACTTCCTTCTTTCTTTTTATCTTTTCTTCCACTTCTTTATCCCACCAATATGGTTTATCTACTCTTCGTACCTGTGGCCCTAAGGCTTCTAGCGCTGCGTCTTTCATGCAGTTTTTTATATGTTCGTATTCATCCGTCGTTGATCTGTGTGATTCCTGTAGTTTTTGTGTTAGTCTCCAGGAGTAAAGTAACTGTGTGCTCTCGTTATCTAGATTATCTAAGGTGTACGTAGTTCTCTCTATTTTTTCTCTGTGTTCTTTGTTGATGTCTGTGTGGTTCCTGTCTACGAATGGTGTATATATTTTTCCTATTATCAGGCAGTGGTCCGAGCCGCACTCTGCTCCTCTATTCACCTTTACGTCCTGTACTCTTAACTTAGTTTGTTGTCTTGTTATGAAATAATCTATTATCGATTTTAGACCTCTTGTGTGCTGATACCAGGTGTATTTATGTATGTTCTTGTGGGCGAAAAAACCATTCAAAATCTTTAACTCATATTGTTGGCATATATTTATGAGTCTTTCTCCGTTGTTGTTAACAGTTTCTTCTCCATGCATGCCTACCACTTTACTTTGAACTTGTTTTCCTACTCTGGCATTCAGGTCTCCTCCGCATATAATCTCATGGCTGTTAGGAATTTCGTTCAGGATTTTTCTAAAGTCTTCTTCAAAAGCTTCCTTTTCTTGCACTGAGTAGTCATCATTTACGGCATATACCCCCAGAATTGTTATTTGTGTTCCTCTTAGGAGAACCGTCACTTTAATAAAACGTTCGTTGTATGCTTCCCAAGATTTAATATATTTTTCAAATTTCTTGTGTACAAATATTGATATCCCTGCTCTTGCTCTTTGATCCTTTCCCACTCCTGAGAAGAAATGTACATAGTCTTTTAATTTTTCGCTTCCATTTCCTTTTTTCTTGGTCTCAGAGAGAATGGCTATATCTAATTTTCGATTTACAAATTCCTGCATAATTTCTTGTTGTTTGTTCCGGATTCCCTGTATATTCCAGATTCCGTAATTCATGGTCCATTTTCGTTGCTGTTTTCGTCTACTGTAATTTCCGTCCGGTAACCGAGGCTCATTGGGTATTTTAGCACTGTAGAATTTTCACAAGTGTAAGGTCGCTGGCCTTACGACTTAACCCCCATCCTTGGAGGACCGAATTTTCTGTTGGGGTTTATTCCCCTAGCCGATATGTTCCAGTTTTTAGGCGCCAGAAACTCGCCTTTTACCCTCTCTCGTCTGCTACATAACGTACTCCCATTGTACGCCATGCACCCAGTGGTTACGCGACATGGTATGTCTTCGTGGACGTGAGAGTAGGATTTGCTGGCAGAGCTGAGTTTTATTCCTAAAACCTCCAACTCATTCGTTGGAAAACAGTGGGCATTTCTTAGCGTTTTGTTACGACAAAAGCATCGGCAGCTTCATGTCGCCCCCAAGACCCCTTACCAGCCTTTAACCACCTAACGTGTGTTTGACTGTGCTTAAAATGCTGCAGATCTTGTCCCTGAATAACGTATGAACGATTTAGGAGAGAATACCAGGTATCAATTAATCAATTAATAGCAGAAAGAATTAGATCATTTTGATTGAAGTACATGGGAGAAGATCTAGCTCCCTCTAGAATGTAAATATTGTTTTGAGTATAAATATTAATCTAAATATGACCTATTTATACATCCAACCTTGTTTTTTTTTAATTGCCAGATTCCCCAGATTCCAGTAAGAGCCTAAGAAGGTATCCATTGAATTCTGACAGGCAACGATGGGGGAAATCTTTTTTGGACATCTACGTCACGGAACAAAACACCCTGGCATCTTTCGGCCGAGTAGGATAATAGGCCAGAAGATCCCAGGGTAGTGCCGGATTAACCGGCACTACCAGCTAATCCGGCTAAAACCTTAACCACCGTTCCAGAGAGGTTTTCTTGATACTCAACGAACAACTAAAATAAACTAAAAATTTATAAATAACCATACCTATTACCATAAATCAGAAAATGTTTCAGACGTTAGACATAAATTTCAGATCCCTGGCTCAATTTCCTCCTCTGTCCTTTTGCTACTTTTTCTTCATCACCCCAGAAATCAGACAGTGCACTACTCTCCATTCTTTCTCTCCTCTCAACATTATGTTTACAACGTTTCTTTCATCCAGCCCGAAACCCATTCGCCTCTCGAAATCTCCCCTCTCATTTGCCCATCTCTGGCAGTTAAAAATGAGTACACAACACACAGTACAGTCTGCCGAGGCAGATTTGCCGTTTCTATTTGTGAAGGTGCCAAAACTACCATCTGTCCGTCCGGTCAGAAACTGTGTCAGGAAGTAGTTTAGTTTCCTGAACTTACATTCCCACCGCGGCCTCAGATCGGGAATAAGCTCCTTCGTCCACTTTGCCTTTCTGCTATCATTCGCCCATTCTCTTTGCCACTCTACTACCGTTCTTTCTCTCTCATTCTCATCTATATTTGCATCCAGCCTCCTCGCTCTTTGCAGACCAAAACGATCGGTATCACCGCTCCAATGACATATAGAGCCTCATTTGAAACTGTCCTTTATGCGCTAGATTCCCTAAGAAGCATTTGCCTTTGCGAAGTCTCTATCAGCTTAGCGTATTTCGCAGTGTTTAGTACGCTACACCACACGGGGGCAGCGTAGGTTACCACCGACTGGTAAACTCCATTAAACACCTTTCTTTTGGTGCTACCTAGGCCTCCAAAGTTTGGCATCAGTCGTATCAACGCCTCCAGATTTCGGTTCGACTTCTCTACCATCTTTTGGATGTGTACTCCGAACCATAGTCCTTCCGACAACCAGACTCCCAGATACTTAATCGATTTAATTGGTGCAACCTCCACACCTTCCACTATAAGGCAAAGAGAGGATTTTTCCCGGCTCCCTTTGAGAACTAACACCTCAGTTTTCTGAGGCGCTAGCTTTAGATCGTTCTCTCTGATCCACCTACTAATGCGAAGCAGGGCTGTTTAGCCGCATTAGCCACGTCCGTTTTCTGACTCGCTGGATGCGGGATCTCTTTGGTCAGATATTTCACTATTTTTTTTATAAATTACAATTAAAACAAATTCTAGATTCATTTTTAATACGAGTATCTTATCGTATCTTAATAAAATAGATCAAAAATCGGGCGAACAATATTTGCAATCTAATGTACACGCACACACCTACATACCTACACACACACACACACACACACACCCACACACACACACACACACACATGCACACACACACATGCACACACCCAAAAATACAGCACAAATACTGTCATATGATCTCTCATTGCAGTGACATACGAAAGCTAGTCCAAAGCTTCAGAGCGCGTTTGAGGTTGCGAATAGGGTAGCCATTTTGGAAGGTATTCCGAGCCGTTTTAATCGCAGTACCAGCGATGTACATAATAGTCAAAACGCATGAATAACGTTTATGTATTTCGATTTTATTTATTCTCAATCTAACATTGAGATGACCTTCAGGTAACTTCAGATAAACCTTAAAATTTCTTCGAACTCGACTTGACAGATGTTTAATGACCACTAATTCGGAAACAGCGATCTCAAAAATCCTTCCGGCCCAATCCAAAAAATGTCTTTACTTAAGCCTGTGAAATATCTTTGAAAAAATGTAAAGCTCTGTTATGATGAAAAAAATGCTGATTTCTATAATTAAGCCATTTTGGCCTTCAAATGACCTTTAGAATTAATCTCAAGGATAGAGTAAATGCCATCGCTGATTATATTATTAAACTCCAATTAAATGCATAAGGGTTCTCTTTGTTTTGGTCCTTTGGCTACATAACAGCGTCCGAGAGAACGAGCTAACGCCATTAAATTTTGCAAGAAGTATGTATAAACTTTGACGAGTTTAAGCGCCCTCAAATTTTGGCTTTTTTATCCTGTGCCCATTAAAACTTTTGTTTGACACATCGAATACTACAACATGGCAAAATTTGGGCAGATTTTACTTGAGGGCATTTTTCCATGAGGTTTGTGCGGGGTTCTTTACGTGAAGATGAATAGGAGATAAAATTATTTTGTGATAAATCCTAAAATTTCGATATATCTGATCTACAAGATCTGTTATCATATTAATTCGTCCTTGGTAAACAGATATAAAACCTTTTTTGTTGTTGAGTTATCATTAACAACGTTATCAAATACACATGTAGGACCTTACAAGTAGAATTAAAAAATTTAATGTCATTTAATAAATCATTGATTTTATCAACACTCAAACTTTATATATATATATATATATATATATATATATATATATATATATATATATATATATATATATATATATATATAAACATAAAACAGTAGATGTGTTTGCTCTAAAACAACGTTTCACTTTTTTAAGTTGTTTAAGAAGTCCCAATATATTGTTGATTAACAAATGGTTTATTGAACAGTAAAACATTGAAAACTTTTGAGTTAACCTAAAGCAGTTTTTGTAAATAATTGTTCTTATCAGAAATAGTTTCCCGCGCTTCGCTCATTTTACCATCACTACAATCGTCTTACCTAGAGAACTATTGGCAGTATAGTGGTATAGTGGATAAATTTAAGTCTACTGGTTCAGCAAACTCGGCAAAATAGAAGCCAAGGTCATCGCCGCTGTCCATAAGAGTGTGTTGGAAAATTCGGGGCAGTCAATTTCATGTAGCTTATAAGAAATCGCCTTTTTACAGACTACAGTTTGGCTTATTTTGCATCGAAACTTCATCTCATCTTCTTCTGTACAAAATTTAATCAACTAGAAAGCTGAATTTAAATGACCACAAATAACGATGTGTTTTTATGTGGATGAGCTCTAGAGCAGTTGATGATTTTAATTTTTATCGAAAAAATGGTCTTCAGCGATAAGGCTCATATTTGGATAAAAAATCGGTTGCCTGTAAAGTCGGTTTTACGGGCGAAAATTTTACGTGACAACGTCTTTTTCTCGGTAGAATATTTATTGATATGAATATTATTAAATTGCACAATAGGAACAAGGAATTGAATGAAAATAAGAATTGCACAAATTTTAACTATAGAAATATATTTTGTTTACTAAAACATTGTACATGTAAACTTAAACTTATCTAATTTCTATTTGAGTGATTTTGTTGAGGATAGGACGATGATAGGAGAAATATGAAATGAAAGGAAGTGTTTCTGCTGTAATGTGTCTTGAACGCCAAGAACGCTCGAGAAAGACAAAGACACAAGCACGGAAGCACGCACCGATTCAACGCGCCTAATTCTCTAGTGCTGCGCGCGCAGCGGACCGATCATGTTTGAGTGGGAGAGAGACGCAAGGCATTCGCCGGTCCGGCGGGCCTCTCTCTCGTTCGGTGACTCACTGTAACAGACGTGAGCGGGCGTTACACTTTTTCATGAATGACTCCGAGCCACAACCTAATTTAAGACGTTGTCACGTCAAAAAGTTGTTTTTTGATAAAAGTGACAAAAACAAACAGAACTCAAATTTGGGATATCAATCTACATGAGACCTAAGAAAGTCCAATGAATCCTGAAAAAAATACTGTTTTTTGTGGATTTTAGGCTGCCGACGTCATCGGCTCATATATTTTTGATAACGACTTTGGCCAGGCCACGCCGTCAAAAACGAGCATTACCGGTCGATGTTTACCAACTTCGTTTGACCTAAATTGGATAGTAAGGTCACCAACCACATTAAATTTTAACAGAATTGCGCTATGTGTTACACAGTTCATGCAACATTGGAATTTTGTACAAGCGATTTAAAGACATAGTCGTCTGATGTAGTAGTGATATAAATAGGCCACTGAGATTGTGCTATTTGACCCTTCAGAAAACTATATTATATTCCATAAATATGGAAAAGGCCTTGCAAATAAAAAAATTTTAATAAACACTTTGTTCTATTTAAATTTGAATATAGGTAGCTTTCTTAGAGACCCTCTACGAGCAAAGAAACAAAGAGTGAAGTACTGATAATCGAAAAACTTTCAAAGTTAATAAATATTATAAGACTCTCAATAAACAAATAAAGAGGGGCGTTAAAAATATCAAAGAAAAGTGGCTAAACCAAAAGTGCGAAAAAAAATGATTGAAGAACAACACGATAGTTCAATCTATATAAGAAAAATAAAATTGCTGACATTGAAGTCGCTACATACCTAAGAAAGTTTTATGCCTGATAGACAGTCAAGGGAAGATAATTAGCACTACAGAAGAAAAAATTGACACGCCGTCGAAGGCACTTCACTTATTTTCGTATACTCAAACGAATTATCCTCCAAAAAAGTCGTCCCAGGAATGCAATTAAAAAGTATTGACAGTATAATTTTAGAATAATCTACTTAAAAAAATATAATAGAGTTCTGAATTGTAATTATGCACTATTCTATAAGATATACTATAAAATATACCTGGTAAAGCTATATATAAACTTTTTTGTAGTGTACATTAATGGTACATCATGCAATACATCGACATCGGGCAGCGGAGCTACTTGCAAATCGAAGCGTTCGACCCTGGCTGTAGGGGTCAGGGATGGCAAGCAGGGATTCGGTGTGTCTGTATTTTGGCAAACACTCTGGAGTTTTTGGTGGCCTATTTAATTTGGCATGGTTTGCTAGGATTTAATCTATGTGCTCGACGAAGTTGCGGTAAAACTTCCAGTTCGTCGATTACGCATTGACATAAATCACTGACTGACGATTTTATGAGATAAAAATTGTTTAAAGTCGCGAAAACTGGGTTAAATAGAATTAGACAACGAAACTTGCAACAGTTTTTTAAGTTATTTGTTTGTTTACTGCAAAAAGTTTTTACAATTAAGTTTACAGTTAATATATATATATATATATATATATATATATATATATATATATATATATATATATATATATATATATATATAACAGTATATTTTTTATTCGAAATATAAAAAGGTGTTAAAATATTTTTGTTACTTTTAAACACAAGGAGTATAATATTTAATTAACAAAATATTAGTCAAAGCTTTTTATTACTTATAAGAACAGGTCTTGAGTTCGGCCCTGATAGCAATCAAATTTACCACGTTATCAGCTGTCCCGAAATATAGTCATTTTAAATGGTAAAAACAAATCATAATTTTAATATTTCATACCTCTACTACAAATTTAAGTGCATAAGTTAGTGTTAATATTATCTAAGTGAGTAGCACTTCTTTTCGTATTATTTTTGTAACAACAACAACAAAATAACCTTTAAATAATACCTACGTAAAGAGATAAAAAAAATTCCAGTTGGGTCTTGACCAGTTTTTTGGACCAGCCACAGAACCGGCTCAACTTCTGATCTAGAAAATTAATCAAATGACTTCATAAAACAATAATACTACACACAACTCCACTAAACACAGTTACTCAGATGTCGTAAATTATTTTAAACATCCAACAAAACAACAAGCAATAGTCATTTCCAGCATTGAAGGTACAAAAATCCATGATTACGTCGTAGGTGTTGGATCACTAGTGGGACCAGTTAATGTACTTTTTGCTTCCAGAATTGCTAACAATAGAATATGCATATACCCCTCTTCAAAAAATACTGTTGATGCTCTTCTTCATTCTTATAAATATATCGAAATAAATGGATATCAAGTCGAAGTAAGAAGATTAATTTCTCCAGCCCAGAGACTTCGAATATCTAATGCATATCCTACAATCTCGAACGAAATAATTGAACAAGAATTACAAAAACTTGGTATTCACACTGTATCCAAAATGACTTTTCTTCGAGTAGGTATGCCTGAAAGTGAGTACAGTCATGTTCTGAGCTTTAGAAGGAAATCATTCATTACATCCCTGGAAAATATGTCCATTCCTGACTCTTTTACCATATCTCATGATAATACTTCGTACCAGGTATTTCTCTTCATATACGGCTTCAGTTGCTCCAAATGTAAAACCATTGGTCATCAAAAATCAGAATGCGCTCACATTTTTAACCAAACTAATTCAACTAACCTCATAAATTCAACCCAAACCACATCATCATGATCTAAACCTCATGAACCTAATGATACCCCTTCAACTCCTCTCTCAGATTCAACTCAAACCACATCGTCATTATCTAAACCTAATATAAACCTAATGATAAAATATATCAATCTACGGAAACCGAGCTCATACAAAACATATCTAAAGATAATTCAAACACTTCGTCTTCTTCTTCCAAAACAACATTACCAGCTGTAAATAACACTGAAAATACTACGGAAATCGACCTCATCCAAAACATGTCTAAAGGTAATCCAAACATTTTTTCTTCCAAAACAACAGCACCAGCTGTAAATAACACTGAAAATACTACGGCACCAGAAACATCAATAACCTTAAATAATGCAGTCAATTCTAAACAACTAAAAAGATATAACATATCATCTCCTGAAATTAACAAAGACAACTTAAAAACCGACTCCACCGACTTTTTAATACCCCTAAACAATATAAACCAAAAAAGAAACCCAAAACCTCTTCTTAAATCCATCAAAGATAAAATCGAAAATAGATCACCTCCATTTATACTAAATTTCAATGAAATATGTGATTTTATGGAAAATGTTTTAAACTCTCATAACCCTGAATTAACTTCTAAATATTACTCCAATGAACCATGGGAAATAATTCAGATTGTTTAATTAATTAAACCCTTAACCTTAACCTTAATTTTGTTTATTGTTACACACAAAATTCTAGGTTAAGAAATAATATTACCCGACTAAAGAAAAAAATAAACCCTAACCCTTCTTCAGCTGACGAAACTGGCGAATCATCACTAGTTGAAGGATAATCTAGGGATGACTAGTTCTTCCTAAACTATATAGGAAATATATCAGCACAGAAACAACATCCAGTATTCTCCCAAATTTGCCATCCCAGTATTGATTCTACAAAACTAACTAAAAATAGAACTCCCCTTATAGAACGAATAAAATCTAACTTTGATATGGATAAGCTAAATCGATCTCCACAAGTCAGTGTAAACTTTCCTCCATGGACAGTCCAACCACTTACCATTGATTTAACCCCTCAAAAAATCAACTACAAATCCGATTTTCATTAAACACTTGTACTCCGAAGTTATATCTCATTATGCTAATTATCTCCAAATTTTTTAGTGATGCCTGTAAAGTTCATGACGGACACGCTGCTGCATACTACTGTAAATACACTACTTACACTATATCCATACCTACAAACTTCTGCATCCTGACAGGCGAGACCACAGCCATTTTGGAAGCCTCAATTTTCTTCAAAACGCGTAGTGAGAATAAATGTGTCATCATCACTGACTTATTAAATTAGGTGTAAAACAAATATACCCTACAAATCCAATATTTCAAGCTATAAAAAATGAGATAAATATAATTCAATCAACTCGAAAACAAGTAGCATTTATCTGGGTACTGTCGAATGTAGGAATAGCTGGAAGTGAGAAAGTAGACAAACTAGCAAACACAAGTCGAATAAACTTACAATACACAACCAAATCAAGAAATTACCCATACTCCGATCTCAAAAATCTAATTAAAGACCACTGTATGAACATATGGCAAGACTACTGGAAATATTCAGGAACCAAACTATATGAGATTTATCCCCTTGTGAAAACCATCTTGAATAATCCATCCAATAGAAGGCACCAAGTACCTAATAATTAACCGACTAAGAATTAGACACACTGCACTGACCCATAAATTCCTAATCAACAAAGAATCTTCTCCAACCTGCAGAAACTGTTCTCTCCCATTGACGGTGAAGCATATTCTGATTGACTGCCAGTACTACGAAGAAACAAAAATAAAATATGGAAGATCAGATGACATAAAAACCATTTTAACCATAAACACTGACCGTGTAATAAATTATTTAAAAGATTAACGTTTATATACATTAATTTCATGTAAATAAAATGAACTCTTGTGTACGTTACTCCACTAATAACCCTGCGTGGTTGATGTGGATTATATGTTTTTTCTAAATAAAAAAAAAGAACAGGTCAATATATTAAAATATGAATATTTTAAACAGAAAGTTAAACATAGAAAACAAATGCATATGATGATCATTTATAAATTCAATGAACAAAACCTTATTGTCGTGTCAAGAAAAAGGAAACATTAAAAATTCTTCTTAGAAACTGGCCAAACTTAGCCCAATAGAGCAATATATATATTTTTATTCATGAATTTAATTATCCAGATAACTTAATTTGTAGGTAACAGCAATATTGTTAATAATTTACAATAAATGCTTTCTATTCAGTACCAATAAACTAATAATATAATGCTTGTTTAATTTGATATTGGAGATACAAACATGGCAAGTAATTATCAACTCTCTGAAAATTAAATTGTTTTGTAGCTATTAATTTCAAACTAGATTATATCAAAACAATTTCTGTCTATTTGTTGGCCTTTATGTGATGGCTCTTGGAAATTTCATTGACAAATTTTCTGGTTGTACAAACAATAATTTTGACTTCGATGGTATTGATCAAAGGCTAAAACGGCTGATTTTATAAACACATTATAATAGTTCAAAAATAGTTGAAACTAATGTTGTTTGTGTCTATGAACATTGACGTGCTTCTGGGTTTTGCAACCTGGCAGTTACAGTATAAAAATATCTCTATTATATTTCATCGCAATTTATCAAACCGATAGGCTTCGATTTATTTTAGATCTAAAAGAAAATATTCCATTTAATCCATTACATGCCTATATTGACTAAAAAATAGTAAACGAATCAAATAAATATAAACATTTGCTTTAATTCTTCTAAAGAAAGTAACTTCGAGAATGTATATCACAAATTGTAAGCAAAATTATTATTCCTCCCTAATTTTTCTCTTTGTATAATATAAGTCCCTTTTATTAAAACTAACAAGGAAAGGAAAAGTTACAAGGAAATTCCTCATAGTTATTAAAAATTCTATAATAGAAGTAATGGACGATTGATTTGATTTTCATTGTAGTACTTCATTATAAAACCTGTATCCTTATATAAAGGACAATTGGACAATGTTTTAAGCGCTGAACATACTCTGGCCCTTTTTTAAAATAAATTATTTATTTGTGATATATCACTTTTTCATCGATATATCTGATTTTATTTTTTATAAATCCCCAAATAAAAAAGTGTATTGGCGATAGATCAGGAGAACGCCGAGACCACAGAATATGACCTTTGTTGGCTATCCACCTTTCATTAAACATTTTATTTAGATATAAGCCAAGGGTTTACTATGTGTTATTGCGTTATCCTGTTGCTACCATACTTGATTTATTTTTATCGTTGGAAATTGGTCAAATTTTGTTGTATCACATTCCATAAAATGTATACGTCCAAGTACCGTTGTCCAGTAAGGTTTTGCCATAGAAGTGGACACATACAATTCGATTACATAAAAAAATTTATCATCGAAAAACTAAAACCAAATAATTTAAATTTAGGAATCTTTGAGTCTTCATATGTGGGTAAATATCAGGGAAAAGTCTATTGGATAGAGAGAGAAGCGAAAACATAAGAAGAGCATGCAATATACAGTGATGAGTGTCTTACCACTCGGCTTTTTAACGTAAGAGATAGAAAACACAGTTACCCTGTGAAATAAAAATAGATGAAACTCGTAGAGGTGGGAAATAATCGGTAGAAACCTATAATTTACATTACATTACATTACCACTATCGATAGTCTCACACTTTTAGACGTTAGCTTCGAGCTAAATCACCTCGGTCATAGATATTATGTGTAACGTCGTTTGTGTAACGTATTTCCATTTTTAATTTGGCATAAAGTAAAAACGGATTGACCACAATAAAGCAAAAATGTGAATAAAATAATTTAATTAATAGTGATTATTTAATCTAAAGTTTTAAATTATTAGACAAGAATAATTTCTACTATGATTTGAGGAGTTTTATACACTCTTGTCACAGAATAATTATCAATCCTTCGTGGCTTAGTGGTAAGAATTCGACACTGCGACACAGACGTCGCAGACTTCTTGTGGTTTTCTTTTTTTTTTTTAATAATTTGTAATTATGCAGATATCGTTTTGCTTTGAATCACTAAACATTTATGTCACTCGTTACTAGTATTAGAAGTGTTTAAAGTTAAACATAAATATCTTTATCGAAAAATCGAAAATAAAGTAAAAATTCTTCAAAATTAAAAGAACGTTTAAGAATGTTTAAATAAGTAAAAATTCTACAAAAATAAACTGTACAGAGGACAGAGAACTGTAAATATACCTGTACAGAGGAATTGATATTAACACTGAGATTCACCAGATTATTTTGCATTCACAACTGAAGACTATAAAACTGGAATTGCATTTGAATTATTTTGTACGTCTATTTTATAACATTGGAATAAGAATAAATTGTAAATAATGAGTTTTTCGAAAACTTGTTACCTAATATGTATCATATTTTCTATTATTTTTTGATTGAGTAAAACAAAAATGTTATCCTTGGTGTGAATTGAACCCCAATATTCTTGTCAATAGACCACGTCTCTAACTATTACACCAATTCCATATACAATAATTGTTTTCGGACGGAACATACTTACCTTTAGTTTAGTCAAATATTTCAGTTGAGTTATTTTTATTATTAAATAAACTTAAAGATTTATAATTTAAAATCGCTACTATTTAATGTTTTTTACTATAATATATCTTAATTTATTCAATCATTTCTTCTAACATCAAAAATTATTAAAATAAAATATTTTCGAGGTCATCCGTATAATTATGACTGAAGTAAAATAGCCACGTCTAAGAATTAGCTTTATCTCGTACTATCTCACAACTTAATCTGTCTTCTATCCTTTCCGCTATTTTGCCGGGTGGTGAAACCCGTTTTCTACAGTGACACTCATCACTGTAGAAGATATAAATGGATGGGTAAAAAAAGGGAAACAGGAGTGGAACGAATACATTAGTAGAATGGCAGAGGATAGGATAGTACGAATAGCATAATATAAGTCACCAAATGGACGAAAAAGTATTCGTAGACCAAGAAAAAGATAGTGCGACAATTTAGACAATTTTAGGAGGCTAATATTGAAAAAGAAACAGGCTTTAAAGCCTAGATACAAGAAGGAAGAAGAAGTGAAACTTTCCAAGCTGTACATAGCAAAGAACATCAGCTCAGTCTTGTTCGCTAGAATGACAAAATGATGTTACTAAGGCAACTAATATTTAAACTTCAGAAATATTTACTATAGAAAACTGTAACAGATGGTCCAAAAAAGACAGAAAAATTATAGCGGTCCCTCAAACAAACGTTGTGCAAATGTATATGGGTGGTGTAGACTTATTCGATAAGCTAAGACAGAGTTTCCCAAACTTATCTAAACCGCGACCCCTTTTTGCTAAAAAATTTGTTCGCGACCCCCCAATTTGCCCTCACTCATTTATTCAATATTATTTGACAGAAATAGCGTGCCTAATTTACAATTATCTGATGGTTTCTCAAATTTAATTTTACTTTACTGTTTAAGTTTAAATCAAAAACAATTTAAATAGCAAACATCTTTGTAGATGTTTGCTATTGCCCGTAGAATTCTTTGAAAGAAAGCTGAACGTCCTTCACAAACAACAAGACAGTTTTCCCTTGGCAACCACTACTAATGAAAAAGCATTAGTAGCAAGTTATAAAGTTGCTTATCGTGTTGCCAAAACTAGTAATCCGCACACAATTGCTGAAAATCTGATTTTTCCAGCAGCTGTTGAAATGGTACTCATAATGTGTGGAGAAAGAGAGGCTGCAAAATTAAATACAATACTTCTGTCAAATAATACTATCCAAAGAAGAATTAGTGATATGGCAGAAGATATTCAAGCGCAAGTTGTGGAAAATCTTAATAAATGCACGTACTTCTCTCTTCAAATGGACGAATCCACAGATATATCTAACTGTGCCCAAATCATTACGTTTGTAAGATATGATACAAATAATGGCATTCAAGAAGATATTTTATTTTGTTCCTCATTGGAGACCAATACCACTGGAAAATGTTTACTCGACACTTTTGTGAAACGTACAAGTAAATATGATATTGACTGGGGTAAATGTATTGCTATATGCACAGATGGCGCTAAAGCTATGACAGGACATAAATCTGGTCTTGTCGTCAAATTACAAGAAATAATCCCAAATGGAGACATTGTTTTTTACATCGAGAAGCTCTTGCGTCCAAAGCTTTACCTCCTGAAATGGACTGTGTTTTGAAAACCATCATTAAAGTTGTAAATTCCATTAAAGGAAAAGATTTGCAGACCCGTATTTTTAGAAAAATTTGCGAAGACATAGGTGCTTTATTTGAAAATCTTCTCTATCACACCGAAGTAAGGTGGCTTTCAAGGGGCAACGTCTTAAAAAGAGTATTTCACTTAAGAGCAGAGCTTTTAATGTATTTGAAAGATGAGAAGTCCCCATATGAAAATCAATTTTCCGATCCCATTTGGCTTCTGAAACTAGGTTTCCTTGCTGATATTTTCGAGCAATTAAATATTTTGAACAGTAATTTACAAGGTCGCGACATTAATATAATTACAGCCACAGATAAAATTAAGGCGTTTCTAAGAAAAATCGATTTATGGTCGACCTCACTTGGCAAAAAACAACTCGATTCATTCCAGTGCCTTCAGGAAATTATGGAAAATGTATCCAATTACAGTGCTACAAATTTTGAACAAGTTTTTGCTGACATGCATGTTACTTTGCTCAATTTAAAACAACAGCTCTGTGATTATTTTCCCGAAGAAATTCAAAACAGTTACGATAGTTGCAGATGGATACTAAATCCGTTTTTAGCCGATTCCTTTTAGCATGTTGAAATACCAATAAACATGAAAGAAAAACTTATTGAAATATCAAGTGATGTTGAATGTTGAAGCTCCAATTTTTTTCCCAGAACTCGGACCAATTTTGGACCGAAAAGATGCAGGAATACCCCCAGTTGGCGAGTGAAGCTGTAAAATGTTTGGTTCCATTTGTAACATCATATTTGTGTGAGTTAAGTTTCTCGTCTATGACTGCCATTAAAACAAGAGTTAGAAATCGTCTCGTACTTGAAAATGATATAATGGTGTGTGTCTCAAATACACAGCCTAGATTTGAAAGATTAGTTTCACAGAAACAGGCGCATAGCTCTCATTAAGATTATAATATTTGACTTTGTTTTACTATTTTATTTTTACGGACTTTAATATTTAGTTTTATATTTCGTCTGATAATTAATCGTTAATTTCTATTTACGGCGTTGTTAAAATAAAAATACATGATCTAACAAAGTGGTGCGTTTGTCATATTTTGGAAATGTTCGGCGACCCCCCTAGTACCTCATGGCAACCCCCAGGAAGTCGCGACCCCCACTTTGGGGAAACACTGAGCTAAGAGGTTTATATAGGATTCTAATTTGATTTTAAAAATGGCACTGGGCGATATTTAAATTTTGCTTGAATGGAGCAATAGTCAACATATGGCTTTTTTACCGTAACATTGAGGCAGTTTCTTTAATAGAATTTTACAGGTGAATTGTGAAGGCACTGCTGATAGCTCCAGATATTCCAAGGAAACGTGGAGTACGTCCAAAATCTTCAACATAGATTGCTGACGAAATTCGTTTGGATAATGTGAGTCATTTGTAGGACAAAAGATGCAGGCAGGTGTAGCAAATATGGATGCATTAAATGTAGCGTAAGACTTCGTCCCGAGCAATGTTTGGTCAAATATCACTCATTGCAAAAATTTTAAAATAAATTGCTCAGCATATGATATATCATACGTTAAAAATAAGAGAGTTACAAAGAAAAAAACGTAAATTTTGAACATTGCTATTAAAAACAACCTCTCTTTATTTCATTGTGAAGTTTTGATTTCGTTTTGATAAAAATTTGATTTTTGGCATTAATGGATTATCAAAATTCAAAAAACTTGTCACCTGGTCGGTTTAAAGCCAACAGGTTACTTTCCTTACCTTATTTCTCGGACTATAACGTTACTAGTATGCATTACATTTTCTAGAATACAATAATGATATTAAAATACTTTTGTATGGAATATTTTTGGTGAAAATATGAGCATTTTATTTTCAAACTAAAAGGAAATAAAAAAAACAGAAGAGGATAATAATACCAACAAGTGAAATATAATTTTTATTTCTTTTGTTAAATTGTAAGTAAGGTTGTTATATAAATTTACTTTTAGATATCTAAAGACTAGAACAGAAAAATTATCGCTAACTTCTTTTTCTTTTGCATTCCTGAGGGCATAAAACCGAACTTCAATTAATTAAAGAAAATACTCTCCAGAACCGAGACTTGGAAATTACAAACAAATTAATATTCCTCCTCGGGCCATAATATCGATTTCGTAAAAGAAAAAATGCGGTTATTTTAGCTGCTTGTATAGTCGACCAGCAGAAAAAGTCTTTCAGTTAGGAGGGATTTCTAGAAGAGCAGAAAACCAAAGAATGCAATTTATTTTAATCCGTCGGGAATTCGCCTGTTACTCAAACAATCAGGATTTATTATATCAGTAAAACTCTCATTTGTATTGTCATTGTTGAATGGCCAAATTGGATATAGCTGAAGATTTTTGTCTTTAACCAATTTTATTCTTTATAAATAGCTGCTAGTTTTAGATACTCCCTGTGTATGATTTATTTCAAACGTTTTGATAAAATTCTAGTACTTACAATATAGTTTTTAATAAATACAATTAAAAACAATTTAAAACATTTTTATATGATCACTCAGTCAAATTTTCGCTGTCACGTACGTTTCCTAACAACAAAAATTTCCCTTTTTCAACTGTACTATTTTCCATCTTTCATATAATTATTGTAATTCTTAGCTGATTGCCGATTTCAAAGAAACTGTTTGACTTTGTTTACTCCGGCCAAAACCTAGATCTATATTTTGGTTAAAAATTTGGATTTATAAGAAAGTCGTTTTTTATTTGATTAAGTTATACAAGGACCCCTTTTAGTTACACAAAACCAAAGTTATATGGAATCATCTGGTATTTCTTATTAGTTCAAGCGAATTAAAAAAAAACAACTTACAAACTCAAAGAATATTTATAATAAAGCAATTTAATCACCAATACATAAACATTGTATTGTACATAAACTAATGTTTAAATTGTTTTTATTTATTTGTGGTTGTTTTAGTAGTGAGTGTAACCACCCCTAACCCTTATGCAAGCTTCAATTTGTGTAGGCATACTCCTAAACCGATTGTCAATATTTTGTTGTGAAACATTGTTCCATTCTTTGCTTCATCTTGTCCATCTTGCTTTATGGCATGGAAACGTGGACTTTGAAAAAAACATCTATCAACAAACTTGAAGCATTTGAAATGTGGTCATTGAGAAGAATGATGTGCATACCTTGGGTGGATAGAGTTCGAAACGATGACGTCCTTAAGAGAGCCGGCGTGGAAAGAGAACTCTTTAAATTAATTAAAAAACGCAAGATTGGTTACCTTGGGCACATATTGAGAGGAGCAAAATATGAAATACCACAGTGAATCATACAAGGGAAGATCGAAGGTAGGAGAGGAGCCGGCCGCAAACAATTATCCTGGTTAAGGAATATTAAATAATGGACAGGAATACACAATACAGGCGAGCTGTGTCACGCCGCCAAGAACAGAATTCTAGTAATGAAATAGTCGCCTACGCACTTTGGTGTATGGCATGTTAAGAAGAAGAAGTTCCATTCTTTAAGAGCATCTTGTACT
This sequence comes from Diabrotica undecimpunctata, assembly GCF_040954645.1. Lineage (NCBI taxonomy): Eukaryota > Metazoa > Arthropoda > Insecta > Coleoptera > Chrysomelidae > Diabrotica > Diabrotica undecimpunctata. The sequence goes on along the minus strand of NC_092809.1, from coordinate 19,551,775 downwards.
AGCTGTGCAGTGTTTTTGTGGATTCTCCCAGTGAGCTCTAATTCTTCTTTACGGCACATCCCTCAATTACTTTATAGGGTTAAGGTCAGGTAAGCAAGCAGGTCACTCCAGAACAGGTATATCTTCTGCTTCACGGAAGTCTATATTCACTCTTCTGGTATGTAAAGGCGCATTATTATGCCCGAAAATTAAATTTTCTCCCATTGTACCTCTACAGAGTCTAATTACTAGGTTCTTGAACTAAATCAACATACATGCAAGCTGTTAAAGTTGGTTGGATGAAAATTAAACAAGTTTTTTACTAATCATAACGCCTCCTCAGAACATACACTTCCTCCTTTATATCTGTGAACAGATCTGATAATTTCAATCTTGTTGTGAGAAGTGCCATATCATCTGCATAGAGAAACAACTGTATACCTGGAATGTTTTGGTTAAAGATGTAGCTATTTTATATCAGGTACAACAAGGGCGCTATCACTGAGCCTTGGAGAACTTCCAGCTCGTGGAGTAAAGTAGGTTGGGAGTCGATCGCATATTTTTACTCTTACAGGTCTGTTATTTAAGTATGAGTGTAGAATTTTAATGAATTGTAGCGGCCTAGTTTTCGAATAAGTACGTCATTCCAGACTTGATCAAAGGCCTTTTGCATATCGAGACGTAGCTATGGCGCTATTATTGTCATTCATGGCATGGATGACTTTAGCTGTGAAGTCTATTAATGCATTTTGTGTAGATTTACCAGATTGGAATTCATATTGAAACTTTAGGATCATGTGGACTTCGAACAAACCGTTGAGTATCTCCTTTAGGATAAACTCGTGGATTTTCTTTAGAGTATTGATTAGTGAGATTGGTCTGTAGGATTACACATCGGGAACGTGGTTTACCCGGTTTAGGTACTACTATGGTGTTAGCCACTTTTCAAGTAATAGCAAAGTGGCTATTTTTAAGACATGCATTAATAGTTTTTCTTATACGAGGGATCATACTCCCTGTATTAGTTTGTAGTTATTTTTGCCTAGTCGGCAACAACTCTCCATTTCCCTGTTTGTGTAAGAGGTACCATGATCGAGTCATCGCCTGGATTATGAAATGCGAGGGTATTTATAACTATATATTCTGTGTTGAATTTATATATGTGATCAATCACAAACATGTGTTTTTAAATGTTTCAGCGTTTAATTTCGGGGAGCTGATTATGTGATTATGAGCTCAATACTCCTATGTGTCGACCAACACATAGGAGTATTGAGTTTGTTTTTGTTTTGTTAGGACTTTAAGTTCTTTCCAGAATTCGCTGTCATCTCTGCAATTTAGTTTCGAGGTAGTATCATCCCACCGGCGTGTCTGTGGAATAGATTTTGCCCTTTAAATTCTAACAGAGATGCGGTTATATTCTGTTTTGATGATTGGATTTCTGTTGGCCTCATATAGACAAAAGAGCCTTCTTTTTTGTTTTTTTTTGGCAATGGTGTATTATGGAAGTGCCGGAAAAGAATAGTGTAGTGTTTTGATTGGGACTGGAATCAAGTTTGCCTAACTCTGGGGAAAATATTTGTGATGTAAGATTTAAGGAGAGGCCAGTTTGCGTTGTGATAATCTCTTATTTTTCTTGGGGGGTTCGGAGTTTTAAACGACATTTTATTTATTTATTTATTTATTTACAAAAATTGAAAAAAAAAATAAAATATGCTAACCATAATACAAGTACATACTAAAACTAAGTATTAAATAATGATTAAATAATTATTGTTAAACAAATAAGTATTACAAATTAAGTAAATTAAATTAAATTTCCTAAAGATCTTAATAAAATGAAATGATCTGAATTAAATAAAATAAAATGAAATAAAATGAAATCTATGAAATGAAGTTAAATGTCACTTATCTTTGATTCCTAACATACTCAGTCAAACAGTACTAAGTCTTAGATATTTTATATCCACCAGATCATAAGATTGGCTAAAGTCATTTCCCAGGATCTGAATCCTGTTAATAGGAGAGAATTTGCCATAGTTAGTGTGATAGTGTTTTGTAGAAAACAAAGGCATGTCTCTAAGGATTCTAGTGTTACATCTAAAATTGATAAGAATTAATAAATCAGAACAGTCAGTGGAATGGTCAAGTAGTTTATGGAGAAAAACTAGATCACATTTAGTTCTGTAGTCTTCTAAGGAACTGATATTTAGCCTTGACCTTAGTTCTATCGAAGACATGTTCCTTAAGTTTAATCTATAAGCAGAAATCCGGAGAAACTTATTTTGAACATTTTTCAAGGCTGTGAATATGGTTAAAATAGTATGGTGTCCATATTATAGAAGCATAAGACAGGATGCTACGGACAAAAGTATCAGATATCGAAAGATATCAAATTCTATATGTGGGTACTGAAAGATCTCGAGATTTTCTTGTGTTAAACCTAGATTTCGGTAAACTTTATTTGACAAATTGTTCATGTGGGGGATAAATGACAAGGAACTGTCAAATAACACTCCCAAATCTTTTATTTCAGTCACTCTTGATAAAAGGCTTGTATTAATGTGATAGTCAAACACAACATTATTTTTAGATTTGCTAACGGATATAATAAATCTTTATTTAATAGGAATTGAAAGTGAACCCTTTATAAAAACAAACTGAATTCTTTCATCAAGATAACTACTTAACCATGAAAGAAACCACTCAGGAAAGCCAATACATCTTAATTTAAAGATGAGTAAATAATGACTTACTGTGTCAAAGGCCTTCGAGAAATCAGTATAGATGGAGTCCACATGGTACTTATCCTCGAAAGTCCTGATAATGTAATCATGATACAAAACAAGATTTGTAGATGTAGATTTACCCTGCCTAAATCCATGTTGCTCATTAATCAAGAGATTCCTACAATGCCAAGTAAGATATTTGTTTAGAATTAGTTCAAAAAGTTTAGGAATAGCAGATAACATAACAACAGCCCTATAATTTTTTATATTGTCACCGTTTTTAAACACAGGAGTTATATAATTGTCACGCCACTTACTAGGGAAGGTGTGTTGTCTCAAAGATAAATTAAATAATACATGTAAAGGTTTGGATAGACTGTTGAAACATCTTTTTAAGAAATATGTAGGAATATTATCAGGGCCATAACTCAGTTTATCCTTTAGACCATTTATAGACTCAAAGACTTCAAAAAGTGAAAATTGGATAAATGGAATGTCAACATAATTTTTTACTTTAAAATTGCCTCTTCTTCTTCTTCTTCTTCGTGCGACTAGAATTACTCCTGTTTGTCTGTCTCTAATTCTGTTTCAGTCGTTGTTGACTGTACATTATCTTTCCACTTTTTTGGCGGCCTTCTAACTGGTCTATTGCTATACGGCTTGTTGTTTTTACAGATGTTCGCTAATCTATCTAGTCCCATTCCGTTTACATGTTCGTTCCAGTTTTTTTTCTTGTTTTTATTTACCTGTTAATATTTTAAATTTTGCATTGTTCGCGTATACTTCTGTTGGTTTGTCTGTCTCTTAATGATATGCCCGCTATTGATATTAATACTTTCATTTCGATATTGTTGATTTGTTTTTTCGTCTTTCTTGTATCGGTCCTTGTCTCCGCTGCATATGTTAGGATTGGTCTTACTGTTGTTTTGTATACTTTCATTTTGCTTTCCGTGGTCAGATATTTGTTTCTCCATATGGTTTCTCGGAGGCAACCACTTACTCCTGCCGCTTTTGATGCTTGCCTTGTGGTCTTTGTTCTTGTATCCCTGTCACTAGTGATCTCTACTCCTAGGTAATTGAATTTTATTACTTGTTCTACAATTTTGCCGTCTATTTAGTTTGCATCTACGCGGCTCTTTACTGATCACTATATATTTAGTTTTTTCTACTGATATTCTCATATTAAGTTTATTTGCTGTGATATTGAAGGTGTGGAGCTGCCTTTGTAGATCATCTTCGTTATCAGCAATTAGTTCTGCATCATCGTCATAGCATAGTATCGTGATTTTATGCGCTTTCATGTGGTATCCGTGTCGTTTTCTTACTTCGTGAATTATTTGATTCATTACCATATTGAATAACAATGGGCTGAGCCTCCTGGGCGGATTCCTCTTTTTAGTTCTATGCATTCTGTTTCCCCTGTTGGTATTATAACTTTGGTCGTGTTGTTTTTGTTAATTTTATTAATTGTCCTTATTATCTGATGGTCTATTTGTTCAGCTTGTAATACATTTAAGACTTATACAATAGACTTCTCTATTATTTGTCTTATAATAAAAATTGCGTCTATTGTGCTGCGGTTCTTCTGGAAGTGTTGTTGTTCATCTGCCATGTTCGCTTTACTTTAAAATTAAAGTTACTTAAATTAACTTTGTCTGAGCGATAGACACTAAAGCAATGGCTCGCAAACAAGTTTGCTATTTCCTTACTTGATTCAGCTAACAAGTCATTAAAATGCATGACATTTGGAATTCCGTGGCTTTTATTCAAAGAGTTTATATGGTTCCAAAATTGTTTTGATTTTGAGTAAATAGATTCCTCAATGTTGCAGATATAAGATCTGTAGCATTGATCTGTTAATGTTTTGCATTGTGTTCTAAGATCTAAAAATAAGGTATAATCAGATGCTAACTCAATATGTTTGAATCTAGCATGAGCAGTTTTATTTGAAATAACAATTTTTTTTAAATCTGGAGAAAACCAACGTGGAAACTTTAAAGGTTTGTATGTTTTTTTCGGAACAAAGAGTGATATTGCTTCAGAAAGAACTTCATAAAAATTATTTACTAAGATAATTATATTTGAATCATGTAAAAAAATATTCCAGTCAACTGAAGAAAAATAATTATTTAGACCTACAAAATTTGCATTACGATAGTCAAAATATGTAGTATTATAATCTAATTGTTTAACATTAACATTAAAACTAAGATCACAAGTAATTGCCACATGATGAAAATTATTGGGAAGCAAAGTGTTCACTGCCTGATACCCTGACAGTTTCTGATAGTCTTCAATACTGTGGAAAATGAGATCTAAAAATACTACACGTTGATTCGGTATAATATTTGATTACCTCAGGTTCAGGTAAGAGAAGCATTCGCATATTAGCTTTGCTGGATAGTTTTGTGGGCAGTCAACGAGCAAGCCCTCTTCATTTGAGTAAGCCCAAGAAGCTAGTGGTAAATTGTAGTCGCCAAATAAATATACAGGTACATCTGGCCTATTGTTTTCAATAGTTTTAACTGCAGAGCAATGACTAAGGTAAATATCTTCTGATGAGTTTGGAGGAATGTACACTCCACCCAAGATAACTGATGCATATTCATAATCCACTTAAACAAACAGATGCTCAACATTATTAATTACAGATTTGATTTGTTTAGCTTTAAAATGGTTTTGTAACAAAATTAAAACTCCTCCTCCATGATGCTTAGTGCTAGTTCTTAAGTTACGATCCAATCTGAAAATGTGGTAGCCTGAGTTTAACAATTCATTATCTGAATAATCTTGATTAAGCCAAGTTTCTACTAGAATGATGACAACAAAGTTGCATTGGAAGATGGAGGTTCGAAGTTCATGGAGTCGATTACGTATTCCTCCAAGATTTTGTCTTTATTGATAAGAATTGAAAGATAATCGGACGCTCTGCCTTCTATTTGAGGGTGTTCTAAGACATTTCCCACTAAGTTTATGTTGCTTTGTACTGTTTTAGGTTGTTTTCAGTAATTGGTGAGTAAAAGTTAAAGTTAAAGAGTAAACGAGAAACAGAATCAATGGATATAAAAAGGTTAGAAAAATGCGGAGGAAAGAAAAAAACAACACCAACAGATAAAAGATTTTTACTTCGAAAGAGCAAATTGGAGACTCATAACTCAACTGTTTGGAAAAGACTTCTGGAGAATAGTACAATGCGCCCAAAACAACTTCTAACTTAACGAATGAAGATACAACTATTGATGGGCTAAAAAATACTCTAATTTGACGACGGATATAGACGACTGGAGAAAAGTCATATTTACAGTTATAGGGGTAGTGGTTGAAATTCGTCAGTTAGTATGACAATGTAAACCTTACATCATCTTATATCGATCAAATTGTAAAAAATCCAGTCAAAAAAATAATGTTTCGGCTATGTTTTCATACATGTGGGTTGAATCTTTGGTACCAATTGAGTGCATGATGAACAGCCAAAAATACAAATCCATGTTGGAATAGCGTTTGGCACAGAACTCTAAAAATGCCAGCCCCAAAGAAAAAGCGATTCTTTAACAGATGTTAACAAGATTAATGTTTTAGATTTGCAAAAATAAAAATAATAGAAGCGGTCATTTAGGTTTAGTTTTGAGATAAAAGTTTATCTGGGACCTATCAGAAGCTTGTAGAACCTATGACAAAACGGGTAAAAGCCGTTAATGCAGCCAAATAAGACCTGTTTCCTAATAAATGATGTAAGTTTTCCTTTATAGTTTTGTCAAAATTTAATTTTTTTCTAAATAAACTGTTTTTTTCATTAAAATAGCCTTTGATAACATTAACTCGCACAGTAAGTACTGTGTATAAGGTAAAGGTACTGGGACTACTCTATTGTTTTATTTCTTTTTTAAATTAGATGTTAACAATCTTTTAGTTCATCGGCCTCTTTCCCGCACAGTAAGGTATATTTATTTTTACTCTTTTGCATATCGTTCGAGAATTTTATGTAGAATAAACACAAATCTTCCGGCATTTCCAATTAAAATATAGTCTGATAACCAGCACCGAGTTAATTAAAGCAAACATCAACTATTTGAAATATTAATAATAAACGACATAAATGCGGAAATAACATGTATATCACTATTTAAATAAAAAAAACTGCAAGCAAAAGAGAAGCTGCGTAAATGATATCGCGAGATTCCCGCGTAGACGGAAGCCTAGCACCGCCGTCAGCATATAGGGTCGTCGGGACGGCGAGCGTCGGTCTTCAGCTAGTAGATTCGGGACGTCGTAGAAGGCGTCACGTGTCGCTCCGGCCTCTGAGGACGTAATCGCATGGTGAGAAACGTTTTAAAAAGTGATTTCGGATAATTTTCGGAGAGTTGAGTGCTAGGGGGAGTTAAGTGCGCGGTTTTTTGGATGATTGGTGTTTACTAGCTAAAGTGGTATGAAAATCTAAGGGTAAATGTGATTTTATATTTCATATTAATATTACTTTTTAGACAAATTGTCTCGTTTTAAATTGAAAATTCTATCAAAAGATGTAAAATAAAGTATTTTATGCAAGGTATCATTATATTTAAAATTCTAGAACCTAATTTTCACAACTTCAAATTTTAATTTTGAAATTTTATAAATAATTTAATTTGCTATTTTTTATAACAATAATATTTTAAACTATGTTTAATTTTACGTTTCGTTTTACACTTCGAAAAAAAAAACTAGTTTCGAAATGAAAATCATAGTCAAAATAAACATATTTTAAACTAAAATTGGAGTTTCCAAAATTCCCATTAAAAATAGTAGATTATATTAAAATGCCAAAGAAGAAAACTTCAGAACAATAAATAGAGAGTTGTAGCCATTTTAAAAGGATTAAGTATAAAACCACTATTTTGCATTTTATTTTGTATTTAGACTTATTTTGAATTCTAGATAAAAAAATAATCAATTTCTAAAAAAAAGTATTTTGACCTATTGACCTATTTTTATTCCATTTTTTATTTTGTTTCTAGTTGTTATATACTTGATCATTATCAATCAAAATTTATATTTAGTATTCTTGAGAAATGTCTGCTAGTCCTTACAATTATTTTTACACGATTTTTCAATATGGAGGGCACACAGAAAACTTAAATTGTAAATTTAGGGACTTACATCTATAAAGTTGGTTAAGATAAATCTTAATTTATTTATCAGCTACACTTCCAGGCATTATTAAATGATAAAAATAAAAAGTTTAACATTTTATATTAAAAGTATTTTATTAGTAAAATCAATGAAAGTCCAGGCTTCTCATTGGTCTGTAAACATTATAAGTACCATTAGTTATCATCATCTCTGACATTGTTGGCATGAGGTAAAGTATCATAATAGTCGTTGGCTGATTAAGAACAAAATATTTACAAAGCCTGAATATCTTTGAAGTTCAGCTCAGGAGTAGATAGTTTGCCTGTGTAAGCCTGCTGTGGTAGTGAAAATTCATTATTGTTTTTTTTTGTCAACCGCAGTTGTTGAGGACTGTTAATTGTGCTTGACAACCATGAGCCACTGTAATTTTCCTAGTAAAAGATTAACTTTCCATGGTTAACATCAATTTTCAACTATCTTAAAGGTCTGCTGCAAAGGGACACTTTTTTTGTAAAAAGGAGTCAGAAATGCAGTCCAAGATTTAAAATGATTTGTAGTACATTCCTTGATATTAAATTGTTTAGGTTTCTTTCTAGACTCTCTAATGTGCTATGCCTACTCACTAGGTAACTCAATCCTTGCTTTTTGATTAATGAAAACCATATTGCGGTCACACTCTAAATAAGAGTGGTCTCGGATAGGAGATAAAGCGATGGCAGGCATGGACCATATAGTGAAGAAATCTAAAAACTGTATAATTTTTATTCTGACCCCCACATGAGTTACAGAATATTTTTCAACTTTTGTACTTTATTTTATGAATTGAAATATGATTATGAATTTAATTTATTGTATATAAAGTCAAATAAATGTGAAACCACAGCATCGGCACCTTTTTTACCCACTGTTTCATCATAGACATAAAAAAATGAATCGGCCTCAGACAGTTGATGAATATTGAATAAATAGTAGTTAAGTTGTCGTTTATAATAAACATCATTCGTTGTGATGTTCGGAATAAGCAAATTTTTTTGAAAATCCATAGTTATACTAGTTACAGTATCATCTTTGCGAGCACAAAATCTAGCACTCTTTTTTATTGCATAAAATTTTTCTGCCTTTAATTTGTGTAGTTTATTTTTCTACTTCCAATTTTTTAATCTTTTGATTCAATTGTTCTTTCATAGTTTTATCTGTACATGTTCTTAGTTGAGAATCTATACATTTAATTTCTGCAAAAAATTGATCACAAGTGTCCATCCTCGGATAGCCAAAAGAAATGTTGAAATTTTCATTAACGTATTTCCTATATATGCTTCATATGATACTTTATTGTTGTCTGGATTTTTTCAATGTAGTGATTCCAGAGTTTTCTTACATTCAATTTATCAGAGAGATATATCCTCTGGTTCTCATGTAAATTGTAATGTGCTTTACGTCCAGATGTCTTCTGTATAGTCTCAATTTGGTGCTTCATTAAGGAAACGGTTTCTGATAAAAGTTTATTACTTTTATTTCAGTTTATTACTTAATGACATCTCCGTTTGTCTCTAGGAATAATACCATCCGTTTTTAAGCTATTTTGCAAATATTGTAGCCTCTGGCTAGAAATGCCATGCATGGAAAGACATGCTTTAGAGCATACTGGTATTTCACGTACATGATCGCCTCCAATTCGTATTTTATAGCAGTAAGCCTTGGTTCTTATTGTAGCAGTTTCTTCCGGTTTTCTCGATACGATATATGTCAAGTGTGGTTATGAGACCACATAGATAACTGTTTTGTTCATACCTTGTTTTCAATAAATTGAACACAATCACAATAGATTGCCGCTCTGCATTGGATATATTTTTAAAACACTGGAAGCGTTTGCACACAACTTTCCCCAGTCTCATGTCATTGTAATTTAAGCTTTTTCACCACGTCCCTCATTCGCACAGTGGATTTCCGCTTTTTGCTATTTGTGCACTCCATAATATTATTTAGTTTAATGTGATATTTTGTATATTATAAAAAGGTTTACGATAATCGTCAGTCATACTCGCAATTGACAAAATCATATTATGAATAGAAAAATTCTAACCTAACTTTTTTGACAGTGTGTTTTTATGGACTTTCATTGTTTTAACATTGCAGCACTGTGACTATCAATGTTTAAGCCGTGTTTGACGATTGATTTTCTTCAAATAACTTGTGACTTCCATGGTTTTAGGAAACGTATGATAAGCCAAAAGAAAGAGATACCAGAGACCTACCACAGACAATATAAATCACACAAACCATGTTTTTTGGGCTTTCATGGTTTAAGCCGTGTGCCTTTCATATTATTTTACCATTATTATAAATTATTTTCTTTTTATTTCTCATACTTCTTTATTGTTAGATACATCTTTACTTGTTTCCTCTTTTTGGTCTCACTTGTTATATATATTTATACTGTCGGCTAAAAATATTTTGATGTTAATTTTGGTGCTTAATTTATTTCTACTTAATTTAATTATTTTAAATGAATGTATACATATCATTGCAAGCGTTAATAGTAAAAAAGTTTATCGGTACATTCGCACATCTTTATCTCCCAAAGTCTCCATACCATTACTTCAAAAAGATGACGGTTGCTTATATTCTTAGAATAACGAATCTTCGGAATGTTTATCGTTATTCTTTTCCCAGGTTTTGACAGATAAGCCTAACGATAAAATTCCTCAAATAATGTACCCAGGTTTGTTTAAAACTCTTGATAATATATATTCCACACCGGATGCAATTAAACATCATTTATGGAAACTACGCAATAATTCATCACCTGGATTAGACGGACTCACCTTATTTTTCCTCAAACAATGTGCAAAATTTGTAGCCATCCCTATATCTCTCATAATGAATACTTCTTTTAATCAAGGTTCTCTTTCCTTGCTCTGGAAATTGACTTCGGTTACTTATATATTCAAGAAAGGAAATAAACTTGATTGCAATAATTATCGTCCAATCAGTCTGATTTCTATTGTCAACAAGGTCATGGAATCGATTATTTCGGAGGCTATGTCTGAGTTTCTTCTTCAAGAAAATGTCATCCCTTACAAACAGCATGACTTTATCAAAAGTTGTTTAACTATCACAAACTTACTTCATTGTGTAAACGATTGGTCATTATCTTTAAACAATCGGTATCCTGTCGATATAGTCTACTTAGACTTCTCCAAAGCTTTAGACCGTGTTGCAAAACGTCGATTACTAATAAAATATAAATCACTATGATATCCGAGGAAAGTTAAACATTTGGACTAAGATTTTCTATCCGGCAGATACTGCAGGGTTCATGTTGGGGAAGCCCACTCACTAGATAAGCTAGTTAAGAGTGGAGTCTCACTGGACCACTACTTTTTTGCATCTACACTAGTGATCTTCTGCTCACTGTATCCAGTAAGGTTTCCATTTAAGCTGATGATACGAAATTATATGTGAATCCAACTATTAACCAACATGTTCTTCAACACGATATTGATGCAATATTCAAATTTTCCTCAGAATGGTTACTTCCGCTTAACATTGAAAAATGCGTTGTTTTACATATTAGCAAAAATAACCCATCACTTCCGTATTTTATTTATGGACATCCCTTATACTCGGTAACATCCCATAACGATCTCGGAGTGATAATTAATAGTGACTTAAATTGGTCTGACCACATAGTGTCGGTGTGTAAACGTGCAAACTTAAAACTATTTTTGATTCCTTAATGTTTTACACCATATCTCCAACCTCTGTTGGTAAAATTTACTCAAAATACGTTAGAACTCTTCTTGAGTTTGATTTCAGTGTGAAATCCAGATCTTAGTCGCGATAAAATCCTATTTAAAAATGTTAAGCGTAAATCCACAAGGCATATAGCGAAAAATAAAATTTTAAATTTGCACTTTAACAGCGTGTATCTTTCTTAATATCAACATTTTATTAAAGCAATTTGGCTTAAATCGTAATATTTTAAAGTGTAGAATCTACTGTTGCTTTTTGTACAATTACTTAAGGACCACCCTGTATATTATTATTAATTTTGGCTGTGTTAATGTTAGAACATTAACTGCACATTTTACTGAATTCACAAACTGTGTTCTCTCAAAAAATTTTTTTAGTAGTTAGTGAAACTTGGCTTACAAATTTCATTCCGATAAGGGTATAGGTATTGATGGGTATGTGATAAGAAGAGACAGAAATGGAACTGGGGAGGTATGGCATTTTATATTAAATCTCAAATTAAGGATAAAATTCTACAAAAAAATAGTAACAATATTGAACTTCTTTGCTTGGAATTATTCTTATGTAATTAATCATATGGATTGTGTGTTTAATACAAACCACCTAATTTGAATGTCAGACATTTCGTTAACGAGTTTGAGTATATCCTTTCTGATATTATACCGCTGGTTTGAAACATTATATTGCATTGGTGACTTAACAATGGGGTTATATGAAGTAATAGAACGACCGACTAGAATTACATCCAGTAACTGTAACTCTAATTGATTATATTTTAACTACTGAACGAAGTTTGATTCATGATATTGCCGCGTAATATATTGTTTTTAGTGACCATGAGTTTTTGATATCTAAAATAGACATAGAAACTAAAAGAAAGAAGATGTTTGTACAATCTACAGAAACTTTAAAGCAATAAACCATACCATATTTTATAAAGAACTACAGTCTGTAGCTTGGCGGAATATTTTTGATATTGAGAGTATTGATGATAAAGTTGAATTTCTTAGGGAAAGGTGTTGTACCTTGGACACTTTTTTATTCAATTGAAGTTTTGGAAGTTGTTTTAAATAATAAAGTAACCTCACTTCTCTAGTAGTGTAATATTGAACCATGACCTAACAATATAATTTTTGTTAGACGTTTATAATATTTGTATTTAGAAAAATTAGGTCACAAAAAATAGTGATAAATTTTTCAAGGTACAACATTGATATTGTACCATGAACGCAAGGATGTTGTACCATGGACACAGTATACGATAAATATAAAAATAAATTTTATTGGAACCAACCTTTATAGGTTGGTTCCATATATATTAAAAAATTTATTAAATTTTTATACATATTAAAAAAACAGAAAGTAGTTTAAACTAATTTTTCCGTCGACCGTCCATTTATGATTAATTTTAACACCCTCAAAATCATTGATTAATGACCCCTATTAATGAATGATTTTCTATTAATGAACGATTTCATTATAGGCAACACAACATACATTGCTTGTATAAATTAATTTAACCACATTTAACGCTCTGTGATTGACAGTGACCTGTCGTGTAGGCAACCAAACATATACCTATTTAATTCCCACTAAAAAATTATTTAAAATGAAGTAGCCGCTGTAAATACTGTATGTCATTGTATGTCATTATTTATCGTTAAGTAAATAAAAATTTAAACTGAGATATTTTTATTTCTGAAAAGTACGGCCGACGGAAAAGTTTTGTAACGAACTCGCGAATTAAAATGGCGATTAAGAATCTCGAACATAAACGCGCTCGCTTCGCTCACGCCTTAAAATATCTCAATTGTTAATCGCCCTTATTAATACACTTGTTGGTTAAATACCTATTATAAAGCTTAAAATCTCTAGAACTTTATAAGCCTCCCTAGAGCAACGAATTTTTTTGAGGTCCAATTTTACGTTTAATATCGCATGCTGGGTATAAGTTTCGATCTTCTTTTTCAGGTAATTTCCAATTTTTGAGTGATTTTTTCGTAGACGCTATTACAAATTCTTGTTCTATAATATCAACAATTTTTCCAGGAAAATAATTATTTTCGTAAACGAAAATCACGAAACCATCTAATTAAAATTTTAAAACTTCAGAATTACTGTTTGTATTTTCAATTTGATTATTATCCCTTTGCGGACGGATTTAATTATTTCGAAATTTTTTCGGTTTAATTTTGAATAACTAATGCAAATAAAGATACAAATTATATTTTGTGTGAAAATTTTATTTTTGTTTATTATAAACCAAAAAAACAGGTGGTGCTTATACGAGACCACTAGGGAACGACAACAATATATTACAATAGAAAAAAAGAAGTAAAAAAGTTACTTTTGATAAAATTTAAAAAAACCATTCGATTTTCCTGTTAAGCAAAAACTATTTTTTAAACAAATTCGTCAGAAACAAGCACAAGAACATTTCTAGCGGTGTACATCATCGGTAACATTTGTACTACTGTGTAAAATTTGAATGTTAGACGATTCTTTTTTTTATTTAAGGATTTTTAGGATCATATAATGACGTTTTAGATCTGAGTCATCGCTCCACAACTGAACATCACCTACAACATGATCACTTTGTTCGTATTCTAAAAAAATTAATCCTATGTCGTCATCAAACACTTCTTCAAATGATGCATCTGAAGTATATGATCCACTGTCAGATGACAGATCATCTAATAAAGTATATCTGTCCTCAGAAGATAGGTTGGTGACGTCAAAATGCCGTCATTTTCTAAAACCAAAGAAAATAATAATAAATGATAATGTTATGGCCTAGTGGTCCCATATGAAACCACAAGAAAAGTATCTTGTATTTCGAAATGTATAAAATATTTTTTAAATTTTTATCACTGTGCCTACTTTATAATTATTACTACAAAAGAAAATGTACAAAACTTATCAGCCATTTAAAAAGTTTGAGAAAAACACCTAATTATAAGTCAAAGAAACAGTAACGATTTTCGTATACAACTAAACAGCTTGCTAGACACGCTTACAATATTATGCTAGATTCTAATCCCGAACTGAGAGGGAATACGTTTTAACACCGAACGATGGTATGAGCTTCCGGCTAGCGCTTACTAGTCCACGATATAAAATTAAAATAATGGTGGTATTTTATTGGAACCACTTAGACGCAAAGGGTTATATTACAAAAGACATTTCAATAAAAATTGTAACGAAAAATTATCATCTAATGTGGAAGATCAGAATTAGAAACGATTTTTCTTTTAACGGACTTTTTCTTCTTTTTGTCTTTTGCTGAATTTTAGTGGAATTTTAACATTTGCTTTTTCCCTTTTTCAATCTCTCCAATCCTGGTTTTCTCTGGCGTATCTGTTAAAACGCGTGAATTTCTTTTCTGTCTTCTTCTTTCATTGTTTTTCCTTAGTGCAGCTTTAGGATGAGGTCTAATCATATTTGGTGTAACAATATTTTTAATCACAGAAGTGGATGGAGTATCGACCTCTGGGAATGATAAAGATAAAATATCAGCTTCTGCCACTGATTGAGAAGAAATCTCAACCTCTGTAGCTAATTGAGGTCAAATGTCAGAATTAGCGGCTGTAATTGTATCTTGGTTTTTATCGGAAGTAACATCATATGGACGATCAGTTACCTCTGCTGATAAATAGTCCAAGTCGTAGAAAATGTTTTCTTCAACTGAATATATTCCCGTAGCTTTAAATCATTGCATAATATTATTGGGAGTGGAAGTTAGTGGAAATGCTTTCCCAACTAATGAAGCGACTTTGTAAATAGTTATTGGGTTACCCACATATCGTTTCATTTGTTGCAGTGCTATAATATTTTTAAATTACCCAAACACTCCTTTGTGTAGTGGTTGTAGCTTGTAGCTTGTATATGGGTGAAATGTCACTAAAATAATACCGTTTCGCTTGGCTAGATCTATTACAGGCACGCTGATATGACTTTCATGATTGTCCAAGTACACAATACATGGTAAGTCAGTAGAAGGCCTTACAGGTTTAATAAAGTATTCCATTAACTAAAAAAATAAATTTTCGTTGAACCATCCAGAAGGATTTGCACCCCCAATGGTATCAGATGGAGCATTGATTCTCATAAAGTCTTTGTAGTCTCGTGGGAATATTAGCAAAGAAGGTATGAAACTTCCACCAGCATTAATGTCACATATCATTGTGACAGAAATGCTCAGTACTTGTCATTGAACCGATTTGTTTAACGTCTTTAGGTCCTAAGATTTTTGGTCGAACATGTGCAGTAAAGAGTACGGTTTCATTAATGTTCCATACAGCAGAAGTTAAAATCTCAAAACATTTTGACAATGCAGCCTTATAGTTTATAAATACTACAGCTACGTTGTTTTTATTGAAAGAAATCAAACGGGCTAAACTAATGCATCTTAAGCATCATGGTCTTTGGAATACTAATTTTTTCATAAAACCAAAGCTATAGATTTAAAGCACGACTTAAAGATTTTTAAAAAACTTACTTTTTAACGGAAAAATATAAAAATTCCTTGAAATCTTAACAGGTTTAGTTTCACATGCTATCACTATGCACACTTTATAGACTTTGTTAACAAAGATTTTAGCAGCGTTGTCAATTGATTATAAAACGAACAGAAATACTAAAAAGTGCGTTGTAACAAAGGTACAACACTGTTCAAGATACAACGTGCTCTCCTACTAATAATATAATATGTTTACTGAATCGTCATGCTCCCTACGTAACTTATAAAATTTAGAAAAATTATATTTTAGCATCATGGATATCTGATACTTTACGTTTTATGAAAAGAGAAAGGAACAAAGTACTGAGTACGTACAAAAAATACAAAAATATGCAAAATTAGGAGGAGTACAAAACGATTAGAAATAATATGTTTATTTTAACTGGCAAAAGAGAAGAAAACCTCTTTTTTCAAAATAACTGGATAATAAAAACGAAGATATTTTTGGGAATCCTTAAAAACGATAGGTCTTAGTAAGGATACTCAAAATACTACGCAATTATCAGAAGTGATATTTCTGCAATAAACGAATACTTTATAAATTGTGTTTCTACTATCAATCCTGATTTAATATGTAACAACTTTTATAATAATAATTTTCATGTGAACATAGGTGTAAATCTGTCTTGTGTCCAAGAAGGTGACGTTTTTAATGTCACTTAAAATATTAAAAGTTCTGCTACGAGATGTGACAATAGTTATTTATGTACCAAGGGTATTAAATAGATGTTTATGCCAAGAGGGCGACGATGTTCCAAACCCAAGGGCCTCTGGCTACCTACGTTACTTGGAAGAACTAAAAAAAAATAATAGTTTTGATCTGCCTTGCCATATATAGAAAAGCCTGAAAGAATTTATACGGGACTCAGTATGGCACAAGTGATGGAAACTCCCATCACCAAATTGCGACTGTAGAGCTACCAGCTAACCCATTCGTCATCTGGTTGAAGTATATGAGGTAAAAGCATAACCTGACGATCCAATGAACTTCGCTCTAAGGGCCAGGTGTCTTAAGTGGATAGATGTATATCCTTTTAATGAATAATAATATGTATAATAATATGTATTATATATAATAATATGATAACAAAAACCACGAATTTTTGAAGCGATGATATTACCACGACAATTGATGGAGTTTAAATATCTTGGTATCACATTATCTAGCTACGGTAAGCTCGAAACTGAAGTGGAAGATCAACTTGATAGAGCAAACAGAGCCGTAGACTGCCTGAATGGATAATATGGAGAAATAAAAATATCGAAAAAGAAATTAAAGGCAGAATTTACAAAACATTACATTATTGGTCATCAGACCAATAATGTAATACGCGGCAGAAACACGACTTGATACAGAGAGGACAAAAAAGAAACAGCAGAGATAAAAACACTGAAAATGGATGGTAAAACACTATGGGATATAGCTAGAAGTACAGATATAGGTAGATGCAAGGTGGAGAACATCAAGAACTGGGTAAGAAACAGAAAAGTAGAATAAAACGATCATATAAGCCGAACGACGACAAATAGAGTAGTAAAGACGGCAAGAGGCGGTTTTCTAATAGGAAAATGATCAGTAGAAAGACCACGGAAACGATGGAGCAACAACTACTGGAGGCACATTAAAAAACAGACAGAGTCATATCTATCTCAGTCTCTTACAGACACTACTACACTAATCACTGATTAGTTGATTACTGCTACTGGGAACACAAGATGGTTCACTGATACCGTCACACTATAATCGTCACACTATAATATAATCGTCACACTATATTTTCATCTTCCTTTCCTTTGTGGCTATTAAAATCTCCATTTAGAAGTATGTTTATCTGTACCTTAGGTCTAAACTGTATCCAACTTCATTTTTTTGAAAAATTGTATTATCTCACTTTGTACATAACAGACTTCGTGTCTTTCATATGCAATACGATATTAAATCCTATTTAATGTGGTTACAAAGATAGATAACGTGTAAGTGTATTAAGTGCCCCAGTAGCTCCGAGCTAAACAATCGTTTACACTTAATGTTTGCGCCGCAAACAATTATTTTAGACTTTTTTATACAATCGGCAACAGTGTGCGTGACTTTAGACAGACAAGCAAAACAAGCAAAAGCAGACAAAAACAAGCAAGCAGTTCGCAATTCGGTAAACAACAATAAATTGGTTCAAGAAAGGTTTCTTTACAAAAGACGATAGTGTTTTAGTTTAAACAGCGTTTTGTTAAAGTTAAAATAAAGCCAGTGTTTACAGTCGACCTAGTTTTCATTTGTGCCCAGTAATAGTATAAAACGACAATAGACAATAAACTAAACACTTAATACCCAGTAAAATAAAAGTATTTGTGAAGGTAATATTACCTGCACATCTAAGAAGTATTAGATACATGAAACGACGTTAAATCGCGGTGTGACACTGTAATCAGTTTCTTTATGCTGAGCGAATGAAAAGAAATACTTCCGAAGAAAACATTGCTAAACCTTGGTTGTATTCCGAAATATTTTACACAGAATTAAACCTTTCATGTAAACTTCCATACGTATAATTATTGTCACAGATTAAATTTGGCTACAATTCAGATCATAGAAAGAAAAAAAATATTAAACAAGATTATCAACAACATGCTCTGAAGGCTAGTAACAGGTACGAATTAAAAATAGTAACCAGCCTGTTAAGTAACCAGCAGAGTTTTTATAAGCTCATGTTATGGACGTACAGAGTCTTGTCTACATAAAAAGAAGGAGACAAACGTTAAATAAAAAATGAGTTCCTAGGAGCAAAAGGGAAAGTCAAAAGAAGAAACTAATTATTATTGATATGGCCCACAATAAAAATTTATGAATAAATACACTCATGGACAAAAATATAGAATATTTTGGAATTTTCCAATTTTTTTTGTCGTCTCTATTATTTTAAAATAATTTTAGATTACTAATAATACTCATATAGTAGGCTGATGTACTCAACTGGTTTGAAATATTTTGATGTTTATTTTGACGTTTATCCAGTGGTTACTGTCATTCGTACATTTTATCATAACAATCCTTCTTCACGTAAAGGAAAAATCATACTACTTCGGTTATTTCTAGTTTAATTTATTAAGTTTAATTAAATATTGTTTCGATTTTATTAAGTTTAAAACAAGTATCCCACCAATTTGGCACTGCGATGAAGTCCAAGTAGCACATATTGAAATTTTGTACGAGAAAGGATATGCACAAAAAGGTATCGCATGACGTCTCGGCAGAACTGAATCTATAGTTTCAAATACTTTAAAAACGTACCGCGAAATAGGAAATTTTGTACGAAGGCCGTTTTTTGGTTTTTAATTTTACACGAAATCGTTCATTGACATCGATGCACCTCAGAAATGAGCTATTAAATGTTAGACAAGTTAATGTCAGTTCACAAACAGTTAGACGAAGATCAAAAGAAGCAAACTTAAAGCCCAGACGTCCCGCCAAAGTTCCACGTCTTCTCCAAAATCATAAAGCTCGTCGTTTGGAATTTGCAAGAACACATATTTAGTGGAATATCGACAACTGAAAAAACGTTCTTTTCACTGATGAGACCAGAATCCTATTATGAAAGCCAGATGGTCAAAACTACGTCTACAGAAGAGTTGGAGAACCATTCGCCAGCTGCAGTCTCGCCCAGACCGTTAGTTTTGGAGTTGGCTTAATTCTTTGGGAAGGTATTAGTTGGGTGGTACGTACAGTACTTGTGGAAGTGATTGGACGGATGACTGGTGATTCTTATGTTTAAAACATCCTGCAAGATCATGTTTTGTTATATGTTCGTTACATTGGATATAAAAGTATCACGTTAATGCACGATAATGCTCGACCACATGCCGCTGCCATAGTGAGTAACTATCTTAATGAGGTCCAAATTC
Organism: Diabrotica undecimpunctata; assembly: GCF_040954645.1. NCBI lineage: Eukaryota > Metazoa > Arthropoda > Insecta > Coleoptera > Chrysomelidae > Diabrotica > Diabrotica undecimpunctata. The sequence goes on along the minus strand of NC_092809.1, from coordinate 19,531,786 downwards.
GAAGATTAGATTGGCCACCGTCTAGGCCGGATTTAAATCCAATAGAGCACATGTGGGATCACCTAAAACGCAGCATACGATAAAGAAATCCCATTCCAAATACGATAGAGCAGCTTCGGCTTGCTGCACAGGATGAATGGAATGCAATTTCCCAAGGATATGTCCAAAATTTACTTGCAAGCATACTGAGAAAGATGCAAGTAGTAATAAAAGCTAAAGGGGAGAATACTCGTTACTAATCATGCACTTCTTTCAGTTTAAACCAGTTGTTTAAGCAATTTAAATTATCATTTAAATTTAGAGTAAAATAACCTTATTTACCTAATATTAAACATTTATTTTTTTCACAATTTTCTCCGTATAAAAACTTAAAATTGTGCATTAAACATTGTTTAAATAAACTCTATTTTACAATAAACGACTTGCTTGACCAGAATTTATTTTGAAAAAACAAAAATTTGAAAATTCCAAAATATTCGATATTTTTGTCCATGAGTGTATAATAAGAAAAGTCGACTCCTCATAATGATAAAGGCAAATAGAATGACGATGATTGAGTAGAGGTTCTTTTTTAAAATCTGTTCTCTTTTACATTTATTAGAGGAGTAAGAGAGTAGAGTAGAGGAGTATTAGTTAAAAATATATTAAATTATTTTTGCACGTTCTATACCGACTTTTAAAAACCATATTGCGGCTAAATTTTTCAAATACCATTCCACGTATTTATTAAAGGATTATTTCAACCGCCAATTAAGCTATACTTTTATAGAAGTATACATACTTCTCGGATTATAAAATTCTGTGCCAAACTTTTAAATACCTAAAACTCTGCCCAGTATTTTTATTTGCTTGTACAAGAAGAGATCGGATGTAACTAATTGATTGAACATCTGTAAATAAAATACTAATTTGTATTTAATTCCCGCCCGTCGATCACGGATGTATTTCAACTAGATTATCCATTTAACTTTAAATACTTTTTAAATTGGGTTTGGATGCGGTGTAATAAAAAATCTGGCCAGATTTTTAAAAAAATTCACAAAAGGATATTTAATATATACTACTCTCCAAAATTAAGGCACCAACTAAAATGGACCATGATTTTAAAACTATATTTCTTCTGAACTCTTAATTGGATTTCGATGATTAATTTTTCACATTGTAGGTATATTTCTAAATAATGACTTAATTCATGTTTTTTGAGAAATGACAACGTTTTATCTATATACAGGGTGTAAAAGTAAAGTTGTGTTTTAGCATCTAAGCTGTGTTGTTTCATCTAATTTTGCAACACCCTGTGGAATGTATTGGAAACAAACGCTACATGTTAATAATATTTTGAGATTGCTTTATTCTTTCTCTAACATTTTCGTAAAAAAATCATCACCATGTTTTTATTATCAAAAAAGAAAAGTATGGTCAAAGCATTACGTGATTTTTTACTTTCCAAAATTAACGCACCACCGCAACTCTACCATAATTTTAGCTATTTTTCTTGTGTATCCTTAATTGGGTTTCGATCATTTTTTTTTGCATTTCAGACCTATTTCTAAGTAATTACTGAATTAATGTTTTCTGGGAAATGTCAACGTTTCACCCATATACGGGGTGTAAAAATAAATTTGATTTTTCATCTTATTTTGCAACACCCTGTGGAATTTATTAAAAGTAAACGTTACATCATAGATCATGTTACATGATTCGTTACATAATTAATATTTCGAAAAAGCTTCATTTTTTTTTCAACATTTTCGTAAATAAAATCATCGATATCTTTTTTATCAAAAAAGAAAAGTACAAGGTATAAGTCAAAGTATAACGTGATTTTATCGAATTGTAATACTTAGTTAGTTGGCTATGAAAAATCAAACAATTTGACAGGACAGTTTTAGACTGTCAACATTGTTTACATTTAAAAAAATTGTTTTGCTATTTTGCGTGTGTTAGTTAGTTGATATGGACCGTATTTTAAGAAATCTGAGCCGATGAATGTGTTCAAGCAATTACTTGCAAGATCTGCATATACGGATACCAATCAGAGCACCAGATTTAAACGTAAATCATCGTAGAAGTAGATTATAATTTGCCAGAGAGCACCTTGACTGAAATGTTGATGACTGGGAGCACATGTTGTTTACTGATGAATCGAGGTATTACTTATATAGCTCAGGTAGACGTGTGAGAGTTTTTAGACGGACAAAGGGTGAAGGATACAAATTGTGGTATGTAAGAAAAAGTAATTATCAATGGAGTAGAATGGAATAAAGTACCCATCTTGTGTGTATGCTTCTTAAATATGTATGGTATATAACAAAAAAACGCTTCCTATGATCAATTAGGAGATATAGGAGATTGATATTCCATCAGAGAAGGCAGTATTGGGAGGAAATTTTAATGCACATGTAGGCCAATCCAAGAAAGGATATAAAGCAATTTATAGAGTACAACGGTTTTGTACTAAAAATTAAGCTGGAGATGATATGATGGAATTAGCAGAAATATTACAACTTATAACATAGAAAAGTGGCAAAACCTCTTCCAAATAGATTATTTTATGATAAGAAAAGAACAAATAAATAAATCTAAGGACAGCAAGGTAATACTTAGTAAGACAGTATGCCAACACCATAAGTAATTCGAGTTTTTTTAAATTTTGAAGAAACTCTTGTTTCTGAGTGTCTGGGGGGGGGGGGGGTTAGGGGTGGTCACGTTTTCGTTGGAACACAGTGTATATATATAATGTGATTTTTTAAATGTTGTTAAAATGTTAAATTTATTTCCTATCGTTATCAGTTTTTTCGGTAATATTTTTCTGTATGATAATGTTATTTTCCTTATACTCGTATTATTTCTTATGAATATTATATAATCCCAAACTTACTTGTTTTAAAGTGGATTCGCTCTTAGAGGATAAACCGTTATTAATATCTGTTTTATTTAAAAATAAGATAGACAAGCGGGCTAGGCTTCCGATTCTCATTCGCTTCACTGTCGAATGGTTCAGTGGATGTGGGTTCGAGCCCCAGCTCGGGTACAGAAAAATAAAAAAGGCTAACGCGGCAGTTTAAAATTCTAGATGAATCTGCGGCTTAGACTAGAACATGATGGTGTCTGATCGGCCTATGGTGGAGCAGTACGGTAAGAGATAAGAGCTTGCGGCTTGGTGATATTCCTCCATAAATCCCTACCGGAAGGGCGTGGCGCCTAAATATATATATATATATATATATATATATATATATATATATATATATATATATATATATATATATATATATAATAAAAAATGACCATCCTTTGCGGTTTAAAATAAATTTAATAAGAAAATTTGAAGAATAGACTGAATGGAACTTAGAGGAACTTAGAATGGGATCCTATAACATTCAAAAGAAAAATATCAGCACCATACATAAAAGGATTATCGGAAAAACTTGAAACGATAAAAAAAATATTCAAAATTTCAACAACATTCAAAACAACAAACACAATGAACATCAAAGGAACAGCTCTAATTATGTTAAAAGAAAACAATTGCGACACAAATTCCTATGCAGAATTCAGTAGGTTCTACTTAACCTCATTAAAAGAGGAAATCAATAGATAGAAAATATCACTATTAGTAACTCAATAATATAACGAGGATATTTCATTAACATAAAGTCATATAAAATCAGAGTTTGTTATAAATATTGAGACTAAACTAAATTTAAAATATTGTTTTTCTTTTCACATAATGTATTATCTTAGCACTAACAGGCGAATTTTACTGTCATCATTGTAATTAATAACAATATTGACATTGTAGTTAAAACAATAATAAAATATTGACAATATCATTCTAAAGTCATCTACTAAAATATATAATACGAGCCCCTTCCCATATCAGTGGACCCAACGCTAGATTGATAAGAAAATTAAGTTTTAGAGAACAAAAATAAAAGCACAGCGTTAATTTTAGAAGTTTTAATGCATTGAACATTTTTAAATTTCCCAATTATAGAAAATATTTTTGAATTTTTTTTTGTATTTTCAAAAATGAAAATACAAAAAAAAACAAATAGATGCGAAAACCAAAGCTATACCAATCAACAGAGGAGTTCGCCAGGGAGATGTTATCTCACCAAAGCTACTCACACTTGGACTGGAAGACGTGTTCAAAGACATTAACTGGGTAGATAAAGGAATAAATGTTATTGGAAGAAAACTAATTCATTTGAGATACGCTGATGACATTGTAATATTCGCTACAAGTTTCGAAGAACTACAGACCATGATGACGCAACTATTTCAAGCTTCGGAAAAAGTAGTTCTTAAGATGAACTTAAACTTAAAGGAAAAAAAATCGGTTGCCTGTAAAGTCGGTTTTACGGGCGAAGATTTTACGTGACAACGTCTTTTTCTCGGTAGAATATTTATTGATATGAATATTATTAAATTGCACAATAGGAACAAGGAATTGAATGAAAATAAGAATTGCACAAATTTTAACTATAGAAATATATTTTGTTTACTAAAACATTGTACATGTAAACTTAAACTTAACTAATTTCTATTTATTGTTCAGTTTCTCAACTTTTGTGTCAATCTAACAATTAATCAATTAATCATAGTTTACGATAATGAAATATTAGTGTACAATTATTTACCTTTATTGTTGTAGTTGTTGTAAATGATGAATCTAAGCACTCCACATTTTCACTACAGACACAGTTGACGATACTTTAACCACACGTGTGAACTTGTATTATGACGCTTTCGCGGTTTTCCAACGCCAAGAACGCCCGAGAAAGACAGAGACACAAGCACGCACCGATTCAACGCGCCTAATTCTCTAGTGCTGCGCGCGCAGCGGACCGAATGTTTGAGTGGGAGAGAGACGCAAGGCATTCGCCGGTCCGGCGGGCCTCTCTCTCGTTCGGTGACTCATCGTAACAGACGTGAGCGGGCGTTACACTTTTTCATGAGTGACTCCGAGCCACAACCTAATTTAAGACGTTGTCACGTCAAAACAAAAATAATGACAAATACACCGAACATTAGAGAAATAACGTTGAACGACATAAATTTAGAAACAGTAAGCGAATACATCTACCTGGGACAGATAATGAAAGTTAACAAAGAAAAGTGGAGACAAAAACGTGGGGACTAGTGGAGACAAAAATGTGCGGGAATGGGGTTGAAGCTTAACAACCATTATCTGACAACGCTGTTCTTTGCAGATGATCAAGTACTAATTGCAAGCTGTGAAGAAGATGCAGATTATATGCTTAGAAAGCTCAAAGATGAATACGAAAAATGGGGAATGAGTATGAATATGTCTAAAACAGAATATATGCGAATAGGCAGTGAAGACGAAGACCCGGATTTAAAAATTAGACAAATGAAAAGATGCTACGAATACAAATATTTGGGAAGTATTATCTGCAGTAAAGAAATAACGGAACAAGATATAGACTATAGAGTGCAACAAGGCAGGAAGAGTGTTCAAATTCTGAATTTGATACTTTGGTCCAACAAAGCTACTATGAGAACTAAAATGACTATCTACAAAGTAATTGTAGAGCCCATTCTTACATATGGAGCAGAATGTTGGCAAATGACAGTGAAAGGAAAGAAAAAAGTTGTCACGGTTGAAATAGACTACCTGAGAAGAGCTTGCCGTATATCAAGAGTAGAACGTATACCTAATTCTGAAATTAGAAGAAAAACAGATAGAGTACATACAACTTCTAAAAGAATAGAAACTAGACAGTTAATATGGTATGGATACGTACAGAGGATGGACGACAACTGATGGCCAAAAAGAGATATGGAATACAATCCAGGTAATAGAAGGAAACGAGGAAGACCAGCCAAGTCTTGGATACAAGGTGTTATGGAAACCATGAAAGACAGAGCCATTCATGAAGACACCTGGAGAGATAGAAAAAGATGGCGATCGAAATGCGGGAAGCGGCAGAAGCTGTAGGATCCCCGTTTATATATATATAACAAAGAAAATCAAACTGCCGAAATTACCAGAAGAATAAGGTTAGCGAGGGCAGGATTTGGAAAACTGAGTTGGATCTTGAAAAGCACTAAAATAGAACAATATTTGAAAACCAGAATTTACGATCAGTTTATCCTCCCTATACTCACGTATGGTTCTCAGACGTGGACACTTACCAAGTCTCATATGGGTAAAAGAAAGAAAGGGTATAGAAAGGGTAAAAGAAGGAAAGAAAGAAAGGGTATAGAAAGATTAATGCTCGAGGTGAGACTTATAAAACAAAAAAACAACCAAATGGATTAGAAGCAAAACCAAAGTAAAAGACTCAGGAGAACATGCTGCCAAATTGAAATGGAGCGTCGCAGGACACAATGCCCGACTAAAGGATAAAAGATGGAACGACGAAATATAACAATGGAGACCATGGTTAGGAAAGAAAAGCAGAGGAAGACCACAAATGAGATGGGCTGATGACATTAAGAAGATCGGAGGACACAACTGAAAGCAAGTGGCGTAAAATAGAAAACACTGGATTGATTTGGGGGAGGCGTATGTCCAAAGTTGGATTACTTAAGGCTAAAGAAGAAGAAAAAAATATTTTATAACGTAATCTTATATACTAAAACGCTAAGCCCTTTTCTTGTCCACCACTTTACTCAAAAACCATATTAGATAATTAAAATATTTTTTCGGAATATTATTAGTATTACGTATGAGATTGTCAAGATATACTTTTGGTACAAAAATTCACTCCCGGTTTTGAGATGACCGGAAGTTAAAATTTACTTTAAGTTTTAGACCCCACAATGTATGTATGGATCGAAAGGTCTCGTCGAGACGAATCTAAATATGTACTTCCGGTTGCGATCCGACACCGGAAGTGACCCGAAACGCGCATAAAACGTCAAGATAGAGCAAATCTGACACCGGATTCGTGATCAGCATGCAAAATTAACTGCTAAATGATATTCATGTCGACATTTGATAAACTAAAAATTGCATTCCGGTTTTGAGGTCGACTTCCGGTTTCGTTTTTATTAGTCAAATCAATGGAGAATTCAACGTAGAGTTCAAAAATGTAAGTTCACGAAATTATCATTTATAGTTTTTGAGTTATTGATAAAAATATTTTTACTTCCGGTCGATTTTTTTAAACTATAAAACTTTTTTTTATAAATATAAAAATTTATTTTATTAATATAAAATATTTCGTGATATTTAATACACTTTTTACTTGCATTATTATTGATGAATGTTATGTATATTCTTGCTTATATTGTTTGTATTGATCTCTTAATTTTTCTAGCAAAATAAAAATTTCATTTAAAAAACTCGATGTCGAGTTGGTCCGCTAGTGAAAACTATTGATTACAGACAATAATAATAAATTTTAAAAACGCACAGAATAGGTATGTAATATTAACCAAAAATAAATGTGGAAGTTTATCTCTGAGTTACATCCCTTTTACTTTCCAAGACATCCACAATTCTTCGAGACATAGGTTTTACCAAGTTCTGACAAAATTCTAATGTAAACGAATCCCATATTTCTTGCACTTTTTCCTTCAATTCGTTGACGGACCTGGCAGAATATTTTCTCAAAGCTTTTTTATTTCGCGCCACAAACTCTCTATCGGGGATAAGTCGGGACTGTTAGAAACACATTCCAGAAGTGGTATGCCATGGTCTGCAATCCATTTTAAACTCTTTTTTGAGGTATGACAACCTGTGCCATCCTGTTGGAAGACAAAATCTTTCGCTGCTGTTAAACGGTGTTTCATAATCGGAAAAGGATTCTTCTAAAATATTCAAAAATATTTGCCTTTATCATAGATTAGGTTGATTATTTTGCTGAAAATTTCATCTAGACCGGTTGCTTTCCTATTCTTTGATGGTTGTATAGCTCTATTCGTTTCATCGAAGGTTGTGTTTGGCCAGTCGATATACTTTTGATTTGAATTTCTGTTGTTTGGTCATAAATCAGTTCTTCAATATAGTCCCTCCGCCTCACTAGATTGTCTTGTTCATTGACTATAATATATCCTTGTATATCAAGTAAACTACTTAAGGTTGTAGTTGACATATTAAACGTTTCATTCTTTTTCCGCAGATCTTTTATTTAAATATATTTGCTGCTGTATCATTTTTCTTTTTCATCCCGGATTTTTTTTTATAATTTTTTTATTGAGTTTGTTGTATTCTTCAGTGTTTTTATTTTTCTGTTCTCGTTCATTTTCCATTAGTCTCAATATTTCAGTGTATAAGTAAAAAATATTACAAACTTTTTGAAACTAAGCAGAAAAATAAATTGCATAAGTACTTCAGAATTAAACAAATATTTTCATATAATTTGTCTTCGCGGTTTAAAACTTTAAGATGAGCAGAATTGCAAATTGGGTAGTAAAAAGGCACTATAATTTAACCACTTGCTTATAAAGCTTATAAATTTTAACAGCACTTTCTCGTAGAAGAATTAAATCTTGAATATGAACCGCTTAAAATTTTATTATGCCATTTTAGCCGATTTTTACGACATACTTGTATTTTATTAGATTCATTATCATATTCAGCGTAGTAAATGTCACGTATTTATATTTAACACGTGTCGGCTGGTAAGGAATAAAACCCTAAATTAAATAGGATGTGTATTTAACATGAGACATTTAAAAGACATTTTCAAATTTTACTTAATATAAGAGAAATAAATGCAGTTCATCAAATAAAAAAGCTATTGAAATTTACATTTGAATAATTGTTTAAACACTATTAATTTTAACAACTGTAGTTTAATTTTTTGCTGTATCGAAATATTTTTAATCAGGGTTATAAAAAAAGATGGAACAGTAATAGCCCAGTCTGGTTAAAAAATAAGTGGAAAAATGTTTCGCAGATATCTGAAGCTTTTAAGACATAGGTTGGGGATACTAGATGATGAATAGATGAAAAGATACTCCTAGTTATACCTTGCGTTTTTTTAAGCAATAATTTATGGTCACAATTTGATTTTTTGTCTATAAATTTTTTCCCTTATATTTTAAATAAACAATATTTATGTCATTTTTTTATATCAAGAATATCTTTATGTTTCTGTTTTTTTAATTAAAATTGATAAATAATTTACAGAGATATTTGCAAAAAAGCAGTTTTTTTGCACTAATTTATAAATTTTATTGATTTTTTTTATTAACAAACTAAAATGGTATTAATACATTTAAACATCAAGGAATTACCATCTTTTAGATTTGTGCGAAATTTCCCCCCGATCAGTCAAATATTTTATAAGTTATTTAATTTCTTTATCCCTGAGGCTAATTATTAAAACTATTGAGCTTGCCCTATGCATGATGCTAGACACATTCAGCAAATTTCATAGGATTCTTTAAGACTTAGACTATCTCAGAAGTTAAATGCATATTGAGTTTTCATCGAAATTATTTACAAAATAAACGTTTGAAAAAGGGGTATGTTTTTTTACTTATAAACAATTGTAATAACTTCTATATTTTTCAAGCTACAGACTTGTACCTACAACCATTGGATAGCTGGTAAAAAAGCTCACATTAAAAAATAAAAAACCTATGACCAATAGGAACGAAGTTAGTGACTATTTTTAAAAAAATCATATCTCCATTGTTTATAAACATTAAGAAGTAAAATTTGCACAAATTTTGAATGAAAATATAAACTTTATATTGAAACTTATAGGTATAAAATTTATCAAATTTTTCGAAACGACGGTACTTTCTAAAGATCGACATAGAAAAGTGGAGAAGATATACCTGTTTCAGCTCCGTTTTTTTTCGGCATCGGAACTTCAAATTGCAACACGTAGAAAAAATTTACATTATCTCGGCTTCCTTTGCAGCTGCAAGCCTCTTTTTTTCATTCTGGAGTAGCTCGTCGAAATATGAATAACTACATAGTTTTCACTGGCCGGAAAATATGGGAAAACTCGGAAAAATTGAGTCCATTTGAAATTCACCCTAAATACTTACTTTTTTTTTTAATTTGCTCGAATAGTCTGTCGCAGTATTAATAATGATGGCATAATTTTCACCCCCCATAAATCTCGGAAAATCCCGGAAAATCAACATATGTTTTTATATTTTATATCAATGATGTAATAATACTTATATATTTTATAAATTAAATTTCAGGTAATTTTTTACACATTATATTATTATATTCCTTATATTAATTATAATTGTTTGTATTTTTATAATTAACAATATTGATTTTTAATCTATTTTTCTTACAAATATGATATACAATATTAATATAATCTGCCTCACTGCTTTGATAAAATAAGTCGATTTTTTCATCACTTGCCTTATTAAATTTTGCAATGTTTATTGAACTTTACTTTTTTTATTTTCTTTACATACATTGGTTTAAAAGTTTAAATTTGGTTCATTTATTCGACTTCACTGTCAGGTCTGAACCTTTTTGTTGCAGGTTCTTTGTCTTCAAATGGTCTTTCCATACATTAACATATTAATGGGCGATCTTAATGCCAAGGTGGGTCAATGTAAGGTAGGAGAACAAGTAGGAAAATATGGGCTTGGAAACAGAAATAACAGAGAAGATCGATTAATTCAATTTTGCCAAAGTGAAGACTTCTTAATAACAAATACCTTTTTCAAATTACCTCCCCGACGGTTATATACATGGACATTTCCACAACATACTAAAGAAAAAATAGTGAGAAATCAAATAGACTACATTATGATAGCAAGGAGGTATCATAATGCTGGTAAATGTACTAAGACGTGCCCAGGAGCTGATATAGGCTCAGATCATAACCCGGTAATTACTGTGATAGAGGCGAGAATAAATAAGATTAGAAGACCACACAGAAAGGCACTAGATTTAAATAAACTTAGAAACAAAAATATATGACAAGAAACAGGAGAAGAAATAAATGAAAACCTCCGTTCAGTGCAGCAACAAATTAACGATACAAACAACGTTAACCAAAAATTAAAGTACATAAATACAGCTATACAAACAGCAGGAAAGAAACATGTTACAAAAACCCAGAATTACCCAGACAAATACAAAGAAATAAATAAACACATAAAAAAGAGAATAAAAGAAGCCAAAGTCGAGTGGATTAAAGAACAATGTGAAGAAATGGAAACCTATGAGAAAAAGTACGATGCGTTCAATATGCACAAAAAAATAAAAGAGATAACAGGAAGCATAAAGAAATGCCAAATAGGTAAACTTAAAGACAAAGATGGAAATCTTATTGTAGATCTAGAGAATAAAATAAAAAGATGGACAGAATACCTGAATGAATTATTTGAAGACGATAGAAACAACTTAACTCAGATAATCAATGCAACTGGGCCAGACATATTGAAAGAAGAAGTAGAATATGCAATAAGAAACGCTAAAAATGGAAAAGCAAATGGACCTGATGAAATTCCTACAGAACTGTTGAAGCTTTTGAATGATAAATCCGTAACCATAATATTAAATTTTGCAGCGAGAAGCTAAAACAGTTTCCCCTCCACTTTCCTATGTCGATCTTTTGAAAGTAACTTCGTTTCGAAAGGTTTTAAGTTTCGAAAAATTGGATGAATTTTATAGCTATAAAATTCAATATAAAGTTTAGATTTTCATTCAAAATTTGTGCAACTTTTACTTCTTAATGTTTATAAACAATGGAGATATAATTAACAAAAAATTGTCGCTAACTTCGTTCATGTTGTTCATAGAAGGTTTATTTTCTTCGTTAAATGTGAGTTTTTTACCAGCTATCTAATGGTTGTACGTACAAGTCTGTAGCTTGAAAAATATAGAAGTTATTACAATTGTTTATAAGTAAAAAATATACCCCTTTTTCAAACGTTTATTTTGTAAATAATTTCGATGAAAACTCAATATTCATTTAACTTCTGAGATAGTATAAGTCTTAAAGAATCCTATGAAATTTGTTAAATGTATCTAGCATCATTCATAGGGCAAGTTCAATGGTTTAAATAATTAGTCCCAGGGATAAACAAATTGAATAACTTTTAAACTATTTGACCGATCGGAAGGAAATTTCGCACAAATTTAAAGGACGGTAATTCCTCAATGTTGAAATGTATTAATAACATTTTATTTTGTTAATAAAAAAATTAATTAAATTTATAAATTAGTGCAAAAAACTGCTTTTTTGCAAATATCTCCGTAAATTATTTATTAATTTTAATTGAAAAAACGGGAAAAAAAGGTATTCTTGATATAAAAAAATGGTGTAAATATTGTTTATTTAAATTATAAGGGAAAAAACTTATAGATAAAAAATCAAATTCTGACCATAAATTATTGTTTAAAAAAAACGCAAGGTGAAAATAGGAGTATCTTTTTATCGATTCGTCACATAGTAACCCCCACCTATGTCTTAAAAGCTTCAGATATCTGCGAAACATTTTGCCGTGAAATCGATGATTTTTGTATAACCAGACTGTGCTATAAGCGGTACAGTAAACTAGTGCCAAACTTTATATATGTTTTCTGCATTTTTAGAATTACATAAAGTAATTTTATTATTTATTTATTATTTATATAAGAAGAAATATTCAATGAGATGACTTGAATATTAATTACGCTGTTGCTTGTACTACCCAATTATCCTTGGTTAATATATTTGAATCGTATGGTTTCACAATGCACATTAATTCTCCTACAAGAATTACTAAAACAACATCCACATACCATAATTGATTATAGGGTAAGTCCGGGAGAGTTGGACCACATTTCTTTGGACGCTCACTAAAATTATATTTGTCAACTTATTAACATTTTTATTTAAGGGTTTGGTAAATAATTTAGTTTTATACCCTTAAAAGTTTACTTTCTAATTGAATATTATTAATAAAGGCTACATTGCATTTTTTTCAAAACTTTGCATGGTCTGGGTGAGATGGACCAGTGGCTTGAAAGATATGGACCAGGGGTAAACAGTAGGATCAATGACTACAAACCAAGTATAAAGTAAAAAATATGTATATATTATGTAATAATAAATGTTACAATAACCAAATAAAAAAACAAACAAGTCTATTCTTTTTCTTTCTTGACCACAATCTTCCTATTAATGGGAAACTTCGTTTTGTGACATTATTTCACTGGTACCGCAAAAGTCAAATTCACGAAACCACCGAAAACACTGTACACACTTCACCCAGTCTTTTTTTTTGTAGTTTCATTGTAAGCCTCTTCACATCCCACACATTCATCTTCATTCCATTCTTCTACTGACATACCGCCATCTTGAACTAGATCTGCAGAATCATAGCTTTCTGAGTCTGAACTTTCAAACTGTGTCACTTCGCCAGATGGTTCCTTTTTTGGCTTGAGAAACTTATTTTTTGATTTAATTTTTTTTCTTAGTTGATCTTGTTTCTTTTTCTTTTTTTGTTTATCTTTCTTAATATTGTTCTGAAGCTATTTTCTTATGGCATTTTAAATTAATTAGTATTTAAATGGGAATAAGCCACAATTAAAGGTTAAAATACGTTTATTGACGTTTCAATTTCCACTTCGGAAATCGTTCTCAAAATACAAACATTAGTAAATTAAACAAATTTTGTTTTTTTGTTACTTAGTGAAAAATTCTTCTAATAATTTAATTTTATCTGACTCATTTATATTGACAATTCAGACATACATTATACATTTTAAAGTAGACGACTTTAAAATGATATTGCCAATATTGTTGAGTTGCGCTCCTGGGACGACTTTACTTATAAGATAGTTCATTCGATTACATGAAATCAACTTTAACTTGAGAATATCCGTCAGAAAAGATCATAACATGTAATTCGTCTTTAAAAAGACAAATACATGCCATGATGACAGTAAAATTCTCCTGTTAGTGATTCCATAGTAAATTATGAGGGAAAAACCAGGAAAAAACCTCATAATACTATCCCGACATGGTAAGTATTTGATCGTGCATTTAGTTTACTTTCAATAAACACCAAATTCCAATTTTATATGTTTGTTATTTAAAAAACATAAATGATGTATTCTCTATATGTTACTGACTTACCAATACTGGTATTTTCCTTTTAATAACTTCCTCTTTCAATATGGGTAACCAGATCCTACTACATTCTGCCGAGGAATTCGCGACACAGTTGGTCTCATTTAGCATAATTAGAGCCGCTTCTTTGATTTTTCTCTTTTTACCATCCGTTTCTTTTAGGACTATATTTGAATCATTCCATTGAACCCTATGTTCATTATCCCATGCGTGTTTACATATTTGAGATCTATTAAATTCTCTATTTTTAATATAGGATTGATGTTCACTTATTCTAACATTAAATGGTCTTGATGTTTCACCTAAATAAAACTGATCGCATTCACAAGGTATTTTATAAATGCAATTCTTTGTCCTTTCTTGTTCATTGTTAGATTTGGTTTTGGACAAAATAGATCTCAACGTGTTTGTTGTTTTGAATGTTGTTGAAATGTTGAATTTATTTCCTATAATTTTAAGCTTTTCCGATAATCCTTTTATGTATGGTATTGTTATTTTCCTCGTATTATTCCTTGCATATGCTGTAGGATCTCGTTCTAAGTTGTTTTGTTCTATTCGATCGATTGTTGAAAATTCCTTATTTATAAACGATAAAGGATAATCATTTTTTAATAAAACAGATGTTAACAAATGTTTTTCCTCCAAGAACGAATTTTCGTTAGAAAAGTTATACGATAGAGCCAAAATTACTTGTTCTAACGAAAATTCGTTCTTGGAGGAAAAACATTTGTTAACATCTGTTTTATTAAAAAATGATTATCCTTTATCGTTTATAGATAAGGAATTTTCAACAATCGATCGAATAGAACAAAACAACTTAGAACGAGATCCTACAGCATATGCAAAAAATAACAATACCATACATAAAAGGATTATCGGAAAAGCTTAAAAGGATAGGAAATAAATTCAACATTTCAACAACATTCAAAATAACAAACAAGGTGAGATCTATTTTGTCCAAAACCAAATCTAACAATGAACAAGAAAGGACAAAGAATTGCATTTATAAAATACCTTGTGAATGCGATCAGTTTTATTTAGGTGAAACATCAAGACCATTTAATGTTAGAATAAGTGAACATCAATCCTATATTAAAAATAGAGAATTTAATAGATCTCAAATATGTAAACACGCATGGGATAATGAACATAGGGTTCAATGGAATTATTCAAATATAGTCCTAAAAGAAACGGATGGTAAAAAGAGAAAAATCAAAGAAGCGGCTCTAATTATGCTAAATGAGACCAATTGTGTCGCGAATTCCTCGGCAGAATGTAGTAGGATCTGGTTACCCATATTGAAAGAGGAAGTTATTAAAAGGAAAATACCAGTATTGGTAAGTCAGTAACATATAGAGAATACATCATTTATGTTTTTTAAATAAAAAACATATAAAATTGGAATTTGGTGTTTATTGAAGGTAAACTAAATGCACGATCAAATACTTACCATGTCGGGATAGTATTATGAGGGTTTTTCCCTCATAATTTACTATGGAATCACTAACAGGAGAATTTTACTGTCATCATGGCATGTATTTGTCTTTTAAAGACGAATTACATGTTATGATCTTTTCTGACGGATATTCTCAAGTTAAAGTTGATTTCATGTAATCGAATGAACTATCTTATAAGTAAAGTCGTCCCAGGAACGCAACTCAACAATATTGGCAATATCATTTTAAAGTCGTCTACTTTAAAATGTATAATGTATGTCTGAATTGTCAATATAGATGAGTCAGATAAAATTAAATTATTAGAAGAATTTTTCACTAAGTAACAAAAAAACAAAATTTGTTTAATTTACTAATGTTTGTATTTTGAGAACGATTTCCGAAGTGGAAATTGAAACGTCAATAAACGTATTTTAACCTTTAATTGTGGCTTATTCCCATTTAAATAATAATTGTTTATCTTTCATTGCTTGCTCAACTGCCTTCCTTTTTACAGCAATCTTTTGAGCTGAATTTAATACTTTTGAAACAGTCGTCAAACATCTCTTAACGGTTACTTTCTTCGTGAGAGAAGGGACGGGTGATATATGTTCTAGAAGTTTAGAAGGAGTCATTTTTGACGGTGTAAGGCTACTAGAAGTATTTAAATTTATCACAATTTTGCGATGCATTTGTCATTGACGAAAGGCGTGACTTCTCCTGTTTTCTCATATATGATAAAATGTCTTCTTTATCGTTTTTGATTGATGAGTTGCTAGCTTTGACAAAAAGAGTATGTACATAACTTTTAGTACTCATGCTAGCATTTGCTTGTTGAGTATTATATTCAAAACGCGTTGCAGGAACCTTTTCCTGTGTACTACTCTGTGCTGAGTCTGCGAGTTCTTCAACACTGTTTTGTGATGACTCCGTGTCATCATATATGCTGCTAATAGTCGACACCTCTCTTGCGAAACATTGTCTAGGAATAGTAATAGCCTATATATTTGCCATTTAGTGCGATTAATTTGAGGTGATGCCGATCCAGTAGGAAGTTTATTTTTGCGTTTAAATCACATGTATCCACGTATAGTTCTCTACTGCGTTTTACAGCTTTCACCTGTAATATACATAATAAGTGTTATTTTTTTTCAATTATGTTTCAGATTCATGTCAACAGGAGAAAGTTTTGCTTCTCTATCATTTCAATATCGTATATCAAGGTCATATATACCATAAGTACTTTGTGTTCTTCGAAAAAAAAAAATGGTTTCAATTTGTATGCCTCTTTCTACTAAAAACGATTTTAAGAAGATTAAAAGAGAATTTTGCGAAAAATGGAATATACTTATTTGCGCCGCTAGCATCGATGGTAAACATGTTCGTATAAAATCGCCACACAATAGTGGGTCTCTTTACTTTAACTATAAAGAATACTTTTTGATAGTATTATTAGCAATAGTTGATTCGAGTTATAAATTTATAGCAATTGATGTGGGATCTTATGGTAAAGAAGGTGATAGCAATATATTTAAAAAGTCAGAAATGGGAAAGAAAATACAAAACTCTACCTTCAATTTTCCTGAACCTAAAAATTTACCGGGAACAAATGATATTGTACCACACCTTCTAGTGGGTGATGAAGATTTTGCTCTTGATACGTTTATGGTGAAGCCATATTTTTAAAGACTTGCAAGACATAACACTCAGAAAGATATTTTAACTACAGACTATCTCGTGCTCGGCGTGTGGTGGAAAACGCTTTCGACTTGTTATCTCAAGTGCTTAGAATATTTTATGTACCAATACCGATTTTGCCTGAAAATTGTGACGACTTAATAGTGTCTGCCTGTTGCTTGTACAACATGCTACGAGAAGGTTATCGTGAACAACAACAGATTCCTGGTTATCACCGGAATGAAGAAGAAATACCGTCTGATAATATGAATAGATTGGCGAGTACTAGTGGTTTTGCTAATGCC
Source organism: Diabrotica undecimpunctata (assembly GCF_040954645.1). Lineage (NCBI taxonomy): Eukaryota > Metazoa > Arthropoda > Insecta > Coleoptera > Chrysomelidae > Diabrotica > Diabrotica undecimpunctata. The sequence goes on along the minus strand of NC_092809.1, from coordinate 19,514,341 downwards.
GGAGGCCTAACTATTCGAGACACATTAAAAGAATATTTTTGTTCCCAAGTAGGTGAAGTATCTTGGCAAAGAGGTATCGTAAATTGTACACAATAGTAATAAGTTTATAAAAAATAAAAGTAATAAATATACTTACTGGTTTTATTCACTTTTTCGGCGATTCAAACAATTTCTATCTTACGTGAATTTTTATAATTCGCATTTTTGCAATAAATATGGATATTTAGACACTAAATCAATAAAATACTCACTTTCTTCGTTTGTCAACACTTCCATCTCGTCCAACTTCATGACTGCACTAACAGCAGTACTGTGTTTGTTAAAGCATAGTATAAAAAAGAAACTGTGGTTAAAGTGTGTCGTCTGCCGTCGCGCGGCACATCATCTGACGTTCTGCCACGCAGCAGCATGCCCGGGTATCTCTTATGGGAGTGACAGTCCTCTGAAATTTGTATTTCCTAAGGACACCAGAGGGCGTAGCATTCATAGCAAAGCTTCGTGACTGCGCAATACCGCAACTCGCAACCAAGAAAACAAGTACGCCATTTTTATTGTGGTTTTGACACAGTGTTTCGAGTTGTATTATTTGCGATTAAATAATTGTTTGCTTTTTTGCCATCATATTTAAATAATTACGGTTTTTAACTGTTGCGTTATTGGTTGTAATAATTACAATAAGAATGCTCAAATGCATATTTTTCCAAAAGATAGGGCGGTAAGTAGAAAATGCTGATATAAGATTTTATTTATTTTTTAATAATTGCCTTAAAATGTCCGATGTTGCCCCAAACTTCTTTCTTTCACGTTATGATGTGTATTAGAATTGTTGCCGATATAGAATTAGGTAAAAGTTTTTTAGGAATTAAAATTATCGCCATTAAAAATGTGGCAATTCTTCAATGTTTCAAGAACTTTTTCTACAAAACTTTTGTTTATTTGTCCTTTTGTAAAGCACCTCTAGAAATATACTATGTAACATTATTTCACAGAAAATATTAAAAACAAACTATTTATTTTTTAGCTTTGTTGCTATAAGCCCGCTATGTTGGATTGAGATATAAGTCCACCTTGAAATGTGATGCTATTCCTTCTCTGTTTCTGTATTGTAATTTATAGAAACTACAGAATAGCCACTGTTTAACCAACTACATTTAAATACATGTAATTAATGTTTATATAAAAACGTAAAAAAGAAAATAAAGTAGAAAAAGAACCAACGTTTGTTTTATTTTTGTAATCAAACCCTCAATATTAATCTTTATATTTGAAGAATTATGAGAAGATTTTTTAAAAAGATGTTGCCTTCCTAAGGCCGCCAGATGGCGCATTGTCCAGAAATAACCTACACAGTTTCCTATCTATTCAGTCTCTCATACAAATTAATACTGCAAAGTAATGACGTCTGCCGTGGCGGCAACTGTAACTGCCGTCTGAAGTTGCCGTCTGCTGTCTGCAGTAGTTGTTGGAATCGTAGAAGTCAAAAATCTAGTATATTTTTTCATTCCATTGACTGATCTTTGTTACTAATTGCTATTTTATTACTTATTGCTATTTTGTCACTTTAGAAATTATTAATGACAAAAAAAGAACTCGACCACCTCAACAGTTCAAAAGCGATGCCTCTTTTCAACTTTAATAGTTTATTAATAACATTTATTTACAGTAGTGAAAAACTTAGTGTAAACACGGAATTCACACCAACATATCTGTTTTTTTTTCGATGCTATATTGACAAAAAGATATATAAAGGCTTATTAAGCAAACAATATCTGCTTTATGATTAAGTACCAATAAATATTGGATAGAAGAAAAATATCAAAGCATATTTCGTAATACTCCCTTTATATTGTTCTTAAAATTCTTTAACAATAAAATACAGTCTTACTGTTGATTAAATTTTTTGTATAAGCCTGTTTTATCACATTAGAATTTACGTCACAAATATTATAGAAAATACATAAAAACTGCATTCATTTTACAATACCTTCCTGCATTTCATCTTGTGTCTGATCCAAGAATGGTTTCAATTTAATAAATCAAGATATACATCTCAACTTTGGTCATGTGTTATTTCTGCTACCTGTTCCGATTTTCAAACCTGGTAAATCAATAAGAATGAAACGGTTTTCCCTTTTTATTCTTATCCAAACATTTTCTTTTGTCAGATTAAGAACAAATATTTGCGGTGAAAGAAATGTAATCTTTTGATATAGTTTCCTGTCATGAGATTGTCTAAAAGACTGTGTTTATTTAATTGTACAGAAATCGATAATCAAATAAATATAGAAAAAAAATATATCAACTTGTTTGATTATACTACTTACTTACTTTCCGTGTCCGGAACATTATAATATAACTATTTTATAATATAATTATAATATAACTATTCATATAATATTTACTTAAATTTGTACTTTGGTACATGTTTACTATTTAGTCACACCATTAACACTATGAGAGAGTAATTAAAAGATAAATAAACGAGTAAATTGAAACATTAGAAAATCAGTTTCAATTTATGCAATATAGATCTGGAATAGCTGTAATTTTAATTATTATGTTGTTGATGCCAAACATAGAGAATATATTATATTATAATATCCATTATTAGCGAGAAAGTTTATGGTAGGATACCTCAAGTAAAAACTTATCAGAACATAGAATCCTTCGAGATATGGTTCTATAGGAGGATATTGAGTATAGTTAGTAAGTTAGTTATAGGAGGATAAGGTTTCTTATAGGGACTATTTTACCATTGTCAAAGTCCTACAGTGCATGAGAAAACAATAAGAAATGCATAACTCAGTAAAACAATAAGGTTTGGGACGTCATCGTAACTCATGGTTAGAAAAACCACTGACATGGAATGACCATAATAAATGAAAATACTAATATGTTTGTTACCAATCAAATAATGACAATCTAAGATTGACAATTTTTAATTTACGTCAAGTTGTAAAAAGCACCACTACTTAACAGATATTTTATTTGGTGAAAAAATGCCCTTTCTTTATAAAAGTTAACTTATAAAAAGTTTTTTTATAAAGAACAAAGGTTCTACTCAAAAATTGTTGATAAATTTTTTGTTATTATAAGGCCGGATTTAAAGAAAATTACTTCTAAACCAGCTAGAGTAATGTTGATAAAATAGGGATCACGAATGTTCATTCCAAATATAACAAAATACTTTCATTGGGCAAATGATAGGTTGGTTCAATTACTGCTACGGAAAGGGATTCTTTAGAAATGATGATAACTTGCATGAATGGTAATGGGGGGTTTCTACCACCAATATTGGTGTTGCATAAGAAAAAATAGAAAAACAGAACTTCTTGATGATGCGCCATCAGGCAGTATAGCAAGTTGCCATCTATGAGGATGGATTCAGTAGGATTTATTTACTCAGTGGTTTAACTAGTTCATCCAACACACGAAGCTACTGAATCATTGAACTTGCTTTATTGATTTCGCAATACTTCAAAAAAATCAAAATCTAGCTTAAGAATCATGCAGGTAGAGTTATTTATGGTAGGCACAGTATAGAACTGCTATCTACAGAGAACAAGAGAATCTAAAAACTGCTATCGCTGATATATCTGCTAATGGTTTCAGACAACGCAGTATTTATCGTTGCAACCGATATATTTTCCGGAAATACAATCTTGTTATTTTCAGAAAATGGGAACGGCTACCTCCAGTAGAAAATAAGGAGAGTTTCCAACTTAAGGGAGATACACTGCTTCGTGATCCTAATACACGCAAAATATTTTCTGATGCGTGTGTAGGTCCCATGCCGTTGACAGCTTGCAGCTCAATACTAAAAACTGAATTAAATCAAAATCACGAAACAAGGTCAGTACCACTAATATAAAGATGATTTAGAAGAGTGTTTGGCAAAAAGAAATATCTAAAGAAAACTTTACCATTTTTGTTTAACTGGGTAAGGTGTCACAATATCTCACACCTAAATATGCCCTAATATCACATATATGAAATATTACAATACCATATTCAGTTGAAAAAAAACAGTGACATATTTTTATTATTGAAGCAGAGACTGTGAAACTAAAAGCAATATATCTTTGATACCAGTAAATGTTGTTTTATTGCTTACTACAAAACATTTTAGCCTAAAATCGCAGCTCTTCTTCAAGTCTTCTCAGTCTTCTCTGGTACAAGTCCCAGAAAAAAGGATACGGTATTAGTGTACTCTCATCTAATATTCAATTACGTTTTAACAATGGATGGATCCTACATAATTACATCATCATCGTCTATTTTATAGCTATACTATAAAGTTGGGTAATAAAATATACTTCAGTATAAAATAAACTTTAAATTAAACATAAAATATTTGCCGAGTAATTTAATTCTATTAAATATTAAAAATGAATATTCGTATTATGATACTGATGAACAACTATGCATGCACGTAACACAATTAGTGGTTTATTTTTAACGCTGACTTAGCATATTAAATGAAACTACATTTGTATTTCAATTAAATTTCCAAATTTATTCAAACTCAGTCTTTCTGTATAATGAGAACATAAAGGATATTTCGATTGAATATTGTGACATGCCTTTTTTTAATAATGTACTGTACCTGACAAATAACTATTCTGATAAACAAAAAATTAATGAAAATGTCAATTTACATAAATAATAAATTACTAAATCAAAAAATACATTATCAATACAATAAAGTGTATAATTAAAAATATATATTAAAATTATTTTATTTCTATGCATATTGAAATATGGTATTGTCGACTAAATAGTGCTTACAACTAGTCCCTACTTTTTTTTCTGTCTGCTGTTTCATAGACGCGCGGTTTAGCTGTTCTTGGCACATTTTTTGCTCTCAGTACTGAATTTAAAGACCTCATCGCTGTGCTCCTCTTCATTATTCTTTCTATACACTTTTCTCTTTTCCCTCTTTTTTCGTGTTCATTATGGTTACTCGAAGTATTAAAATTTTGAAACTTTTTAAATTTATTGACCCCTTCAACTGTTTTATTTTGATATAATTGGTTAATTTTGTTATATCTTTTTGGTCCCAATTTAGAACAATTTAGTCTAACTATGCCTATTCGTAAAATTTTTACTTCCTGGATTATCAATCCTTCAAAAATAGATACCTAACCGTTGCTTTTTTGGCTCCTCTTAGTTTTTTCCAGTTTCTTTATCATTCTTCTTCTTCTTAAAGTTCCATCTCCTATCGAAAGTTGGATATCATAACGGCTATGGTCACTTTGTTGGCTGCTGCTCTGAAAAGTTGTAGTGAACTACAGTTAAACCATTCTCTAAGGTTCCTCAGCCAGGAGATGCGTCTTCTTCCTATGCTTCTTCTTCCTTGGATCCTTCCTTGCATAATAATTCTCAGCAGCTCATATTTTTCTCCTCTGGTTATGTGACCCAAATACTCTGGTTTTCTTCTTTTTATGCTGTTTATAATTTCTAACTCCTTATTTAGACGTCGTAGTACCTCAGCATTGCTAATCCTTTGAACCCACTGAATTTTTAATATTCTTCTGTAACACCACATTTCGAACGCTTCTATTTTTCTTATGTGTTGTTTCTTCAATGTCCAAGCTTCCATTCCGTATAGTAAGATAAAAAATATGTAACATCTTAGAGCCCTCAATTTTAGATGCAACTGAAGGTCCCTGTTGGTAAGCATTGTCTTCGTTTTCACAAATGCTTGCCTTGCAGTTTCAATTCGGACTTTGATTTCTCTGCTTTGGTCATTTTTATCAACCCAGGTTCGCAGATATTTGTATGTCTCTATCATTAATCTTTCATTTCCATGTTGAGTTTTTGAGACAATCATAAATTTAGTTTTTCTCTTATTTATTTTCTTTCTTTCTTATATCTAATGCAATAATCGTTAATTCTATTTACCAATTCTTGTAGCGATTCCAGGGTGTCTGCCATTATAACGGTGTCATTAGCGAATCTTATGTTATTTACTATTCTTCCGTTTACAGAGATTCCATCACCCAGATCCGCTATCGCTTCCTGAAATATGGCTTCACTGTACACGTTAAACAGTAATGGTGACAGAACACAGCCCTGTCTTACTCCTCTCTTTATATCTATATTTTCGGACTTTTGTTCTTCTATCTTTATATTGGCCTTTTGATTCCAATACAGATTAATAATGATTCGTAAGTCTCGTCTGTCTATATCTTTGTTTCTCAGTACTTCTATTAGTTTTTCATGTCGGACCCTGTCGAATGCCTTCTCGAAGTCGATGAAATAGGAATAAATATCTAGGTTTATATCTAAGCATATTTGAGAGAGGACATTAAAAGCAAACAATGCCTCTCTCGTTCCCAGTCCCTTGCGGAACCCAAACTGAGTATCATCCATATCATCTTCTAGTTTTCTATATAATCTTCCATGAATCACCTTTAGAAATATTTTGAGGGTATGGCTTATTAGTGATATTGTCCTATAGTCTGAACAATCTTTGGCATATACTGTTTTTGGTATTGCTACAAAGGTGGACACCAACCATTCCTGTGGGATTTTTCCAGTTTTATATACTTCATTAAATAGGTCCAGAAGTACAGGTAGAGTTTCATCGTCTAGACATTTCAGTAGTTCCGCAGGTATTTCGCCTGGACCTACAGTTTTTCCGTTTTTTGCGTTTCGTATTGCTTGTTAAATTTCCTCTATTATGATCTCTGGCCCCGTTTCGCTGTCGATTTCTTCCGGTTCTTGTCGATTATCCTCAAACAGATCTGTTATGTACGTCTTCCATTTTTTTAATTTCTCTTTAATTTCTATAATGATTTTTCCATTTGCGTCTTTCAGAAGGGCATCTTTCTTTTTTCTCAGTGTATTTGTCATTTCCTTTATTTTCTTATGCATGTTAAAGCTATCATACTGTTTCGCATGTGCCTCTATTTCACTGCATTGATTAGCAAGCCAGGTGGATTTGGCCTCTTTTATTTTCTTTCTTATCAATCTCTGTAGTTCCTTGTATTTTGTCTTACTCCTGCCTTTATGTTTCCTTCTTTTCTCCATTAGATCTAAGATTTCTGAAGTCATCCATCTCTGGTTTTTTCTTATTTTTGTCTGCAGTAGCTTTTCTCCTGCCTTTATTAAAGTTTCCTTTACCATGTTCCATTTGTCATTAACATCTGTTATTTTTATCACGTCTTGTTTAATTTTCTTTAAGTTATCATTTATTTCTTGTTTTAAGCTCTGACGTATAGGTTCTTCTTTTATCTTTGAGACATCAAACCGTGGTATATTTGTTTGTTTTTGGATCATTTCATCATTCAGTATTGGTTAAATATTTTGTTTTTTTGGCATTTGTTTAATGTGACTAAGCCATTTAGCTCTTTGGGTTCGTATTTTTGCCGTAATTATTGGTTTTTCATATATTCTTATTATCTTTCTTGTTGGTCTTCTCCAAATATTCTCTGTTGCCTATATTACTTCGAGGATTTTTTGGAGCACTTTTCTCTTCCAGATCTTTCATCTGCCAGATCTCATCCCCGTGATTACAGTCTCATAGAGTCGCAGTTTAGCTGTTCTTGACATTTTGTGCTCTCAGTATTGAACTTAGTGACCCTACCGCTCTGCTCCACTTTCTTATTCTCTTTTATCTATCTCTTTCCTACGTTTTTCGTGTTTATTTTGGTTACTCCTAAGTATACTATAATACTATCTTTGCTATTATTTATTATGTCTCTTCAAATTTCCATATATTGCGTTTTAGTTTGGTTTATTGTTAGTCCGTATCTTTTTCCTTCATCTTCAAATTTCCGAAAAACTTTTTCTAGATGTTTTTAAGTTCTTCCTAGTGTCACCAAATTCACATAATTATAATAACACACTGTTTCTTGCTATTTAAAATAGTCCTGTTTGAGCTCATATTAGATCTTCTTACGATTTGTGCTGATATTAGATTGAACGGATATTGCTTGTTTTGTTTATCGTTTCATTAAAAACAATACTTAAATAAAGGGACAAATAGAAGTCAGTATTCAATAATAAGTCCCTTGTTTCAAATACTTCAATACCTTTCTACTATATAAAACAAATACAAAACGAACGATTTCCATCAGCGGTAAATTTCCCTTTACTTCATTCTTAATTCTCATTTTAGTGCTATCTGCACTCTAAATGTTGGTTTACATCATTGTATACTTGTCACCAAATCCTGTTAAATAGTGAAAAGCGTACAATGAATAATTAAACCATTTACTAAACCATATCAGCAGCATTTTGGTTGCCTATTTCAGCATAGAGTACACTTTAATGCACCAGAAAATTTAATTTACGTATTTTAAATTGTTAATATCAGTCTCGTTTTAGCGGAGAGTATTCATGCGAATGTTGTACTGCCACATTACTGATGATTAATAGGATTATCATAAGGCATCTTGTTTATCTTTATAAACGGTGTATTGTTTAGAGCGTGTTTTTTTTTAATTAAAATGTAGGGAAAATTTAATGGGCATTATATTTGGTATATTTTCAAATAAATTTTGAAGTCTGTATAATTTCAAATAAAGCGTGCGTTAATAATAATGGAAAAGTTCATTTCATTGCCAGGTCAATATAAAAAAGGAAGGTTATTTTCATTGCGGCATCATATTTGGTATTTTATTACAATGCCGTAAAATTAAAATTAGTACATATGCTGAAATTTGCTGGTTGTTTATATACATTTTTACTTAATAGTCCAGTCGTCAGAGAGTTAAAAATAATAAGAACATGCTGAATTTCGCAGAGAAAACCCATTTTGGTGCCCCTAAAAAGATTCAAAAAAGTTTAACACTTTTACCCCGGGCTTCCCCCTAAAACCGCTCACAGGAGGGTAAAAACGCAAAAAAATCAATTTACCAAGAATCTGTACATTGTAGAAAAACATGTTTCAAATAAAAAATGTAGCTGAGATAATTTCAAGCAAAAATGTTAATAAGAATTTTTTATGTAAAGTGAACCGTTCTCTTAGAAACAACGCTTGAAGCGACCGTCGATTTTGCATGTCAGTTACGCTCGCGAAATCAATGTTCAATAAAATTGGTATCAGCTCGACGGTAAAAATTCGATAACTTTTGATTCAAGTGACCTATCGACAAAAATCAAGATGCGTTTTAAAGGAAACGAGTTCAGCTTTCGTACGCAGTTTTTGTATTTTGCTGCAAATAAACTCAGATTTTATACAGGTGTAAAATAAATAAACATAGCGCGATTTTTGCCATTTTTTATGTACAAAAATGCAAGAAGTGTCGTTAAAAAAGAAAGCTTTATATCTGAATCATTTCATATATGATAAGGGGCTTAATAACAAAGGGGCTTAAACAAGAACGTTGCCTATCTCCGACATTATTTAAAATATATATTCAATTATCGCTAGAGCAGTGGAAGAAACAAGTATCCGGAATGGGAATAGACACAGGCGGTGGTAAATGTCTAACAACTTTATTTTTCGCAGATGATGAGGTAGTAGCGAATCATGAGAAAGACATGGACTACATGTTTATAAAACTAAAAAAAGAATATGAAAAATGGGCCTAAATATGAATATGTCAAAGACAGAGTATCTTAAAATACGAGATGATAAAGAAGATGCAGAATAAAAAATTAGAAACACAAAAACATGCAGTGCATATAAATAAATATCTCGGATCTATATTATTTAAAGAAGGCACTACCAAAAGAGACATCGAAAACAGAACAGAGCACGGAAAAAAGCGGTAAACATTCTAAACTCTCTACTATGGTCTAGAGATATTCGACAAGAAATGAAATTGACAATCTATCGAACCTTGGTAGAGCCTATTATGACTTATGGGGCAGAAGTTTGGCAGATCACGAAAAAGATAGAAAAAGAAAAGAAGTAGCCGAGTTTTATCACCCAAAACGACCGGTTTCGCTTTCTAAAATTTGCAAAGCATCATCAGGTCAGTGGTACAACGAAAATTAAATGCTGAAATTATAAAAAGCTCATATTAGGGTGCTGTCTTATAAAGATATAGATCGAAAAAGTTATAGTAATTATGCCAATATTACATGTCTGTGTTTATTAATATGCATAAAATTCCTTTAGCAGACAAAGTAACAACCCACAAATTGGTAAGAGATAATCTGTTGAATTGTAATAAATTAGAAATAAACAAAATACTACTTACATTCCGGTACAAGAGTTTTTATATAATGCTTGGTGATACATAGTTCAAACTATCCCGTATTGCTGATAATGAGTGATCTTCGGTCAATGTTGTAACTGTCTGACAATTAAGGAGGAAGTTTCTTGAGGAGAGGGATGTTAACAGATGATATAGGAGTAAGGTATATGTTATTGTTTGTTGAATGAAAGAGTGATGTTTTATATTATTTAAATTATTAAAGTTATTTATATTTATTAAAGAGATATATTTTTGAAATGTGTGTTAAATTATTGAAATTTTATTATAAACAATTTATAAAAAATTAAAAATTTTTTTTTAAACTTTCTGTAGAAAGAAGAAGATATAATCTTAAGAATGTCGAGAATTATTTCATGACATTTTAGTTAAATCTGACAGTGGCGGGATCGTAATCGGCTAAATGTGAAAAGGTTTTTTTTTGTTAAATGTGAAGTAAAAACTTTAAAAATTCCATTTTTTTTTAATTTACATATTAGAGGTCTCGTCCTGTATAAAAATTTTTATTGTGCATAATATTGGAATGGCAGTTTGTCATAATTCCTATTCTATACATTGCAAGGAAAGTGCTTGATTAGCTAAGATTTATTTATTGATTTATTATTATTTATTACAAACACTATGGAATTGGAATGTTTATTTATATAAAATAACACTTCCTCTTAGAATCTTTTAAGAGTTGACAGCGAGATAAAAAATTTACTGGCAATTGCAAGGCATCAAAGCGAACATTCCTGTGATAAAATAGCATCGATTGAAATCAGTCATATTCGGATAAGTTTCTATGGCAGCCAATAGTTTAATTTTGTTAAGATTTATCATTAAATAGTGGAAATAGTTTAAATAGTGCAGCAGTTGATTTTTGAGTATTTCTAACAGATTTGGTGTGCAAATTAAAGAGTGTTATGAAGTTTAGTTAAAAAACAATGTAAATAGTTTAAATAGTGAAGCATTTGAAGAATCTGATTCATTAAAATCAATGTTTACAGGGGATATGTGGCTGGCATCAATTATATCTTACATTTTAAGAAAATGTCGTGGTTCTAAAATGAACCGTTTTATTACATAAATATCCATAACGGTAATAGTTTAAGATATTTCCTCAATATCATTCTTGAATTCACAATCTGATTCAGTATCTGATTCGTTAAAATCAATAATTATAGAAGATATGTGGCTGGCATAAATTTTTTTGGCTGTCTCCCAGTATTCATTTATGATATCTTCTGCATGTCTTACATATTCCTTTCATTTTTCTGGTTTAACCTTAAATTTAACCACAATTATTATCCGATTATTATTTACGAATTATAGTATGTAATTATGGTAGTTGAACTACCTGTTCTAATGCTTCTTTCCAAATACTTTATACAGTACTTTCATTTACAGTACCTGTAGAACTTATTTTTTTCCATCATAATATCTTTTAGAATCTGACCAAACATTCTCAATTGGGTTAAACTGGCAACGATATGGAGGCAATCTCAATACTCTAGGACCATGTTGAAGTGCCAGTACATCTAATCTGTAGAAAAAAACAAATATAATCTCATTTATAGATTTATAGATCTAGAAAACTTTACCTGGTAAATGTTTTTTTACCATTACCAATAATTCAAGTTTCATCATGGTTGTTGAAACACGTATGTGTCTCCCTTTTAACCATTCTACTAAAGAGTGTTTAGTCTAACTTAAATTTGCTATTTTTTTTACTAAACTGGAGTTCTAAGGTGCATTGTCCATAACGAAGGTTCTTCTAAATTTGGCAAAAGTTGATATTCAAACCATTTTTCAAAATTTTCTTCTTTCATCGAATCATGATAATCTATAATTTTTTTTCCCTTCTAAAAATTAGACTGCAATTATGAATGAATGCATTGTTACAACATGCATGGAGTACAATATATTGTACACCTTCTCCGGTCCTCTTTCTATTAGCATTAATGCTGCCATCCTGCTAAATCTTACGGATTCCTCCCTTGATATATATCCAGGTCTCATCCAAGAAAACTAACTTTAAAGAGAAAGTATTTTCAAGAAAGTCGTCCGTTGAACATTTTTATCTAGAATGCGTAGTTTTTTCACAATATTAAAATCAATGAAAAAAGCCAATTTTTTTGCCGAAATGTCATGACGCAGTAAAAGTTTCGCTAACCACGAGATAATACACCCTTTCTAGCAACATCCGCCAGATATTCTAGTTTAAAAGTAGCACCCAGTAATTTTCAAGTGATTTTTCGGCTTCGTTATACAACAACTTATAAATCTAATTATTTATCTCTTTGAATAATAAAAAAAACACAAAACTAGTGTTTATTGTTGATGTAGATAAGTAAATTAATTGATTTATATAGTTGTGTAATTGTTGTATTATTGTTTATTTAATATTTAGCTATATCCCTAACTTATAATTTCCAGATTATAATTTTGTGGAATTGTTAATATTTGCCATTTTCAAACTATTATCATTACCGGTTTAATAATATTCACACCACCGGTATTTTGCTAAACAATTTGTGATTACAACTGATATCGTGTGCCCTGCTGGCTATACATCTAAATTTTTATTATAGTGGCATTTCTTGGCTGTGTGTTGAAAGGTAAGCTCAAACAGCAGATTCTCAACTTCCTTGAATATTTCAAAAGATGTTTACATAATGTAAGATGCACAGTAAAGCCTGGATTACGGTTTTAAATTATTCACAACCTTATAGGGTAGAGAATTGCTCCATGTACAGAAATTGAATGCGTCTGGATATACATAACTGAGGCATGAATGGCTCCTTGGGTTATAGTTACAAACCGCTCTAAATTCATTTCGGGATTTGCACATGGAATCAACGGTAATTGTACAGTTCCAAAATTAATAAACTTGGCCCTTTCTGATTTGAACAGTCGTTTGCTTATACATTTTTGCGTGGAGATATTGTAAATCAGAATGAAATATACATTGTTCATTATAAAAATTAAACATTTTTGCACATTAGAAAATGCTCTATAAATAAAAATGGTATAAATAGTTATAGATATATAGACCAGGGATCTAATGATTTTCCAATGACACTCGTTGATACAGGTATTTAACAACTAACTGCCTTTAAATAAATTTGGTGATAACAATATGTAATAAACAAAATAAGCCAAAGATTAATAGTCTTTTTTTTCTTATAAAATAGTGCATTCGTCGCAGATTTGAACCCTGAAAATCATACGAATAAGCTGAATTCTGCCGAGAATATCAATTTTCTTCTTCTTCTTCTTCTTCGACTTTTCCCATTATGAGTTCTCCGTTTTCGTCCTTCACAGCACTCTATTCTCCCAGTCACCGTCTCTGAGGTCTCTATCTATCATAGCATTTCCGACGTATGTTTTCCATCTTGTATCAGGTCTTCCTTTCCGCCTTCTTCCCGGCGGAGTTTAATATTCTTTTCGGCCACCTATGCTCTGGTATTCTTTGTACATGCCCGTACCACTGCAGGGCTCTGTTTTCTAACTTTTTTGTAATTGAGCATTTTACTTCCATTCTGTTCCATATTTCCTCCGTTTTTATTCTATCCGCTCTTGTGATTTGTAGACATCTTCTCATAAAGTCCAGTTCAACTGTTCTTATTTTATTTCGTATTGTTGTTGTCATTGGCCATACCTCCGCTCCATATAGGGTAATATTCATCACTATGCTTTGAAAGATCCTCTTTTTGTTTTCTTTGGTTAGAGTGTTGTTCCATATCACTCCATAAAGTACTCTTGTGGCTTGTTTTCCCCGTGCTATTTTCATTTCTATATCTTTTATACAAGTACCATCTCGGCTAATGATTGACCCTAAATACTTAAAAGCTTTACAACTCTTAGTAGTCTCTTCTTCTAAACTTAAGTTCAAATCTGCAACCTCGGGTCCAATATATAAGTATTCGGTCTTGCACATATTTATCTTGAGTCCCCAAAGTTCATATTCTTCCTTTAATTTTCTTATCATATATTCCATATTCTCCCTGTCTTATGCAAAAATGACTTGATCATCTGCGAAAAGTAGTGAATGTAATATATTCTCTTGTACTGGTATGCCCATTGTTCCGCATTTTCTATACCATCTTTTTAAAGCCTGATCTACATATATATGTTAAAAAGTGTAGTTGAGAGACCACATCCCTATTTGAGGCCTTTTGTTGCGGTGATTGTTTTTGTTATTTCATTACCTAACTTTATTTGCACTTGTGTTTCTTTATACAGTCTTTGTGTTATATTCACCCATTTCTCTCTAACGCGCAGTCTTCTCATTGCTTCATATCAATTTTGGGATCCTAAAAAAGATGCAAAAAAGTTTACCATTTTTACCCCCGGGCTTCCTCCTAAAACCCATCTCGTAGAGGGATAAAAACTAAATGAATTACATATTTCAGAAACTCCATAATTCCATTTTTATAAAATGTTAAGAAATTAGAAAAAACCTTATTTCATGAAATATTTTAGCAAACCTGTTGTGCTTTTTTAATAAAATCATGAGGTTAATGTGTTTTAATCAGTTTGCATAAAAAAGTGGTGAATTTTAGCTTTATATATGTTTTTTTTTTCTTTTTTACTTTTGTGGATTTTTGGGTTTTTTGAAATATACACATTTTTCAAGGATGTAAAAATAAGAAAACATGTTTTATATAAACATTTATTCAAAAATATGGGCGTACAGAATTATATATCGGTAGTAATCACTATTTGGTTGTATTATTTCATTTGAATCTCAATCGCAAGTTGACAAATTAAAAATTTCCCCGTAAAAGTCCTTAACTTCTTCATTATCTGGTAGATACTTTTCCAGTTTTCTCAAGTCTTGCATCTTCTTGATATTAATAGGAATATGCCCTTCGGTGTATGCTTTGGTATGCTAAACATGGAAATGACCAAAAAATGAGTAAAGAAACGAAACAAAAAATGGAAGATCGTAGAATGCTGAGAAGTCAAGGAAATGTTGACTCACAAGATATAAACAGCATCAATAAAGAAATCTCTAAAGCCATCAGACGGGATATTATAAAATACAACAACGAGAAAATTATAAAAACTATAGAAGACAACAAAAGCATGAAAGCATTGAGGAGAAAAATGAAAAATGGCAAAAAAGAAAAATTCCAAAAATGGAAATATCATCTCAGATAGACCAAGCATATTACATATTATAGTGGAAAGTTTCTATGAAACATTATATAAAAGTCAAGTTATTCCAGAGCTCATCGAACAACCAATACAAAAGGTACATAATTTAGGATCGGAGGATATACCAGATATATCACGAGAGAAAATTCAACATGCACTCAAAAATATGAAAAATAATAGAGCTCCGGGGGAAGATGGTGTAGTCATTGAGACAATTAAACTAGGAGGTCCACTTTTGATGTCCCGAATCCCAACACTTATTAATCTATGTCTGCATAGTAAAAACATTCCAAGTAAATGGAAGAATTCGTTACAATCCTCCTCCACAAAAAGGGGATAAATCAGATCTCGAAAACTATAGGCCAATTAGTTTGCTTAACCACCTATACAAGCTCTTTACTCGAATACTGGCAAACAGATTAGAAGCAAAACTCGATTTCTATCAATCAGAAGAACAGGCATGATTTCGAGCGGGAGACGGAACAAACGACCATTTGCAATGCCTTAAAACTCTAGTTGAAAAGTCTATCGAATATAACAGACCCCTTGCTCTTATCTTTGTCGACTTCCACAAAGCATTTGACACAGTCGAAACAGTTGCTCTCTTAAAAGCACTATCAGAATGCAGAATGGATTACAGGTATGGAAATATTATTCGAAATATATACGAAAATGCGACAACTTTAACCTCCATTGCATGACAGAGAAGATAAAAATTGGCAGGGAGATACCTTGTCGCCAAAACTATTTATAACAGTTATGAAGTACGCATTTAAATGGCTAGAGTGGGAATCAAAGGTTATTAGTATCGATGGAAAGATATTCAATCATCTCAGATATGCCGATGATATTGTTCTCATAACAGACAACTTAGGAGAAGCCAGAGTTATGCTACAACAACTACAGCAAGTAAACCAGAAAGTCGGTTTAAAAATAAACATGGAAAATTTTCCATAGTTTTGTTTTTCCATAAATGGAAAAACAAAAATGATGACCAATCTTGTCCCCAATGAGCTAATAGAAATCGAAAAGTCGCCCATAGAACTTGTGGAAAAATACGTGTATTTGGGTCACGAAATAAGGTTAACGCGAGATAACTAAACATGCGAGCTACTCAGAAGAATAAGTCTGGGTTGGGCTGCATTCGGAAAAATGAGAGACGTATTTAAAACAAATATACCGATCCATTTAAAAAAAAAGCTTTTAACCAGTGCGTTCTACCAGTCCTCACATACGGAGCAGAAACCTTAACTCTCACAAAAACATCAGCCGAAAAATTGAGAAGGACACAACGAAAGATGGAGAGATCAATGCTTGGAATAAGCTTAAGAAATAGAATAAGAAACGAGGAAGTTCGTAGACGAACCGGGGTGGAAGACATTATCGAACATACTACAAGGCAAAAATGGAGATGGGCAGGACATGTTGCAAGAATGAAAGACGACAGTTGGACAAAAAAATTGCTTGAGTGGAGACCACGGGCTGACAAGCGAAGCCGAGGAAGACCCCCAACGCGATGGACCGACGACCTCAAAAGAATCGTGACCAATTGGATAGCAGAGGCGCAAAACAGAAGCAGATGGAAAAGTCTAGAGGAGGCCTATGTTCAACAATGGACAACTCAGGGCTGATTGATGATGATGATGATGAATGTATGCTTTTCTTGTAGGGAAACTAATAACATCCTTGTTGCTATTTCGTTGCCGAAAAGAATGATCTATCAATCTATCTATCTTGTACTCTTTTGTAATAACAATTCCATCGTGATCACTCAAATGAATAAAGTGTCGAAAGTTGGATATTTTCAAAGCAATTTTTTGATCTCTTGGAATATTTCTGCCCAAAGATTCATTGGAGAGCATCGTCTTTTTAAAAAACGTGGGCCACCATCCTTTAAAGTTCAATATGTTATCAGGATTCGGCAAAACTACAGTAAATCGATTTAATCTCTTGTTAGATGTTATGATAAGCTCTACATACTCTTTTAACGTGTAAATCCTGTCCGATTTCCTTTCATCTAAACATCTAAAAATAAGTATCATTAAAATTACGATAATAAAATATTAGATATTGTTTAGCCAGTTAGTAATATTTTAAATCTTTAAGGCTTACTTGCAGTCTGGTCCTTGGTTCACTTCAGACGCCAAGTCTGATTGGTTCACTTACAGTCTCATGATTGGCACACTGTGCGCGGCATGTATACTTTTGACACACACACCAAACCCATACGCAGTAATATTTTTGCCAACAATTTTGCGTACTATTTTTATTTAATAATTTAGAGATAATTCAAATAAATATCGTGGTCCAATAGATCCTTGTACTGTATTGATGTGGCAGCCAAAGTGTTTAGTTACATAAATGTACCCGGTAAACACTGCAACCCCGTAGTTGTATGCCATAAAGCTAAATTGGCTGGATAATTAAATATAATATTTTATATATAAGCAACAATCAAAGCGTAACAATATTCGTACACTAAATCGAATTGCGTTACTAAATTAAAATGATTAAATGCTCTTTATAATGTTATCGTTGACCATTTCTAACCAATTTGCTTGTTAATAAATATGGTGGAACATTTTATTGAGTTGAAGCTACATTCAGTATGAAAATGATAAAATAGCATTAATCAATTAAATTAACTAAATTTTCAAAACAAGTAGCTTTACAATTTCTGCTTTAACCTTAATTATTAGGTTCAAACTATTGTTAATGCAATTTTGTTAATTAATTATTTACAATAGTCTAGAATATCAACACAATTTTTATTTTGTTATACAAATACAACAATTATTTCATTTGCCCATTTGCCCCGACATACCTATGAACTATGTAACTATGTATAATATATATATATATATATATATATATATATATATATATATATATATATTTATAGTATCAGCAATCGGTCAGGAAATAAAACTATTTGTTCAGTCTCAATATTTCGTCACGATTTTGTGACTTCTTCAGGAGAAAACTGTAAATTTATTAGAATAATTGATTATTATAAATGTAAACAAAGTGAATATTTTAATACTTACAACTATAAGAATAAAAATTTAAATTTTTTTAGCATATCTAAATAAATGACATATTTTTTTTGGATTTTATTTAGGAGTTATGGTAACCGCAATATTTTATAGAGTGAATTCCCATTGTACTTTTAGTGGCTTAAACAACGTGTCACTCAACACAAAAGTGTCTGTAACATACGAAAAAACTCTTGTGCCTTAGTGGACCACCACTTGAAGACAGGACATAACTTTGACTTTAATAATGTAAAAATATTGGAACAAGTTGATAATTATAAAAATCGGCTTTTCCTTGAAATGGTACACATTAATAAAACTTCTGAATCTATCAATTATAAGACAGACACCAATCATTTAAGTAATATCTACTGCAACATACTAAACAATATATAATATGATAGATCTTAACATTTAAACACAAACTTAGTAATTCTCTAGTAACTGTACCTATAATTTTATTACATTCCTAAATATCAGTATTGCAATAACTGACTACATACCATCAATTACATTTTATAGATCAATTTATGGTGTTCCTGATTCTTTCTTAATTCTGTGCTGTTAATTCCATCTTTCCACTTTATAATATGGATAATAGTGTCATAGTAATTGTTTATTTTAACCGACTCACTAAAAATTGTACAATGGGAATTCACTCTATAAAATATTGCGGTTACCATAACTCCTAAATAAAATCCAAAAAAATATGTCATTTATTTCTTTCTTTCTCCCCTTCCTTTTACCCTAACAGGGTGTCGGATGTCATTTATTTAGATATGCTAAAAAAATTTAAATTTTTATTCTTATAGTTATAAGTATTAAAATATTCACTTTGTTTACATTTATAATAATCAATTATTCTAATAAATTTACAGTTTTCTCCTGAAGAAGTCACAAAATCGTGACGAAATATTGAGACTGAACAAATAGAGTTTTATTTCCTGACCGATTGCTGATACTATAAATCAATATTTAAAACAGTACGGTCAAAAAATAATTTGAAATATATATATATATATATATATATATATATATATATATATATATATATATATATATATAAATAAAATAAACAAGGAAGTATCAAGAGAAATAAGAAAAAAATCTAAGAAAATACAAAGATGAGAAAATCATCAAAACTATTGAGGAAAATAAGAGTATGAAAATAATGAGACGCAAACTCACAAATGGAAATAAACAAATAGTCAAACTCAAGGATAGAAATGGCAACATCACATCAAACAGAGAACATTTGTTACAAATTGTGGAATCATTCTATGAGACATTATATAGCAACCAATCGACTCTAGATATAGTTGAATATCAGCAGAGGAAGGTTCAAAATCAGGGTTCCGAAGATATCCCAGAAATCTCCTTGGACGAAATTTACAAGGCTCTAAAAAAGATGAAGAATAACAAAGCTCCGGGGGAGGACGGTGTCGTCACGGAAGCGATAAAGATAGGAGGCTCAGTACTGATAACCAAAATTCAAAAGCTCTTTAATCTATGTCTATGGAATCAAAATATCCCAACAAAGTGGAATAATTCAATAACTGTACTCTTACACAAGAAGGGAGATATAGCAGACCTGAAAAGATACAGACCAATCAGTCTCCTTAACCATCTTTATAAATTATACACCCGAATAATAACGAACAGATTAGAGACAAAGCTGGATTTTTACCAACCTCGGGAACAAGCCGGTTTCCGCCCTAATTACGGCACAAATGATCACCTGCAGTGCCTAAAAACCCTGATAGAAAAAACTAACGAATATAACCGTCCCTTGGCATTGATATTTGTAGACTTTAAAAAGGCGTTTGATACAGTGGAATTACCGTCCATCTTAAGAGCACTACAAGATTGCAGGGTCGACCACAGATATTGTAATATAGTTAAAAATATATATGAAAATGCCACAACAACCATAAGTCTACATTCAGCAACTAATAAGATAAAGATAAAAAGGGGAGTCAGGCAAGGTGATACCATGTCACCAAAGCTGTTCATTACCGTTCTTGAGTATGCATTTAAAAGACTAACATGGCAACAGAAAGGAATATCCATCGATGGAGAAAGATTAAACCATCTACGTTTTGCGGACGATATCGTGCTTCTGTCAGATAATCTGGGAGAGATCAAAGACATGCTCCAAGAACTGAATTACATACTACAAGAAACTGGGCTGGAGATAAATTTCGAGAAAACCAAAATGATGACCAATATGGTTCCCAGCGAAGAGATACAGATCAATAACAACAAGGTAGAATTAATCGATAAATACACATACTTGGGTCATGAAATCAGAATAACCAGAGACAACCAAACCTGCGAGCTAAATAGACGAATCACGTTGGGATGGGCGGCATATGGAAGGATGAGAGACATTTTTAAAACAAATACTCCAATTCACCTGAAAAGGAAGGCATTTAACCAATGCATCCTACCAGTCTTGACCTACGGAGCAGAGACCCTAACTTTAACGAAAGCTACTGCCGAAAAACTGAGGGTAACACAAAGGCGAATGGAGAGATCAATGCTGGGTCTGACCTTGAAAGATCGCGTGAGAAATGAGGAGATACGCCGACGAACTGGCGTTGACGATATTATACTGCGAATTAATAAACAAAAGTGGAGGTGGGCTGGACATGTTGCTAGAATGGAAGACGGAAGATGGACGAAGAGATTATTGGAATGGAGACCAAGAGCCGACAAGCGAAGTCGAGGCAGACCACCCACCCGATGGACCGACTACCTAAGGAGAATAGAAACAAACTGGATTGCAGCAGCTAGAGATAGAGAGAACTGGAGACGTTTGGAGGAGGCCTATATCCAACAATGGATGTGAAAACGGGGCTGGATGATGATGATGATGATATATATATATATATATATATATATATATATATATATATATATATATATACATATATACAGTGAAAAGGAGATAATGCTGGGAGATATCCTTTTATCCCCGAGGAAGCAAAATAAAACTCGGGTGCTTCGTTAGATATGCTTTTTAATTAATATTCTAAGCTTTCGTCAATGATTATTGACATCATCAGAGTAAACTACAAATAAATAAGAGAAACAAACAATGAACAGGTGGACACTAAGTATAAAAATAATAAAATTAGTTTATTTGGTGAATTTAATATAAAAATATCTACTTATAACCTAAAAACGCTTAACTTGTTTTACACCAGATTAAAGGATTCTACTCCTAACTTACAATGTTCTAACGTAATATACGGCATCCCATGTGAATGTGGCTTAGTTTATATTGGTCAGACTGGCCAAAGATTAAGCAAAAGATTGGCCCTTCATAAAAGTGATGCAAACTCAAACCACAATCTACAAGTCTTAGTATTCATGTTAATAGCAAAGACCACAGAGTCCTCTATAATGACACATTCATTTTAAATGCATCCAATAGAGATTTTCAACGAAAAATCCTTGAGATGTGTTACATATATAATGCGAAAAATGTCATCAATCACAAGAAGGCTGTAGATAATTTAAGTTCCATCTACACCTTCCTGCTTAAACAAAATATTTCAGGAATTAAAAAATTGTCGCCCAGATATATGAGTGATATAGGTTAGATTTTTAACTATTTTAATTTTCCAATTTTAATTATTTTATTTATTTGATTGTTTTTTGATCATTCTGTAATTTTAATGTTACTTTAGTATTTGTTGTTAACATTTTAGATAATATTTGTCATTTTTACATTTCAAATTATCCCTTTATTTCAAACAAGTTTAGTGACACCGTCGTAAATTGTTAATTACTTTCAGATTGTTTTAAACAACGTGTAACATTCCATTTATTGTGGTTAGTTTTTTTGTATGTAAATAGATCGTTCTTAATTTAATAAAATACATTGTGAACTATGGATACTTCTCATCATGTATCGATAAATTTGTTAAGTATATACACAGATAATACTCTCATTGTTTGCTACCCAAGTCACTGAGTTTTTTGCTATAATTTGGGTAAGTGTTTTATTATTTTTATACTTAGTGTCCACCTGTTCATTGTTTGTTTCTCTTATTTGTTTGTAGTTTACTCTGATAATGTCAATAATCATTGACGAAAGCTCAGACTATTAATTAAAAAGCATATCTAACGAAGCACCCTAGTTTTATTTTGCTTCCTCGGGGATAAAAGGGTATCTCCAAGCATTATCTCCTTTTCACTGAATATTACTAGTACCCGTTATAATCTTTTTGGTTATATCATATTATATATATATATATATATATATATATATATATATATATATATATACATTTTATGATCTGCTTTTTTTGCTTATGATATGATTAAGCTAACTTTTATAAATAACTTAATAATTAATTACTATTTTTATTTCGTGGCTTCTAGTCTTCTTCATCCAGAATAAACAAGGAAAGTAAATATCGTAAACAAAATCTATAAACTTTCAAATACCATTTATTAATTGTACCATAAATCATGTAAAGAAGATCAAATGTTCTTCTAACTTTTATCATATACAAACTTTCTTATCTAGTTGCCAAGAAAAAGAATCTTAAATTTTGTTATCTCATTTTTGAACCAAATTTATTTAATTTTATGTGAAATTTGTTGTAATTATTACTTTTTAAAGAAAAACAAATTATATATATATATATATATATATATATATATATATATATATATATATATATATATATATATATATATATATATATATATATATATACACCGGTATTTAGGCGGTACGCCCTTCCGGTAGGGATCTATGGAGGAGTATCACCGAGCCGCAAGCCCTTATTTCTTGCCGTACTGCTCTCCACCATAGGCCGATCAGACACCAGCATATTTTAGTCTAAGCCGCAGATTATTTTAGAATTTTAAACTAATGCATTAGCCTTTTTGTTTTCTGTACACCGAGCTGGGGATCAAACTCATATCCAGTGAACCACTCGCAGTGAAGCGAATGAGAACCTGCCGCCCAGCCCGCTTGGCTATCTGACCGACAAATTTTATGTTAATTTTACTTTCATATTAATTTATTCTGATGGGTGAATTCTACTTTTTAAAACAGTAATTTTATAACTCAAAGAATTTGTGGATAAATACTTTATTTCCCAATAATAACAAATTTATATGGCTTTCAAAAACAAATCTGGTATGCAATACAAACACAACTCTTGTGTCACAAATATTTTGACTGAACTTTAATGTAGGCATTGCGACGTTTTCCGACGGATACCTATTCTCCTTGACTGTGTTATTACAAACTGTTTAAGGTCTTCAACATACGTGTTATTCTGATTCTGCAAATCTGCTTTCTCCTTTCACAACGTTTCAAAACAGTACTCGTTCAGATTCACTCCACTAATCAAATCTCAGACTCGTTCAAAATAAGACCAGCAATCTTTAGGCCCAAGGATTTTCTCCTCGACTTGGTGCCTCGTGAAAATTTTATATAATGCTTGTTTTCTTTATTAACAGAAACTGAAACCTCTGCGGACACAAGAAGTTTGGAATTCTCGACTTTGTCTCTTTTCGACTTTCACGATTCTGCTATTACCAAATTAACCACACAAAAACACAACTTGTAATACACTGCTTTCAACTGGACTGCTTGTTCTGGATGGTAATAACACAATGATCAAAACTTTCTCGATATTGTATTCAACTTAGTTTTTCCCAACTTTCTAGGAGACAATCAGAATAAAAATTCTTTTTTATTTACTAACACAAAACCTTATCTCGAAATAAAACATTAAAAGTTTCTCCAACTAATCGATTCTTTGAATTTTTTATCTAAAACAAGTGTTATCTCTGATAATACCAAACGGTTGGTTTATTTAAGCCCCAAATTTCCAGGACCTATTATTTAAAACGTCCGGGTCTAGTTACTTATAAGGTTCTAAACAGTATTTAGCCAACTTTCTAATGTTTATCAGTACAAATTGTTCTTATAACTTAAATCACCATAAAAGTCCACTCTTCTTCGAACACTTCTTAATGCTAAATTAATATATTTACAAATTTATCATATACGTGGTATTGAAAATTTATAGTCCCGTGGTCTTTTTCATAAAAATTTATTTTATTTTTGTTAAAGCCCCCAGATAGTACTACACTGATCACTGACCAATTCATTACTGCTACTGGGAACAAAGGACGGTTCATTTATAGCGTCGGTGGTGACGTGGTTTCAGTGTAGGTTGGCGTGGAGGTTAGCGTGGGGATTGGCGCGGGAGTTTTCACTAGGTTCCTCCCATGTGTATCTATGTATGTTCTAATGCTGAAATCTTGTGTTGGTTATGGCCAACTCGTATTGTCGATATATTTCAATTAGCCGACTTCCATTGTCGGTTCTTATTTCTTCTTTACCAAATCATCCCACTATATCCTCATCTTCCTTTCCTATGTGGTTATTAAAATTTCCAATTAGAAGTATGTATATCTTTTAGTGTGTTGAACAATTTTTTCTTTTCTCTTATGGTGGCATTGCCATATATTATATAATCTTGTATGTGTTTTCTCAATTTATCTTTAGTTAATATTGGTGCTCCTTTTGCTGTTCTTTCATGTTTGCAGACTCGGCTCTATATGTGTGTATATTTCCCTATAGTTTCCTCTCCGTGACCCTTTTTTTGTTTCACTCTTTAGATTTCTGGGAGCGTTTCATTTTGTTTCGTTGCGATTCCTTTTGTTCCATATTTTTATTCACATCGCCTTTTTTTTCGGAAACAAGTCTTATATTCGTGTTAGCAAAGCTGTGTTGGATTGTTTGTTGCATAATGATTTTTTCCAAGTATCGGGTTAGCAGGCCCAGCGCCTCAAACACCATTCTTCGGAGGACAATTTTTCCTGCTCGTTAATCAAAATCATTTCCATATTCAGTCTACGGTCGATATCGGTAAATCTATCCAGGTACTGAGGATCCATTCTGGGTAGGAGGGTGAATGATAGGTTTGGATATGAAGTCAGGATAGGACAATGATTTTCCCTGTATGGTATTAGGAGATAAACTAAGGTTCTTGTATTGCAGACGCGCATCCCTGTAGTAGATCTGTCACCTAACGAAATCATAGATGAATATCTACCCGCTATTGAAAAAACAATGTATCTATTTGTTTAACAAAACACAATAAAAAAACACTTGGTATAATAATATGTATAATAGCCTAAGATCCCACTGCAGGATCACTACGTTCAAAACGTAGTTAATCAAACATTTTACATACATTTAAACTTAGAAAAAAATATTGATAATAGGTTGCCAGTTAAAACGTGGCCACAAATATTTTTAAATCGATCAATGATAATTAACTTTTAAAGAACAATTTTAATTTGTTGATCTATTTAAAAAAAAAATACGCTGCTCTTGACGTATATATTTTTTTTATCGTATATAAGCAGCGTATTTTATAAAATTTTTGTTCAAAATTAATTACTAATAAATGAATTAAAAATATTTTTAGCTACTTTTTGACTGTAGCATTATCCAATGTATTCTCTTAATTTTAAATGTATGTAAGAATGTGAATTTGATTATCTACGTTATGAACGTAGTGATCCTGCAGTGGGATCTTGTACTATAACTGTTTAAATCAAATTTAATATAACCTTAAAAACAAAAACATTTTTCCACAAACCACTTTCTTAACTACGACAAAAAAACTTTAAAAATCAAACTTTCATGTTAAATTGAAAACAAAATTATTTTAACGTATACCTAGTCTAAAAGATCATTTAACATAAAAAATGATCACTTTCCCGTTTTCTTTTTTATATAACACCTGGTGTTTCCTTAAAATTTTAACCGTAACCCTAAAAACTTATTGCTATATGTATTCTTAAGATCTCGTAAATTAGAATTCTTAACTCGAAACTCCTACATATTTTGCGGAATAGGTTTTACTTTAATATGAATCCACAGGGAAAATACTTGGATGGAAAATTTAAGAGTTACTGTAATCCAACAAGAATGTTGGTGAATATAGTTATAAGTAAATTACGAAATATTTTAAAACAATATAAAAATATAGTTATAATAAAAAATTATTTGATAATAAATAATATCTAATAGTCTGGGGGCCAAACTAGGCCACCGTGGCTTTTCCAATTCTGATGAATCCACCCAAATTTTTTTTATGTAGTTTTGGCTACTGATTAATAATTTTGAGGGTGGATTTCAATATAAGTGGCCAAACAATTGTTCAAACAATTCAAACAATTTAATTTACTAACTCTTTTAATTTTAACTCATAATATTTCGTTTTCTTTCTACACAAAGCTTTAAGTTTTCCTCAAATTATTCTATATTCTGGTTTTTTACAATCTCTATCATCTGTTAGTAATTATTGTATGGACATCTTCTTTTCTTTTGCTATCGCTTGACACTTTTTGTCAAACCAATCTTTGTTTTTATTTCGTTTGAAATTCCCCTTAAAATTTTCTCGCTAGCTTCTCCTACAGCAGATTTAATTTGTTTCCAGGCTTGCTCTAGTTGTAAAATTTGGTCACATTGTTGGAGAATTTAATTTATTTTTTATTCATATTTATTTTTTACTTCCTCTTTAAGTTTTTCAATATTGTACTTTCTAGACATTTTATCATTCGTTTTCACTTTTTCTACCTGCCTCCCGTACATGTGACTTTATTGATGTAATTGAAACAATTGATTTCAACTCTTACCATACCTTTTAAATGGTATTCATATATTGAATATATGGACAATCATATGATCTATCTGGTTTACGTCCTTCTATCTGGATGACACACATATTTTTGTATATCTCTTTTCGTTTTAGTTGTGTGTTTCTGATCACCATATTTTTTTAAGTCTTTAACTATTATTATTTGATACTTTATGTTTACTGTGGTTAACAGTTACTGCAGTGTACAGTTCTCTCAAATAATTGCAAAATATATTGTTCCGATACTTCCTTTATGTTATTCTCGTCTGTAATTATTTCTCCTTTGTAATGAATGTTCTAGCTCTCTTGTAACAGGTGTTCTAGCCTATAAAAGCTAACATAAAACAATCTAAAACTTTGGGATTGGCTTTATGAACGCATTTGGAATCGCTCTATTGCAGTATAAATCATTTATTAACTCTTTACTAATTTTTCTTTCTAATTTTTCGTACTAATCGTTTATACAGATATGTTCTTTTGGAAGAATAAAAAAAGAACCCTATATTGATATTCAAAGACTAGTGTTGAAACAACTAATATTGTTTGGAGATAAACAGGTGAATAAGTGACAAAGTGACATTTTTCATGATTGATAGTCTCCGTAATAATTTATTATATAAAATTTGCTTTGATAGAGAAACCATTATTGCGACCTCGGTTAGCTGAAAAGTATGACTGTTAAAATAATTTCTTATATTCTACTAGGCAGCATTTTTTTGAGTCGTAGCTTTTTAAAAAAGTGTTTTAATAATGTTTTGTACCACTATATCGTTGTTATAAAATGTATGTATTAATTTACAATTTTACTCTTTTACAGGAATATGGCTTTCGCTGGCGTATTTACACCGATGTAGGGTAGATACTGATAAAATTTGAAATTACCACTTCACAAACGAAGGATAAACATCTAGTTATGCAATATTTGTTAACAGACAGATCCTAATTCAATATTTAGTACACTATACAAATGCTGACTGCATAAATTAGTTGTGCCTTCTGAAGCAGTGTGAAAACCAATATTACATTATGGATTTATGTGCGACAGTCAGTGAACGCTAGATATTACAATTAAGTGACAACATGAATATAGGACTGTTTGTTGGGTTGCTGTTGTGGAGTAACAATGGATACGCTGGGTTACCACCTGTAATTAGAATAGGTGAGTTTGTTGTAAACTGCATGCTGTTTAGTTTTACACCATTTTTCTTTTTAGTATATATAAAAATGACATATTTGACATATATTTCCAATAACATTTAAAAATATAAACTTTAGGGAATATTCAAATCATGAATGTGTTGCTTGTGTGAGTCCATTTCAAAAGGTAAAAGAAATAATAAATTAGACTTACAATCAATTTAATTTAACTATCCAGACGACCGTTTCGCTTTCTACAATATGCAAAGCATCTTCAGGTCTCGATACAAAGTTAAATAAATGATGCCGGTACTCTATTAATTGATGGTTGAAAGAACATGGTTCAAACTATCCTGTATTGTTGATTGTCCAATTTACCTCTAATTTACCTCTAATTTACCTCTAATTTACCTCCAATTTACCTCTAATAGATAACATAAAAACTCATTGTCTCCAAGTAAGAGATGTAGTGCATTCAAGTCCTTTCCCCTTTTTTAAAATTAATGTTTGTTTCGTCCCCCTGTAAAGTGTTTTTTGTGTGTTTTCTGTGTGTCTTAAATTGTCCCTAATTTTAACTTTAAATACTTGACTTTACAATCATTTGCCATATATTTCAATAGAACTTTATCAAAGAAATTTGATAAATACGAGCTGAAAGTATTGCACACCCACACAATTTGTACATCTAATCTCATTCATTGTCTTACAACTGTCACCTTCATAAAATAAAATATCAATAAATAACACACATTTAATTAATATATCTCTAGAATAAATATAAATAACTTTTAAATAACTCAATGGTATAGAACATTACTTTCATCTAACAAACAATCACATTACACCTATCTCTACTTCATTGGATAAAATCTGTCTCCTCAAGAACTTCCCCGTTTACTGTCAAACAATTGCAACAGCAGACTTAATAATGTTCTGAAGCTATTTTCTCGTGGCATTTTAAATTAATTAATATTTAAATGGGAATAAGCCACAATTAAAGGTTAAAATACATTTATTGACGTTTCAATTTCCACTTCGGAAATCGTTCTCAAAATACAAACATTAGTAAATTAAAAACAAATTTTGTTTTTGTTACTTAGTGAAAAATTCTTCTAATAATTTAATTTTATCTGACTCATCTATATTGACAATTCAGACATACATTATACATTTTAAAGTAGACGACTTTAAAATGATATTGCCAATATTGTTGAGTTGCTTTCCTGGGACGACTTTACTTATAAGATAGTTCATTCGATTACATGAAATCAACTTTAACGTGAGAATATCCGTCAGAAAAAATTATAACATGTAATTCGTCTTTAAAAAGACAAATACATGCCATGATGACAGTAAAATTCTCCCGTTAGTGATTCCATAGTAAATTATGAGGGAAAAACCAGGAAAAAACCTCATAATACTATCCCGACATGGTAAGTATTTGATCTTGCATTTAGTTTACCTTCAATAAATACCAAATTCCGATTTTATATGTTTGTTATTTAAAAAATATAAATGATGTATTCTCCATATGTTACTGACTTACCAATACTGGTATTTTCCTTTTAATAACTTCCTCTTTCAATATGGGTAACCAGATCCTACTACATTCTGCCGAGGAATTCGCGACGCAATTGGTCTCATTTAGCATAATTAGAGCCGCTTTTTTGATTTTTCTCTTTTTACCATCAGTTTCTTTTAGGACTATATTTGAATCATTCCATTGAACCCTATGTTCATTATCCCATGCATGTTTACATATTTGAGATCTATCAAATTCTCTATTTTTAATATAGGATTGACGTTCACTTATTCTAACATTTAATGGCCTTGATGTTTCACCTAAATAAAACTGATCGCATTCACAAGGTATTTTATAAATGCAATTCTTTGTCCTTTCTTGTTCATTGTTAGGTTTGGTTTTGGACAAAATAGATCTCAACGTGTTTGTTGTTTTGAATGTTGTTGAAATGTTGAATTTATTTCCTATCCTTTTAAGCTTTTCCGATAATCCTTTTATGTATGGTATTGTTATTTTCCTCGTATTATTCCTTGTATATGCTGTAGGATCTCGTTCTAAGTTGTTTTGTTCTATTCGATCGATTGTTGAAAATTCCTTATTTATAAACGATAAAGGATAATCATTTTTTAATAAAACAGTTGTTAACAAATGTTTCTCCTCCAAGAACGAATTTTCGTTAGAACAAGTAATTTTGGAAATTGAAACGTCAATAAATGTATTTTAACCTTTAATTGTGGCTTATTCCCATTTAAATATTAATTAGCAGACTTAAGTTCTCCAATCAACAATACAGGATAGTCTGAACCATGTTCTTTCAACCATCAATTAATAGAGTACCGGCATCATTTATTTAACTTTGTATCGAGACCAATAAAATTGAGATCAAGAAAGGGGTACGACAGGGCTGTATCTTGTCTCCTATTGTCTTTAATATATACTCAGAAGAAGTATTTAAGACAGCGCTGGAGGAAAGCACAGAAGGCATAAAGATAAATGGAGAAATAATTAATAACATAAGGTATGCTGATGACACTGTTATTCTAGCAAGTAGCATGGAGGAACTGAGTTGCCTAATGAGTAAGATACAAAAAACAAGTGCACAATACGGACTCAGACTAAATATCACAAAAACCAAATGGATGTTAGTAAGCAAAACCCAACAACTACCACAGCAACTGATATTAGACAATGAAAGAATTGAACACGTGGATTCGTACATCTACTTGGGAACAACAGTTAACTCAAATTGGGATCAAGCGAAAGAAATACGTATAAGAGTAGAAAAGGCAAGAGCATCGTTCACTAGCATGAAGCAAATTTTCACCTCTAAAAGCCTCACCCTACCTCTCAAAATTCGACTTCTGAAATGTTATGTATTCCCGGTTTTGTTATATGGAATGGAGGCGTGGACAATGACCGCAACATTGATGAAAAAAGTAGAAGCCTTCGAAATGTGGGCTTACCGATGTATATTACGTATATCCTGGACTGAGCACGTGACCAACGAAGAGGTACTACGCCGGATAGGTAAAGAGAGAGAGGTAGGAATAAGTATAAAGAAAAGAAAGTTGGAATACTTGGGTCACGTTATGAGACATAATAAATATAGAGTACTACAACTGATCGTTCAAGGGAAAATAGACAGCAGAAGGGGTCCAGGGAGGAGAAGACACTCGTGGCTCCAAAACTTGCGGCAATGGTTCGGATTATCATCTGCTGAACTATTCAGATCTGCCGTAAACAAAGTCAGAATAGCCATGTTGATTGCCAACGTTCGGAACGGACAAGGCACATGAAGAAGAAGAAAGAATCGAGACCTGAAGATGCTTTGCATATTGTAGAAAGCGAAACCGGTAGTCTGGATAGTTAAATTAAATTGATTGTAAGTCTAATTTATTATTTCTTTTTACCTTTTATATATAATATTATACAGTGCTAGTCAAAAGTCCCCCCTTCCCCGTATCTTTTGAACGGTTATACTTATAATAGTGAAATTTGGAGGGATTTAATAAACAGATGAACGCTTCTTAACTAGTCATAATAAGTGACGTAATAGTGACAGATGACATTACAGTGCCAATGTGACAGATAATTTTATATACCTCGTATGAAAGGTATTGAAAATACTTATTAAACAATACTAATTTTATTTGCGTTTAAGCTCATTTTGAAAAATATATTAAATAAATAATAAAGTGGTAATTTCGCCTTTAATTAATTAATTAAAAAAAATCAGCCTCTGGTTACTTGTTGACCAGTTGATGTTTTCCCATTCTCTAATTGTTTTTAAGTCAACGTCAACTTTTTTGACAATTAACTAGAGGCGAACGATAGAATATTTAATAACTAAAAGCAAAACTACAATTATTTTAATATACCTATTCAATCATACTAATTTTGTTTGGATTTAAGATGATTTTGACGAATAAATTAAATAAATATTAAAATTCTAGTTTGTTGTGTAGTTTATAAAAAATTGGCGTTTGTTAATTCTCCAGTTGTTTTTAGTTTGCAAAAGCGTTTATAGCTCAATATTTAGTTTTTGTTTCTGCTTAGTTCAGTCAATTCTCTAGATTGTTAGCGGCGTTACTCAGTAAACAAAACTTTAAACCTGATACAAAATATTGATTGACCTTAGGTAATTTAATAAGTTTTTTACGTGACAATTTTCTCCTAATAAATCTGGTAGAGTATTAGGTATATTGTTTATTGAACGTTCTCTATGGTATTTTCGACACTAAATTAACAAATGGACGATGGTAAGAGGCGTAGCTCATAGGTCGCACAGGGACCGTTCACTGACCGAAAGTAAATGAGAGTGTGTGATCTTAGTGTGTCCTACACGTAGGCGCATTAGAACCGTTTAAATAAATCGTGTACTAGCACTGTTTCTCACTGTCGTATATCTGGTTTTAGCGATCTTAATTTAGATTGCGATAGAAACCATTCACGCTGTTACTGACCAATCATTTTTGTTTAAAAAACGTTTTGAGATCTTTACATACACTCTCACGCACTAATTCAGATTCCGCACGCACTTGTTGCTGCATCACGAGCACTACTTTCTGCCTCTTCATTGCCGATAATTCCTATATGCGATGGGATCCATATAAAGTTAAGAATTATGTGGTTCTCTTGGACGATTTGTAGCTCAGTTTTTATTAGTTGGTCCAAGGGCTGTTTAGGATACAGATGCTGTATTGCAAGAAGAGAGCTGAGCGAGTCGGTGAGAAACAGAGGTTTTGAAATTCTTGAGAGGTTTGCATGTCTTAGGGCACGGTAGAAAGCAAACAGTTCAGCGGTGAAAACATTTAAGCTAGGCGGTAGTTTAAATTTGAAAGTAGACGTTGGAGTAAAAAATGCACAACCAATGCTATCATTAGATTTAGAGGCATCGGTAAAGATGTTTGTGCAGTTAAGGTAGTCTCGTTCAAGAATATCGTTTAGTTTATTTTTGATTAGTATGTTGTTAATGCATTTTTTTAAAAACTTTATTAAATAGGTGGTTTCGCAGAAGAGTGGACTTTTATAGTGATTTAGTTTCTAAGAACAATTTATGCAGAAAAGCATTTCCGGTTATTTAAAAAGTTACTTAATACTGTTTAAAATTTTGAAAAAAAATATTATACACATGCTTTTAAGTCATATACGAATCATACCAATCAAAATAAGTCAGATAGGGCGTTTATTTTTACAAATACGGACTTGACTGTAAACACATAATAAATGTTATTGAGATTATATTCTATAAATTTAGAGAAAAACCAAGTGGGTAAATACGCTTGATTTCTTAAAAATTAAAGTAGGGATTTTCGGAAATAGACAGGAGAAAAGAATGTGTATAATTAGCCATGGAAACCAGAGAAGGGAATAGGATAGTCGATGTTAAAATTGAACGAGAAAATTTCGAGCATTGTGATTTTCCCAGCCAGAAAGTCCAGTTCGAAAACAGTGTGTTAAAAGATAAGTACAAGTTGTGTTGTTTTGTGGGTTACGTTGGTGATTGCAGAATAGTGGAAGGAGAATCGAGACCAAGTCGAGAATTCCAAAGCCCTTGTGTCCGAAGAGATTCCAAATTCTGTGAGTAAAGAAAAGAAAAATTATATAAGATTTGCACACCCAGTCGAGGCCAAAAAACTTTTGGGCTGAAAGAGTGCCATTGTTATTTCGAAACGAGTCGGAGTTTTGTTTTGTGGAGAAAACCTGAACGAGTGCTGTTTTTTTTGTAACAGCAAAAAAAGGAAGAGAGGAAGGAGAATTTGAGCAGCATTTTGGCAGCACAATCATTAGAATCAATAGGTGTTCGTCGGTAAACATCGGGTTACATAAAAGGTCAGTCAAATTACTTGTGACATAATAGTTGTTTTTATACTATATATATTTTGAATACATATATATTTTGTGAAACCCATATCAAGTCGCAGTTATTGGAACATAAATTCTTTATCCATAAATTCTTAGAGTTAAAAATTAATTGATTTAAAAAGTAAAGTTTCACAGGTAAAAATTAAATATATATATATATATATATATATATGTATATATATATATATATATATATATATATATATATATATATACACCGTATAACTTAGCACTCACTACACAATAAACATAAAGTTACATTCGCAAGAATGTCAAGAATTATTTTCCACTTGACTCGACAGCTGCAAGTTGCAATCGGTAATACGGTAACAGCTTGTTGATTCTACACATAGGCGTGCCTGGCTGTGAGTTTCTGATTCAGAAAATTAAACATTTATTGTTATATTAACAAAAAAATTTATTGCAAAATATAATAGATAACAATTATGTTCCGAATAACACATCATTCAAATGTCCACCGCGACTACGTTTGCAGGAGCGAATCCGATGAACCACAATTTTCGGCCACTTTATGCAAAATATCCGCATTAATCACACAAATGGTGTGCTCTATGTTTCTCTTCAAGTCTTCAATAGATTGTGATTTGTTCACACAGTCCAATGACTTAACATATCTTCATGAAAAATAATCCAACGGTGTTAAATCACAGCTTCTTTGAGGCCAAGCATCTGGTCGAAGTTGCTGAATTCTCCTGGGATCTCTGGCATCAAGAGAAATCAATATTTCCGGGAACTTTT
Source organism: Diabrotica undecimpunctata (assembly GCF_040954645.1). Lineage (NCBI taxonomy): Eukaryota > Metazoa > Arthropoda > Insecta > Coleoptera > Chrysomelidae > Diabrotica > Diabrotica undecimpunctata. The sequence continues at coordinate 19,479,516 of NC_092809.1, read as the reverse complement.
CCTTCAATAAATCAATGGTTGGGGCAGTAGTGTCACTGTCCTGTTGGAAAAACATGCCATCCAAATCCTTCATCCAACTGAGGCCACAAGAAATCCGTTATCATCGTTCGATACCTTTCACCGTTGACTGTTACACCATGTTCGAAAAAATAAGGTCCGATGATGCCACCATGCTATAAACCGCACCAGACAGTGACTTTTTCGGGATGCAAATGGCTTTTCAAGAATCTCATGTGGATTATTTTTACTCCAAAAACGACAATTTTGCCGTTTAATAATTTTTTCGAAATCTATAGAAAAAGCTGTGAAAAAACTATGTATATTAAATTCTAATTAAAAAAATAATAGATATACTTGGAAAAACAATAGATTACCCTTTAGTCAAAAAGATGTGATTTCATATAAAGTTCATATATAAATATATTCAGTTTCGTCCTATAAGCCTACTCCCAATAATGTCGAAAGTATTAGAAAGACTACTTACTTACTTACTCACTCCGTGGCGTTACAACCCTTCGTGGGTTTTAGCCGACTCGACAACATCCCTCCACTATTTTCTGTCTTGAGCAACCTCCATCCAATTCTCCACGCTCATAGTGCTTAGGTCTCCTGCTATATTATCACGCCACCGGAGACGAGGGCGTCCGCGTGGTCTCCTTCCAGTTGAGACTTCCTCCCTCACCAGTCTTACTGTTCGTTCGTTAGAATGTCTTCTGATGGTAGAGCGGCCCATTGGAATCTTCTGGACTTCATTTCTTTTATGATGTTGGCGTCTGGGTAAAGTTCTTCGAGCTCTTTGTTAGTTCTTATCCTATATTGTCCTGATGCTTCATCCAGCACAGGGCCAAAGATCTTCCTTGGGATTTTTCTTTCCCAAACACATAGTCTATCTTCGTTTGCCTTTGTTATCGTCCACGTTTCGCTTCCATACATCAGAACGGGTCGTATGATTGTTTTATAAACCTATATCTTCGTACGTCTTGTTAGTTGTTTTGGTTTTATAAGGTTTTGGAGGGCAAAAAGACATCTGTTGCCGTCCTGGATCCTGTTGATTATTCCTTGTGATCCGTTATTGTCTTCAGTTATTGTTGTTCCAAGATACTTGAATTCTCTAACGCGCCAAGTTAAAATCATCGATGATGATGTTCTGACCGATTCTGTCTCTGCTTTGGATATTGCGGCTCATATACATATTATATTCCATCTTGTTTTCGTTGATTTGGAGCCCCATCTTCTCTGCTTTCTTCTTGAACCTTACGAAAGTCTCCTTCATCCTTAATCGTGTGTTTCCTATTACATCGATATCGTCTGCAAATGCCAGTAGTAAGTTTGGCCCTTCTCGATGAAATACTGTATTCGGTTTTTCGATTCTTGCACTTCTGATTATGTGTTCCAGAGCTAAGTTGAAGAGTTGTGGTGAAAGTGCATCTCCCTGTTTTAGTCCATTGTTTAATTCAAATGTCTCCGAGTATTGTTGTTCAACTCTCACCTTACATCGTAACAGTTCCATACACATCCGTATCAACCTGATTAGTTTTTTTTGGAAAGTTTTTGTTCCTGCATCGCTGTCCACAGTCTGGCCCTGCATACTCTATTAAATGCTTATTTAAAATCTATGAACATCTGATGAAGCTCACGATCAAACTCCCAGCATTTTTCTATTATCTGTTTTACTGTGAATATCTGGTCAATGGTAGAGCGGCCCGGTCTAAATCCACATTGATAATCTCCAACGATTCCTTCGGTGTATGTTTTGGTCCTTTCTAGCATGTTGTTTGCAAGGATTTTGTAGGTGGTGTTTAAGAGTGTTATTCCCCGGTAGTTAGTACATTTCTTTTTGTTTCCTTTTTTGTGTATTGGTACAATAACCTCTTCTTTCCATTCATCTGGCATTGTTTTTTCTCGCCAAATGTCTTAAATTAGCTTGTATATAGAACTGTACAACGCTTCTCCTCCATGTTTTAAGCACTCTGCGGGTATACAATCGCTACCTGGTGTCTTATTATTTTTAAGTTTTTTAATTGCCTGTATTACTTCTTCGTATGTCGGGTATTGGTCTTCTATATCAGCTGTATATACCTCCATGTTTGATGTATTTCTTCTAGATTGGTCGTTCAATAGTTGATAGAAGTATTCCTTTCAGGTTTTTATGATTTCCTTGTCATCAGCGATGAGCTGCCCGCTGTTGTTTTAAAGAAAGTTCCCTGTTCTTGCTTGGTACTCGGTTTTGATATCTGAAACTCCTTTAAAGAACTGTCTCGCTTGTTTGTTCTTTCTTTTTCTTCTATCTCTCTGATTATTTGTTCCTGATACTCCCTTTTCTTCCTTTTCATTAGTTTTCTTGTCTCTGTTCTTGTTTGTCTAAACATTTCATTGCTGTTGTGCGAGGGGTTTTGTAGAATGTTCTTTCTAGCCATATTTCTTGCTGTTATGGAGTTCAGGCGTTCATCGAACCATTTTTTTGTTGTTTTCTTTTTGTATCCTAGTATTTCAGCTAATACGCTTGTCAGAGCTAATTTTATATTTGTCCAAGCTGAGTCTATGTTGTTATAGTCTTCTGTCTGTGTTAGGGCGATTTTTTATAGCCTTTTGAAATTTCTGTTCTGTCTCCTTATTACGTAGAACTTCAGTATTCCATAATTGTGTTGGTGTATTCTTGTGTGTTTTTTTGGACGCTGTTCTTGTCCTTATCTTCGCTTTTAACAAAAAATTAGAAATACTACTATTACATAAAATCGAGCAAGTTATTCCCATAAACAAAATTATACCATAACACCAATTCGGATTTAGATGTGAACACTCAACCATCCAACACTGCCACAGAATAGTAAATATAATTTAAACAACTCTGGAGTTTTCTTTTCTCTTTTTTAAAATTTCTTTATTAATTGAATTTTTTTGATCAAACTTCAGTTATTAATTGAGTTTTGTTTTGTTTGGTTGTTTTTTCCAAACCTATTTACTAAATACTATTTTTCTTTTTATTATTTATATTGTAAATAATGATTTGTAATTTCCGCTCAATTTCAAGTTGGTAATACAGTTGGTAATACTCAAAATTCATAAACAGCATTTTTTAAGACATTAGTTTGAAAGTTGTTTTTTGTATTTTCCTCAAACTATTTAAACAATAATTGTCCTCCCACTTTCTCTCTTTCTGCTCGTGAAATGTGACTGAAATCAAGTTTGCAACGACGATTGTTTTAACATGTCGTCTTTCATTTTGTGTTTTAAATTTTTAACGTATGTATTAATTGTCAAAGTGTCTTTTAAACAGTATCATTTTTAAAGTTAGTTGCAATTGCAGTACATATCATGTTATTTAACGTTGTTGTTTATGCCACGAATCTTACATGCGGGTAAGTTTTTTTATAGCTTTTTTATTGAATCATTCAAATTGTTACAACATAGTAATTTTCTTTGTAGACCTTGATAAAGGTGGCAAAAAACCACCGAAAGCTTGGATTCAGAATAAATAGTACGCCTTAGCAAAGCTCTATTTTTTATTGACTACCACACCCAAAAAGAAAAAAGTATTTACATATTTTTTCTGCACGTGCAATGAGACAATACCTCTAAATAATAATGTGGGTCATTTTTATCCGGGAAAATATGTTGATACAGTGTTAAATTGATGAACATTGTTTTCCACACATATTTAAACAAAGTTTTAATAGACAAATTTGCTATAAAACAAGCAAAGTTGTCGACAACGATTAATAGAAAGCTCTCTGACATATTTGTCAAGTGTAGTTTATGCCGTGACCGATGTCACGTATTAAAGTCGTTAAAAAGTTCCATTATCTTTATTAAAAAAGTTCTAGTTTGGTGTTAAAAAATTAAAAACTGTATAAAATAATATCATAACAAGTAATAAATCATTTCACATAAAATATTAAATACGTATTTCGACAGTTTAGGGGAAACATATTTAAACTTTTTGTTAAACTTTAATCGGTAACGTGCAGTCAGTGAAAGGATGGCGACATTCTTTAGATGTAATTACTTGTTTGTATTTAACATGTAATATATACAGAAACTGGTCGCCTACAAAAAGCCCAAAGAGCAGAACAAACAACTGCCCTGCACAAAACACAGGACCAACCTATCAATTCTCGAAGAACTTTATGTAAAAGACGATTATTAAAAAACGTAAACGGAGCATGCCTTATTTACTTCGGCCACATAGCTAAAAAAACAGGGACCATGAAACTATTGAGAGTAGAAGAAGAGCTAAAAGGCCAAAGACCAAGAGGAAGATCTCCAACACGATTGGCAGACCAAATGAAGACTCTGGTGGGAAAATCTCTATATAAAGCCGTCTATATAGCACAGGATCGCAGCCAATGGAGGCAGCAACCCAATAATATTTAGAGTGTCACCACGCCCTGACAAGGGTTCAAGGAATGAGGAGGAAGACTCTTATCTTTATTTTGAGATTAGAGTCTTATTTGCTGTTTAAAGAAACTTATAATGGGTTATCAATTTGGATGTACATTGTAAAAAAACAATGAAAATTCAGTTTTATTTAAGAAAAGAACCATTCTTTACAATTATTTCTTAAAGATAAATGCAGTTAAGATGGTCCATTCTGAAGTTTCAATTCTCGATGATGTGTTTGAGCATTTCGATTGGTATTTGACCAATGACTCGAGTAATATTAGTTTCCAATACCAATACCTGAATCGTAGCTGGTTTATTCATGTAAACTTTGGATTTTACGTAGCCTCAAATAAAAAAAAACTACAGGTGTGATGTTACCAGATTTAGGCGGCCAATTCACTAGTCCTAAGAGTGAAATACATGCTTTCACGATTTGTGTGACAAGTGGTGCCATCTTGTTGAAACCAAATGTCGTTTTGTTTAAGCCACAAATGGGCCTCATTGGAAAACAACATTTTGTTTGAAAAAGTGGACCTTCTGCAAGCTTATCAAGAGTCCATCGACTGAAAAGTTGACAACTTGAAAAGTCGATCGGCTTCAGATCTTGCACTAATTAAATTTTATATAATTTTAAACTAAGATCCTTCGCAAAATACGCCAAATTGTTGCATAGAACAAGCCAAGCTCTTGAGAACAGCGACGAATAGATTCTTCATTATTTTCGCGTATGCTCTTCGATACCAACTCTATATTTTCGTTAGTAGGTGATGAATGTGGTCTATTTGGTCTCCTGTTATCCAATAATGAAAACTGGGTTTCAAACTTACTGAGTTGTGCGGTCAATTTGTGCGGTCGGTACGCCGAGTATGTGGACCATAAGTTTCTCTAAGTGCACGAAATACATTCCTCGTAGAACGCCCATTTCCGCAATTCAGCTGAATTAAATAGGCTTGTCTGCTAATTACTATATATTTGGTTTTTGCTATGTTAATGTTAAGTCACACTCCGTTATGCAATATTCGCTAAATCTTGCAGCTCCTCTATATTATCTACTATTGCGGTCACATCGTTAGCATATTTTAGGTTAATAATAGGAAGACCATTAGTTTTGATACTTTATTCGTTGTGCAAGCAGAAAATCACAACGTTGGTCCAGAAAAAGTGCTTTTTGGAACAAAAATTAAGCTTAGGAGCTTTTTTTTAAATTGTCCGAAACAACTACACTGTATAAAATTAAATTGATCTAAAACTGATTAGTTTTCACTGAAACAATTATATTAATGGCTCATAGTAAACAACTTGGAAAGCTCCATCCATTATTCCTAGCTTTGAATAGTGTTCATATGAGTTGATTGCAACTCTATATGTAGTAAAAGCAATTAGCCAATTATATATTCGAACGTCGAAAATCTGTACGGTATAATAATGAATAGCAAATAAATTTGGCAATACAAAAAACATCAGTTTGGAATTTCATATTGCACTGGTACGGTTTCAAAATTTAAACCCAATGTAAAACAAAAGTGTAGAAATAAAACGAAATATGTGTAGGAGAATGAACGACTTTTATAATTGATTATTTTTATATAATATAAATATACAGGAAGTTCGTAAAATACTTGAAAAGCTAAAGAACAAAAAAGCAGCATGTAGAGACGGGATACCAAATGCAAACGAATTACTGAAATATTGTGGAGCAGCAATTACAGAACAATTAACAACATTCATCATCATCATTGGCTCCACAATCCATGGTGGGTCTTGGCCTGCTCAAGGATAAGTCTCCATTTTCTCCTATTCTTCGCCTTGACTTTCCAGTTTCGTACTCCCAACATTCTCAAGTCTTCCTCCACCTGATCCTTAAATCGTGCTCTGGGTCTGCCTCTCCTTCTCACTCCATCTATTCTTTGGTTATAACAATTAACAACATTAATTCATTAAATTATAAAACACAATAAAATATCAGAAGAATTAAGAACGAGCGAGCTAATGCTACTATTCAAAAAAGGAGATAAAAAACAATCAAAAACTATAGAGGTATAAACTTGGAAAATAGTTCCCTAAAACACACAACAACATTTAACAAGAGTTAATGAATCAAAGCATAAGTTTAGCAGATACACAAAAGACACTAAAAGATAGTGTACTTATACAATATTTGTCATAAAGCAGATTGCAAAGGAATTACTAGAGTATAGTAGACCAGCATGCAGCCCTATGTTACGCAACACCATATGGCGAAGCAGATACATTACCACTGAGTCTTCTTCTTCTTCTTTGCCTTCTGTCGTCCATGTTTGGACATAGGCCTTTTTCAACTCCTTCCATCAGTCTTTATCCTGAGCAACATACGAGTATTTCCAATTTCTTCCGGCTATTCTTTTAACATCATCAACGCATCTCATCTGTGGTCTTCCTCTTGGTCGTTTACTTTCGTAAGGTCTCCAATGTTGTATTATAATATTCCAACGTTGGTCTTTTTGTCTAGCAGTGTGGCCCGCGAAGCTCCATTTAATTTTGTAAATTTTTGTTGCTATATCCTCGACTTTTGTTTTGGATCTTACCCAGTCGTTCCTCTTTTTATCTGACAATCGTATACCTTACATTGCTCTTTTCATTGTTCTTTCTATTGGGGCTAGTTTATTTATGTTTGCCGTGCTTAGGGTCCAGGTTTGACATCCATATGTCATGATAGGAAGAACGCATTGATTGAACACTTTGCTCCTCAAGTATTGGGGTATTTTGCGGTTCTTAAATATCCAACTAAGTTTTCCAAATTCTGCCCATGCTAGTCTTGCTCTTCTAGCAATTTCTGTACTTTGGTTCTCTTTGTCAAGTCTCAGGATTTGGCCTAGGTAGATATATTCCTGTCTGGGGTCATTTGTGTTTGTCATTATTTTTTTTCATATTCATTTTTAGGCCGACGTATTGGGAGCTGGCTGCTAGTTCCCTCATCATAATTTGCAGTTCCTCGAATGTGCTCGCTATAATCACTATGTCGTCAGCGAATCTGAGGTGGTTTAACTTGTTGCCATTAACGTTAATACCATAGGTTGACCAATTTGTAGTTTTGAAGACGTCTTCTAGGGCTAGGTTGAAAAGTTTTGGCGATATTACGTGTCCTTGTCTCACTACTCTCTTAATGGGGATGGGATTTGCATTTTCGTCTAGTTGTACTATCATAGTTGCATTTTCATATATATATTGTAGTAGTTGCCTATATCTCGAATCTATTCTACCACTGAGTAGAAGTCAAAAATTTATAGGAATCTAAGACCAATAATGTTATATGCCTCAGAAACAAGACCTGGCACAGTCACAACACAAAGGCTGAGAGATCGATAGGGAACTGAAGAGATTAGAACGAATACACATTAAATCGAAAAAAAAAAGAATGGAATAACCACAACAGCAGAATGGGGGAGACCGCTGTCTTCAAAATAGCAAGAGATAAATCACCAATCGGCAGAAGAAGTATTGGACTACCACACAAAAGACGGGGTGACAACCTTTCATGGAGGTATTATTTTGCTAAGGAACTAGCAGAATTGCTTATAAAGAAGAAGATGATTATTGCTTGACAATTTTTTTAACACCTGTGCGATGTTTGCATACTGCTATCTGGCCACAAATGACCAATTATCAGTTATATTCTGACCTAACTTAATAAACAGCAAATACTTAAATCTAAGGGCATACCCTATGGCTTACTCTTATTTTATCTATCAACTAATGCACTACAACTAACATGCAATAACTTCACAGCACTATACTTTACCTTTTACACTAAACTGTTACACATTTACACTAACTCAAATGGTTTTGTCCTTATGAGTCTTCTCTTTAGTTCAATGTTGTCAAGAAGCTGGATTGCCTCGACATTCACATGACTATGCAGCCTCTGCTCGTGACTTGCTGCTGTTCGCTTGATTATTTCGATCACAGTTTCCATACCCAGGTCCTGGTGGAGGTTGCTGTTACGGATATACCAAGAAGCATCAACAATGTTTCTCAGTACTTTGTTTTAAAATTGTTTCTTGAAAACAAACACATCATAGGTATATACCAACATAATTTCATATGTTTAGAAACCATATTTATGTACATACTAGCTAATTTGCCAAACTTTGTACCGCCTTATAATTAATAAATGTTTCATTAAATTATTAGCTAAGATATTTATTACTTTTATATTTTAAGATAAAATTAGCCGTATAGAAGAAGACCCGTTGGAATCCCGCCAAAAAGGTAGAAAGATAATGTACAGTCAACAAAGACTGAAACAGAATAAGAGGCAGACAAACAGGAGTAATCCTAGTCGCGCAAAGAAGAAGAAGAAGCAGATAAAATTAGTTGAATTTAAAAAAGAGCTAATTCTCGAGCCAACATAATAATTATTTGCTGAGTGAGTTGCACTAGTGTCGATTATTTTTATTAAAGAACTTTGATATTCCATATTTTTCGTTGTGTTGCCAGGCCCGAGAACGAACAAAATAAATGATTTGCAGACACCTCAGCATTCTAAGTACAATTAATCATGACAGAAATAATTATGTTTTATATTACGTTCACGTATTAAAATGGATGAAGAAATTTTCACTACAACATCTTGTATATAAAACTTTTATATTTATCCCTCCTCTCTTCTTCTTTTAGTACCATGTACGATTATCGAACGTTGGCGATCATATTGGCAATAATAACTTTGTTTATGACGGCTCTAAATAAATTAGCGGTGGTCTCTTGATATCATTCTCGGAGATTTCACAGCCAGGATGTTCTTTTTCGGTTTGAACCTCTCCTTCCGGCGATCTTTCATTTCTTATTTGATCAACCCAACTTATCAGCAATACTCGTCCATAAATTCACATCTCAAAGGCATCAAATTTTTTCATTAATGTCTCTGTAAGGGTCGAGCTCTCCATACCATACAGCAATGTGGAGAATATGTAGCAGCGTATTAATCTGATTTTAAGATTTAACGTAATATCTCTATTAATTAGAATTTTCTTTAATTTATAGAAGGCGGCTCTGGCTTTTTCAATGCGTATTCTTATTTCTTTATTTATATCCCAATTATCGTTAACGTTTGCACCCAAGTAGGTAATATTGCGGACTTTTTCTAACTCTATTCCATACGCTCTGATATTCGTTGGTTGTAACTCCGTTTTGCTGACAACCATAAGTTTTGTCTTAGAAGTATTAAGTTTTAGCCCATATTCATCACATGCTTCGGTTACCCTGTTTTTAAGTCGTTGAAGGTCTTCTTCATTGGAGGCAATGAGTACCGTATCGTCTGCATATCTGAGATTGTTGACATTAATTCCATTGATTTTAGTGCCTGTATCTTCAACTAAGGCTTCCTTGAAGGTAAATTCGGAGTAGTTAAAAAGCAGAGGCGATAGAATACCACTACTTCCGTCGTGTTGTGTCTAATTCGTATGTTTGCACATTGATGCGAGTACAAATTTTTAATAATACGGAGGTCTCGGTCATCAATTCCTACCTGTTGCAAGACACCTATAAGTTTGTAATGGTTTACTAGATTTATATTTATAGATAGGATAAATAGAATAAGCTAACAGGAAGATTTGATCTGTGCAAGAGCAATTCACGACTATAATCGGCATTTTCATCTACCACCATTTTCTAATGGATGGTGCAAAGGCTGAATGATTAAAACAAAAAATTTCAATAAGTGTATTTGCCTAAAAATGCTAAAAATGAAAAATTTGGGTATCTGCCAATAAAATGTTAAGTGAATTTCTATAATTTGAGGACGATCCATTTAGTAACCCTATGGAGCTGTATCTGTAACTCGATTTTAAGAATAAATTTGAAATTTTTAATCCATATATTTAACTAGATTGTAATTGTATAAAAGCAACGAACTAGTTTTTTTATAGGAAAAAGTTAACGTAGATAAAAATTATTAGCATGTTTATCTATGTACGACATATTATAATATTAGCTAATACGACCACCAAGAACTGTGGGTGCAAATAGAATCTCATTATGACAGTTTTATCGCCGGCAATTGTGAAATATTAAATGCAGAATGTGCATTTTTGCAGAAAATAAAACGGCGGCAAAAACTTTCATACATTTTATGAGAGGTTACATAGCAAAAGGCTTAATAAATTTACAAAAGTGAAGAATAGAAAAAGCGCAGATAAAACGAAAAGAAAAATGGGGAATTTGCATGACAAGGCATTGCCGCGAGAATTTTTGTTGAAGTGCTAATTTCATTTGATTGTATTAGCACATGTTGTAAAAGCAATTAGGGAATTTCCGTGCATCCCAGAAATCCAGACCGGTAGATGATGAAAGCAATTAAATTCGTTAGACTACGCTACCCTCTGCTTGGTTTCCTTTTCGAATTAATTGAGGTTTTTGTCTGAAGAATTATTAATTATTCCCCAAACTCGAGTCATAGTTACGGGGCCAAGCTGAATATTTCAAACTAACTTATAAATAATTCAAATTATGAGATTGCGTAGCGAGTCGTAAACATTGCGATGCTGATGCATGAACCATAACGAGGTTAAAATTGATATCAAAAATTTTTTGTATTTTTTGAATTTACAAGGTTTGAAATATTTAAATAGTGTTTTCACATCTGAATCTCAAACAAACTTATTACTCTTAAATAAGGTCCAAAATTTGAATATTTATTACCACCGTTTTTCAAGTTCTTGCTACTTGACACAAAATTTTTAAAAACAATTGTGTTCAATCACAAATTAATCCCTTAATTTGTAATCTCACATTATTCTTAACTTCTTAACCTTTTATAGTTTCACCCTGTATAATTGAAACATTGTAAAACTATATCTAGTAATATTTTAATAATTAAAATCCGTTCAGCTGCAAACCTGCACTTAATAAATTGTCGAATATTTTTCTATTGCAATAATGGCCTAGATTAAAGTGTAGTGTAAGCTTATAGTTCAAATTTTGTTAGTATGATAAAAGCATTAACCTCTGTGCTGAGGTAAACATTATTTGTGAAATTATAAATTGGGGATTTAGGCTTATTTGAGCACAGTCTATTATAGATAACCTTACTAATATATACAGGGTGTCCCGGAAAATAGTCGCGTTCCTTAACGATATGTGCAGATTGCAGCATTTAAAACAAAAAAGTCTTATAAAATTTTTTTATGAAGTTAACCGTTTTCAAAAAAAATTATTAATTTTAATCTATTTGATTATTGTTCGCAGAAAAGGAAATACAGCCGGCAACGTTGCGTTCCTTGTTATTCTTCGTTAATTACTGTAAATCAGCTATCATGAATCATCGATCGTTAGGCATAATATGTATTGATACTGATAACAGTGATGGAGAAAAAGCATGTATTTGTTTGTATTAAATATTTAATAATTAAAGTTTGTATACTGTTTTTACTTACATGGAAAATTATTATTACAATAAATGTTCGAAATGGCCACCATTTGCACAGATACACGCGTTTATTCGACGAATCCAATTATTCTTAATATTATAAGTATGTAAATTATGTCTGATTATTTCAGCAGCATCAAAAATTCGTTGTCGCAATTGAGCTTCTGTTTTAATTTCATCCTGGTTGTCGTATACTAATGATTTTAGATGTCCCCAAAAATAAAAGTCCATAACATTGCATTCTGGTGTTCTGGGTGGCCACAGAACGTGTCCATTTCTAACGATCCAACGACGAGGAAAAGTGATGTCTTTTGACATGAAAAGTGAAATCTTTAATATGTCTCGTAAAATGTGCTGGAGCCCCGTCATGAAGAAACCACAATTCAGAGCGTATTTGTAACGGAACGTCTTCAAGAAGTATCGGTAAAACATGCTGCAAAAAATTTAAATAGGATTCTCCATTCAATCTTCTGGGAAGTCCGTACGGTCCAATCAGACGATTACCAATAATCCCAGCCCATAAATTTATACTAAATTGTTTTTGAAAATTTGTCCTACGTATAGCATACGGGTTTTCATCCCTCCACACGTGACAATTGTGAAAATTAAACACACCATTTCTCGTAAAACAAGCTTCATCTGCACACAACACTTTGCTCGGAAATTCGGGTTATCTGGCGATTTTGTTTTGAAACCATCTACAAAATTTAAATCTTCGAGGTAAATCGCCTTGGTCTAAATCTTGCAATCGTTGGTAATGGGAAGGATGTAACAGTTGTTCCGTAAATGTCTTGTGAACTGTTTTTTGAAATGCCAACCATTCTAGCCACAGATTCTAGCCTACTTACTCTTGGAGTATTACTGACTATATCCAAAATCACGTCTTCTGCATTTAGTCTACGGTTACTTAGTGTTCTACCGCTAGTTTTTTTAGGTATCACACAATCCGTCTCTAATAACCTTTGGGACACGTTCACAAAACTTCGGGCATTAGAATGTCGTCGTTCGGGATAGCGTTCAAGTCTAACAACCCTATTATTGTCACAGTGGGCTTCAACGTACGTAATTAACATATCGTGATACTCGCGAATCGAAAACATGACAATACTATTTATTCTTGAGCTACGGGTAATTACAACTGTTTACAAATAATGTAACTTTTCTGTATTAAAATAAATTAAACTATCGCATTCTGCCCATACCTTTTGGAGCGCAACGTTGCCGGATGTATTTGCTTTTCTGTGGACACTAATCAAATGGATTAAATTTAATATATATTTTTTTGAAAACGGTTGACTTTATAAAAAAATGTTATAAGACTTTTTTGTTTTAAATGCTACACTCAGCCCATACCTTTAAGGAACGCACTATTTTCCAGGACACCCTGTATATAGTATAATTATCAGTAGCTGTCAATAAAACCATCATTTTTACTTGACGACTTCAACATTTTATTGTATTACCATCGTCGATCGGGAAGAATTGAACAAAGGGGCATTAGAAAACAATTCGATCCTGATATTTAATCTGTCTGTCTGATCTGTCCATTGGTCCTTCGACAAAACAATATCAAAAGGGCGTTAATTGGATAGGATCGAGGGATATTTAGAATAAAAACTCATCTAGAAATTTAAAGAAGGCCCAAGAGGGGTCTTCTAGGAATAGTCCTCACATCGGTATTTGGGGTAAATGATAAAGTATACAGGGACATAGATTCCTTGGACGAAAATCAGAAGGATCTAAAAAAAATTCAAAATATCAGACGAAGCTGATGTTGCAAACAATAGGTTTGATTAACTCTACAGCAAAAAGAATAAACGGACATTTAAATAGGTTCCGAGAAGCACTGATAAACGGAACTAAGGAAATGTCTAAAGGCCTAAATGATGTCTCATATAGAGCTGACACATTAAAGAAAGAGTACATACGACTTAAAGTGGAAGCGACTTATAACCGGTCAATGGAATATGCAAAAGAATATGCCAACACATACGAAAAAATATTAAATCTTCAGTACAATCATGGATACTTCATAGATATTATAATACTCGGACAAATAGAGTCAATAACTTCGAATGCTACAATGTTCCTTCCACAAGGAGTACATATAATTGGCAATTTCCTAATTATTAACATCACTAGATACAACCTACTGAGAGTCACAGCTCATCCGTTGTCGGTGGGGGGTGGCGTTGTGCGCTCGTTGTTGGTCCTAAGGAATCTATTTGCAGTAGATTTGCAATAGATAACTTACACATTTTGAAGTGACATATGAAGATAAAGGTAGGTGTATAGAATTAAACAAAGGAGAGTTGGCACGTTCACCAATGGGCATCATTAATATAGATACCCAGTCAAACTGTATCTTAAATGAATTATATGATAGAACTACCAACACCACCTGCAATATAATAGAGTACAAAATAAAGGAAGCCAGTTGGTTGAAAATGAGCACACCGAACCTTTGGCTAGTCATTCCATCATACGCTATAAATTTAGCTATAATGTGCGACGGTTCTCGATCTGAATATATAATCAATCAAACGAGTTTTATAAAGCTGTCACCGTAATGCGTTGCTCAGACCCGAAACATAACATTACTCACATCCAGTAATGGATTGGAAACAGCAATTGGAAGTTATTTAAAGACTCGCGTCAGTCCCATTCAAGAGCTTATGCAGAGGCCAATCATAAAGCAGAACCAAATTCCCAGACATTCTATAGATATTCGGGGAGATGAGTTGCCAAATATTGTACTTGAGACAAAGCAGATTGAGAAAGATATATCTGAACACACGTGGAAAACCATTGATAGCTATCAGTGGATTCCTGATTTAACCACGGGAATAGTCCTTTATTCATTGTTATGTTGATTTTGTTGAATGTGGAAGGTAGTCAGATATATTCGAAACTCCAAGAGAGCCAGAAAACAATGACATCAAGGTTCTTGCATCCAACCTCATCCAGCGCCTCAAAGACATACGGTATCACAACCAAATTTAAGTAAAACTTTAGAGAAAGCCTCTCCTAAATCAGTTTTACTTAATGAGCTTAGATTTGAATTAGATAGTTTAGATGAATCATAAATTATAAATAATCAAGTTATAGGTAGCACTGCTATGCTATGATAACCGTGATTTTACTATCCTACTCTATCTAGTTTGTGCAAATGTAATGTCTTAATGGTTTCATAAACAAGAATCACGTGCTTATTTTTCTTGCAATAATGATCTTTCGTTATTTCATTTAATAAAATTGTTGAGATTCGCTCAATAGTCAGTAATACCTAAAAAAGCAGATAAGCCGAGATATTTCTGAAAACAAAATATTTGTATTTGACTTATAGTCCATCTAATTTAATTACCGTTGCATCATTATCATTGACAGAAATCGAAGTTGACATAGTGGCCAAAGTATAAAAAAATCCTGGATCCATTTTAAATCAAATAGGTCACATAATTATAGCAAAAGTGGATTATACAACAAAACAAATTAATATTTAATGTAAATAAACAGAAACAAAACAAGAGTTAAAAAATAATCGTGTTAAAAAAAATTTGAGCCGCTTGTATGCGTCATATAAAGATGTAAAATGGAATACTTAAACAAAAACAACACTTTTTTCATTACTTACTTATTAACATTAGTATGCATTAGTCAACACCGCAACTGTCAAATAAGTGTTACCAATTTATGCCAAAATATCACTTTCGTTCGGTTACAGTTGCAGTGTGTTCCAAGCAAATGTTCTTAATAAAAACGCTTTATAATGCATTTATACAAATTAAATGAAAAATATTATTGGGTATTTCTTTAAGTTAACATTAATAGAAATCTTTAAATATTATTTCTACGCGTATATAATAAAATATGTCTAGTGGCTTTAATGCCAGTGTACTCGGAAAAGTGATTCTAAAAAAGAACACACCTACCGCCTAAATATTTCGTGTTGGTATCATGTGACCTCACGGACTATGACGCGAATGACGTGCAACGGTAAGTAAAATAGATGAAGTATATATAACTTGACTTACATTTAAATAAATACAATATCCACATAATATACATTATCATTGTGGTATATTTATTATTTTTACATTTTTTGATCATATCAACAATCACAATAGATAGATAGATAGATAGATAGATAGATAGATAGATAGATAGATAGATGGAACGTTTATTGACCACTTTACATAAAGTTTGAAGTCCGTATAAAAAATACAATAAAAGATATAATAATGTAAACTTAAAATTAACTTAACCATATTGGCTGAAGTAATATACATATGTAAGTATTACATATGAATACATATTAGCAGAAGAATTAAAATTAAAAATTTAAGATAAAAAAATCTCTAACCAAAAAAAAAAAAACAAACCTAAACTGTCACATAAAAAATCTTTGAAATATGGAAGTAACAAAAATGTGCAAATAATTAAGAAATATTCCCGAATCGATGACTAAATAAACTAATACATAAAACTTAGTACATTTTAATAGCAATAATACAATGTGATATGTAGATAGTAAATCGACAGTATTCTGACCAAACTGGGTACACGTTATAAAGGTGTATTGAGGTATTCTGTCTTTGAGTAAAAACAATATGTTAAAAAATGCTTTCTGATCCTATTTTTAAACAGTGGTGGAGACAGAATTTTTATTTCGTTAGGCAGATAGTTATACAAGTGAATATCAGTTGAATTCTTTGTGCTCTTTGATAGTCTGAATCGTTGTGACCTAATTAAATCCCTCGATCTTGTTAGATGATCATGTAATTGGGAGTTTATAGTAAACTTATTTTTATTATCGTGAATTTCCAACAGTGTTGCATACATATAAAGCGAAGGTAGAGGCATAATACCCATGTTCAAAAATAATGGTTTGCAATGATCCCTTAAATCCGCTCCAGCAAGTATCCTCACCACCTTCTTTTGTAATTTAAATATTCTGTCGGCATGACCAGAGTTGCCCCAACCAGCTATTCCATATTGTATATGACTATGAAACAATGAAAAGTAACACATTTTAAGGGTACTTTTAGGTACCAAATAAACCAGGTTACGCATTACAAATATTGTACTGGCGAGTTTAGAACTTAAGTTGTCTATATGGATGCCCCAATCTAAGTTGTCATCCATAAAAATCCCTAACAATTTGATGCTATATCCAAAAATGTGTCTTCGATCTGAACTGAAAACTATATTTTGATTTTTATCCTCGTTTAGTTTTAGTTTATTATGTGTAAACCAGTTTTTAATTTTAAGCACATCGTTTCCTATTTTGTTATTTAAATTATATTGATTCTGGTCGGTACTAATAACGGTTGTATCATCTGCAAAACATATACACCTTAAGGGGTGGGTATAATGAAATATATCGTTGAGATATAGAAGAAAAAATGTAGGTCCTAATATAGACCCTTGGGGAACTCCACGTTCAACATTGTGAAAATTGGAGTAGTTATTATTTAAAAAAACGGCCTGTTTTCTGTTTATTAAATACGATCGAAATAAATTAAGAGCATTTCCCCTTATGCCATATTTGTGCATTTTGTCTAAAAGTAAAGTGTGTGAGACACAATCAAAAGCCTTAGATAAGTCACACAATGTTAAAGACACGAAGTGACCTCTCTCTAGGACATCAACTACTTCCCTTACAATTTCCTGAATTGTTTGAGTAGTGCTGCATTTTTTTCTGAAACCATATTGATTACAATGAAGTATTTTGTACTTTTCTATGTACTCTATTAAGCGGTTATTCAAAATACTTTCAAAAATTTTACCAAGAATGGGAATAATAGAAATAGGGCGATAATTTTCAATTTCTTCTGGAGATCCTTTTTTGAGTAGCGGTAACACTTTTGTTACTTTTAATACATCGGGAAAGATTCCTTCGATAAGGCAAAGATTATAAAGTATGACCAGTTTATCAATAATAATATCCAGAGTTTCTATCACTAATTGTTTGTTTATTTCAATATTTCTCAATATTTCCATTTTATCTAAAATATAAAATCTTTTCTATTTAAAATTATTTCATATAACAAAAGTCTTATTTTTAGATGACCTACTTCACTATAAAACTTATAACTTCTTTATTTCTATGAGACTCTTAAAACCAACTTGACGTTTCCTTCAGAAATTTTGCTGCGCTTTCACAACTTTACCCACATAATTGGTTGGTTAGTCACTACTGCAGATTAAATGCGATTTCCAACAAAGACCTCTGAATTTTATACCCTCTTTTTGTTTAAAATGTTCGGAAGAAAAGGAAAAGGGCGTTCTTAAGATATATTGAATCGCGGAATTCGTAAATATAAATAAACTTGTGTATCAATTTTACCGAAGTTTGCAATACGAGTAAATAGTTTCATTTTTTAACTGTACAATTTTAGTTTCTTTTTTAAATTTTACATATTTAAATTGTATTATTATGTAAATGTTATTTATATTCCAGGAAAAATTACTGTAGATTAGATGCATGTATGGGAAAGAAAAGAGTGAATAAGAATTGGTGAAGAAATCATGAACACCATGAGATTCGTAGATGACACGGTAATTATGGATGAGAGTATAGAAGAACTACAAACTTTACTAGATGCAATAAATAATGAATGTATTCAAATGAGACTTGACATCAATACAGATAAGACCAAATTTATGAGAGTATCAAGGAGTCCAATAACTAATGAACAACTAACTCTTGGTGGACAGCAAATAGCGAGAGTGACAAAATTTAAATATCTGGGAGCTTACACCAACACAGAATTAGATCCAGACCAAGAGATCAGGGTACGAATAGAAATGGCAAGGACAGAGTTCTTAAAATTCGGGCAACTGTTCTGTGACAAAAATCTGAGTACTGCGATGAGACTGAGGTTTGTTGAATGTAACGTCTGGTCCCAATTATTGTACGGGGTAGAAACATGGGCGTTAAAAGTGCAAATAGTTAAGAAGCGTGAAGCCTTTGAAGTTTGGATATACCGGAGAATGTTGAGAATTCCAGGGATTGCCAGAGGAATGATAAATATAGTAGTCTGCAGATCATCATGCAGGGTAGAGTCGATGGCAAAAAGGGAATGGGTAGAAAGTGGAAGTCATGGCTGCGAAATATTCGAGACTGGACAAACATAACTGTAGACGAATTATTCCACGTTGCAAAAGACAGAAAAACTGTTAGAAATATGGTCGCCAAACTCCGTTAATTGGGACGGCATAGGAAGAAGAAGAAGATGTATCTAAGACAATTTATGCTTAACACTTTGCCAGTTTTAAATATTAACTTGTTAACATTATAAAAATAAAAATAAAAACGTTTTTTTTTGTGCAACCACAGCGTCTTTGTGCACATGATTTTCTATGCTATTGGATTCCTTGTCGTCTGTTTTTGCAGGTACTATTTTAGCACTATACCTACTTGCCTGCCTGGCTGTTTTCAACAACCACCTGACTAAATTAAGATTAGATGATCAATCAGTCTATGTTTTTTTCAATGTATCCTCTATATTCTGTTGTTGTTCAGGATATCTCTGATCTCAGAGATTTTTCTTGTGGTCTGGTAGAAGAATTTTATGCTCCTATTCTCGGTCACCTCTCTGAGTAGTGTGTACTAGAGGCTTTCTTGGATGGATGTATTTGTCACTTTGTCTTACTATGTTGAGCCATCTATCAGTCTGTAGCATGCCGTTTTTGTCTTTATTAGTTTCTTTTAGTTGGTCTCTGCTATGAAATGCTAAATGCCATACTAAGACTGCATATAATAGTACTAATCTAACAAAGGCACAATATAATTGAAATAATTGGCCTGCGATAGAGGGCTTGATCTAAAAAATATAGTTAAATTAGTTTCTTTGTTACTAATTCGATTTTCTTGGTTTCTGTGATGATTTTGTGGAAGTGGAGTTTTTCTGTCTTAGTAAACTTCGAGGTACTTGACCAGATATTCGGCTTTTCCTTCTACTTGAATTCTGTTTCTTCTTATCTTTAATTATTCTTCTACGGGTAGATTGTTGTGCTGCGTAAAGATGATAAATTTTGTCTTCTATGCGTTGATCTTAATCTTATATTCGTGCGTATAGTTTTTTGTTCTCTCTAGATGGTATTTTAGTTTTTCGCCGATTTTTTTGTCATTCTTGGCTACTGTGTAGATTGCTGCGTCACCTGCGTACATTAATGTGTTTGTTCTATCAATAATATATAACAAAATATTATATATTATCAGTGATAACATGCTGCTATAAGATATTTCTTTATAAACTTTTTGTATCCTAGATACCTTTCTGTCATCTGAAAAATTTCATATTTGTCATATATATTGACTTAGTAATGAGATAAATAGACTAAGTAAAGCCTTACTTTATCCATCTTCAAGATAAGCGTTTTTTTCACACTATCATTTAGTTTCTGTTGAAGCCAATTTTTGCCAGCTGACTACTCTTGCTTGGTAAAGTTTACTAAGTTTCATACGAGACTTCATAAAGAAACAAAATTCTCTGTTTGTTTAGAGTGTTCAGAGTAACGGGGAAATACTGCATTGTAAGATTCCCAAATAAACAAGTGTCTTCCCGTTGCCTCTGAAGTACTGCTTGAGATAGGGTCAAAGTGGACATCGCAATACCGAATTTCTCCAGAAAGCCACTATATGTCCCGACTACGGACAACAGCACAAATCTTTTGAATTTTCTAAATTAAACGTTTCTTCTACTCCCAACTGTCGAGTAAATCACCGCGTATATACTTAAAAATTTTCAGCAAAAAACGTACTCCATCTACTCAATTTCAACCCATAACTACTCCCATACAAAAATCAGCTCAAAAATTCACCTCACACATAAAGTCAGTAATTTACATTATGTAAATGATCCTTGTTAACGTTTATCCTGAAGAAAAGAAAGGACGTAGCCCGTACGTTTAGCTATAGATTTTCTAAATTGTGTATGATCACTCCATATTAACTTCGATTTATAACCATACCAATAATCAAACATTAATCCAAACCACAGTTTTAAAAAACAATACTTAAATCCTCAAGTTAGAAGGTTAGTGCCCCCAACACACTAGTAAAACTAACAATAGACAGTATTGGTTTTCTGTGGTTTACCAATTTTATTGCACAGCGATATCTGTCATAAATAAGGACCTTGCTACATCTAAACTCCGCCCGATTATTAAGCTTCACTCTATTGTACTCCATGCAATCACTAAATAATTCTGAAACTAATTGTTTATTTTGAGGACACGAGGAAGACCTTCGACAGACCACCACGAGTCGATCGATTATTTGTGCCACGTCTTTTCGGCTTTTGCTATGATCCCCATCCGACTGTCATTTAAGGAAATCAGATTCTATCATCCTAAGGGAAGATAGTGTCTAGGAATTATTGACATGCGGTCTTTCCTCGAAAGGTTGGCAGAGAGCTTCGATCGTCTAAGACTCAATATTTACATTCCTCTGACCTATCCACATATGGATAGATTTCTGCAATTTGTGTAACTAGTTTTCAGCAAGATTGCCTTGACTGACTCAAACCAACAGAACGTTAGGAGACCTCGATTAGGCGCTGCGATTCTTCAAGGTATGGCCGTACCTGTTCTTTACGGAAGCACAGAATGGGAGAGAAACAACGTCAGTTCTGAGTATGGGAGACATTTATTATTAAGGTAAGGTTTTGGGAAGACGAGGGGCTGCTAAGAAGCGAAAAGTCACAATTTTGTTGGTGAGGAGGACACCTTCGCAAAATACCAATTATATTATGGGAACAGCTTTTGGATCAGCATTTTATCTTGCAATGTCTGCGATGGTGTTGCTTCTAGGGCGTCGTAGTACTCATTAGAAAGTTCCTTTCCAACCAAGTCGGGAAGTTTTGCTGGGAGAAATGGAACTTTTTTTATAGTGCCTGGTGAGTATATGCCCTGCCCTAGATCGTGACATGGAATTTTTATGACCTCTTTTGCTCTGATGTTGGAGCTTTATATAGTACGTTGGACGTACTTTTTGCCAAGAGAACGGATTCTGCGCTCTATTGTGGGGATGTTGGGTAATTGGTGGATTAATATCGACCGATAATCTGCACGTTTCTCCACAATTCTTCTTAAGATTTTTCGTTAAGTTGCGATTCTTGAATTAATTAGACGATAGTTAAGGGTCGCGTAGATTATTGTTCTGTATTTAACTATTAGCCTTATGTAAGTCTTGTATGTGCAGGAGAGTTATAGATTGTATACTACCAAATGTTCCAGAAAGATCATCAAGGAGATTAGCTTTCTTTCTTACCCAGTCGAGCGTGTTTTGTATGTTAGTGTACCAGTTGTGATTCGTCTGAAAATAAATTCCTAGATAAGGTAGGAATTTCTGTAAAGAAGTCTTTCTCCATAGAGCGTTATGCGGTTACCCTTCTCTTCGTCTCGGAGGGTACCTGGATACCTGAAGAGGAAGGATTGAGTTGTATTTAGGGATTGAGTGTAACTCTACATTTATTGCACCATTTCAAAATTTTATCTTATTGGTCTTGAGCCTTGTTGAACACAGATCGTGTACTCCGTGGCCTGTCTAACGTGCCTCAGGAAAGCAGTGCAATATCGTCGGCGTATAATAAGATGGATTCGGAATAATTTGTGGGATGAGGGAGGTCTCTGTTGGACTTCAGCTTGTGGAGTGAATGTTGTGGAGAAATCATTAGTGACTTTAACATGAATGGTCAGATTAGACTTTTATAGTTATCTATACCTATATACGTTCGTAAGTGTTGACTTCCAGGTCATTTGACCAATAAAGAAGTTTCAAGACAAGGCGATGAGTGCATTAACGTACGTATTAGTTCTTAAATACTAGCTCGTGATGACAATTTTCATACCAAATATATCATTCTATTCCTTGAAAAGGCAGTAGCCTAAAACAGGGATCTCTCACATATTTTCTTTATACCTACCATTTTATACCCTCTTTAAAGTAAAAGTAACGTCGTTCTCAATCGTCGCATACCTTCACGCAATCATTTGGAGTATCCTACACACTTAGAACCTATTTAGCTCGGCCTCTGCTCGCTGCCCTAGACACCATTGTCAGTTTTGTTAATTAAAAGCAATTCATTTCTACTATCTGAAGAAGCCAGTTGATATAGAGAGCGACTGCTTGACACAGAGAAACTATGCCGATGCCATTAGCCGCACGGCCTTTTCATTATTTCAGAAGCAAAATTTGTAAAAAATATAATTTATTGCAATGGAGTCATTTTATGGATAACATTTTTAGAAACTCTTATATTTGCAGCATTGATGTATACAAACGGAACTAACTGAAAATAATTTAAAGCATATCTTGTAGAGATTACTTTTTCCTTTATAATTTCTGTGGTAAATCTGATTTTAAGATAATAATTTCATAATCGCAAAACGCAAAAACGATTCAATTATGCCCAGCATCTCAAGCCCTCTCACCAACTGTAGTTGAAAAAGGAGCCACTCTTTTTAATTTTAAATTGTAGAAGACATTTTTCTTTCAAATAAATGGAGGAAATGTCCGTAGCGTAATTTTTAAGAGGGTGAAATAATTTTTACAAAGACTTAAATGAGGAAAAATCTAACAGACTAAAAATTAAACGCACCAAATTAATGAAGTAAACTTCTGTAAATTGGTTGTCAGTCTCAAAGGAGAAGAAAACATGATAAAGCAAAGAAAGAAGCAGGGTTTGTAATTTGAGAGAGAATCATTTTTCGTTATCCTGTTTTCCTTTGCTTATTTGCGTCGGTGGTCCTTTAAATATTTATGGGTGTTTAATTTCGTAACGCTTTTGGAAATATGATTTAATTACAGATCATATTATAAATAAAATTATTGAATAATTTTTTAACTCAGTAATTTGAGATTCCTTAAATTTTTGACATTTTTAAAGCTTTTGCCTCGAAGACGTATATAAAATGTAGGATGATATTGTGTATAACGGAATTTTAAAATACACAATAACTGTATATATATCAAAAAATATAAAGTTCGAAAAATATAGCGTTTTTTTATTTATATTTCGTGAAACAGATTGTCTTCAACTTTCAACAATATCACCAGAGAGCAAAGAATTAAATTTACATAAATAGATTAGTTGGTAGAGACATTTTGTAATTAGTAATAAATAAAACGTAAGTTTTAATTAATAAAGCGTTCACAAATAACAACTTTCGTTTAAACCGAAGCTTCAGGATTCGAATAGAACAAATACTATCCAAACACGGAACTCCAGAGGCTGAAGTGCCACAGATAGCAGTCCTGTCGCCCCTACTGTACACAATATGCACCACAGATGTTCCAAGAGCTCCAGAAACACTACTCAGACTTTATACAGACGACATAGCGATTGTGAGCAAATGCAGAAACTTAGCCCCGTATTTATAGTCGGTACTCAAGCTCGTGCTTGAGCACGTGCTCAGCCAAGTCGAACTTACGTCAAAGTCATGCTCAAGTATTTGTTGTGTTCTATAAACGATACTTCGGGTATTCTCGTACAAGATTGATCTCAAGCACGAAAATTAGGGATTTTAAGTAAATTTGATTGGTAACATCCAACAAAAAGAAGATTCTGTCAATTATTATCATTGTCACTAAACGATTTTTAGCGCCAAATTTAACTTTATTGAAGAAGAGGCATGTTGTGTATTAAAAAAAATTAATTTTTAATAAATTATTTTAAGATATGTAATATATTATAAAAAATATGCATTCGAGGGAATAAATTTCTGTTATGTGCATTTTTAGATGAGCGGAAATTGTACTAAATATGCAGTTTATTCAACAAAAGGAAAGGTGTTTATAATCCAGCTGGTAAAGAAAATAATACTGTAGAGAATAAAAGGATAGACGGTGCTTCCTTAATGAAAAAATAAGGGTTGTGAGTACAAATACAGCCTATTATATAACTGCCAGCCTGAGGCAGATATATTAAGGACTTCAGAACAGCTACGAAAAATGTAAAACAAATTGAAACAGAGGTAAAATACTTTTATTTATTTAAGCAAAGTTTTTGTCGTAGAAAATGCAGAGAAACAACAGCATGCTGGCTACAGGTGATGACCCTTTGAAAAAACCAAAGCCTGATGTAGTGCTGGAGTTTGTGAAAGTTGCTGTTCCCGACATATAGATATGTAAGCATCGACTGTCCCTGGAAAGGCACAGTATTTGGAAGAGGTAAATTTACTATATACTCACACTTAGTATAATTGCAGGACAAAAGGATGCCCACCAGCTAGGAGGACATGTTAGTGTAATTACAATAACATCAGAAGTATCTGACTTCCTCCATTGCTTTTCCAGTTCAAAATAAATAGTTGTTAAATATGATAATTTTGATAAATCTTACCTGTACATTTAATAATAATTTCAAGTAATACTTGTAATATGACACCTGTTGTTCCTAGAGAATGTCAATGTTCTTCAAATGGTAAGTAATCTTAAATGTACTTATGGCAATATGTAATAATAATAAACACTACTAGGTACCAATGAAGTAATGGCTATTATAATTGCAAATAAAAAACATTTGCCAAAAAAAGGTTCGAATTATTCCAAAGGTTAATAGTAATCCATAGTTATGGATTTTTAAAACAATCATTTATATATAACTATTCTTATTTTGTACTTAATGTATGTATTATATTGAAACCTGTTAAAAATTCTAACTCAGTTGCTTTATTGAAGTCCTCGTAGACATACCGTCTCAGGACTCAGGACAGCAGAGTCATATGTCACCATGTTACCAATCCATCGGTAACTTTACCATCTAAATTGTAAAACAGACATTATGTAAACTAAATTTCAATTAGCAAATTTTAAAGGGTTTGTAACCCCATATTTAGTGGCTACATCCATGTATTAACTTGGTACTGATGATGGAATACTTATTCCGAAAACGTTTTGCCAATTTAACATAGCCCAACTGGGTTTTTTATATACCTTTTTATAAAGGATTTTATTTAAATTTTTAATATATGGTATACAGCCAAACACAGGAACTTAGTTTCCTTGTGGATTTTATTTTTAATTAATTATTAGTTTAACACCAATAGCTTTCAAGTAATTAAACATGTCTGTTTTTGTCTTTCACTAATATATTAAGGATATTCTATTAAAGATACGTGCTAAATTAATGTCGCAGTTACGTAAGTCACACATAGGGTAATTTGATTTAAATAGGGAAAGAGATTCAAGTGAAACGCCGAAAATCGAGGTTTGTGAATAGCAACATTGGCAATACTGTATTGCATAGTGCGTCAGGGTTTTATAGTCAGTCAACAATTCAATTAAAAGTGTTTAGTACAGTTTTATGCGACTTCCAGTGTTTGTTAGTGATTTCAGATAGTTGTTACTAAGGTGATATTGTTTAATTGTCGGAGAGAAAACAACAGAGTTGATTTAATGAAAATGGAACCAAGAAACCCAAAACGTGTTGATTGGTCGCCAGGAAAGAACGCCAAAGCAATTATTCTTCGAGAATAAAGTTACACATATCAGGAAATAGCAAACAGATTGGATTATGGCCACAAAATCAGGCGTAATGAAAGTTTGTAAACGTTATCATAACACTGGAACGAAAAAATCAGCAAAAAGAACAGGCAGAAAACCGAAAGTCAATACAATGAGTGTAGAATATGCTAACTTTCTATAGAAGATCGTCGCAGATCCTCAAAAGAGATTAATGCTTATTGTAAAATCAACTGGCTTACTAATATCGGATCGCACTGTCAGAAGAAAGTTGTGTGAAAATGGATTGCGAGCACGAACTCCTAGAAAGAAGCCGTCCCTGATCAAAAACGGGAGACAAAAACGCATTTATTGAGCCTTGGCACACAGAGAGTGGATAGAAGAACATTGGAGTAAGGTAATTTGAAATGATGAAAGCAGTATCTCGATCTTTGGGAATGACGGAGGGAAGTTTGTTCGCCGCCGACCTTTCGCTCCAGTGTACTATGGTCACTATGAAGCATCCTGTGAGTGTAATAGTATTGGTTTGTATGACCACTAATGAAGCTGAATACTGCAAGCCAAATTATTGCCGACTATCAGATATTTGTTTGAAGGGGATGCCCAACAATGCATTTTCCAGCAGAATGAGACGCCTTGTTATACGGCTATGATTTTCATGAAATGGTTGAGAAACCATGATGTTACTATCGTGGTTTTGTGGTCAAGGCTAAAAGTGTTAGTATCACGCCGAATCCCAAGAAACAAGAGACAACTGATAGAAGCCATTATTCAAAACTGGTTTAGAGTTATTACACCCAAAGATCTGGCACGTTTCGTGAACTTCATGCCTCGCAGAATCGAGTTTGTCATAGAAAACAAAGGTTATCTCATCAAATACTAATTTTCTTGATAATAACCTTTCTACCATTTTTTTTTAAATATATATCTACTAATAGCTAACGGCTCTTGTTTAATTTATTTTTAAATTTTTAAAGGGTTTTTCCTCTTAAAAGATGTTAAATATTAAGTAAAAGCATAAAACGATGCAATAAAATTATAGATAAACGTAAAATTAAAATAAGTTTAATGACAAAGAGGAATGTTAATAACAAAACTAAAATTTTTGTAAGGTTTCCAGAATTTTGGCTACTAGTGTACACGTAAACGGGCTAGCTTCACTAACACTAAAGAGACACTGTGTATTGTTGCTCTGGCATGAAAATCTGCTTTTTCCTTCCATTGCTGCCTCGCATTGTTAAGTACATTAAATGTTTTTTTTATTTATATACCTAGGATTACTTGTATATAACGGAAGCCTAACAAGTTGGAAGCCTTCGAAATGTGGACCTTGCGAAGAATGTTCCGCATACCATGGACAGATAGGGTGAGAAACGAGGAAGTCCTAAGAAGAGCAAATACTGAGAGAGAATTGCTCAGCTTGATCAAGGCACGAAAGATTGGATACCTGGGCCACATCCTGAGAGGGGAAAAATACCCAATCCCTCAACTAATTATCCAAGGAAAGATTAAGGGCAAGAGAGAAGTAGGTCGCAAACAAATGTCGTGGCTGCGAAATATAAAGAACTGGACAGGCGTAACTAACACTGGCGAACTTTTGCATGCCGCAAAAGACAGACGTCTGACCTTAAGATAATTCGCCAACGCACTATAGGTGCACGGCACCATAAGAAGAAGACTTGTATATAACTGTTCTATTATATATAATGCACTAAGAGAGTGAATAATTATGACAGATTTTGAAATTATTTGAGTACGTATATGAATTATGAGCTTGCAGAATTGAGTATAGTTCTATAGAATAAATAATACTTTGTAAGTTAAAGATAATATAAATTGTAATACAATGTTCAGGTCTATAACTGCTGATTCCACAACATCAATAGTTTTTGGATGAATCTGTATAGATATGACAATGATCTGCGAAAGAAACTACTAGGTATGTTGTAAAAGGATTAAATAATTGTTGCATGGATGGTCTCAAGCTTATTGTATTTAAGAAGAGTTAAAAAATAAATTGTAGGATGAAATGTCCAGGCAGAAGATTATATTTGTCTGATCAAAAAATTTTGATCAGATGTAAAATAGAAATTGATGGCATCAGTATTGAACAAGTAATGGAAATAAAATACCTGGGAATTACACTGTCTAGCTATGGAGACCTGGACAAAGAAGTAAGAGATCAAGTATAAAAAGCAAGTCGACTGGCAGGATGCCTCAGTAACATTGGCGAAACCGACACATTAACACTGAGATAAAATCAAGAATTTTTAAAGCTAGTGTAATAATGACATATGCCTCAGAAACAAGACTTGACACAGCCACAACGCAAAGGCTACTAGAAACTGCAGAGATGGGAGTACTGCGAAGAATTACAGGAAATACGCTGATAGATCGAAAGAAAAGTGAAGACAATAGAAGAAAATGTAACGTACAGTGTATAAATAATGGACATAAAATAGAAAAAAAAATGGAATAACCACATAAGCAGAAGGAAGGAGACCCGTGTCGTCAAAATAGCAAAAAATACGTCACCAATTGGCCGAAGAAGTATTGGACGACAGCGCAAAAGATGGAGAGATAACCTTCCATAGAGGTATCAATCCGCCAATGAACAAGCAGAATTGCTTATAAAGAGGAAGAAGAAGAAAAAGAAAAACATTTGGGAATTAAATATTAAAGAGAGAGAGAGAAAGAGAGATATATATCTTCTGATTCTCTCGTAAAAGGAAGGGTTTGTCCTGTTTTTTTGAAACGCTCAGCGATAGTGTATATTATCGCCTTTACTTTTTAACTTATATTCGGAGGAAATATTTAAGGAAGCCTTAATGGAGACAACCGAAGGTATTATTGTGAATGGAGTAACCGTCAACAATATTAGATATGCTGATGATACCTTAGTGCTTGCTAATTGCGGAGAAGACCTTCAAAATCTAATGAACAAAATAAAACAGACTTGTGATCAGTATGGATTAAAACTCAACGTTAAGAAAACTAAATATATGATAGTTAGCAAACAAAATTATATACAGGATGACGGTATAAAAGTCGGAGATGCTACACTGGACAGAGTCAAGAAACTCGTATCTCGGCAGTAATATTAATGAGAGCTAGGATCCAACCGCAGAAATTAAAAGCCGAATAGAACAAGCCCGAGCTGCCTTTGTAAACATGATAAACGTACTTTGCAGTCACGATCTTAGCATTGACATTAGAGTTCGAATGACTTCTTGCTACATCTTTCCTGTTCTGCTGTATGGAGTGGAAGCGTGGACTCTAACTGAGGCTATCCTTAGACGCTTGACAGCCTTTGAGATGTGGGTATACAGACGACTACTAAAAATAAGCTGAGTCGACAGATTTAGAAATGAGGAGGTCCTTAGACGGCTGAACCAAACAACACAACTGGTCAATATAATAAAGAAACGCAAGCTGGAATACTTCGGTCACATTATGAGACACCCTGAAAAATATGATCTTTTACATCTGATCATTCAGGGAAAGATCCAAGGTAATCGTGGTACTGGTAGAAGAAGAACATCATGGCTGAAAAATCTAAGGCAATGGTATGGAAAATCAACTACATCGTTATTTAGAGCTGCTGTCAATAAAGTCACGATAGCGAATATGGTAGCTAACGATCGATAACGGTCATGGAACTAGAAGAAGAAGAAGAAACGATAGTGTGATGTAAAGTGGAATGCGATTTTATCGCACATATGGATGATACGTATGTTAATGACAAGAACATTCTTCTAAAATTTAAAGGTTGTTCCACGGTTAATCATTATAAACTTTTAATGGAGCTAGTACAGAATGCTCCTATAGCTAAGTGCTGTATTTTTTATGACTTCTAGTAGAGCAAGAAGTCCCTTTTTTGCAGATGAGTATTCTTATATTTTCGGGCCCTCAAGAAACGAAAGAATATTAGTACAAGGAATTATCTCAGTCCATTATTAGTTAAATAATACTTGGCAAATCTATTTAACTTAATAAACTTTATGATATCTAACGAAAAGTATACCTACTTCGTTTATATATTGTAAATTCTATTACGAATTTTGCTTGTATTTATTATTTTAGTATTGGTAACTTTCTTAGGCTTAGTACGTTTTTTGGGTGGTGATATTAAGAAGTTTATTAGTTTTTAAGGCTTGAGAGATAGAACCCTAAGTTGAAATATGTAAAGTTGAAGCTTCAGCTACACGCTAAAACAAGAATGTATATTTTAAGCATCTATATTCTTCTTCTTCCTATGCCGTCCCCATTAACGGAGGTTGGCGACCACATTTTTAAAAGCTTCTCTGTCTTTTGCAACTTGAAATAATTCGTCTACAGTCATGTTTGTCCAGTCTCGAATATTTCGCAGCCATGACTTCCTCTTTCTACCTATTCCCTTTTTGCCCTCGACTCTACCCTGCATGATGACCTGCAGAAGACTATATTTATTATTTCTCAGTATGTGTCTAAGGTATGCAGTCTTGCGTACTTTTATTGTTCTCAACAATTTTTTGTCTCGACCCATCCTTCTCAGCACTTCCTCATTGGTGACCCTGGCAGTCCATGGAATTTTCAACATTCTCCGGTATATCCAAAGTTCAAAGGCTTCAATCTTCTTAACTATTTGCGCTTTTAGTGTCCATTTTTCCACCGCATACAATAGTTGCGACCAGACGTAACATTCAATAAACCTCAGTCTCAACGCAGTATTCAGATTTTTGTCACAGAACAATTGCTTGAATTTTAAGAACGCTGCCCTTGCCATTTCTATTCGTACCCGGATCTCTTGGTCTGGATCTAATTCTGTGTTGATGTAAGCTCCCAGATATTTATATTTTGTCACTCTCTGTATCTGCTGTCCACCAAGAGTTAGTTGTTCATTATTTATTGGACTCCTTAATACTATCATAAATTTGGTCTTATCTGTGTTGATGTCAAGTCCCATTTGAATGCATTCACTATTTATTGCATCTAGTAAAGTTTGTAGTTCTTCTATACTCTCAGCCATAATTACCGTGTCATCTGCAAATCTCATGTTGTTTATGATTTTTTCACCAATTCTTATTCCCTCTTTTCTTTCCCATAAGGCTTTTCTGAATATGACCTGTGACTACACGTTGAAAAGCGTCGGAGACAAGACGCATCCTTGATTAACCCCTCTCGCAATCGGTATATTATTTGTTTCTATATCGTTCACCTTTACTACTGTTTTCTGGTTCCAGTATATAGCCTTAATAAACTCGATGTCTTTTTTGTCTAAATTGATGTTTTTTAATTCATCTATTAACTTCATATGCTGCACTCGGTCAAAGGCCTTCCTAAAGTCTATGAAGCATACATATGCACACTGTTATATTCCCGACATTTCTGCAAGAGTACCGTCAACGCAAATAATCCCTCTCTTGTACCCATGCCTCCTCTGAAGCCAAACTGAGTCATTACATGATTTGGGATTGTTGTTTTTTGGTAGAGGTAAAAATATCGATTTAAGCCATTCCTCCGGGATGTTTCCCTCTACATATGTGGTTGAGAATTCGGGTGAGTCTCTTTGTATTACCGTATTAACGTCATCTAAGGCTTTTAATAGTTCAACTGGAATTTGATCAGGACCCGGTGCTTTTTCTTGTTTTACATTCTGTAGGGCATTCTTTACTTCTGAGGGTAAAATTTGTAGGAATTGTTCTTCTTCGCCTATATCTTGTTCATTTTCTCTCTCGTCATGAAACAGATGGATTATATATTGTTCCCATACTTCCTTTATTCTGCTCTCTTCAGTAAGTATTTCTCCATTATTATCTCTTGTTATGAGTGTTTTTCTTTGTCTGGTGTTGCCTGTAAGTTCTTTCATTTTTTTATGTAAGTTTGAGGTGTCATGTTTGTTGCTGAGTTCTTTCAATTCCTGGCATTCTTTGTTCATCCATTCCTCCTTAGCCTTTCTGATTTCATATTTGATTTTATTCTTGATGGTTTTATATTAATTTTCATCTTTATTTTTGTATTTTTTTTTCAGTTATTGGCTCAACTATTTCCGGTATCATCCAGTCTTTTTTAGTGATTTTCTCTTCTTCGCCTAAGACCTCCTTTCCCGCTTTTAGTATGGCTTTTTTCATATCTGCCCATTCAATGCTTCCTATATACCTTTTTATATACCTCAAAGCATCTATATAAACATATAAAAATACGTTACTTCCCTAGCAGCACTCAATGATAGAATAGGGCAGTTATTATCACTTCCTGTTCAAAATAATGAATCAAAGAAGCTACCATCTCTTTACAAAGACTATATAACTTCTTATCTGATATTTTGGAATTAAATCACAATAATTTTGTTCTAAAAGGAACAAAATTTGATTAAATGTAAATAATAAAAACAAATCTAAAGTGTCAACAGCACAACTGTCAAATATATGTTACCAATGTATGGCAAAATGTCACCTTCGTTTAAGTTCCAGTTAAATTGTGATCCGAACAAGTGTGCTTTATAAAAACGCTTTATAATGCACTTATACAAATTATTATAAAATATAAATTAATTAATAATTAATTAGTTAATATAAAAGAATTAAATACATGTAATTTACATATTATACAATATTCGTAGATTATTATACACCTACATAAATTTAATTAAATATCGTCACAAACTATTCCCGTATTTGACCAATAGGTTTTAACGGGTAATGAGGAAATAATTTTTGGTTTTTTAGTGCCAGATGTAAAATTAACATGTATGTAAAAAAGCTACTAATTATAATTTTTTTTTGTACAGTGAAATCAATAAACATTATTATTATCTTATTATTATTATACCAGAATACATAAAGTAATATATGTACACAGACACGACATCTAAAAAATTAATAATTTTACAATAAGATTAATTTCTGTAATTATTTTTTAAAGTTCTAGTAATTTTCAGTTCCTGACCCATATATCTGTAAAACTCGATTCACCGGCTGAAAGGCAGAAGTTTCTATTCTCATGTTATACAATGCAATCGTTAATAAAAATAAAATCTGGCCAGCGTTATTTCTCCATTACATTTTACGCACTCTTTTGGATGGACAAAAATGAATAGAAGTAGAAGTGAAAAGCATAAAAGTACTTTTCGAGACTTCTCGTAAACAAAAGATATTCCACTCTATGGATGGACACTAAAGGAAATGGAATGGAATTCTTGTTTATTTGTGGGCTTGTAAAAATGTCACGGAGAATTTTCTTTGGGAAAAAATGGGTTGTATGGTATTTTTTAGTCAGCAATTTATAGCTGGGAGTTACTACTATATGTACTGTTAACTTAAAAAGAAATTTGGTTTGCAATTTTATTAAAATTTAAATCATTTGTTGATATATGATTATATGTCTATAATGATACAGAGTGGTATTCAAACTTGGAATATTAGATATATATATATATATATATATATATATATATATATATATATACATGGCCAGTGCTACGCTTTAACCGCCTATTATTACCCCTGGTTTTACCCAAGGTACTCATTTTATTAAGGCTGAGTCGACCTGGGGCCTATAGACATTTTTAAAAATGTCTAGTTGTTCTTGCCGGCGGTAGGATTCGAACTCCGGACCACCGGTATGCGAGGCAAGCATCCTACCACTTGCGCTACGCAGGCCCTAATAAGTTATATACTAGGGAATATTATAAAAATTATTTATGTGAGGGCATTTTTAAGAAATTAGCATATAATAAGTGTAAAAAGTTTTTTTTTCAATAATTAAAATATTGTAAGTATAGTTAAGTGACCCATGTGCATAGGCAACCAGATATACATACTCTGAAAGTGACAGACATTTAAATAATAATTACGAATATAAAGTGGGGTTATTTGTTAATTTGAAATGTTTAGTTTACATATAGTTACGGATTTGAAATAGTGTAGTTTAATAATTTAGGTTGTTTAAATTACATATAAGTTTATATTCTGGTCTGAAAAGCCTAAATGTCAACAACATTTTCGATAGAAAAGAAAAGAATTCTCTAGAACACTAGAGTTAACCCTGTTTGCGAGATAGACTATTCCAGAAAATTCATATATTTAGAAAATAGAACAATTCGAATATGATTTCTTGCCAGATGATTCTGGAACAATGAAAAGATATAAATACTCGGTGATTTGGATTCAAAAAGGCAGCCAGCGAGTCAGTCAGTCAGTAAGCAGTCAGAAAATTAGTTATTAAGAAGACAGACACGGTTAGTTACAGTTAGTGATTAGGAAGAAAGTATAAAGTATGCAATAATCAGTGATTTAGTATTAAAATTTGATAGTTTTGGAAAGTATATTAGAAGAATATTGGTTGGATATTAGAAGAAATTAAAAATTATATTATGATTGGAGATTAGTATAAATCAACTTATAATAATTATATGGTGATTGGATATTGGTGTAATAAAAAGAAGAATAAATATAAATGATATTAAGAAGAAAAATATCTTAAATTGGTGGAAGCTGATAATTGGAAAAAGTAATTTCACAAAAACAAGGATAACCGAGGCTGAGAACGAAGACATTGAGTGGTGATTAAAATCTATATAGTAAAGAACAGTTCATTTAGGCATTCAGAGACAAAAAGGTACCAAATTTTGTTAATATAACTTAGTTAGTGTCATAACAATTTCAATTTTAAAGATAGTTTGTTTAAAATTTACATTGTCTATATAATTTAATTAGTTTCATAAGAATTTCAATTTAAAGATAGT
This sequence comes from Diabrotica undecimpunctata, assembly GCF_040954645.1. NCBI lineage: Eukaryota > Metazoa > Arthropoda > Insecta > Coleoptera > Chrysomelidae > Diabrotica > Diabrotica undecimpunctata. The sequence goes on along the minus strand of NC_092809.1, from coordinate 19,444,530 downwards.
TTATTTTAAATTTACATTGGCTATGTTAAATATATATGTGTGTTTAATAATAGATATAATAAAGATAATTTAAAAAAAGTGTGCTTACAAACTAATTCTTTGTGAACCGCGATAAAAACCCTATATATATATATATATATATATATATATATATATATATATATATATATATATATATATATATATATATATAATATATATGGAAATTCCTTTTATATAACAATAAAACACTGAAAACCTTGTTTTCAAAACTTCCACAAAATTTATTATAATATTTTATCACTACAGCTGTTTCAGCAGGGTGCCTTTCTCATGTGATCTATTTTTGGTGTTTACATTATTTATAGTCTTTAACGAAATAGATTGAGTAGTGGAGAATCAACCAAATCGGTCCGTCGCGTCGTAAGCATAGGTTGAAAGTACCACCCACCAGGTGGAAAACAATACCATATTAATCTTCAAAAAGTACCATAATAGGCTATTGAAGACAATGAAAGAATGGTTACTAGAATCGTTAAAGAAATAATCGACGGCATCAAGTTAGCGCTGAACTAAGAAACGCTAACAGAGGATATTTGAAAATAGGCTCGTGAAATCCAGGCGCTATAAGAACCAACCAAAATATTTTGGACAAACTGGTAAATAGATACGAAAAGGATATCGTAGCAAGACACCAAAGTAAACTAACGAACACCATAAACCTAAAGTTTTCTGGCTACGATATCTACAGAAACGACAACACAGTAAGATCAGGAGGCACAGCTATACTAGTAAGAAAAGAGATAATCCATACTAGAATCCTAACCTCACAACTAACTGCTATGGAAGCAATAACAATCACAGTGCAAATAAGGTAGAGAGAAATCAGGATTACTTGCGCTTATATAAGACCACACTGACATACTTTCCAGGAAATGAACTTCGCACCCATATCGATATAGTATTTACTAGCAACCTAGGACTTTAAACACAAATTTAAACACTAAATGAAGGAGCAATAGATCACAACAGAATACTAGTGGAGTTAAAAACATACGAGGAAAGTGCCACTGAAAGGACAGAAACAACCTACAAGAAATAAAGGAAAGAGTCCTAGCGTATTGGTAAAACTAACATTTGGCATAAGATATATTTTGGCTAACTGATATTTTTTAATATCAAGCAATACTTTTCTTTTTGATATCTAAGGAAATAACATTATGTGAATTTTAGTGCCAACATTTGTTCATTTCTAAATACTTTGAACTTACCTGGTCTATTTCCATAGTGTGTTGTTACTTAGAGAATACTAATAAAGACTAACACTGACAGGTGCTAATTTTCAGCATGCAAATATACCATCCTTAATGCACTTCTTTGGAAAAGTAAATACGATGTGAATGAAACGCAAACTTTAAACTTACGATGCAAATGACAAACGCATCAGTCAGACAAGAGCATGCATAAAATGTCTCTCTATATAATCCCCGCTGTAAATACCACTTAAATACGGAATCGAGATAAGAGAACATATCTCCAAGAAGAGATCAAGGGATTACACTTTCGAAGTTTCACAGTTTCTCTAGTTCCACTAACCCCTTTAAGAACTTCAGGAATAGAAACCACTTCCGATAAGTTTTTGAAATGTATAAAGAAGTAACATATCTATACACTTAAAGGAATATGTTGTACATAAATATTAAGTTGCTTAGCCCGTAACCGATTAGTTGCAATTTCAGTTACATTGAGCGTGATTTTTAGCGTCCTTTTTAAAAAATAAAAAAAAAATTAGGCAGTTGAAAAAATTTCACTAAAATAAGTTACAACTGGATGAACTTTATTCGCTCACAGGTATATAAGTAGTATATAAAAAAAGTTATTCAAATACCTTTATTTTACAATATTACTGAAATCTCTCGTCATTATAATAAGATCCCAGAATTTCATCAATTAAAATAAAAAATATTTTTTTGCAAAGCTTAGAGTTTATGCAAGGTTTAAGGAAATAGTGATCATTAATTTTTATGCAAAAAATAAACAAATCTATTAAGAAAAAAAATCCTGACAACAGGTCAACTGCACTAATTTTAACCAACTTTTATTTTCGTTACGATTATTTGAAGCACATTTTGAATCGTTTTCTCATAAAAGGTTCTACCAGGCTTTTCGCTAATGTTTTAATGAATTTGATTCGGGTTGTATTTTCATTACATTTTTAAACAATTAGACGTGACAATTGCAGTGACACAACTCATGCCTAATATTTTATAAAAAATAGCCATTGGCCAACGTCGAGTTCTCCTTGATGAGCTGCAAATGGTGCATTTCTCATCTATTGCATCAACACCTTCTTTTGTTAAATTATAGAATGATATTATTTCAGGTTTGTTACTCTCAACATCCGTAGCACGACAGTTATGCATAGAGGAGATGAGGATTACAGCATTATTTCTCTTAGTAATATATGAAACTAGCATTTTATGTTTTAAAAATCCATATAACGTATGGTCCTAAAGTTTTGGGAAAAATTTCAAAAGCATATAACTCTGACCACAATAATCTTATATTTTTATTAAATTATTTAACAATTTAACTTAACTATCCTCATCATCAAAATTCAAATGACAGACAATGGACCATTATTTTCGATTTGCCTAATAATTCCCCTGGCACGTTGCATCACCCTTTGGACGACCTCGGCGTTAATTTCTCTAATTTTTGTATATATGCGGCGTCTTAACTGTTCCTGATTTTGTGCTTTCCATCCAATATTATAGACTTTCCGACTTAATATTGCCCATAACTCTTCAATTGGACGAGCCTGAGGTAGGTTGGGGGAATTTTTCTGCTTTCAGTACAAAGGTAATGTTAGTTTTGTACCAGTCCCTTGTGATCCTCGCGTAATGACATAAAGCAAGATCTGGCCAAAAGACTATTTGATCATTTGCATGATGTGTGTTCACAAACTGAAGCAATTTAGAGAGACGATCAACTTGTTGACGAAATGAACTCGCCTTAACGCTCGGCAACATCTCGGAATTCTCTCTAATTGATCCTCTGAGACTTTTACGCAAGTTAACACATGGTATCCCTTCTTCACATTCTCTGATTGTGCGATAAATTGTCGATTTGCTTATGTTTTGATCTCGATAAATATTAACAATATCTCGTTTTGACATTCGCCCAACCATATTATAAACACCTCGACGAATATCAATTTTATTTTGCAGAGCACAAACCAAAATATTCTGCTTTGTTTATTAAATGTCAATAACTGATGATATTTTAATTCCATGACCTTCTTTGTTAAATGCATTTTGCTTCTCAATCAGACCAGGTGAAATTTTTCCCAAAACTTTAGGACCATACGTTACTTAATGCAGAAAAAATTGTTTTTGTTTGTTTGCCTTAAATTCTGGAGCTATTTGTCTTTTTGATTATCTAATGGTTTCGACATAAGTAAGGCCTCTGGACTGCAACTCTTTCACCAGCTGAAGAGAAGAAAACCAATTATCTGCAGTAATGTTCATATTACTGCCAAATAGAGGTTTTGATAGACGAATTACCGATTGTGTGGGTTTGGTTTTTTTTCTGAATTTGAGAAACCAATTTCATCCGAACCTTTTCCGGTATATATATATATATATATATATATATATATATATATATATATATATATATATATATATATATATAGCCATTATAGGCAAATTAAGGCTTAACATCAGATATCATTATCAGTTTTATGCCATATTTTCGTGGCTTATTTGGTATGTACATCCGGAACTTGCACCGGCCCCTTAACCCGATTAACATCTCATCAATGCATGAATTTTTCCCAATGGTAGATACATCTTGACAATTTTCAGACAACATTTCAAAAATATCATTATTATGAGCTGTTGGTAGTTATTTCAGTCTGTCTTTATTAGATATGGCATCATCAAACCTCAAGTAATTTATCAAAATACCAAATCGTTTTCCGCTCAAAACAGTTTTAAAAATGTCTCTTCCGGTTCCATCTGCAGTTAACATCAATATCTTTATTAATAGAGTTATAGATCGCGGTATATACTAGTAGGCAAATCAATGCTCGTATTTTAGTACTATCCGTATCTTTCAAATCTGTTCGTGTCTCTACAACAAACCTTGTTCGAATTTCTGCAATCTTTATATTTGTATACTGCACCATAGTATTTATCATAGCTTTAGAGATGAGAAGGTTCCATACATCTTCTGGAGTGGCTTCATCTCCTATAGTAGGAACAGGACCTTTTAATCCTGGTAGAGTTATGACCATATTATGTTGTGGAGTTCGCACATTCTTTACATGTTCATATACCGCCCACTTTTGTCGATCTTTCCCATAATAGTACTTTTCCAATTTCATTCATATTTTTTTGGTATAATTCTTCATCAATATTTTTTTATCATTTGAAAAAGATTGTTTATTATCATCACTTTCATTTGAAGCAGTTGAAACATCTATAAATGTCCTCAAAGCACTGTAAAAACAGGAAATACTTTCTCAAGGGTATTTACAGTAACGAAAGGCTTGAGACAAGGAGGTGTTGTCTTTCCCCCACCCTATTCAAAATATATATCCAAGAAGCACTGCACCAGTGGAGACAAAAATGTGCGGGAATGGGGTTGAAGCTTAACAACCATTATCTGACAACGCTGTTCTTTGCAGATGATCAAGTACTAATTGCAAGCTGTGAAGAAGATGCAGATTATATGCTTAGAAAGCTCAAAGATGAATACGAAAAATGGGGGATGAGTATGAATATGTCTAAAACAGAATATATGCGAATAGGCAATGAAGACGAAGACCCGGATTTGGAAATTAGACAAATGAAAAGGTGCTACGAATACAAATATTTGGGAAGTATTATCTGCAGTAAAGGAACAACGGAACGAGATATAGACTATAGAGTGCAACAAGGCAGGAAGAGTGTTCAAATTCTGAATTCGATACTTTGGTCCAACAAAGCTACTATGAGAACTAAAATGACTATCTACAAAGTAATTGTAGAGCCCATTCTTACATATGGAGCAGAATGTTGGCAAATGACAGTAAAAGGAAAGAAAAAAGTTGACACGGTTAAAATGGACTACCTAAGAAGAGCTTGCCGTATATCAAGAGTAGAACGTATACCTAATTCTGAAATTAGAAGAAAAACAGATAGAGTACATACAACTTCTGAAAGAATAGAAACTAGACAGTTAATATGGTATGGACACGTACAGAGGATGGACGACAACAGATGGCCAAAAAGAGCTATGGAATACAATCCAAGTAATAGAAGGAAACGAGGAAGACCAGCCAAGTCTTGGATACAAGGTGTTATGGAAACCATGAGAGATAGAGCCATTGATGAAGACACCTGGAGAGATAGAAAAAGATGGCGATCGAAATGCGGGAAGCGGCAGAAGCTGTAGGATCCCCGCTTATATATATATATATATATATATATATATCATTTGAAGCTCGATATTTATGTTCTTCTTCGATATTATATTCATCTCTTATATCAGACAAACCAGATTCTTCCTCATCATACCATCTTAAAACAGTACTTTTAAAATTATTGTCTAATGGATTTTTTTTAATGTACTAATAACCAAATCCATGTAAAACTAACAGGTTGTACACAAAAATCTTTATTTTTATAACAATTAATTACAAAACTTACCTTAATGGTGAGGTAGAGTCACTGAGACTGATTTCTGAATACTACTTAGCTACTCCGTAGCTGAATACCCACTGAATACCAATAACTACCAATAGTGACTTGAAGGTGCATAAGCGTGCGCAAGATTCAAGCTCATCGGAAAAAAGTTACAATTTCTAAAGTACTAGGAATCTGCGTGGCTCCAACTCACCAGTTAGGTTAAGCAGGTGTAATTATTTAATGATGGTAAATTTTGGGCCATCGGTTTCAAAGCGTACGATATATGCTTCATCAGCAGGCCCCAGGACGTTAGTCTTATTTATTTTAAAAACTACAAGATATCAGATGCAGGAATGCTCTATAGACTGCAGGAATTCTGAAAACCATCTTCCCACTCAAGTAATCCATTTAATCAAACCCCTGAATGTAAACATGTTATAATAACAATAACAATTATTAAATTTTTAAAAATTTTGTTCGTGTTTTCATGTATGTGCCTTCTATAAAATTTTAATTTTATATCTTGACATAACAGCTATAACATATTGCGTCCACTGCTGGACATAGTCCTCTCTCATTTTTGTCCATTATGCTCTATGTTGAGCACTTTTCATCCAATTTCTTGACATTTTCTTGAGATCGTCAGTCCAACGAGTAGGAGGTCTCCAAGCAATCTCTTCGCCCACCTTTCATCACTGATGCGGGCGACGCTACATGTCCAGCCCAGTTCCATTTCAGTGTGGCAATTCGAAAAATTACATCGGTAACTCCTGTTCTTCGTCATTAGTCTTAATTTCTAACTAGGTCACGAAACGATATACTCAGCATTGACGTTTCCATTTTCCTCTGAGCTATTTGCAGAGTTTAAGAAGTTTCGGCACCATAGGTCATCACAGGCAACATTTACGTTTTAACGAAATTGGTATATCACTTTTAAAGATGTCTTTGAGTTTTCCACAGGCTGCCATGCTAGGTTTATTCTTCTTCGTAGTTATATATATTTTTCCACCAGCTACTTTTCGTTGTCTTCAATATTGATATTTCCGCTAGGTACTAGGTTTGTCATGAAGTTTGTTTTGAAGATGTTTATTTTAAAACTCACACAGGCACACACTAACTGAAGTTCATGTAGCACTGTACATATCTCCTTAAGGTTGTCTGAGAACCAAACAATGTCGTCTGCGAATTTCAAACTTGTTCTTCTTCTACCGTCAATGTTCAGGCCTTTCTCTGCCTAGATAAGTTTTTTACAAGCATATTCCAGTACTGCTATAAACAGTTTAGGCGATAAGGTATCACCCTGTCGGACTCCCCTGCTGATTAGGATATGATGAGTGTTTTTATGTAGTTTCACCGACATAGTTGCGTTCTTGTATGTATTGTAAATTAACCTTGTTTATCGGTTATCAATGCGGCATGCTTGTAGTGCTTCCAGGATTCGAATTGACGGGCTTGAGTGAGTTGATTCCTTTAGGAGGAAGGTGAGTTTCAGGACTACCTTGGTTTATAGAGCTTTCCTGTATCTGATATCTTGTAATTTTTAATATAAATAAGACTAACGTACTTGGGCCTGATAATGGGGCATGTATTGTAAGCCTTAAAACCGGTAACCCAAAATTTACCATCAATAAATAATAAAAACTACTTAAGAATGTGAGTATTGACTCATTTCCTATATACTGCTATTGTATACTCACATTGGCAACATTTCCATCAATATTTTATAACATTTAATAAAGTAGAGTTATAATTTTAAAAAATCTCATATTTAGTAAATAAAGGTTATTATCTCTAATTACACACATTCCAAAAATTAATTATAAAATTAAAATTACAACATTATGTTGTTCACCCAATTACATTTCATTTAAATTTGTAGCTGTTATTAGATGTAGAAATTTAATGCCGATATTAATTGATTAATTTTACACTGAACGATAATTAAAGCAAGCATTTCTGATGAAGTATTGATAAATAAAGTAGGTAAAAATAAATTCAGAGAAACCTATGTAAAACTGGTAAATCGCATAGTAGTAAACCAATTTCCCTGCACAGAAAGGATTCGGTGCTAACCTTGTTAAATAATAATAGATACAGTATGTTGTAGATTTTAAACTGTAGATAATAATAAAAAGTAATAAACAATGGGGTAAAATAGTTTTCTGTTGTTAAATTAAACATTATTCTACCATTTATATATTATGTATATATATATATATACATAATAATAATTTATATATATATATATATATATATATATATATATATATATATATATATATATATATCGCACCCTCAGTGCAAGACTGCAGTAACTCAAAATTTTATGAAAATGAAGTAATCATGGAATTCGATTGTAAACATGCATATCTATCCCCTGTAAAACTTTAGTAACTTTCAAATGCTTAACCGGCTAAATATTACAACAACAACAGTTTAACTATTTTGCGTTTTTGTACATAAGTTCCGTGCAAAACTGTTGTAACTCTAATGTAACAGAGTTACAACAGTTTTGCACGGAACATTGCAATGGTTTCGATAACAAGCAATGAAAACCACGAAAAAAGTGAGATATTTGTCATATTTGTTATTTTAATATGTATATCTGTGGTGTTTAATATTAATATACACTGTGTCTACGTAATCCATTAACGGTCGAGACAATAAACAAAGATTAACGAGACCAATCTATTCATGTAAGTTTTATGTCCTTTGTGTGTCATTATATTTTCCATAAAATGTTTGCGATGTCGTTTGACCATTTATTTATTAGATTGGATTAAAAACACATAAATTAAGACTAATTATTTACAGCCAAAAAGTATTTTTTTTATGAAAGGAGAAACAGTTATCTTAAAACTTGTGTATTAACAATACTGACAGGTTAAAAATATCTATTCTCAGAAAACTTGTTCTATAAAAACTAAATCCCAAACTATATTAAATCTTCACGTAACCTTCCGGGGTGATTGTCATCATATTATTGTCCCCACGTAATTCCCAACTTTTACTAAGGTAGTGAATTCCAATCCTTTTGTTAATCACTTTACTCAAGGTAGCCTGATTTGCATATTTTTATTATAGTCCTTTTGTTTTGAATTTAAATAAAAATATTCAAAGTTTTACAAATAATGTTTCCACCTTGTTATGGCATTTTCATTACAAAGCGAAGGATTTGTGGCTATCAGAAACATGTGCAGAAATAAAAATATTAAATTGCCGCTAACAATAAGCCGTTTTATTAGGTATAATACCTATTTATTCTAGGTAGCTATCTGATTTCTTGGATTCTATTAAATGTAAAGTTTATTACCATACTAAACCACGATTGCTGTTGGGGATTATTTTTTCTTTACTTACCCCATGATTTATTGGAATTTATTAAACGTATATACTTAACCCCGGGAATTACTTTCCCTTTATCTGCCAGGTGATTTCTGTGAATACATTAAATGTAATGTTTAGTACTATTCCTATCTTTGTTGGAGATTATTTTCTCTTTACCTACCCTATTAACTCATTAGAAACAAGTTCTCAGGGAAGAAGTACGAGTAGGTACATTTTAGTAGTGTAGTTTTTAATATAATCTGTTATTAGCCCTTGCAAGTGATAGATGCAGAATTAACGATTTCGAAAATGTCAAAATTTAATAGTTCCAGAACATTGAGGATTTTATCCCTGTGTGCGCAGACAAGTGAGGATAGCAACGACATGCAGAGTAAGTTGAATTTAAATTAATCGTTGTATTATAATCTATTTATCTACTCTTGTTTTCAAATTCAATGGTGAGAATTTCTACTGCTAGTGTAAACTGAACGAAATAGGGGCGTTCAAAAAAATACTTCTGATTTAAGCAAAATGATTAAAAGTACATAGACACAATGTATTAGAGAAACAATAATACTAAAGTTTATTTATCAAAATAATTTTATATTCGAAACCGCACGATAACAATATTACTACTTATTTACAGAGATTGTTTCATTGTAGAAAGTGTGTCTACACTTTTTACAATTTTTTCCGTGCAAAAGTGTTGTAACTTTAAAATTCCAATACTAAATGTGTAGTGATTAACAATTTTCTCCGTGCAAAAGTGTTGTAACTTTGAAATTCCTAATTTTTTTAGCATTAATATTATTTTATTTAAATTTTTATTTTTCGTTAATGTAATATAGGCTAAAAAGCATGCAAAATAATAATTAAATGTTAATTTTTCTTTAAACTTGTGTCTTATTTCATCGATATTAGCACGAAAATAAACAAAATCGTCTTTATCTCGAAACTTACTTATTCTGACTTACTGCAGTCTTGCACTGAGGGTGCGATATATATATATATATATATATATATATATATATATATATATATATATATATATATATATATATATATATATATATATATATGTATACATATAAGCGAGATTCCTACAGCCTCTGTCGCTTCTCGCATTTCGACCGCCATCGTTTTCTGTCCATTTATTCGTCTGCTTTGATGGCTCTATCTCTATTTTTTTCCCAGGCAACTGAAGGCCTTCCCCTTCTTCTGTTTTGCTGTGGTAAGTAATTAAAAGCTTTCTTCGGCCACCTATCTTCATTCATTTGCTTCACGTGACCATACCACACCAGTTGTCTCGTTTCAATTCTGTCTACACTTGAATATACAGTATTTGTCCTCCTTCATTCATGATATGATCTTTTTTGGATACACCACACGCTCTCCTTAGAAAATCCATTTTTACTTCTTCTATTCTTTTTCTATAATTTTTCGTGATCTGCCAAACTTCTGCCCCATAAGTCATATTATGCTCTACCAAGGTTTTATAGATTGTCAATTTCGTTTCTTGTCTAATATCTTTAGACCATAGTAGAGAGTTTAGAAGTTTACCGCTTTTTTTCCCTGCTGCGTTTTGTCTTTGATGTCTGTTTTGGTAGTGCATTCCTTAGATATTATAGATCCGAGATATTTAGGCAAGGATGCATTCTGCCCCGGTGTAGGCGAACTACAAGAAGGCGTATTAGTCAACGGAATACGTCTAAACAACATTAGATATGCCGACGACGCAGTAGTTTTGGCAGATAGTCTGGACGGTTTGCAAAGAATAATGTCGCGTATATCAGATATAAGTACAGAACACGGACTTGATCTTAATACGAAGAAAACAAAGTACATGGTAGTCAGTAAGCGCGAAATAATAAATGCATAGCTTTTGGTTAACCAACATCCAATTGACAGAGTGGACAGCTACACATACCTTGGTACCAACATTAACAGCCAATGGGATCACTCCAGTGAAATAAAATAACGCATAGGAAAAGCGAGATCGGCGTTCATAATGATGAAGTCTCTTTTCAGAAGTCACGATTTACCACTTGCTACCAAAATCTCTCTCATTAGATGCTATCGATTTTCTACGTTATTATATGGAGTAGAGGCCTGGACACTTTTCGAAGCTTCTTTAAAAAAACTCGAGACATTCGAGATGTGGTGTTACAGACATATTTTAAGGATTTCATGGGTGGATTGTGTGACTTATGTTGAGGTCCTACGTAGAATAGGCAACGAATGCGAGATTATTAACACCATCAAAGAGCGCAAACTAGAATATCTTGGCCATGTTATGAGGAATGAACAGAGATACGGCATGTTGCAACTCAATCTTCAGGGCAAGGTATTTGGAAAGAAAGGACCAGGGAGAAGAAGAATATCTTGGCTTCAAAACCTGAGAAAGTGGTTTAATACATCGACAAATGGACTATTTAGAATAGCAGCAGCAAAGTTAGGATAGCCATGTTGATCGTCAACATCCGGAACGGATAGGCATTGTAAGAAGAAGAAGAAGAGATATTTATATTCATTTCATGTTTTTTTGGTTCTAATTTCTAACTCTGGATGTTCTTCATCGTCTCCTATTTTAAAATACTCAATCTTTGACATATTCATATTGAGGCCCCAGCTTTCATATGCTTTCTTTAGTTTTTTAAATATGTATTTCGTGTCTTCCTCATCATTCGCTACGACTACCTGATTATCTCCGAAAAATAAAGTTGTAAGACAATTACCACCGCCTATGTCTATTCCCATTCCGGATAATTGTTTTCTCCACTGCTCTAGCGATGATTGAATATATATTTTAAATAAAATCGGAGATAGACAACATCATTGTTTAAGCCTTTTTTTTATTGGAAATGATTTAGATATAAAGAATTTTTTTCTTTAACGACACTTCTGGCATTTTTATATATGGAATAGCATCCACATACTCTCTACTGAGACCTACTTTCGTCAATGTTTGAAATATACTTTTCAAAAGTACCGTATCGTATGCCTGCTCTAAATCTTCAAATAATAGGTGGGTAGATACATTCGTTTTTCGATTACCTGCTGCAGAACGAATATATCACTAGTGCACGATCTTCCTGCACGAAATCCATTTTGTTCTTCTATGTCTTCATATTCTGATTCTATTTTTTCTTTTATTATTCGACCGTACAACCTTCCCACTGAACTGATACCAACATCTCATGTAATATTTTTGGTCCATACTTCACCAACTCAATTGGGATGTCTCCAGGTCCTGCTGCTTTACCGTTTTTCGATCTTTTGATGGCATCGCTTAACTCTCCGGTTGTTATCTTAATTATTTGTATATGTTCATTTATTTCTTTCATTTTAATCTCTTGGAATTTACATCGATCCTCTGTCAGTTATACCTCAAAATGGTATTTTCTCTGTTTCAGATCTATTAACTGTAAGTTAAATTTTTTCTTTCCTTCTCTTCAGAGAGACTTTATCACCTTCCACGCTTGCCCAACTCTTGTTCCACCCATATACCTACCCATCTCTGCACATCTCCGATCCCTCATCTCATTTTTACTTTTCACTACTTTTTTTTTTAAATCTCGATTTAATTTTTTATATATCTTGTAATATTCCTCCTTTCTCGTTGACATCCATTTCTGCTAAGCAGTTTTCTTCTGGTTTACTAACGTTTGCATATTCTTCGACCACCATTCTTAATTTTTTGTTTCATTGTTTCATGTTTGTCTTTATACCCCAAAGGTTTACTTGCAGCCTCATGAATGCATTTTTTAAGTTGCTGGTATAGCAACTGGTATAATTTTGTGGCCAGTCGAAATTTGTAAAGAAATTTCGTTGAATCTTCTTTTAAGCTTTCTAGGTTATATTTAGGGGATGTTAGTTCTTGTCCCTTTTCTATATTCTGTACCTAAGTGTTATTGTTTTTGCGATAGTTAGCTATCACGTTGGCCATAAATAAACGATGGTCGGATCCACATGGTGTGATCCACGGTATATCCTTACGTCAGTTGTTTTCAGCTGGGAAGTTTGACGTTGGATTACATAGTCGATTATTTATTGAGCACAGACTCCTAGTAGATTGTATTCATGTAAATTTGTGTATGTCTCTATGTTGAAAAAATACATTCATAATTTTGAGAGACATTGTTTCACAAAAATCTCTAAGACGCATTCCGTTGTCATTGGTAATTTGTTCCCCATATCTTCTTACGACTCTGGTGTTTTTTTCTCTCCCAACTCTGCCGTTTAAATCTCATAGTATAAAGATTTCACAGTTTTCTTTAACTTCAGAGAGTATTTTATTCATCTTGTTGTAGAAATCATCTTTACTTTCTGGATCTGCATCTTCATTTGGGGCACATACTCCGACAATTACGATGTTGTGCTCATTCTTTTTCATTTCCAATATTAGCAGTTGTTCATTTACTTCGGTCCACGATTTAATATTGTTTTTAAGTTTTTTTTTCGAATGGAAATAGAGACTCCTATCTTAGCTCTGTTACCTTTACTCACTCTACTGTAGATATAGTTTTCTAGCTCTTCATTTCCTTTTCCCTTTTTCTTAGTCTCGGTGAGAATATATATATATATATATATATATATATATATATATATATATATATATATATATATATATATATATATCTATTTTTCTTTCCGCTAATTCTTTGAATACTTCTGCCTGTTTGGTTCTAAGTCCTTGTACATTCCATCTAGCCAATATCATTTTCCTTTTCCGTTGCATTAGTCGTCTTTGTTTTGATCCATCCTTTGTATTCTTAGGCTTTTGGTCGAAATTTTTAGCATTTATTTTTTTTTGACAAGGGATGAGTTACTAGCATGTCGCCTCAACCCTCCTCCTTTATCCGGGATTGGGACTGGCACCGGCATTTACTGAGCTACTCAATCCATCCAGCACCTACCGGAGGCAAAGTTATATATATATATATTATAGTTCATATAATATGTATGAAATTTATAATCGTATTCAGCTCGAATAAAAATCTAGATCAAAGCTAAGAAGCAAATCACATTATCTTATTTTTACAAGTTTAAACTAGTTTGAATTGTTTAAATGCTTTCCGAGATTTATAATTTTCGCATTATGCATGTAAAAGTAAATCCAAATGAAATTTTCGACTATTGAGGAGGAGGAAGTTTTATCGTCAGCAAATTACTTTTAGAACTTGCAGTAACTATTTTAAATTGTTCTTCCAACTATAAAAACCATTAAACGACTCGGTGGGAATGAATTTAAATTGTAGCAGAGCAGTGACGAACTAACAGACTAAGTTTAGTTTTATATATTTTGTTTAAAAGTCAGTGCATGCGATATTTAAAAAGTATACAATATTTTTAAATATCTTTTATATACTGCATTAACTATAAAAGGTTATTAGTAATTATAAAGTTATGCAATCTAAATAAATGTACATTAGAATATATCGCCTCCGGCTATAATAGTGAGACAACTCAAAGAAACGCGTTTCGAGAAAATCGAGTTGCAAGTTTTTGGTATTTTGCACAGTATTGTATGCTTTGGGTTATATTCGTTTTTGACTAAAACTTTGTTTTTTATTTCAGTAGTAGTATTTCATATCAAAGATTGCTTTCACTTCATTTTGGCAATCATTTGGTACCACTTGAGTTAATAACACTGAGGAACACATTTTTTGTTGAGTTAGATCTGACACCTGTTTTTCACTCATTTTTGTCGTCTGAATCTGAGAATAACCTCAGATTTTGTCTATCACGTCAACTTTTTAAAATACACGATATCCTCAAAAATTATGCATATAAAGAAACATAAAATAAAAACGTACCAAATCTACAGTTTACAAAACATTTAATGTAAGTTAAATCGAGTTCATACAAATAAAATTGTTTAATTAATGAACAGTACCTACAAATTAAGACAAAAATTTTCGTTTATAGCTTTTTCTGGAGTGTACAGTTTGTGTACATTCGCTATTGATGCTCCAACAATATTCCGCCATCATATTATGTACATACCATCTACCTTGATCCCATGACCTTCAAATTATGATGGAAACACTCACCCTGCTCATGACTCACCGCACCAAGATTGTCCAGGAAATTAGCAAGGTGGCTATGTAAAAAATGCACTTTAATGCTCATGTTGCAACCTAGCTTTTGAAAGCTCTTAAGAGTAGCTGGACGACAATGTCGGCGTAATTCAAGGCTCGTGTATTTCCAAGAAAGTTTTTAACAATATTCTTGAATGCTAACCACGCATTCTTTTCAATTTCTGACATTGATACCACGAAATGTTCATTTGCTAGTAGTTTCGGAATCTGTGTACCATCAAAAACACTAACCTTCATCTTTTCAAATGACAGGCTAGGATATTTACGACACGAGATACTTGAAACAGTCTCCTTCAGTTGGCAAAACTTTAGCAAATTGCTTCATGAGACCCAATTTTATATGCAGAGGTAGAAATATAATATTCTTTCTATCGACAAGTGGCTGATGTATAATGTTTGGATCACGAGGTCTTAGGTCCGGTCTTGGCGTCCAATTTGACTGCACCCAATGTTACGTACAAGCTCTGCTGTCCCACATGCACAAAAAGCAGGGATACTTTGTATATCCACGTTGTTGACCAAGTAGGAAGCAAACCATTTTAAGGTCAACACAAATGATCCATTGGTGCATGTGATATTGCAATAGATCAATGACTTTCTTTATGTCGTCATATTCTTCACGTAAATGAACTGAATGGCCAATTGGAACTGAACCAAATAAATTTCCATTGTGGAGAACAAACTTCAAGCTCCGCTTTCAGCTATATATAAACAGTAGCCAATCAGTTGCGTTATAGTTTGAAATTCCCAATTTTTCCATTAAACCACTTACATTATGGCAAAACACAAATCCACCATCATTTTGAAAGTATTGCAGAAATGCCCTTTCTCGTGTTCGAAAATAGGTACCTTGGCTCCCTTTTCAAGCAAGTTTTTCTCATTAAATCGTGATGCTAAGAACTCTGAAGCTTTTTTGTATAGTACCAAATCTCGTACCAAATCATTTTGCTCTTGCTTCTCGAATCCATTACGTACGGAGTCATCTTCAATTTCGAAATCTTCATCGTTGTAGTCGCTTTCATCTGCACCATAACCGTATTCCCCTTATTCTAAAGAGGGAAATTCATTGAAAACTGGCACGGGGATTTCGACTGAATGCGGCACTGGGCGTATACCTGACAGTAAACTAGGATACTCTATCTTACATTTGTTTTTCTTGTTAGATCCTGATGTTTTTACTATACAAAACTATTATTCACTTGTATAATCTTTGGGCTCGCCCAAAATCATAGGTATACCAAATGGAAGTTTAGCACGTGTTCTCTTGGTCCACATGCGTAAAACCTCAACACACTGTTTACACACTTTATGAGGTGCCCATATTTTATCTTGATCACCAAGTTTCACTTTAAAATAGACAAAATATGCTTGTCTGACAAATGTACTGATGTTTGTCCTGATGTACTGAAGTCTAGACCAGTTGCAGTTATCAGTCGCGTCATTACCCCGACCCACATGAGCCCCAACCACATAGAAAACAAACGTGAAGTGATAGAAGAAAATTAAAAACAGTTCTGAAACCAACATGCCTAATTCTATAGAAAACAGCTAAAAAATCTAACTCAACAGAAATTGAGTTTCAAATTGTTTCCCAGTGTAATTTGCAACTATTTGAAAAAAATTTGAATTATTTTCCCAGTATTGTTGCAAGAATTATTTCATTATTATAAAATATCCACTCATTCCGATCTCTTATTTGAAGAGTAATAGCATAAATAGAAATGATAAATAAAAAGTAGATGGTAGTTTAATAGTTTTATTAAAAATTTAAAAAATTCACATATATTTTTGTTAAAGGCCACGCATCAGAAAAATAATTGAATTAGGAGAGTACTCTAACTTGGTAGCTAAAAACAACACTAGGAGCTCTACGTTTTACTGTCTTTATTAATTAATAAGTCTTTGTAAAAATTGTGGTAGGTGAAGATAATTAGATTATCAGAGACTAGAGATATCAAATCGTTTTCCTTGTTGGCAGATATTCCCACCGGTTTTTCATAAGCCTTTTCCTTGGACAATTCAGTTTTTTATTACAATCATTTTATCAGTAGTAGTCAAATAGTCATTATTCTTGCGCAATTTTCGCTTCTTCTGGTTATGTCTAGCAAAAATATCAACAGTCTTA
Source organism: Diabrotica undecimpunctata (assembly GCF_040954645.1). Lineage (NCBI taxonomy): Eukaryota > Metazoa > Arthropoda > Insecta > Coleoptera > Chrysomelidae > Diabrotica > Diabrotica undecimpunctata. The sequence goes on along the minus strand of NC_092809.1, from coordinate 19,427,323 downwards.
AATTCATCAAAATACGATAATTTATAAAGAAATTTGTTAAATTTATCTCTGACAATTTCACTATTTTAATACCTGAGAACGAAAAGGTGTCAGAACCATTATTTTTGTTGTAATTTGTGTCGATTTCTCCTGCCAAATCTTTGAAAACAATAAAATCATTATATGAAAATTCTCCTACACTTCGCACTTTTCATTAGCTGGTAGTACTGGGCCGGTACATAAATGGTTCCAGTTTTGGGAGTCCTCCTTAATTCTGCCTCAATAGTTTTTCTTCTTTAAGTTTCATCTTCTATCGAAGGTTGGAAATCATCATGACTATGCGGACTCTGTTGATTACCGCTCTAAAAAGTTCTGCACTACTGCATTCAAATCATTCCCTTAAGTTCTTAAGTCAGGATATTCTTCGTCTTTCCACATTTCGCTTTCCTCGGATTTTGCCTTGCATAATAAGTTGTAGTAATGCGTATCTTGGCGGAGGAAGGCGATGGATAGAGACGACTGGAGAAAAATTCTTGGGGAGGCTAGGATCAACACAGGGTTGTAAAGCCAAAATAGTGATGAATGCGTATTTTTGCCCTCTCATCACATGTCCTAAGTACTCAAGTTTTCGTCTTTTGATAGTTAATACTATTTCCGTCTCATTTCCTATTCTTCTAATTACTTCTACGTTTAACATTCTTTGAATCCATGCTATTCGTAGGATTCTTCTGTAACACCAAAATTCAAAGGCGGCCAACTTATTCAGATGGACTTGTTTTAGTGTCCACCATTCCAAGCCATAAAGAAGAGTAGAGAACAAGTAATATCGAAGCATTTTTAGGCGTAGTTCTAACCTTATATCCCGACAACAAAGCAACTTTTTAAGTTTAATGAATGATGCACGTGCTATTTCAATGCGTGTCTTAATTTCTTTGGTTTGGTCTACATCTGATGTTATTTATGTTCCTAAGTATTTATAGTTATTAACACCCTCAATTGCAGTATCTTCAATAGTCAATTGGATATTTGCATGTGCAGATTTAGTCATGATCATGCATTTGGTTTTCTTTAAATTTATCTTCAGTCCATACTCATGAGAGCGTTCATTAAGGCGTTGCATTACATGTTGTTATCCGTCATTATTACTGTATCGTCTGCAAAACGTAAGTTATTCAAAACTTCTCCATTGATAGATATACCTATCAACCTCAATAGTTGCATGAACCGAATCACACTCGTTTTGAGTGTGCCCGAAGATCAAATATTTATGGGAGACGCTTTTGATATTATTGAACTGTATAATGGCGTACAGGTACATGCTCAACAAAAATTTGTTTTTTTGTTGTCAGCAGTAGTTGTCGGTAAAGAAAATGAACTCTATATCTCCTTCGGCGCTCATAGCTCTCTTTTCAAATAAATTTAAAAATACATGTAGCTATTTCATTGGCAGCTTTATGGGCATCACCCTATTGCCAGATATTGCAAATAGCTTGTTTTATCTTCAAGTCAAATACAGCCAGGTTGTATGTAGCGAGTTTCGACTTGTAATAAAACGTTAAAACTTCTGCCTTAGGAGTAGGCAATACTGCTTGTAAATCGTATGTTGCTACGATGACATCTGCTGCCGGTTGAGTTTTATCCATCTCTTTCTACTCTCAAAACAACTCTTTTTCCTCATGATGTCGTTTGAGTTCTTCTGCACTCTTTTCTCAAAGTTCTTCATTGGAGTTTTAAAACACTGCAAAATTGACACTGGTCTTTTTTGAGAATAAAAAATGTTGTATTATTGATTGAAAATACGTAAAAACATCGTCTGATTTTCGAAATATTTGCCTTGTTGTCTGCATTTCTCAACGTAGTCACGATAGATTTGCATTATTTACTTATCTCCTTCGATAAACTGCCTTATGGTGTTAGCACTTATATAGTGGCTCTCCACTTCTGGGCTTGAATCAATCAACATCAACTACTTTTCTGAAACATTAGTGTCTTTACTGCTACATAACATAACAAATGTTACTGGGCTATAAACATGTGGCAAATAAAAAATTATTACAAGTAAAGAATTATCTTTTTAAATAAAACTATTTGTAAAGATTAACCTTTTTTAAAAACAAAACAAGCTAATGTCACAAAAATATGAATCTAGCTGTCACATGTCAACATTGAATTTAACAGAGAACAATTAAAATGACAGCATACCCACACCCTAAGATTTACAATATTAATTAGCAAAACCTTTTATTATTATTATTTATTATCTAAACTATGAAAGCCATTATTATTTTAATGTATATTTTATTCTTTTAAAAGTTTAAACAAAAAAAGTTGGCTTGGTGTTACAAAAAAAAAAAAATGCCCTAGCACTTCTGGGGTTTAACTGGAATCATACTGGAAATTCTGCTATGCACGACAAAAAGGACTGCTTCAAATTGTCTGGAACGTTAATCAGCCATGGACAAACATAGGTGAGGCAGAAACAAATCAGCGGCACATTTTTACAAAACTGGAACCAATGCACGTAACGTAACACGTACTAAACAATTAACTGCAAAGCTACTAATCTTCCATAAAAAATAAAAAACACAAGAACAAAACAAATTTGAGAAACAATTTGGACCTACACTGTAGGCCACTGCCTCTGACAGCGACCTAAACGAGAGTAATCCAATAATCTTGCCGGCAAAAACTTCTCAGCCATCTCAATGAATGTTTATTTGAATCGCAGAATATTTAGCGGTTTCGATTAAAGAAAAATACAAGGAAAAACGCATCTGTAAAATATAAACAGTCTATAAAATGGTTTACATTAACATCGGCGACGTAAAAAGAACGAAATACTATTTGGGTTTTAACTCGTACGATAGGAACAGAGAAACATGAAAAACATTCTTTATTATTTTAATACATATATGAGGCGATTTCAATTTAATACATATACGAAAAAGGATTTCAAAATATATATCAAGGAAAATGCAAATGCTACAAACTGCAGTATTTTGAGGACATTCAATAAATCGTATACTATTCGCAGGATTTGTTTGGAGAGCCCTAGTTATGGGTGGATGTTTACACCACAACATTACAGACTTGCTCAAATAATTTTTAAGGCGCTGGTTCAACGCTACTTCATCGTAAGAAAAAGCATCTTCATTGTTATCATCTTCATAGTCAGACTGCTCCGATTCTAAGTTGTCGCTTCTCGCTACAAATCTGAATTGCTTCCAACTTCCTTATCGTCTGGTGTTAATTCCTCGTCAAGTTGTGTAAGCGTGCGACTTCTATTTGTAAGAATCCATTTTTCTGAAATATTATTTTCATTATAATTAAAATAATTATGCGCTATTATTATTTATTAACAATTTCAATAATAAGTGTTGCCAAAATACGTTGTCCAAAATTATTTTTTACGTACCGTAGGATGCGCGCCGTTCAGCCGAAATGACCAATAGGGATATTATTTGGGGCATGCCAGTCGCCACTGGCAGGCGCATCAGATGCGCATAGATCAGTATAATTTGTCTCAAAATATATCGTTTTGACTTTCCCGTCGTTAAAGGATTAGTGGTATTATCGCCATTATTAATATACAAATACGTTTTAAATTTCTACCTGACCGCTCAGGGTTGAATCAGGTACGGCTAATGTAATCAGTCATTAAAAATCTCTACTTGCTACTGTGTGTATAGTATATTAGTGAAGATTGTTCGTAACAAATATGTTTCGACCACGGAAAAATAATCGCTCGAGATCTACTAAACATAATCAAAAGCATTTGTCATTCGACGCAAAAAAATAGTTAAAAATGTGTGTCATACTTTAATAGATAGGGGCCTAATCAAACAGAATGTTGTGAAAAGAACATATTTACTTATAAAAACGTCGATATCGTCGACAAAGGCTATTGTAAGCGAAGAACCATTGACAAGACGAAAAAAAGTAGTAATTTTTAGTCTATATATATATATATATATATATATATATATATATATATATATATATATATATATATATATATATATATATATATATATATATATATATATATATATATATATATATATAGTTTGAGTTTAGTTCTTGAACCTTAATATATATTTTTTTAGTGGATTTTCTTGGGCTTATGTTCATAAAAAAATTTTTGATTTATACTAAGACATTTTCATATATTTTTTCGACGTTTCGGCAGGAAATCCATGCCTTTTTCAAGAAGTAATATTGACAAGCATGTAAAAATTCGGAACTAACAAATAGACGTAACAATTAAAATAATATTAAAAACATAAGACATACCCACTAAGTCATTACATGTAAAATTTTACAAACTATATATATGTATATATATATATATATATATATATATATATATATATATATTATATGGCTTTAAAATAATTAACATTTTTTAATAAAGACTCATAAATTTCAGTTTTAGTACTTGTTTGGCGCTTTTTGTAGCTGTAGACTGTAGTAGCTTGCGTTATCCATGATGATTACACTACTTTCAGGAATATTTTTCAAAAGAGAATTTTGAAACCAATTTTCAAAAAGTTCTGCACTGGTATCTTCGTGATAGTCTAAGCTGAAGTATTTGATATTCTTTGCAGATAAGAACAAACAGTTTCGAACCCACATATCTTTCGAACTGGCGTGAATTATTGTTATGCGTTTTCCTTTATTTAAAGATGCTTTCGTTTGACATTTTTTACTAAAATCGACCTTCTTTTACATACTATATCATGAGTATCAAACCATGTTTTATCCAGATATATGATAGATTTGTTTTCTAACCTATAATTTCAGAGAGATACTCAGTTCTTCAAGTGTTTAAAACTTATTTTAGAAAGGACTGTATGGAGAGTGATATCTATATTTGTTTCTTCTTCCTATAACTTCAATTTAATTTATCTAACGTAAGAACTATCTGATTTTCGTAAAGAACAACTTATTGTTTTTCTTATAATATCTTATTGAGTACTGTCCAAATAATGAGACTAAAAATTACTACTTTTTTTTGTCCTGTCAATGGTTCTTCGCTTACAATAGCCTTTGTCGACGATATCGACGTTTTTGTAAGTAAATATGTTCTTTTCACAACATTTTGTTTGATTAGGCCCCTATCTATTAAAGTATGACACACATTTTTAACTATTTTTTTGCGTCGAATGACAAATGCTTTTGATTATGTTTAGTAGATCTCGAGCGATTATTTTTCCGTGGACGAAACATATTTGTTACGAACAATCTTCACTAATATACTATACACACAGTAGCAAGTAGAGATTTTTAATGACTGATTACATTAGCCGTACCTGATTCAACCCTGAGCGGTCAGGTAGAAATTTAAAACGTATTTGTCTATTAATAATGGCGATAATACCACTAATCCTTTAAGGACGGGAAAGTCAAAACGATATATTTTGAGACAAACTGAACTTAAAATAATAAGACATATCGTGAAACAGAGACAAGTCATTTGCGGGACAATTGCGGAAAAGAGAGGACAAATTCGACCTTGGCGGAAAAACGGCCGAGGTGCGAGCGTTATCGGTTTAAAAGATGTAACAGTATGCTATTTTATATAAAAGATAAAAGCCATTTTTCGTAAAAAGTTATAAATAGAAACAAAAAAGACAATAAAATATAGTGTGATTTATTTCGTAATAATTGTTTTGATTGAGTGATGAAAGAGCCTATACAAATGTTAAAATATATAGGGTGTCCCCTATAAAAAACATTTTATTTACAAAGTTGGAAAAAAATATTATACCTATTACAGAGTTGGTATTATATTTTTTTAGTCGAACTCCTTAAAAGATTTTCAGTGAATTTGCTCATTTCAAATCATTTGCTCTAGTGAACTCTGTTATAACATATCTATCAAAAGTTTCCCTGTATCTCACTAATATGGAGAGCTGTTGATGATTTGATCGACAATCGTAACTTTGCCGAAAAAAGATGTCATGACATCTTAACTACTTGTTTATTTTTCTTATTTTAAAGCAGTATTTTGTAACCTTTAGACAATTATGATTCAATTAAAAACATTACTTTGATCCTTTTTTTGAAAATATCTGCTAATATTAATTAATTATTAAAACGATACCGTTAATCCTTTAATTTAACATCAAATAAAAATCTGCCTTAACTTTTGGAATGACAACTTATACAAATTACTTTTTCCCCTTTTAATTTTCTACAATTTGGTATAAAACAAATCACTCTTTTTCACCAAAAGTCCTTTTAATTATTTCAGTCCGTCACTGTCCAAAGGAACAGAATGTAAATCATGGTGAAGATCTGAATGCGCCAACTTTTTGCTCCCTTTTTGGGACCAACTCGTAATTAGAACGTTCTGTAAAACAAATCGACTATTGTAGTTTGAGGTAGCGATTTTTCGCTCTCGCTCGTGTTTTCTCTGTTTCATGAGGCGAGACAGCTTTTTGGTGACATTTTAATTGAATATTCTGAATAATGAGAGTGCATTTTAAAAATATAGCAAATATGTTACACAGCAAAAATAAAGTAAATTCATTTACGACAGTTGATTTAGTATTTATCAGCCAGTACATTAGAGTACATTATATAAGTACAAAAAAAGCTAAAAAATATACAATGATGTTTATCGGGTATTTGATTAAACCCTATCTTTCAATTCAATATTATTGAGATTTTTTATTTGTTTTAAAGGCTTCTCGATTCCTTTATGTATGAAATATAACATAGTGCAAATGTTCGCCGAGGTTTCGCTCCAATGTGATATGAACTGCATGATATAATGTCGTTTGTGTTTCTATCATCCAATTCAGGCTAAAATAATTTGGTAATAATTGAACTATATCGCTCGCCCTTGATGCTGATGACTTGGCCAACGTCGTTCGCAAATAAATATGGCCTAATGATACCGTCGGCCCAAAATACACACCAAACAGCAATATTTTTAAAATGAATTTGGAGATTTCGGATCTCATCTGGATTAGAGGGGTCTAGACGCAAAACCAGCAATCTCCACTTATTATAATGACAAATATTTTAGGAAATAAAATTTTTTTTAATAAAGTTTTATTTTTTTTTGTATTTTTATTTATTTGTACATTGGCTTTAGTTATTCACAAAATTAATCTAATTATTTTACTAAATTTTAATTAATTAACAATTTAAGTTTGGAGATTTCTGGTTTTGCTTCAAACAATTTTAGATTGTCGATTTTTGTCGAAAACAGAAAAAACAATCTATGAATGCAAAAAAACACACATTTTTTTAAACTAAATTTTTATTGAAAAAATCATAAAACAAATATTTATGGAACAAAAAAGTTTTAAACAACCAAATCTGAAATTTCATCAGAAGCACCAGTTTCTCCTTCAATATGTTCAATATCTCCTTCATTTTCTCCAGAATCAATAATGTTTTCTAGCATATGATTATTCGTGTTTAAAGCATTATGGTAAAGTTTTTCTATTCTTCTCCAAAATGTTTTATTATTAGTTTATTAACGTTCCGAATAATATCAGGATTAATCATCCTGATATCTTTTCCAGCCTTATGAACACTTTTTGGTTTTCCAATATCGCTTCGATAGTGCGGCTCTCCCCGTACCAAAACGTTAAATCCATTTTTAGTCTTGGATAAAATCTGTAACTAGATGACACAAGCTGATAAGTCACATTTTTGGCCAAATTGAGTTATGCATATGGACATGTTCAAAAACAGGAGATCTAACAGATGGTAAAATATGATAAGTTGAATCTTTGTAAATAACATAAATATAGCCCTGGCATAAACGTGATATGCGATTTTCCTCCAATCCCAAAGATCTCAAAAGCAGTTAACTAGGTACATAACAACATTTTGACATTGGTTTTAACTTAATCCAGTCATGGTAAGACGGCAAAATTAGATAAGTACTTTACCATTTTTTGTTTACTTTTGCAAGTTTAATTTGTAAGTCAACAGAAGATGGCAGTAACTGTTATGTGCTCTTATCTAGAATTTCGGCTTTGTCTGATGATATATTCCTAGTTAAAAACAGATGACAAAACTTGATAAGGTGATTTATCATATTTTGTCATCTTCAGTTGTCATTTTATCCACTGATTAATAAACATACATTATTTTGTCATCTGTCACAGTAGTTATTTTTCTATTCGACTCCTGTTTTGATTTTGATTGTATTTTTTCAAATGCAAGTTGTTAGTGACTTGTGAATTGTGTAAAGAGTAAAAATTATCCTGACTATGAGTTCTAAAAACAAGATTAGAGTGAGTAGCTGTAGCTGACAGTGTGAGATAAGGATTGGACTATAAAAATAGGAAAAGCAAATTGTTTTCATCTAGAATTTTCAAACCTGTTGAAAAGTGCTGCATTAAGAGAAAGTGTGATGAGAAGATTAAATCAGAAAACCAAAGAAAAATATTTAATGAATTTTACACACTACCAGTTTGTGCAAGAGACCAAGCATTAGCTGACAGAATTAGAATTTCTACACCAGCAGTAAGTCGGAAACAAACAATATTGAGTATGTCACCACATACTCAGACACCTGTGGAGGACAAAACCGAAACATTAACATTGCCGCCATGTTTTGTTATGTTCTACAAAGAAGAAAACCATTCAGGTAATTGATCAAAAAATTTTGCTACCTAGCCATACGCGTCTCGAATGCGACAGCGATCATGCTCGTATTGTAAGAGCGAAAAAAGACTTCACAGCTTCAAAAAGACTCTTCAGTTAACAAAAGCAGTATCAGTGATACGTACAGAATCATGGTGCCACGTGATTGGTGTCAGTTCGTCCACACACGTTCTGGGAGAAAGAAATTTAAACTTATTAAAATGCAACAACTTGACTTTAAAGAATTTTCTAGTCTGTTATTCTAGTCTGTCTAGCATTACTCTATCTGATAATAGGACAAAGCTTCTTACATACTTTGTAAGCGATTTCTTCAGTATAACCGCTACGCCGTTTTGATGTGACTCATCGTTTTGTCTCAGAGTAATATATCTGATAAACTTGAGTATTGTACTGTCCGTCGTTTGGCCACCTTGTTACGCAGACTCCTAATACCGAAACATCGGACTTACTGGAAGGAAACACCTATTATTAACCTTCCGTTACTCGCGCACGGTGTGTCAGTTTCAATAGTTTCCAGTAACTGATTGTAGTGGGGATTTGGAATTGCTGCTCCATATACCTCTTCAGTCGTCGCTCAACTGTGGGTGAACTATATGTGCAGTTTGAAAAAGAGCACTGTAATTTTATTATTAGGCAACACGGTTCGGTACACCCGGTGCGAGTATTGTGCACCAGTTTTTGTGGTTTGGATCACACATCAAAAGTTTTACTCTGTAAGGTGATATAAGTTCTTTTTATTATTTTTAATGTTTATATATTTGTATATTTGTAGGTAGACAGATATTGATTACGAAAAGGAGAAACGAAGAATATTAAAATTCTTTGAGGAAGTATCGACCAACGAGGAAATGTATGAAGATAGTGATGAACAAAATGAAATTGACCACGTAGAAGAACGATCGGAATGTAGTGATACTGAACAAAAATTTGAAGACGAATAAACAGAGGAAGAAAATGTTAGTTTCAGAATGGAGCCATACTTTATAGGTAAAGATAAATTAACAAGGGGGAAAAACATTGTCTACCGAAGAATTTAAGAACACGCAGTACCAATTGTACGATTGCCAGATATAAAAGAATTTGTTAAAACTCAATCAAGACCTATTGACATCTAAAGTTGCATATTTGACAAAGAAATTCTAAATCTAGTTGTTGACTATACAAATATAAAAATTGAGAGTGTTAAAAATGATTACAACAGACAAAGAGATGCGAAACCTATCAACATTGCCGAAATCAAAGCCCTAATTGGTCTTCTTTATCTTGCTGGTACTGGAAAAGCAAACCACATGAATCTAGGGGATCTCTGGACAACAGATGGCACTGGCAATAGAACTTTTTTGCTTGGAATGAGTAAGTTTTCGATTTCTTTTGCAGTGTCTGCGATTTGATAACATTCACACAAGAAATGAAAGAATACAAGTAGATAAGCTGGCTCTATGTTATGAAAATGTTAATTAATATTTCTTATTTTTTTTTTGTTATAATTACTCTTTATTTTTGTTTTGTTTTGTATTGATCAAATTTTTTTAAGTTCATAGTAATCAAATTTAACAATAATCAATAATTTTTTTAATTAAGTTTTTTGTATATTATTAGATTATTATGAAAACTAGTTAACTTTTCTGGAACAAACGCATATGTACAAAATTATATAAGCATACATTCAGTAAATAAGACAAATGTACAAAATTTTCAAAAAAAAAATTAAAAAATATTAATGACCAATATTTTCGGACCTGGTCTTGTGCACCGTGGAAGGTTAATGGGCTTGTTTTGATCTTGTAGATGCTATTATAATACAGCTGAGGTTTCTATAGTTTCCGTCAATCGCCCTTATCTCACTAATAATTGGAGGAATAACCTCACTCGGTTTTCTTCCTATATACTCTTCTTCGATTTAGTATCCTGCACGTAAAATCTGTTTAATACGTAGTGCGATGAGCTATATAAAGCTTGAGAATTAATTTTACAAAAAAAATAATGGGAAAATCCCAGTAGTTGGCTGTATACTATTGTTTAAAAAACTGATACAGAAGTAAAACACTTCACATTTGTATTTAGGTATAAAACATATAATTCAAACTTTTAAAAAGTGTCGTCAAAATTTATACAGTAGCATAACGTGACGTTTTCGTGACGTGACGTTATACAAGTGTCCAAGTAATTACCTAACAAAGAGTCTTTTGCGTCGATGTCGTCGACGTGGATTAACACCTCGAAAAGACTGTGACCCGTGCTTGACCAGTGTAAGTGGAATGGAATCTCGTATACTGTGAAGTTGATTTAATTTATTAAAATTGGTCTCATTCTTTAGTTATTTGTTGTTATATCAGAGTTATTATATTTCGGCATAATTTTGCAGTAGCGCTGAAAATTTACAAATATATTTCATTAAAAATGTTTACATCAGCTACTATTACTCGTATATCGGTATACTTTATAAATCTACCTTTTTACTGACCCGCACCCATTTATCTGAACAGTGTGATTTTGGACATTTTTTGGTAAAACACGCACTCAACATGATTTAAATCGCATGTTGACTGCCAGCGTTATTTGTCAGATCTAGACTTTCATACAATTTATGTTGCAGTCCCATAAATATATAGTCTCTAATGTGGTGCCAACATTCGTCAAATTCATTGTAATATAACACGTTTATATTATTTTGCTGATCGAGCAATTCAGTTTATTAAATTAATTAAAAATTAAACTTTTATAGAGAAAATTTAATTAGAATTTATTGGATTGCGAATTAACTTCAAAGGGCATTCGAAATATATCTGCAAAAATATTTATTTAATTTATTTAATTTATTTAATTTGTTTAATTTATTTAAATTATTTAATTTATTTAATTATTTTATTAAGTTTTACAGTTAACATAAAACGCACATAGATTTTTTCTAAAAACTGGCGTTTAAAAAAGTTTGAGATGTTTCCAATTAAGTATTTAATAATAAACAAAATTTAAAAGTCAAATTTATTACAACTCCAAAATGTTACATAGAAAAAACAATAAATAATTCAAAAAATTTGAAAATCTGCAAAGAAACAAAATTTTTTTTTTTAATATTAACATTTTTATGGAAAACATTATTTAGTAGAGTGTATTAGCTCCATGATTCCTAATTACGGCTCTCATTCGATCAGGCATACTTCGGATTAAGACAGCAGTCTGCTTGAGGGGTTTGCTTCCATTCGTCACGAACTGCTTGTTCCAAATTATTCATAGTTTCAAACTCACCATGTTTACGCAGAATACGACGTCCCAGAATATCCCATACATGCATATACATATATATATATATATATATATATATATATATATATATATATATATATATATATATATATATATATATATATATATATATATATATATATATATATATATATATATATATATATATATATATAAACTAAGGTACACTCGAAGAGTGGTGGGTTTTTCGGTCAAAGTGGAGAAATAAAAGACAAAGAAGGTGGCTACTTCATCTATTTTTTGAAGATGTTTCGCTTTCTGCTCAGAAAGCATCATCAGTTCATCTAAAAAGAACAATATGAAACCAAACATCCACAGAGAAGTTACAACAAAAGTATGTTACCTTACAAAGACATGTAGCAGTCAATGATGTTAAAAATATGAACAAGCTTACGAAACTGGACATTCAGAGTTAACGTTGTATAAAACAATTAATTGAAACTAGGTATAGTTTGCAATTTAACAAAATTAGCACAGCAAAAGAACATATGATAAACATACATGTATATAAAAAAGTTATTAAAAACTTAAGTAAAAAACATTTAGGTTTATGTTAAAGTGTAAAGAACTAGAAAGATCATAAGAATGTACTTCCAACAAATTTATTTAATAAATTAGATTTTAATTTTAACTTTAGGTAACATTATAAGTTATTTAAGATTAATAGTAATAAAGATAAAATGAAGTTACCAGTCTTTAGCTTACCGAGTCTCGCCGGAAAATGAATTTACAGGTTTAACACCCACGCACACAACGTGAATAGAAGTGGCCTTGAGGTCAAAATGACACAAACAGCAAGGCAAACTACCAACCTCTATATAATAGGGCAGTATATTCAAAGAATGTGATAAATTGGTTGACAACTTGTCGTTAAAAAACCAAACAATGAAAGGAAAAGGTGGTTAAGATCACCATTTACCCTACAGTGATTGATCTGTCAACAAAGAACAAAGCATGCGAAGTCAATCCAAAATATCATATATTATAATATTATGACGTCACTGGTTAGCCAGCTAACAGGTGAAGATTAATACAACTTCCACAGTCCAAAGGTTCAAACATTTAGGACCGTAATGAAAAAGATTCTATGAATCAATTTCAATTTAAAATTTTATCAAATAAGTTCATCAAAAAGAACAATTACTTAATTATGTAAAAGTGATATTGACAAATAATTAATAAAATGTAAGTTGATAAATCTTAGTTAAGGAAGGAATAATTTATTTTATTTTATTTTTATTTAAATTTATATATGAAAATGTGATAAAGAAAACCCCAATGTGGGACAAAATTTAAGTAAACAACATATCAAGCCTAATTCTGCAAAATTAATGCATGATAAATTTGGCTCAAATTACTAATGTCGGTTCTCTTATTAAGGGTATTAGGATGTTTTAATATTGAACACATTTCTAAAAACGGTCTTTTAACGAGATTGCGTTCAGTGCCAAGAATTTTAACTTCATTAAAGTTTACTTCGTGCTTAGTGTTAATAGCATGTTGGGCAAGAGCACAAGTATGCTTAGATAAATTAATATCACTGCGGTGTGTCGTAAGACGCCCTCTCAGTGATCTCCCTGTCTGACCGATGTAACATGAGTCACACTTAGCACAAGGTATATGATATATTACATTAACTTGTTCCAGAAGGGACAGAGGTGTTTTAGTTTTAGAAAACAAATTCCTGACAGTCTTAGCATTCTTAATAGCAATTTTAACCGGTACGTTGTTATGTTTGTACAGTTTAACGAGTTTCTCATTAACTTGAGGAAAATAAGGTAAAGATGAGTAATGGGTAGTTGGATTCCCAAGTACAGTATTAGGCAGAACAGTGTTATTAATTGAATTATTTGATATTGTTCTAAGTTGGTCACCATTGGGTATGTCATTTAAAGACGAACCATAGCTTTGAACGAAAAGGTATTTATTAATAAGGGAGGATGGATAGGAATTCTCAATCAGAATATTTTTAAGTAATTGAAAGGATTCCCCTCGATTAATCTGATGTATCAGTCTATTTAGCCTGCAGCTTAAAGCTTTAATAAGGTTTAATTTATATTTAAAGGGATGACAAGAGTGGTAGTTGAGAAACCTATAAGAGGCCATTGGTTTCCTGTACCAACTTGTAGTAAGCGTGTTATCTCCCATTCTAATGACACGCATGTCTAAGAAGGGAATACTATTTGTGTTAGAGTCCTCAAGTTCAACAGTGAACTGTAAATGAGGATCAAACTCATTGAATAAAGACAAGGTGGCCTGAATCTTGTCTGGAGGAATATATATATATATATATATATATATATATATATATATATATATATATATATATATATATATATATATATATATATATATATATATATATATATATATATGTATATGTTCGGATAGAATGAATGAATGAAAATTACCAAGTTCTCGGAAAGAACCGCGTTGAGAATTGAAAACTCGACGTTTCGTCAACAATGGTCAAAATAGGTATCAACATTAAGATTCTTCTGCTATAAAAAATTTTGAAAGTACCCACTGACTTATTTTTTAATTTAATTTATAATACAGGATGGGTCAATACTATACTTACTTATGTTTATGCGTTTTTATTCATATCTCGAGTTCGACAAAAGCTATTAACATGCGGTTTGCGCCATTTTGTTACGAGTTTAATCCAGTTTCATTATAATTTACAATAAATAGGTGTTTCTATTAAACATTTTGAAGAAAAACAAATAGTTCATCCACACTCTTTCTAATGACACTAACTTCGTTAAAATCGGTTAATCCAAACCAAAGTTATGAATATTTATTCAGAAATACTTTCCCACTCTCAACCACCCTTTATTTAAAAAAATAAAAACAATTACTTGAACAATTTTGTGCAGAGTTTAAGCCTCTTTCTAGTTTTCTTATTTAACACTTTGTATAATTGGGCATATTTCCTAAAAAACTGGTTTTCAAAGTTTTCTTCATTGGTTACTCCCGCTAGCGGTTAACCCAGAAACTTAAAAGTTATTTCCAACGATTTCTCTTGGCCACTTTTACTAAGGAATTTTTTCTCCTAAAGTTATAACAATAATAGTTTCTGATATATAGCCGAGAGATTGGCTTATTGGACCACCCGGTATGTGTGTATGTATGTATGTATGTATGTATGTATGTATGTTTAGTTATTGTATGAGATAGTTCTTGAGAATGTATTTAAGCCATGAAAAATACGCATTAAAATGATTAATTTTTTGCATAAAAACGGAGCCTCACATGAAAAACAAAGAAAGTTTTTTGTCAAAAATTTTACGAGGAATTAAAAAATGATTTTTAATTTAAAAAATCTCGGTGGCGGACCATTTTTTTTTAATTTAGACGATTTCTGTATGCGCGTCAATGACGAATATAAAATTCTTACTTGTATGTCAAAAAATTATTAAATTTTATTTACATATCTCAACTAGTTTCAGGGCAGTAAATAAGTCGTTATTTTGTAAAAAAAATTTCAACACCCATTATTTTGGAAAAGGAAGCATTTACTTTCAAACGGTCATAATTTTTCGTACAGAGTCAATCCCTAAAGTTAGTTGCACGTATTTACTAAAACTCTATACATTTTACAAATATGTATTATTTAAAAGGACCAAAAACCGACACTTTAAAGCTCGGAAACTTAGAAACAATTGATTTCTGAGACTTGGCGCACCAATAACTTTTGATAAGCATGACAAAAGCTACCTCTCTGCACGGGGTTCTGTAAACAAATTTTAAGGGTAACAAAATCAAAAAAAGTTAAGAGTGGATTTATAAATGAGACGCTTGCATAAATTAATGTGTTAAGAAGATTATATCTCCTTCCGTTAGGTACTTTGTGTTATCTTAATAATTTATTGTTTTTTAAACCGTTTTTGTACACATAAACAATACATTTTAAAACCGTTAATACTCACAGATTTCCCATTAACAAATTTTTATTACACTTGGTTTTAAATTTTAATAAAACATTTATGAAAAGCTTATATACATATTGAAGGTAACTATAATAAGGGTGAAATTAATTCCTCTCTAAGCTTTAATTAAAAACTCAATTAAAATGCTCTTTATGCGAAATATTTACCTATGGCAAAAAAATAAAATTTAAAAATAAAACCGTAGTATGCGAATTATAACAAAAATTGAGAAGCATTTTGAACACGATATTGTTGAAAATTGTTTTAGAATAATCTATGTGCTTTGGCGACTAACTAATAGATATGATATTTTTAACCCTTTTTATATTTCTAATGTTGATTACTCTCTAACGTTTCTTCAACATACTTAAACACTAATCATACTTAAATTTTACGTAGTGTCTCATTTAGGTCTACTATTTTATATTGATTTCAAGTCTAATTAAAACTAAATGGTTTAGTTTCAGAAAATTTTATTACCTCTACCAATTATCTATTATTAAATAATTAAAGATAAATTACAACCAGAATCATATTGTCCTATATCATTAACCTGTTCTATCACCTTATAACTTGGGGTTATAAGGTTATTTTTTCGTAATAAAGATAAAAGACTGGATTGGCGAAGGAAAAGAACAAAAAAAGAAAGAAAGAGAAATAAAACCCAGGCTTAACAATTTGATCAAACGAGAGATAAAGAAAATGGGAAGAAATTAGAGGCAAGTGATATTAATTGGAAGGTAATTTAAGTGACTGGATGGTCAAGCTGGTTAACTAAAATTTAGTGAGTGAGAGAGAGATAGAGAACAATAAGAGGATGAGACGTAAATATTCAGGGAATGGAGATCGGCTGGCTGTTCGTGCCCTGTTAGAAGAATATAGATGATGATAAAGATCACTGAAGAGGAAAGGATTAGATAACAAAAAAAAAAAGGATGGGCGCCAGGAGTAAAGCTCTCTCTCTCTCTCTCTCTCTCTCTCTCTCTCTCTCTCTCGGTAGTTAGGTATTATTGACTGACACGTTATGTAAAATAAAGTTTTATTTTGAGGTTGCAGTCATTAATAGGACAGGAAAGTGAAACTCTTTGTTCTCTTATCAAGCTTTTGCAAAATTTATTTGCTTCTTCAGGATATGCTAAAATATGGTATCAGTAAATACAATGAAATTAGAATTAAACAACATTGTATAAAACTAGTATAAAAACTTACAACATGAGGTTAATCCATTAAATTTTTTTAAAACTTTATTTTATATATATATATATATATATATATATATATATATATATATATATATATATATTTATATATATATACTATATATATATATCTTTATATATATATATATATACTATATATATATATATATATATATATATATATATATATATATATATATTCTCTTCTATATCTTTGTTTTAGGATATCTACATCCTTATAAATCTGGATCCGTACTTGCTCTACCTAATGTATATAAAAAATGTTCTAATAAATTTAAATGGAACAATTAAATCAAACAATTAAGCCCGATGAACGATCACGGAGGAGCTCCACACCACAATACAAATGTGTAAATCCCAAACAGTTCAAGACAAAGGCAGACAGCATGTCGAACATGTCTAACAAGTTTAGAGTTTGTAATTACAAGATAATCTAATGAAATGATAAGTGCATACTGTAATTTGGATTATAAAAGGGACCTGGTCTTTTGTTATTCTATAAATGAAATATTCGAATAGGTGATAATTTAACAAGAAACATCAGATGGAACATTCCCGATATACGGATGTTTAATGATCTTGTTTATTCCATTAATTCTAACGTTTTATGAGATATACAGGGTCGTTTGTTTGTTGTTTGTTTTATCTGCGTTGTTTTTAGTGCCTGTATAAGGCACTTTTTATTTGTGACCAGAAATTTTCTAGTATAGAGGTGTACATGTTTTTTAAATACACCGCTACAAAGTGAGAGACAAATATATTATTATTATAGGCTTCGCAAACAGTGTTATATTCCTGGATTTTAGCGACAAAGGATATTATACATATTTAAGCAAAGCGCAAAATAATACTGGATGATAATATCAACAGATACAATGAAAAGGACCAATCAAACTAAAATCGAAGGGAAGACAAAGTTATATCTTTCAGTTAGTTCGAAGCCAATTCAATATAAACACCAGAAAATTTAACATGTTAACATGATTATAACAGCAAATTTACTTAATGTAAATTGAAACTGGAAGATCAGATAATAAAACAAGTCATGCAGTTTAAATATCTATCTATCACATTATCTAGCTACGGAAAGCTCAAAACGGAAGTGGAAGATCAAGTGAATAAAGCAAATAGAGCCGCCGAAAAGAAATAAATGCAGAATTTACAAAACAGCTATCAGGTCAATAATGACATACGCGGCAGAAACACGACTTAATACAAAGAGAACAAAGAGGATGTTAGAAACAGCAGAGATAAAAACACTTGGAAAAATTGATAATAAAACACTATGGGACAGAGCCAGAAGTACAGATTTATGATCTAGATGCAAGGTGGAGAACATAAAGGACTAAGTAAAAAATAAAAGAGTAGAATGGAACGGTCATATAAACTGAATATAATAAGAAGAAGATGATTAGTTGGAAGATATAAAGACAAACAGAGTAATGTCTAAAAAGAAGAAGAAGAAGTTATTTCGAAGCGGATATATCAAAACAGAGATATCTACAAAGAAACAGCCAGCCAAGACTAAAAAGCAGCAACTACTTCAGGTATATTAAGAGACATATTCGGGAGAAACATGCATCTGGGATTAAAAGCAAAAACAAGCAGATTTATTAAATGCAAGAAGGTTATTAGTAAACACAGGTCACAAACAAAACGTATAAAAAAAGAAGATAAAATAAAGTTAAATGAAGTCAAAAAAAGAGCTAATATCCATAATTTGGCGCCAATGTGTAACGATAAGACTACCAAAGAGAATTGAAGTACTATTGTAAAAATAATACCTCAATCAACCATGGGAGCTTATCGTCTATACCTTGCCTAGCTCAGTATCTCAAGGGTGAGTTCGTCTTTTCTTAAACTAGGTATTGAACCTGAGTTCTCAGTTGATAGCAAATAAGACAAATTTTAACCAAGCATATTTATTTAAAAGAATAAAAAAACAATAAGTAACCCTGCCAAAGCTTAACAGTTAATAAGTGCTACTTGTGTATTCTAGCTGTTAGGTCCTCCAATTAGAAGTTTTGGCTTCTGGAGAGCTGCAGTCACATGTGGCTGTACGTCCTGACTAAGTTGTAGTGTAGTATAGCCATAGTAAAATCCAATATGGCCAATAAATCGAATAAACCCAATAAAGTTGTTGATATGCCAATAAACTAATATATAAGGAACAACTTGCATTAAAAACACATCAAAAAGAAAGGTTTAACTTCCTTGCCATCTTACAAAATTACACTTAAACAAATAGCGTATGGCAAGGATAAAATGAAATATGATTGCTACTACTTAAATTCTGTTAAAGAGTCCTAATGCATATATCAGAAAAAAAAATGTGCTTTCGAAAGAAAGTAAGGTTACAAATATTGGAAATGCGGTCAGAATTATAGATTAAACATCACAATGAAAGTACTTACCCCAAGAGAATTTGTAGACCATAAAAATGAGTCTTATAATAATTTTTGCCTTCTTTTATAAATTTCAAAAAGAGGCAAAAAAAATCCCACCACCTTAGAAAAGTTGTTTTGACAGAAAGTGGGAGACTAAATGAAGTTAGCACAGATGTCATAGGATGTTGCTATAGATATCATGAAACTAGCTTGTCTGTCAACACCAGTGGAACAGAATAGTCTGCCGGACAAAAAGAAAGAGGACGAATATTTATTCTACGGGACAGAAAGAGAGAGAAAATAAAGACAAAGGGAAAGAAAAAAACAGAGGGCGCCAACTACTTTTAAAATAAAAAATAGTAAAAATTAAACTAATTATAAAGAAATTAATAAATTAATTAAGAAATTAAAATGAAATAATTATTTAAACATAAATTAATAGAGATGTGACGTTTATACCGTTACAATTTTTTTTTTAGTTTTTAAGCTGTGCCTCGTTTTTGCTTATCTTCTTTCATTCTAATGGGCAGTCTTATAACATGCTCTATATTCAACTTATGAGCTATATTTTTTTGAAGATTGCCACCGTCATATAAGAAAACCTGACCATCATACAAGAAACAGTGAGAGAAATAAAAGAACAACACCTGAACAAAGATACAGAGAAACGAAAATCGTGGATGAACGATGAAATACTTGAACTTATGAATCAGAGAAAAAAAATAAAGAAAGTCTCCAAGAATATAAAAGAATACCTATCATCGTCAGAAGAAAGATGAGAGAAGCCAAAAACAAACAAAAACAGAAAGATGTAAAGTCATAGAGGAAATAAAAGAAATCAGAGTCGATATGATAACTTCAATGTCCATCGAAGGGTTAAGAAAATAGCTGGAAAGTTTCGAAAATGCTACAGCGGTAAAATAACAGATAATGAAGGCAATCTTGCCATAACCAAAGAAGATAAAAGGAAGTATGTAAAGAATACTTGGAGAAACTTTTTTACGATTTTAGAACAATACAAAAACCCACCATTGAAGAAAATTCAGGTCCCAAATCCTACCAAAAGAATAACGAAAACGTCGGACAAATGAAGGATGGAAAGGCACCGGAACATGATGAAATTCCTGCAGAACTGCTAAAGCTAATAGATACAAAAGAAATAAAATAATAACTGAAATATTTAATGAAATATAAAAGGCAGGATATATGAGACTATAGTAAAAAGTATCACTTTATACAGCTGTGAGGTATGGCCACTGAAAGAAAAAACACTGTCAACGCTGAAAGCGACGGAAATGGATTTTTGGAGAAGAGCCGCAGGAAGATCTAGAAGAGAAAGGATTACCAACGAACGCATTAGAGAAATAATGGGAATCAAACGAACAATCACAGATGACCTAACAACAAAACAACTTATCTGGTTCGGACACTTACAAAGAATGGACGAACAACGAATGCCAAAAGAAATACTAAAGTGGTAACCAGAAGGAAAGAGAAAACGAGGTAGACCGAGAAAAAATTGGAGCGAAGGAATAAATAAAGAATTGAGAGAGAGGGCCATAGAAGAAGATCTATGGAACAACCGGTCTAAGTGGCGATTGGAAGTCGGAAAACGGCGGAGAACGTTATAAACCGACAAGTAGTAGTAGTAGTAAAAGGCAGGAGAGTTCTTCCTCCATTTCTTTGAATCTTTCTTCGGTAGAGAGTGACCGAGCATTATATGTGGCGATGTTGAGGTTTATCTTTTTGACGCACATTGAATAGGGTTGGTTTACAGTGGTCGGGTTTTTGGCATTTAAACACCGTGCTTGCCTAGCATGTTGGTGAGTATTCATATTTATTCCCACGAGTAGCTGGGGAACGTTGGTCGATTCCGGTAGAGCCCCGCGTACAGAAACAAGGCTAATATTCAAAGGGATTTCGCCCGTTGTCCCAAAAGCATCGTTAGCGGCCGCGTGACGTGCAACCATTCAGTTTTTAGCACGATAGCTTCCACCTTAAGTTACGGATTTTTTGCATCTGGTTTTCTCCATATTTTTGTTGGGTAGGATGGAGAGGGAAAGAAGGTGTGGATGGGAAGAATATATAAGAAAGAAATATAGTGACCCGTCTGCCTTCGGAAACCTAATCGCCATTCGGGGTCGGAAGAAAACAAGAGTTAGCCAAGAGAGGCTGATAGAAAAGATTAAAGACATTTCACTCAAGACAAGTTGAAGAAGAGTAAAATGTGAAGGCTCTTATGATCCGCCAGGTGCGTTTCATAAGAGTATGAGTATTGATACATTTTGTGTTCCCGCTCATACTTCGGGTTGTTGACTACAGACTGTATGGCTCGTCCAGCATGCCATAGCATGGATGGATGGGATGCACACCATTTTACAATGTACACACCCCAAACTCCATGGCCTGACAAAGTGGAATATTGGCGCTTCACAGCGCCAATATTCCAACAGACTGGAACAACGCTACTATGATTTTATTACACAAAGCAGGAGACAAAGCAAATTTAGAGAATTACAGACCGATTAGCCTCCTCAGCCATATATATATATATATATATATATATATATATATATATATATATATATATATATATATATATATAAGTAATAAGTTATAATATATATATAAGTTGTTTACGCGAATACTAGTTAAGAGAATGGAAAGAAAATTAGAGACTTATCAACCAAGGGAACAGGCAGGATTCCGAAAAAGTTACGGAACAAATGACTATCTACAAAGTATAAAAACCCTAATAGAGAAAGCAGTGGAATACAATAAACCTCTAGTTCTAATATTTATCGATTTTCACAAAGCCTTTGACACAGTTGAGCTAAGCAAAATATTACAGGCGCTTAAAGAATGCAGGCTAGATTATAGATATACTAAATTATTATACAAAATATACCTGCAGGCAACAACCACTGTCAGATTACATACTAACAGTAATCGCATTAAAATAGAACGGGGGGTTAGACAAGGAGACCCAATGTCACCTAAACTTTTTAATACGGTGCTAGAACATGCTTTTAAGAATTTGGATTGGATGACAAAGGGAATAAAAATAGATGGAGAATATCTAAACAACTTACATTTCGCCGATGATATACTTATAATAGCTGAAGATCTAGGTACGGCAAGAGAGATGGTACAGGAACTCGTTGTGGCTACAGAAAATGTAGGTTTAAATATAAATATCTCGAAAACAAAAATCATGACCAATTTGGTACCCAACCAGAACATCAGTATTGGTGGGAAAGAAATAGAACCCGTAGATAGATATAAATACCTGGGACATGAAATTGTGATTGGCAGGGATAACCAGACTCATGAACTGAAGAGAAGAATTGGCCTTGGGTAGGCAGCATTTGGAAAACTGAGAGAAACTTTTAAAAGTGAGCTGCCCACATGCCTAAAGAGAAAAGTATTTGATCAGTGCGTCCTCCCAGTCTTGACGTACGGAGCAGAAACACTTACCTTAACAAAAGCAGCAGCTACCAAACTGAGAGTCACACAGAGAAGAATGGAGCGGTCCATGTTAGGAATAACTCTGCGAGACAGAATAACCAACGAAGACATCAGGAGAAGAACGGGAGTGACTGACATCATTGAGAAGATAGCGAGACTAAAATGGAGATGGGCAGGACACATAGCCAGAATGACAGATGGGCGATTGACAAAAAAGTTATTGGAATGGAGGCCAAGGGAAGACAAGAGAAGCGTCGGTCGACCACCTACAAGATGGACTGACGATTTAAGAAGACTTAATAAAAATTGGATAAGAGCGGCGCAAGATAGACGAGGTTGGAAACATGAGGAAGAGGCATATGTTCAGCAGTGGACTCTTGAGGCTGGATGATGATGAAAAGGCAGGAAAAATATCAGTAGAGTAGCTCAAATTGTAGTTCGTACCATTACCCAACAAACCAGGAGCAAACGTTTGTCAAGACTATAGGACCATAAGCCTAATGAGCCATCTGCTGAAGCTGTTTTTAAAAGTCACCAACAAAAGAATTTACCGGAAATGCGAGGAACAAATTGCGCCCAATAAGTGTGGATTTGTGAACGTCGTTGGTACAAGGGAAGCTTTATTTAGCGTGCAGGTATTGTTTCAAAAATGCTACATGACTACAAGAAGGCTTTCGATAGAGTCAGGCATAAACAAATGATGGAAGTGCTAAAGAGGACAGCGATTGGCGGAAGAGACCTAAAAATAATAAGAATGGAAATCCGAATAGATGGAAAATATACAGATAAGTTCAAAATCCTAGAGGAGAGTGCGACAGGGGTGCATAATTTTATTACTGATAATAAATCTGTACTCGGAGCACATTTTTGAAGAGGCTCTAAAATATGAAGATGGATGCATCTCAATAAATATAGTCAAGCTCATCCTAGAAACAAAAATAAGGCTCCTTAAATGTTACGTATACTCATTGCTTCTGTACGGAGTAGAAATGTAAAAATTGAAGGCGGAAACTCTATTAAAACTTCAGGTTTTTGAGCTATGGTTATACAGAATGGTCCTGAAGATACCATGGACATACAAAGTTACCAATAAAGTACTACCAAGGATGAACACAACCGCGGATTTTTTGTCCCAGTATGTGGGACATATAATGCGAAATCAAGGCAGATATGAGCTACTCCAATGCATTTTGCAAGGTAAAATTGAAGTAAAAAGGGTCCCAGGACGAAGACGAATATCCTGGCTTGCTAACCTGAGAGCATGGTGTAGAAAGACCACAACTCAGCTATTCCGTATAGCAACCAACAAAGTAATCATAGCCAGAATGATCGCCAACGTTCGGAATGGACAGATACCCTAAGAAAAAGAAAAAAGAAGATTGCCATCGAAACCAAATACCCTTTCTGACTTTAGTTTCAGATTTATATCGTTCCCAAAAACAGTTATCTTTCATTTGACATAAGAAAGTATGAAATATTGCCGAACGCATAAGAGATGTGAAACATTAAAAATATTTTCTATAAAAAATATGCATGCAAGTTTATTAACACTTCTTATAGTTTACTATAGTATAACCATGTATAACTATAGTTACTATACCAACCGATGAGTTTGCAGGTCTAGCTATACGTACAAAAGATATATATGATCCATAAAAACTCTATAAAGGAGATACCAACCCTTTAAAACAATACCTTTCCATTATTAAAAGTGTTTCTATCGCTATCTTAAAACTTTTACAGAAACTCGAATAATTTGTTTTGTGCAGCTTTAAAAATAAAGAAAATCTATCTGAATAAAAAAAAACAAGACAAACTAGCACTCCAGTTAAAATCTTTCTACAGAATATATAAAATATTCGTTTATTCGAATGCAGTTAGTAGTTGTTGCATTCCTTAAATCTTGTTTTGTTTTGTTCCAGTTTGCTTAGAGATTAACAAGTACGGATTGAGTTTAAAGCTTCATGTTTCGAGAATTTTATTCTTTTCCCTAAAAAAGTAATTTGAAATTATTATTTCAATCCGCTTGTTCCTTGTTCGGTAGAAGCGATTTATAAATTAAATTGAATCTTAAACGATTTAAATTAGAATTGTTTTTCACTCATATTAATTTATGAGAAGATACAATCTAAGTATTGCAAAGCATCTAGAATATTGTTCTGAATTTAATATTATTCATGGTCTTTGGGGGTCGGCGTCTTCGGGGATGGATGCGAATATGACCCATAGAAAAATAACAGTTTGATAAAATATATATATATATATATATATATATATATATATATATATATATATATATATATATATAGGTACACTGTATGTATACTATATAAAGTAAAAGAATCAATAAAGAAAATCGTAGAAAAATAATAAACAATAATAAATAATAAAAAAAACTATTTTTTCCATTTTTCACATGCAAAAAACCATGTAATTTTTTCGATATACTAATTCCTATCATTCTTCATATCAATTTTAAAATCATTACCCTACTCCAACCCCTCCTACTCCCACTTCAACCCCGCCCCTTTAGAAATACAGACAGTTTTAAAATCATCATCATCATTGGTGCTACAGCCCTATAAAAAGCCTCGACCTTCCCAAGTCTATTACGCCAGTCAGTTCTATCCATTGCCAACTGTTGCCAGTTTGCTGCTCCTATTTGTCTACCATCCTCATCTACACCATCCCTCCATCTGAGTTTTGGTCTACCCCTACTTCTACTTCCCACAGGTTGTGACGTAAGGATTCTTCTAGGAGGGTTGTTCTGCTGTGATCTTGCCAGATGTCCTGCCCATCTTAGTCTTCCTATTTTTATAAACGATACTACGTCTTTATCACCAAATATATGTTTATATCTGTGATATATCTCGTAGTTGTACCTCCTTCTCCAAACACCATTTTCAGAGATGCCACCAAATATTCTTCTCAGGATCCTTCATTCAAATATAAGCAGGAGATTTTCATCTGCCTTGGAAATGGTCCATGTCTCCGACCCATATGTCAACACTGGTTGTATAAGGGTTTTGTATATGGTTATTTTTGTTTTTTGGCTTAAGTTTCTGCTTCTCATATGTATACTCAGTCCAAAATAGCATTTGTTTGCTAGGATTATTCTTCGCTTGATTTCTTCCGTCATGACGTTCTCCTTGGTGATCAGGGAGCCTAAGTATGTGAATTTGTCCACCACTTCAAAGGTAGAATTATCAACCGTGAATTGGTGGCCGATGTTTCTGGCTCTATTGTTGGGTGTTGATGCCATTATCTTAGTTTTATTTTCATTTACTTGCAGGCCCATATTTTTTGAGGCGTTTGACAAGGTGGTATACATTTCTTCTATCTTGAGTGTTGTGCGGGCAACTAGATCAACATCATCTGCATATGCCAAAATTTGGGATGATTTATTAAAAATGTTTCCTCTGCTGTCTATTTGGGCATCCCTGACCGCCTTTTCCAAAGCTATGTTGAAAAGGAGACACGCCAGCGCATCTCCCTGTCGCAGCCCAACATGCGTTTCAAATGCCTGTGATTGTTAGCCCCGTATTTCGACTTTGCAAACAACTTTACGCATTGTAGCCTTAACCAATCTTATCAGTTTATCGGGAATGTGAAATTCATCCATGGCTTTATACAATTTATTTCTTAGGACACTATCATAGACCGATTTAAAATCTACGAAAAGATGTTATGTGTCGATATTGAATTCATTGGTTTTTTCCAGTATTTGCCTTAGCACAAAAATCTGGTCTGTTGTTGATCGACCAGGCCTAAAACCACTTTGATATTCGTCAAGAAGCTCCTCTGAATATTCACTCAGGCGACCATATAAAATACTCGAAAATATTTTGTATGCTGTATTAAGGAGGGTTATTCCTTTATAGTTTCTACATTCTAATTCATCGCCCTTTTTGTGTAGGGGGCAAACGATCCCAATACACCACTCTTCTGGGATTTGTTCCTCATTCCAGTCTCTCAGTATGATTTTATATATATGATTAGTCAGAGTAGCACCTCCACATTTAATAAGTTCCGCGGGTATACCATCACTTCCTGGAGATTTATTATTTTTTAGGTGTTTTATTGCATCCCGTACTTCCTGAATTGATGGAGGCTCCAATGGTGTATTGTTGTTTGCTCCTGGGGTGGTTGATTTGGATCTTCTACTTCGATAGTAAGCAGTTCTTTATAGTGTTCCACCCACCTTTTCAATACTTCTTCTTTTGTATTGAGTATATGCCCCTCCTTATCCTTATATATTCCGATCCTTGGTTTAAATTCTTTTCTTGCTTTATTTAGATTTTTATAGAATTTTCTTGTTTGATTTTCCTTTTTTAATGTCTCAAGTCTCGACAGTTTTAAAATAGCAAACGAAAAAGACTCTCTCTCGACTGTTGACTGCCACTAGCAACAGACGTACTCTCTTGACTGTTGACTTTCGCTAGTAACAGACGTCCTCTCTCTCTCTCGACTGTTGACTACCGCTAGTAACAGACATTCTCTTTATTTTTCTGATAGTTACGCGAAAAATATCGCGAATCTTCTTTTGAATCGTAGAGACCACAAAGGCAAATATGCTCTATCTCTTTATCTTATTATTAGTACCGCGAGACACGTATTTAAAAATCGGTAGACAGCTTCTCCGTACGGGGAACAACCGCAGAAAGCCTGTAACTATCGCGAGTGTGTGTTAAACAGCTGTATTGTAAGCTGTAAGCTGTATTTAATGGCTGTATTGGTAAGACTTTTTATAAATATGATTTTTCTATTATCTGTATTTATCTGTATAACTCTTTACTACCTCTCCTAGTTATTTTGAACCAGCCCTACTTAATAGAGTCCTCATACACTGAAATTATATTAATAATATCACATCTGTACACCCTTTTTTGTAAAACTATATTTGTTAATTACTGTCGAAAATGAGCATCTGAACAATATACTAGTATCTATCTTCATTACAATCATTATTTATTTTCCCAGACTATAATTATTCACTAAGTAATTACCAGAACGGTAAAATATACTGTACCGTTTTTAAATAAAACGAGTGGTTCGAATTTATATAAATATATTAATTTATAAGTTTACAGCACGATTATATCTTATCAACTGAACTTAGCTAATATCGGAGCTACTTATATATAAAAGTTATTATGTACTAGAATATTCTGGAGTAAGCCACCTCTAATTCGTTTGTTTGTCGGGTCGATCTCACCCGCGCTCGATACATCTCTGGAAGCTTCTCGTCGTATCTCGAGGTGCAACCGTTATATGGGCTACGTCGAATGCATGTTCGTAACACTGCTCCTCTCTTATATCTGAGCGTCCCGATCAGCAACTCTAGATGTAGGCCCAGGATGGCGGAATCTACAGGACTCTGCAGCTCTTCATGGACCCCTCAGAAAGAAATAGCAGCCTACTGCCTTTGAAGGACACGATCTCTTCGGATTAATGCAATGCACAGTAATTCGTACGATGGTTTCTCGTAAGATCACTTCAAGCATGCTTGTGACAATCTTCCAATCCAGATTTTTTAGTGCATGGCCTATCTTGGGTAAGGCCAAATTTTTGATGTCATAATTGCACACGATTTTCTTCAAGGTAAACAGGTAAACATCTAACAACTTAGTGGAGTGGCTATTTACCATTGACCCATTGTCAAGTTTTATTAATGGACTCATTTGCATAGTAGAAGGTGAAAAGGTTACCATATTGATCTTTGATCCATTTAATATTAGGGCATTATTTAAACAGTAATGAGTCAAACATTTAACAAGACAGTTTGCTTTTTGTACTACATGAAAAAAATTATTGGAATTTAGTGCAAATGTGGTATAGTCAGAAAATTAAGTGACATAACAGCCTGATTGTTGTTCCACGTTTTCTACACGAGCATTTATTGCATCAGAAGCATCAGAGCTATCGCTTATCAGTTGATTTAAATCATTGACGAAAATCAAAAATAAAACAGGGCCAATGATACTTCCCTGGGGAACTCCGGAAAGGAGACGTTCTTCGAAAGAAAATATTATATTCCCAAAAAGAGAAATTAAACGATTTCTACTTGGCGAAACCGAATTCAAATCTTAACCACTGTGTTTCCTAAAATTTGCGAAACAAACAGCTGGATGAATTACTCGGCAAGGGAATCTAAAATTGCATTCCACAAGCCGTTCATCCTAGTCAAAATTCGTAGTGAATTCAGTTTCTCGTACTTCCAACGAAGTAAATAACAAAACAGAATGACGGTATTAGATTTTTGTTTTGATACAGTGCAGCAACAACCGCTGATACGTATTTCGACCTTCTTAGGTCTCTTCAGAACGGTATAGTCACTGCTCTGAGCAGTGACTATACCGTTCTGAAGAGACCTAAGAAGGTCGAAATACGTATCAGCGGTTGTTGCTGCACTGTATCAAAACAAAAATCTAATACCGTCATTCTGTATTATATTCCCATTCACGTTGACCTTAATTTTTTGAAACCTTTTTGATAAAAAGGTGTGGATCCACTTTAACGCAGTTCCTCTAACACCACTATGATAAAGTTTTTCCAGCAGTATTGGATGATTTACAGTTTCAGAAGCTCGTGCTAAGTTAAAAAACAAACAGATAACTTTATTACCCTTATCAAAGTTCGGTAAAATATGATTGCACAGCGCTAGTAGTGCATCTTGCACACTTACACCCTCAAATTGAGACTTTTCTATAATGTTGTGCTTGTTAATATACGAGAGGAGACGTGTATGAAATGCCTTCTCATATATTTTTGAAAACACAGATAAAAGTGATAGGCCTCGATATTTATCAAATTTTGAGTTGTCACCTTTTTTATGTATAGGCACAACTAAAGCAGTATTTAGAATTTGAGGAAAAATCCCTTCCTAAAATGAAAGGTTTACTAGAAATGTTAATTGTTTATATATGTTATGAGATACATGTGTTTACATAGAATACGGGATCTCATCCAGTCCAGCCGAGGATCCAGCCTCCGACCTCCGATCCGACCTCCAATCTTCCCCGAAATGTTTTCCAGTAGCTTCCTCACATCTGTGGCTTTTAGCTCGGAAACTCTCCCTGTTTTTGTAGAAATGATCTGAGGATTATTTATTCCTTGAAAATGACTTTCCTTCTTACAAAATTCCTTGTATTGGGAAAGGTAAAAATCTGATCTGTAGTTAACTTCTTCTTTGATAAGAACATCGTTGCCCTTGGAACTTCGTTTGAAGTGGAATCTTTTCGAAGGATTAAAGTGGAAGTGCCACTGGCCAGGAGGTCACACCACGTCGATGTTTGATTTCTAATAAGATATACAGTGGAATCACAGTTTCATAGTAAGAAAAACAACTTCTTTTCAAGTAACCGGCCTTTTATTTCAGATAAAAATATGCTACCCATAATAATAAATTATTAATGCCATATAAATCGCTCAAAAAAAACTTTAAAGCCTAAAAACCAATGAGGCCTCTTGTTCTCGCATTGACTTCAGGACACTACCTTAATCTGCCAGAGAATATAACACAAAGTTTTCAAAAAAAATAAAAATTACAGTCTTCAATAGATTTACCTTTTTGGTACTTGGTTTTGTTGCAAACTTTGAGACTTACCTGGTTTTGAAACCAACCTTGACTTTAGCTAATTAATTCGAATAGGATGTACATTGTTTTGAACATTCTTATTTGGCATACATATGGATCCGTATTTAAACTCAATAAAAATAACAAAAAAATAAAATCTGAAAAAAATGGATGCACCTGGTTTTGAAACTAGACGGCTCATATTCAAACCTTATAGGTTTCCCCCTAATAAATTGTTTGTATAAATGCTTTCCATAATACTTTATCATGGATTTATCCTAGCAAAGTTCTTCTAGAGAAACATAGAAACATATAACATAAATTTATCCTGCAACTTTTTAATTAGGGGTCGGAGTTTGATAAATTTGTCACGAGGATTTAAATTATTTTCCGCACAGTGCAAGTACCGGAAAATAGTCAAAAATCTGTCTCTCCGCATGACTTCTTTGACCAACATATTATCCAAATCTCCACCGAAGTCCCAATAACATTGTTTACCAAGAAGAGTGTTGTAACTTGATAGAATGGCAAGAAAAACTCGCATTTCTTTAATGCTGGTGTCGATATCGAAAAATTTTTTCTATTTTCCATACCGTTGAGTTACAGTTATCAAAAATTTTACCAAGTTATCGTCGAAAAATAGCTCTAAATTTTCCGTGGGTTTCCGCTGCTTCAATATCGTCACGAACCCAAATAACTTTTGTTAAATCAACTTTTAAATAATTAAAGAATTCGAAGATACGGCGCTCATATACAACATGGAGATCTCAACAGAGAAAACTAAAGTGATAGTGATATCAGCGGAACCGAGAAGATGTAAACTAGTCGTAAATAACAAAATAAACGAACAAGTGATGGAAACTGAATACTTGGGAATAAAACTGTCAAGCTACGGAAAAGTGGAAGAAGAAGTACAAAAACAAGTGAACATTGCAAACAGAGCAGCAGGATGTCTCAACAACACAATCTGGAGAAACAAATACCTCACAACGGAAACGAAAACCGGGATATATAAATCAA
This sequence comes from Diabrotica undecimpunctata, assembly GCF_040954645.1. Classification (NCBI taxonomy): domain Eukaryota; kingdom Metazoa; phylum Arthropoda; class Insecta; order Coleoptera; family Chrysomelidae; genus Diabrotica; species Diabrotica undecimpunctata. Next base: position 19,395,840 of record NC_092809.1, on the reverse strand, counting down.
CAATAGACCGCTAATGACATACACAGCGGAAACAAGAGCAGATACGGCGAAAACACAAAGACTATTGGAAACAACAGAAATGAAAGTCTTACGAAAAATAACAAACCAAACTCTAAGAGACAGAGTAAGAAGTGAGGAAATACGAGCGAGATGTGGTATAGAGGAAATAAACGCGTGGACCAAAAGAAGAAAAGTGTAATGGAATCAACACATCGAAAGAATGACAGAAAATAGAATAGCACAAATAGCAAGAGACAAATCGCCAAATGAAAGAAGATCATTGGGACGACCGAGGAAAAGATGGTCAGACAACATCAATTGAGTCTAAAAACCGAAGTAAAACAGGCATTTTGCCTATTTATAAAGTAGGAAGAAGAAGAAGAAGAACTTTTAAATATTCTTTACTTTCCACCATTTTATAATTAATCTCCTCAAACAGACCATATTTGATCCCCATTTGCTCTTATTTTTCGTTCTTGCTAAAAAGAACAATCTTGTCCTGTGCACAAAGTTGATTTATTTGACAAGTTATCGACAATTCCACTACCCACTTCCTTGACTGAGTCTCACATCTGTCAGCTCACTCTTTGGAGGCTCAATGTAGATTTCGTGTCCACTTCTATGTCATCATGGTATGCAATGTGTAATGCCTCCTTAATTGTTATACAAAGAGTATATTACAAAAGTCGGTAATAGCGCGTCCTAGCATTGCCATATGGCAACACACATATAGTTCGTCCCAAACCCTTCTTTCAGTGCGTCATAGTTGATCGAATTCTCCCTAACACATTAAGCTAGAAGTGACAGAAAAAACGTGAGTTTGTGATTATTATACATAGAACTTAGAAAATTATTTATCGTAAAGCTAATTCTACTTACGGATGTATAATTGGTTGGAGTTTAGAATACGTTAAATAGATATCCAATCAATGATGCGCATAAATATAATTTGACGCAGATTGTCTCGATCGTGACAGTACTTTCACAATGTCAACTAATAAAATGATAACTGTCATTCCAGGTTAGTATTATCAGACATTTTACAGCGAAAATTTAATTTTGTATTTATTGTCATAAAAATATTTTAAATATGCCGAGATATATCGAGAAAGAACAAAGACTAATATTAAAATTATTAAATTATTTTCAATTAGAAAAAGAGAAATTACGATCCTGCAACTGTCAGATTTAACTAAAATGTCATGCAATAATTCTCGACATTCTTAAAATCCTATATGACGTCAAAATTAGTGACGCACTGAAAGAAGGGTTTGGGACAGACTATATTTAGGATATGATATGACAAATAAAAACTAAAAAAATTGGTGTTACAATATGGAATATTTTAAATACATTATTTTGAATAATTGATAGATTCGACCGTTACTTGATGGAAATTCATTTTATGTAACAATAAAACACTGAAAATTTTGTTTTCAAAACTTCCACAAAATTTATTTTAAATTCTTATCACTACAGCTGTTTCGGCTAATTGCCTTTCTCAAGTGATCTGTTTTTGGCATGGGTTTACACTTTATAGTCTCTATTGAAATAGGTTGAGGAGGGGAGAACTGTTTGTCTCAAGTTGGTCATTCAGAATTATATCTGTGTTTTTTAATTTGTTGATTTCCATAGATTCTAACAAAGATAGATTAAGGCCTTTATTTTGAATGTGTAGAATTTTAAATTCGTTATTAAAAGAATGATTATGATCTAGAAGGTGAAGTGCGTATGTAGAATCTGTTTTTCTATTATTGAAAGTCCTTTTATGTTCTGCTATTCGTTTATTAAAATTTCTACCTGTTTGACCAATGTAAGTTTTTGGGCAGTCGCCACATTTAAGTTTGTACACACCACTGTGTGAGCGTTTTTTATGTTGGCTCTTGTTGTTTTTAATATATTTGCCTAGGTTGTTATTTGTTCTGAAAGCTGGTGTTATTCCTTTCTTTTTTATGCGTTTGGCTACTTTTGTTGATATTTTGCCTGTATATGTAATCGAGCAGAAGTTACTGGGTTTTTTCTCTGGTGATGGAAATACTAAGTTCAGGGCTTTCTTGTGTAGTTTTTGATTTAACATTTTATTAATTGTTTGTTCGTTGTATCCATTGTTTACTGCTATTTGCTTAATGATATTTAATTCTGTCTCAAAATTGTATTTTGACATAGGAATTGCTGTTAATCTATGTAACATACTACGATAGGCTGCCAGTTTATCTTGTGTGGGATGGGATGATGAATTGTGAATAGTGGTGTCAGTATGGGTAGGTTTATGAAATATGGAGAAGTCATGTTTGTTTTTAAGTCTGGTAATTTTTAAATCTAAAAAATTAATAGATTGATTTTGTTCTGTTTCTATTGTAAATTCAATATGAAGAGTGAAAATGTGAAAATTTAGTGTGTTCTAAAATAATCTCTAACACACTAAATTTTCAACTAAATTTACCATAAAAAATACAATAGAACTAGTTAATAAAATACAACATTTTCAGTTACCTAACAACTCCAGATTAATTTCATTTGACGTAAAAAATCTTCTTCCTAGTATCCCTCCTACAGAAACTTTTATTCTAGTAAAAAACCTTTTAGACCAAAATAGTACAAATCCAATCATTACATCTGAAATTTTAAAATCAATCCATTAATTTTTTAGATTTAAAAATTACCAGACTTGAAAACAAACATGACTTCTCCATATTTCATAAACCTACCCATACTGACATCACTATTTACAATTCATCATCCCATCCCACACAACATAAACTGGCAGCCTATCACAGTATGTTACATAGATTAACAGCAATTCCTATGTCAAAATACAATTTTGAGACAGAATTAAATATCATTAAGCAAATAGCAGTAAACAATGGATACAACGAACAAACAATTAATAAAATGTTAAATCAAAAACTACACAAGAAAGCCCTGAACTTAGTATTTCCACCACCAGAGAAAAAACCCAGTACCTTCTGCTCGATTACATATACAGGCAAAATATCAACAAAAGTAGCCAAACACATAAAAAAGAAAGGAATAACACCAGCTTCCAGAACAAATAACAACCTAGGCAAATATATTAAAAAAACAAGAGCCAACATAAAAAACACTTACACAGTGGTGTGTACAAACTTAAATGTGGCGACTGCCCAAAAACTTACATTGGTCAAACATGGATTCTACATACGCACTTCACCTTCTAGATCATAATCATTCTTTTAATGACAAATTTAAAATTCTACACATTCAAAATAAATGCCTTAAGCTATCTTTGTTAGAATCTATGGAAATCAACAAATTAAAAAACACAGATATAATTCTGAATGACCAGCTTGAGACAAACAGTTCTCCCCTCCTCAACCTATTTCAATAGAGACTATAAAGTGTAAACCCATGCCAAAAACAGATCACTTGAGAAAGGTAATTAGCCGAAACAGCTGTAGTAATAAGAATTTAAAATAAATTTTGTGGAAGTTTTGAAAACACAGTTTTCAGTGTTTTATTGTTACATTATTTTGACTTTATATTTTGTAGATATTAAAAACTCATACGAATTTTTCGTATTATTATATTATTTACGCAAATCTGACGTCCATCTTGAAGTATTAATTTTACAAACGCTCTCATAAATAACTGATTTGAGAAACCAATTTTCGTTTACGTTAAAGAAACAAATTTCATTACTATTGCAGAAATATAGGCAAAATACATCCTGCTATAAAGAAAAGACATAATTAGATTATTAGCTTATCGTCGGTTAAGAGTGTAAATCTGCTAAGTCCACTTTTTGGATCTTTTGTGATTTTTGCTTAGTCATAATGTAGATAACATTTCTCATTATGTAGTGAAATCTGATAACTCCGTTTTATTTATATTTTAGTACAATTTGGTCGCACGGAATTATGCTTTATATTGTCGCCAAAAACGTAACGTGTAATTCTGACAAGTCCGCTGTTACTTAGTCAGTTGTCATGGTAAATCGATGCCGTACAGAGAGAAGTTAGTGCAATAGTAAGGTTATAGCCATATTTTACCAAATTTATTAATTCAAAATAGCGTCCGTTGGTGTAAAATACTGAAACGTGAGTATTTCTTTCAGAGTTCTTTCTTTCTCTCAATTGTTAGAATGACCATATTAGAATGGAAAAAGAAATCAAAAGAAGCTAAAGAAAACAGAGGAAAAACAGAAAGAAACAAAAAAAGTAAGCCATTTGAACAGGAGCGGTCAGCGCTAAAAAGTTTTATAGATTCAATTCCTAAAATGGAATCTCATTATTGTAGATCAACTAGCACTAAACAATACCTTTTACCAGAGTGGCAATCTAAAACAAATTTATACAAATTTTATGTTGATGACTGGTGTAAAACAAAATCTATCAAACCACTTTCTATTACAACTTTCAATGAAGCATTAGATTCCGAAAAGATTTCTTTATTCCGACCAAAAAAAGACCAGTTCGAAAAATGCGCTGCATTCAAAGTAGGGCATATATCTGAGGACGAATACAATTTACATCATATTAAAAAGAATGAGGCACGTCAAGAAAAGGATCGTGATAAAGCTAATGAAACTCTTGTTTTCACTGTTGACTTACAAGCTGTACTGATGGCTCCTAAATCAAAAGTTTCGAGCCTTTACTATAAAACAAAATTGTGCGTACACAATCTTTGTTTCTATAACTTAAGGAATAAAGATGGATTTTGTTACATTTGGAATGAGACGGAAGGTAATGTTTCTGCAGAAGAGTTTGCCACCATCTTTTCCGACTTTATCACCAACAAAATTTTGCCTACACTTGATCGAACTACTGATTACGGAGACACAAAAATAATTTTGTATAGCGATGGCTGTAACTACCAAAATAGAAACGTAACTGTTTCAAACGCCTTACTGAATACAGCTGTGAAGGAAAACATTACTATTGAGCAAAAGTACTTAGAAGTTGGGCACACCCAAATGGAGGCATACTCCATGCATTCCACAATTGAAAGGTGTTTAAAGAACAAAACAATCAACGTTCTTCTTCTTAACATGCCATACACCAAAGTGCGTAGGCGACTATCTCATTACTAGAATTCTGTTCTTGGCGGCGTGACACAGCTCGCCTGTATTGTGTATTCCTGTCCATTCTTTAATATTTCTTAACCAGGATAATTGTTTGCGGCCGGCTCCTCTCCTACCTTCGATCTTCCCTTGTAGGATTAACTGTGGTATTTCATATTTTGCTACTCTCAATATGTGCCCAAGGTAACCAATCTTGCGTTTTTTAATTAATTTAAAGAGTTCTCTTTCCACGCCGGCTCTCTTAAGGACGTCATCGTTTCGAACTCTATCCACCCAAGGTATGCGCATCATTCTTCTTAATGACCATCAACGTGCCAGCAGATTATTTGGGAATATGTCTATCTGCCCGAAAGATCCCCAAAAAATATAATGTAACATCTTTAAATCATACATTTTTTAAGTCAATGAAGAAACTTGAGTTCCTGAAAAGTATCCGTCCCCGTAAGAAAAAAGGTGACCCAAAAGTAAGTCTTCACAAGTATTTATTTTATGTAAATTCTTATTATGTAATTATTTTAAGTTGTAGATGTGCGTGCGTTAAGATATAATGCAAACGGTCAAATTGATTATAAATTACGGTTTGGTGATGATTGGAAATTATTACCTCAGAGGCTCAGCTCCGGAATTGTACCTTATTCATTACTTCAACTAGACCAACTCTATTCTGAAAGACTGAAGATTTCAAGTAGGAAGTATAATGACCTACAGGATTTAAAACATATTTTACCTAATGACTATCATACTTTCTACGATGATTTACCTCATGAATAATATTATGTAAAACAATAACAACATAATTAAAATGATTTTTAATATAGCATTTTGTATACTTGCTTATATTTTTTTTTTGTCAAGTCCAAAAGATTTAATATTACATATAAGGAAATTCTGCTAACTCCCAAAAAGTGTAAATAAAAATTATTAATTGCGTTGATAAAATCGGTTTACGGATGTATACATATATTACTTGGAACTATATTTGATGTTATAAATATTGCTAATTAATAGAACAATGATTTTTCATTGCTGCTACAGTTTTTATGCTCTCCTGTAAAATCTGTTATAATGGACTTAGCAGATTTACACTCTTAACCGACGTTATGGAATTATAAAAGTGAATTTATTAACAATATAAATATAAAGTGAATAAAACATTACAACACTGTTAGTTATATATGCAAAATTCCTCTTTGAGACAGGTTTTATTATATTACGTTGAGAATTTTATTTAAACTAGAAAAACGGAGAAATTAATTATAATAATTGCCTTAATTTTAAAAACCCAGTTGGAAATTGTGACCAAGCGAAGAATGTTTAGCTTCATAAGTGATATTAAAAGTTTTTATACACTTACATAAAAGTTGTAGAACTTTTGCTAACACAGGAACATTCTTACTACTAATTGTAACCGCAAACCAATTCATTTTTTCTTTTCTTTTGCAGACAAAAAGGGAACTTTTTAGAAACTTTTAGTAATTTGGTATTACACAATTAAGCCTTTTTCATCCAAGTTCTTTGTTTTCTCAGTTTTCTACGTTATCAAAAAGTTTCGTGTACTTTAGTGTACCAAAAATTTTCGATAAAAGCAAAGTCGGTAATTTGTGCATACAAAAGGATGCACAGAAGCTGAAGGGGAGCTGGGGGCAGAATATTTTTATTTTTTTATAAACAATATTACCACACTTTAACTTCTTATAAAAATAAGTGTTTTTACTTTTAGCAGGGTTAATATAAAGGATGTAAAGTAAAGAAAATTATTATGAAGAGTACAGGTCCAAAAGGGGACAAGTCGTCACCTCTATCTCACAAAAATAGTACAATAGTACAAAAATAGTCTTGTACACGTCCTAAACGCACTCAGTTTCTGTGGAATGTTAATTCTTATTTTTGCATAGATCACCAATAGGCCTTTCAGAGGCCCAAGTCCTCATTAGGTAGGTCCTGAAAGGGTAAAGGCTACATAAAAGCCCAGTTTAGAGTCAGGTTTGTCGGTGTAGCTCATGTTTTCATTGTTTTACAATTAATTTAAAAGTAAATAACAATGAATACAGAAAAAAACGGGTGTGGCAGTCCAGTGGGACTGCCAGTAGAAGTTACACTTCTATACACGCATTCGCCGTTACAAATTTATTTGGGAGTCAATCTGCATAATCATTACATATGTAATGCTATAGGTAAGATATAGCAGAAAGAGAAACAGAATTAATAACAACTTACTAACAATTAATAAACAACATTTGACCTGTAATAGGAGTATAGTAAATGAAGGATTGAATCAATATTTTGATGAAAATGTATATTTTTATTTTCATATATGTATGAAAGGAGTTGAATGCAAAAAATTTTTTACACATACTCTGCAGTAAAATTCATTGTTTATTTTATTATTAATATAAAAATACAATACAATACACTGCAACATAATTCAATATAATAATACAATACAAATTAAAATGCAATATTCATAAGCATTTAAAAATGACAAGAATATACATAAAAAAATACACTACAATACAGTGCAACATAATTCAATATATTAATATAATACAAATTAAAATTCAATATTGGTAAGTATTTAAAAATGACAATAATATACATAACTTTTCTACTTACGCATATGTTTAATTTACCATGTTATAATATTAATAAAAAAGTCCTCCCCGACTGGAAATCGAACCCCGGTCTCCCGCGTGCAAGGGGGGATACTGACTACTATACTACCGAGGACATGACACAAACGTATTTCAAAATTGACAGCTCTGGGTCATACAATGATTTATTGGGATTATTATTTTGAATTACAAAAGACTAATAATAATTATGAACATTTAATAAAAATACAAAACATATCACATAAATAATAATATTAATAAATATTTTATTATATATATAATATTATATGTATAATATATAAAATATTGAATATATATACAAAAGAGAAATTTATATTCGAGAGAGGAAGAGAGAGAAAATATATCTTCTGTCTCTCTCTTACTCATTATCTTACATATGTAATGATTTCACAGATTCACTCCCTTACAAATTTCCAACTTGGAGTGTGCTTATGGAAGTATAACTTCAAAAATACTAGTGAAAATGAGACTGAAGTAGTGCCTAGATATAATAAATCAAAAAAGAGGACAAAACACATCAGAATGGGTTCTGATGTGAAGATCGGTGCAACCTGTAACTTTCGTAACCAATGTTTTCAAAATGTGTCTGAAGAAGCAAGAAAAACTATACTCAAGAATTTTAATGTAGATGCAAATGAAAATTTGCAACCATCGACATCGAAAGAAAAGAAGGGAATAAGACGTCAATAAATTGCATTTGAGAAAATTTGTAAAACCCTTTATTCACAACTGCCGATTTAAGTGCCATGACAAGATCAATGAAGAAAAAAGACAAGTGATTTTTGCGGATTTATGGGCATTGGGCAGCTGGGAACTGCAAACTTCTTGTCTTAATGGTGCAATTAAATTACTTAAAGTAAAGAGAAGAAAACTGGGATAATAAAACGGTCAAGAAGTGTCATATGACTGCAGGCTATTAAACGAAACGGTTTACAAAGAGTTTCTGTTAAAAGGACTTGATCTTTCAGATAAAAGAATTCAAAACATAGAAAAAAATTGCTTTCAAGTGGTGTATCTCCAAAAAAGAGTTGATATTATCAAGCAGCATATTAATCAGTTCCCGAAATACGTTAGTCATTACTCTCGGCACAAAAATCCTGAGTGTACATATCTTGATCTCTGGCTTTACTGCCAAAAAAATGTATAGTCTTTACCAAGAATTTTGTGCAGATGAAGGGGTCCAGCCAGAAAAGGAAAGCTGTTATCGGCATATTTTTAACACACAGTTTATGAAAGAGAAATGTTTGTACCAGAACACTGAGTTGACTGCCAAGACAAGTTCAAAATTTATGGTTGTTAGGATGAAAGACGAGGATTTTGTTAGTTTAGATACACTTCGGCAGTTGTATAAAGATACTGTACCAAGAATACGTGCCATGCAGTGGCTTAGGTTTGAAAAAGATCATCCTGATACATTGTTTTTCAAAAACAGTGTAGGAACTGAATCTCTTTTTGAAAATTTAAGCATGAAATCTGATTGTCGGAGAAAACCTCACATAATCCAAAATAATATACCATGTGAAACCAGAAAGCCATTATTAAAACAGGCAAAATATGCTACTCTTATGGAATTAATGCAGTTTGTGCCTACCATCTATCACAACTTCTACAGAAATTTGCCTTACCAACAATGGGAAGGACAACAAATCCCAGATCAAGGCAGTCTTGATAATATTCATGAAGATCCCGATGAACCAGAAAACTCTTTTAAAAGCGATGATAAGTACTTTTTTTACAAAAATTCTTTGTTTTGTAAATTATAATAATAATAGTCTCCCGTTTTTTACTGCTCGCGGCGTTGGGAGTATAGCAGGGTAGTCTGCTATATCTAGGGCCTATGGTATACAAGGAAGGTAACATGGCCAGTGCTACGCTTCAACCGCCTATTATTACCCCTGGTTTTACCCAAGGTACTCATTTTATTCAGACTGAGTCGACCTGGGGCCTATAGACATTTTTAAAAATGTATAGTTATTCTTGCCGGCGGTAGGATTCGAACTCCGGACCACCGGCATGCGAGGCAAGCATCCTACCGCTTGCGCTACGCAGGCCACGTTTTGTAAATTAAATTGTATTTAAAAGAATAAAGATACAAATACATTCCAAGTATTTAATTGGAAGACATTGGGTATAAGTGCTGTTTCTTATTCTAAAATATCTTTCTTTTTTAAATTTTTTTAATCAGATATAATAAATTGTACTATTATATAAAAATTTTAAAAGTTAAAAAGACCAGCCAATTACTAACTATTTTGAATAACAGGCAATATGATTGAGGGAATGAGCTAAACTAAAAACTTGATTTTCTCAAAACTACCAAAAATGCACTTGTATCCCTTGCATCTACATGCCTTATTTATAAACAACAGATCTTTAGTTACAAACGATCTAACTCTAACCCAACGTGGTACAAAAAATGCCTGTAATCGGCAGAACGATTATTAACCTCAATATATTGTATTAGTTAAGTTAAACAATGCAGCTAGTCGAAGTTCAAGAAGCTCGTCCGATTGCAGAGAATATTTAAATGTGTAATTTAAGTCCCAGAATATCTAAACGAAAGCTTAGCTTGAGGGGCGATCATAAAAGAGCACGACTGCGATTTGCAAGAAATCACTTTAATTAGCAACTTCAGCGTTGTAGATCTCAACTTTTCATGGATGAATCTAGGTTCCGTTTAACTCAGCGTTTATTAATCTTTTAGTCTTTGTGGCCCAATTTAAAATCAGGGTTATATTATATTTATATTTTTAATACTATTTTATATTTGATTTAAATGTTTGTTCACACTAAATATTGTAATTTGATAATGGGATATTGACATTTTTTTGTACTTATATGTACGTGCTTTGGCAGTGTAGATCACTGTCATAAGTACAATTGCGTTACAAGAATATACAATTACATTACAAGAGTATACAAGAGTATACAGTAAGTTTTTTCATATTTTTAACATCATTGACTGCTACATGTCTTTGTAAGGTAACACACTTTTGTTGTAACTTCTCTATGGATGTTTGGTTTCATATTGTTCTTTTTAGATGAACTGATGATGCTTTCTGAGCAGAAAGCGAAACGTCTTCAATAAATAGATGAAGTAGCCACCTTCTTTGTCTTTTATTTCTCCACTTTGACCGAAAAACCCACCACTCTTCGAGTGTACCTTAGTTATATAGTATAAGTCATATAATTCACCTAATAAACTATAAAAGATATTTCAAAGAAATGAAAGTCCATTATCTTTGGATTACCTGTAGTAAACAAAATTTAAGATATGCATAAATTATTTTCTTTGTAAAATATATTCGAGTGACGTGAGCGAGCTTAAGTGAAATGGAACAATGGGAGAGTGGATTTTCCAAATAGACTTGTACGCGGATACGGTGAATAAGACAATATTCCATTACTCCATTAGTTTTTAAAAATTGGTAGAACCAATTAGCATGTTAATAGTATTTAGGAAATTTATAATTGTAGGTAAAATTGTTTGTTTGTTATCTAAATGGTTTATGGGGATACGTATGACGAACTGTGATTGGAGGAGATAAAAAAGGTGGGATAGCTATGTACGGATGAGAGTTAAGCTAGATTTTTGAGGGAGAAAAGATAATCAGTTGTTTTCCAAGGGTGCAAGGCGAACAGTCGTTGTTCTTTGGCGGTTCCCAAGTGATAGTAAGCATTAGAAGTGAATGTTTGTGAGTTTTCGTGGACTAAGTGTATCCTGACGGAAGCTGATCCAGTAAAATATTGTAAGTCATACTTTTCTACTTATATATTCCAAGAGTCACTGTTCAGGCCGGAACGAGAGATTCAGTTTATCGAGAGGAGAAGAGGAGAAAAGCTAGCATCTTTTGAACGATACGTGCATCTGAAGGAGATCATTGAAGACGAGAGGCTCGCAATAATTTGTTGTAAGATTGCTGATTACCTAGGGAACTGCGAAGAAGAGATAGTGTAGGCTACAAGGAACAAGGATTTGGACAACTCATCTTCAGAGAGATAGTTTTTTTTCCATTCGTCAGTTTTTCCTTTATCAACAAAGTTTTTTTTTTAATTGCTTCAGAAAAGATAGAAATATTTATCAGGAGATATAGAACAACAATTTTGATTTAAAATTTTCATTTATATAGTATATAACATTAATTTTTATAGGTTCACGTACGTAGAACAAAATTGTGATAATCCTTATGTGAGATATTTTTTGTTTAAGATATTTGAGTGTAAATTTTATTTCAATGTATAATTTTGTATCATATATGTTTATTATTCCGGTATCCCTCAGACATTACCTATCATATATAAAGCATAGATATTGAAGCACGAATATAACCCTGAGATAAGAGAATTAAATAGTGTGATAAAATCATAATTGCATCATTTAAATAAGTTTAATTAATTAATTAATTGCTTGGCGCACCTCTGACTTATAATATCACATTAATATATATTACATAAATGGTACAAATGAGGCTTTGCATATTCTAAACTACATAATCGTCTTCTAAATTTCTAAAGCCTGGATTCACCTAGAAAATTAATGAGGTTTTGAAATTGAAATTGATCTGGCATATTGTATAGTTTTTCAAAGAACTTTTTTATGTAGTATGTAGTATATATGTAGTGATCACTGCAAGGAGTGATATTGGTCGATTGGATGGCACTTCATTAGAAGATTTACCTGGTTTTACGATCCTAATGACTTCGGCTACTTTCCAGAGTCTGGGAACATATCTCAATCTAAATGCAGCATTTATTGGGTGTGTCAGCTTAATTATGACTTTTGTTGGTAGATTTTTTAATATTTCTCCTCTTATGAGATCATATCCTGGAACTTTCTTAGGATTTATATTCTCTTTTATCTGTGTTGATACGTCTCTAAATGATTTTGGAGTGGTTCTTCCCATCTCAGTTCTTCACCATCATTGTGGTTGGGTGTGAACGTGCTTTCTAAATGATCTGCAAATCGTTCTGCTTTCTGTTCGTTACTTCTAGCCCAGTTGCTGTTTTCCAACTTGATAGGAGGAGAATGAATAATTGGTCTTGTCATTCTTTTTGTTGCCTTCCATAACGAATAATCTGTCTTCTGGTCAGCAGTTAAATTACTTAAAAAAGAATTAATTGTTGAATTTTTAATTTTCTGTATCTCAATTTTTAGTTTTTGTGTAGCATTATTTAGACTAGTTTTTTTCTCGTGGAGCACTGTATTGCTGCTATTTTTTTCTTAACTTCCTTTTTTCTACTATGAGTTCTCTCTAATTTCTTTTGGATAGTTGTTCCCTTTTATTCTAGAAATTATTGTGGGAGTATTTTTCCAAACTACCTGTTTGATATTTTTTATAAAAACTTCTAATTTGTCATCAATTTGCCTTGTGTTTCTCAATGGCACAGCAAGAGTATTTTTTGTTCACGGTTTATTTTGAAGCTCTCCCAGTCAGTTTTTTATTAGTCAATATTGGATTAAACTCTTTTTTAATCACTGTATCGCTCATAGTTAAAGATATCGGTGAGTGTCCCAGCCAGCATTGATATCCAGATAGTTAGCTGAGATATTTTTGTAAATAAAGAAATCTATCAGGTCTGGAATTTTGTTCCTATCGGTAAGCCAGTATGTTGATCTACCAGTAAAGACTACTTCAACCTTTTGTTCCTTAACAGCTGACAGTAGTTATTTTCCTTTAGTTGTAGTTAGCCTAGAGCCCCAGTAGGTATTCTTTGCATTAAAGTCGCCACCGATGATGTATCTTTTTCCTAAAGTGTTTATAAACTCTTTATATTGTTCTCGTTTAATAGAGTGTCTAGGAGGACAATATATTGAACTTATATTTACGGTATGTGTTTTCATCTTCACACAGACTGTTGTAGCTTGTATGTGCTTAGCTGCATATTTTAATTCCTCATGATGCAAGATGTTATTTTTAATTATGGTAGCGCTTCCTCCTGTAGCTGCATTATCTGCTTTTACTGTCGGCTGTTTAGTAAAGTGTGTTTCAGAAACGAGACATAGATCAGTTTTCTTAATATCTAGTACTGCTAGCAACTCGATCTGATGTTGTAACAGTCCATTTGCTTTCTACGCCATTATTCGGAGGTCCTTAGCCATTTTTGATTTTCGGAATAGCTACTTTAGAGCAATGCTCTAGTCGGGTAACTATGATATCGACTTGAGTTATTTTGTCATCAATCTTGGTGAGCTTTTCCAATATCATTTTTAATGTAATATCAGTTTCTTTTTCTTGTTGCGATGATGCATGTCTCCTTACATTCTTTGCTGCATCGCTGTGCTATTTTCACTGACCTCTGCCGTTTTTAGTTTTTGCTTTCAATAACTCTATGGGGCGCTTTTGTAACATTGTCTTTGCTTGTTCTCTCGTTTCTCATTGTTTGTAATTTTTTAGATACATAACATCCGTGGTAGTTTGCAGTATGGTTTTCATTACAATGAACACATTTTGGTTTATTTTCCGGTGGTTTTTGGCAATCTTTAATTAGGTGTTTACCAATACATTTTATATATCTTGGCTCCTTTTTACAGTATATCCACGTGTGTCCGTAATCCTGGCATCTTTTACATTGTGGGACTAATCTAGAACTCTTTAATGGCTCGATTTCAACTCTCGTATTAAATATGTCTGTTATGCCGTAAATTCTATTTATATCTTCATCCTGTCTAAATGTTATGATGAACATATCTAGTTGTTTTTTAGTTTTTCATTGAATTTCTTGTTAGATTTAATGGCTATATTGTCATTTTTGGCCATGTGTGATGTAATTTCTTAACAACAACTCTAATTGGCATTTCTTGCTTATTTTCGTAAGTGTGGTACGAAAGGATATCTATATAAGTAGCACTATATCTAAGCATTTTATGCGCGAAAGCGGAACCGATCACCAAAACTGTCAAAAGTTGAGTGCAGATCATTAAATAACAAATAATTTTATAACCATGGATATTTTCTAACCATGGATATTTAATAAGACTAACAAAGAAAGAGGACATAAACATAACAATGGGCGACTTTAACGCCAAGGTGGGTAAAGGAAGATATGAAGACATAATTGGAGAGTACGGCCTTGGAGTTAGAAATAAAAGAGGCGACCTGCTGTGTGAATTCTGCTAGGAGAATGGTTTTGTCGTCATGAACACATGGTTTCAGCTCCCACCTCGTAAGTTATATACTTGGAAATCACCAGGAGACCGTCCAAATCGACTAATTAGAAACCAAATTGACTACGTTTTAATAAACAGAAGATTTCGTAACGCTATCAAAAGAATCGCAGCATATCCAGGTGCTGATATTGCATCCGATCCTAATCCGCTAATAGCAGATGTGAGGTTAAAACTAGCAAAAATTAAGAGAACAAATACAAACACCAGCACGCCTATAAATACAAGAGAACTGATGAGAGACGAAAATCTGAAGAAGAGTTATGCGAATCAAATTAATGAAAGAATGCGAATAATAGAACAAAATGATGATATCAAAGAGATGGTCAATGATATTAAAGGAACAATTCTGGCAGTAAATAGGGAAGTTAAAACACAGATCAGAAAGAGAAAGCATAACGAATGGATGACGGACGAAATTATGGATCTAATGGAAAAGCGAAGGCAACATAAACAACAACGTAATCAAGACAAATACAAACAGATACACAAAGAAATTCGCCAGAAAATTAAGAAAGCAACAGAACGTTGGATGGTAGAAAGGTGCAACGAAATAGAACAATTGCAGGAAAAAGGAGATAGTTTTGGACTACATAAGAAGATCAAAAAAATATCGAATATACACAAAAGCCACCACAGAACAAGAATACGCAACGACAGAAACAAATACATAGCGTCAGAAGAGGAGATAGCAATGGCGTGGAAAGAATACGCAGAAAGACTTTTTAATGACGAAAGACCAACACAACCAACGCGCAAACTTCCTTCCGAAAACATATCAGGGCCATCAATAATGCGAAGTGAAATGGAATATGCAGTTAGAACCACAAAGATGAATAAAGCAACAGGTCCAGATGAAATTAATATAGAAGCAATAAAACTACTAGACGAGGAGAATATCGAAATCTTGGTAAAGTTGTTCAATAGAATTTATGATACTGGTTACATTCCGCGAGAATGGCTGCAGTCATCCTTTGTGATGATCCCAAAAACAGCTAATGCCACAAAATGCAATGAACACCGCTTAATCAGTTTAATAAGTCACTTGCTGAAACTCTTCCTTAGGATATTACACTCAAGAATTACAAGATACTAGAAGAACTTAGCGGGTCAACACAATTCGGTTTTAAGGGAGGACTAGGAACAAGAGAGGCAATTTTATGTTTGAACACCTTAATACAAAACTGTTTAGATCAACGAAAATATGTCTACCTCACCTTCATCGACTACGAGAAGGCATTTGACAATGTTAAACATGATATCATGACGGAACTACTACATAGGGCCAACATTGACCAGAAGGAGATCAGAATTATTCAGAATCTATACTGGAACCAAATGGCAAAGGTGAGGATTGATCAAGACCAATATACGGATGAATTTGAAATCCGGAAAGGTGTTCGCCAAGGCTGCATACTCTCTCCGATGCTTTTTAATTTATATGTTGAAAATATATTTGCGAAAGCATTAGAAGACACGGAATTAGGCATTAAGGTGAACGGCATACCAATTAGCAACCTACGCTATGCGGACGACACAGTGATTATAACTGATAATTTGGAAGATCAGCAGTTATTACTTGATAGGGTGAATAGCATAGGTAAAAAATATGGCCTCAAAATCAACATTTTGAAAACGAAATATATGGTCATTAGCAGAAACCCTCCAGAAAACCAGATAATATGCATAGGTGACGATCGCATAAAACGCGTGAAAACTTTTAAATACCTTGGCACCACAATCAATGACCAATCGGATCCACAACAAGAGATAAAAACCCGAATACAAATGGAAAGACAAGCTTTTGTGAAATTCAGATCGCTCCTATGTAATCAAAACCTAAATTTCGAAATACGCTACAGAATGGTCAAGTGCTACATCTTGCTTTATGGCATGGAAACGTGGACTTTGGAAAAAACATCTATCAACAACCTTGAAGCATTTGAAATATGGTCATTGAGAAGAATGATGCGCATACCTTGGGTGGATAGAGTTCGAAACGATGACGTCCTTAAGAGAGCTGGCGTGGAAAGAGAACTCTTTGAATTAATTAAAAAAAGCAAGATTGGTTACCTTGGGCACATATTGAGAGGAGCAAAATATGAAATACCACAGTTAATCCTACAAGGGAAGATCAAAGGTAGGAGATAAGCCGGCCGCAAACAATTATCCTGGTTAAGGAATATTAAAGAATGGACAGGAATACACAATACAGGCGAGCTTTGTCACGCCGTCAAGAACAGAATTCTAGTAATGAGATAGTCGCCTACGCACTTTGATGTATGGCATGTTAAGAAGAAGAAGGATATTTTCTACTATCATGTGTTACATATCGTTGGTTTCAGAGAATAATTTTTAATTATAACCCAAAAAAATTTAAAAATCCTAATTTTCGGACTTTGGCTGCTGACCTTAAACAACAGTTTAATATTACTATTTAAGCTATCACTGCAATGTTTTTTCAAAATCAGTTTTTTTCCTATCGTTTTAGTGATAAAACTATGCGCTAAAACACTAGTTTTAAATGGCAAGAATTACCTTTTTAGTATTCCCGTCATTTTCCATTTTATTAGCGGTCTAAATTTAAGAGATATGAAAAGATCAACGATCTTACGTGATAAAAAATAGCGAGCGGATGAAAATTTTAAAATTCCTCGGCTATTTTACGTAAAACGCATATTACAATTGTGTCTAAAGTCATTTTCCTGTAGCATGTTAGCAATTTTTCTCATTCCACATGAAATATGGTACATTTTCGTTGATTTATGGATCCTGTTCAGTCTCAGATGTACATTTGTAATAAGATTTTGATTCTTTTTAAGGATCCAAATCCCTACAAAAACCACGTTGATATATGAGAATGCATATAAGAAGCGACAGATCGCAAGCTATGTTGAATAAAGCCATAAAAAACGTAATAAAACCATCCGTAACAAAATTTTGAGCCGGGCAGACTTCATAAACAGAGCGTAAAGGATTTAACGTAAACAGTCTACATTGAAGTGTTTATATTGTAGGTTATAGCAGAGTACAATGTTCGAAATGGAAATTTTAACTAAAACTATTTCAAAATTTAGTATTTTAATAAAAGTTATATCATAAAAAGTGAATAACGTAATAATATAGTGTGTATATACATATACAGTATGATGCAAATGTATGGAATAAATTCAATATTTCAGAAACAGACGACTTTAAAAAAAAATCTTAAAACACGTCAATTATAATTTTTGAATGGCCATCAACTGCTATATATGCGTTGGACATTACATCAGTGTCGGCGTAATGACGTCATCGACGATTTTTTAAATACAAACCGAGGTCACGCGACAGCTCATTTGAAAGGTCTCCTTATCGTCTTTGCAACGATATAATCATTTATTTCTACAGGGTTAACCAAAACTGTTGGTTTATTAATACCAATAACTTACAATAAATGGTTACTAAAATGCGATTAAATTACAACAAATGTTCAAATTAACGACCTTTAGCATTAATACAATGTGAAAGATGGGCAATAAATTCTTTCCTAACGTTTTCGATGACTTCAGAGGTTATTTGTGCAATTTCCGTACTGATGCACTCTTTCAACTCTTCTACATTATTCGGTCGATTTTGATACACTCTGTTTTTTAAATATCCCCACAAAAAAAAGTCTAACGGAGTCAAATCTGGAGACCTTGGTGTCCATTCGATGGGCCCCCTACTACCTATCCACCTACCTGGGAAAACGTTATTAAGGTAATTTCGTACCCCAACGTCGTAGTGTGGGGGAGCCCCATCATGTTGGTACCACAAATCATTCCTTTTTGGAAATAGCTGATTCAGCTGTGGCAACAGATGTGTTACATAATTCATTATGCCAAATGGTTGTAAAAATATACAGGATGATTTTTTTGGAAGAGTAAAGCACCCCTTTTCGCCCAAACTTCTTTGCAGTGCGGTAAACTATAAAACACAAATTAAATTTTGTGTATTATTAAGAAACTTTTTATTATCTTTTAATTTCTTCTTATTTGCAACCGTTATCGAGAACAATGAAACTAAAAAATTACCCCCTTTTGTTTGCATATGCAGTTTGGAAACGCACTGTATAATAAAATCATTTTTAATGTAACTATACGTAAATCACTATATTTTGTGAAAGTGTATTTGTTGGTCCAACTTGGAGATAGGATATGTTTTATCTCGATGAATGGCTCTTATTTTTTTTTAATTGTAAATTTAAAATAAAATCCACAAGGAAAATAATTCCTGCAGCTGGCTGTATACCACGTATCACAAAAAAGAGGTTAATCTTTGTAAATGGGTATATTTTATAAAACCCCTCAAAAGGGCTACATCAAAAACACGAACGTTTTCGGAACAACAGTTCCATCATCAGGTTAAAAATACAGGTTAACATGCCTGAGCCACCAAAATATTAGGGTAAAAACCCTTTAAAATATATAAAGTTAACAAAGATTGTACATAATGTTATTATTATTATTTGATGTTAAATATTTAATGAAATTTTACTTCAGGTAACATACACCCATGCTGTAAGTGAGTTCCAGCGTCTGGAGAGTAAACCTCTTCAAACGGACTTCAACTGGTAACTGAGTTATTACTTACTAGAGTTAACTCTATTGAAAATTACTTATTGGTACGCTATTAATCTTGATGCCCTCGTTGTACTCTTCCAGTGCCTCTAGAAATATTTGTTCCATGTACAGGTTGAAAAGCAATGGCAAAGAATACAGCCCTGTCTAGCCCCTCTCGAAATGGTTACGTTTTCACTCACCATATTGTCCATTCTTCATGTGGGCTGTTTGATTTCAATATAGATTTTTTATAAATCTGGATGTCCTTAGTGTCAAGTCCTGTAAGATGTAATAGTTCTATGAGTTTGTCATGTTTGATACTATCGAATGCTTTCTCATAGTCGATAAAACAGGCGTAAACATCTTTCTGTTGATCCAGACATTTTTGAGTTAAGACTTGTATTACAAAGAGCGGCTCTCGAGTTCCAAAATCGCATCTAAAACCGAACTGTGTTTTACTTATGCTGTGTTGTAATTTTGCTCGTATTCTGGAATGGATAATACGCAAGAATACTTTAAGGGTGTGACTCATTAAACATCACGATATTCACGTCTTAGAATTCGATTTCTTGGGAAGGGGCACAAATATAGATTTTAATCAGTCCGATGGGATTTAACCAGTATCGTATATCTTATTAAACAGTTCCAATACTACATTCAGGTTGTTCTCGTTAAAAACTTTTAAAAATTCGACTGGTATTTCATCGCATCCTGTTTCTTTCCCATCTTTCGTTTGATATATAGCTTTTATCACCTCACTTTTAAATATTTTTGGTCCATTCAGATCAAGAGTATTCATAGAAATATGACGATAATCCGTAAACAAATCTTTTATGTAATTTGCCCAAGTCTCTAACTGTTCTTCTTTATCTACAATAAGTTTGTTGTTCTCGTCTATTAACCTACCAAACTGTTTTTTTCTGTAAGTATAAGTAAACTTCTTGATTTTTTTATGCATATTAAAACTATCGTGTCTTCGTTCTAGCTCTTCTATCTCTTGAAATTTTTCTGGTAACCATTTCTCTTTGGATTCTTTTATCTTTTTGCCGACAGTTCTATTACGTTCTTTATATTGCTCGGGATTATTTTTATTTTCCCTCCTTCTGTCCATAAGTTGTAATATTTCATCTGTCATTCATTCACTTAAGTTTACGAAGGTTAATTAGCGGTAAGTTTAATATATATTCATATCGATTTTCACTCCTTTTTTTTGGTTTCAAAAGAGTTTGTCATACAAATTCTGGGAAAGTTTCATATAGTTTATAAAAGTTTTATACCTTTTATTTTCTGGTTATCTTTCCTAAGATGAAGCAATATTGTTTTCTTCTGTCTAGTTTTATGACAATCCTCGGTTATCCGTATTTATGTTCCGTCTTTACGAAGTCCTTTTATACAAGTAATTTAAACCAAGGTATATATTTTGCGTATAGTAATATAATTTTATAAATCTAGGCTGCTAGTTTATTAATTTTAATATCACTCGTACTTGTGCTCGTAAACGAAGAGTTATTTAATATATCTACCACAATTCCTACGAATATTTAATAAACTTCAACATATTCCAAAAGTAGCTCCAGAAAAATAAAAAAGTATATTTATAACGATATTCCTCGAACATAATAACAATGTGCAGACGCTTCGATAATTTCGAAGGAAGTCTATCTAAATTACAAGGTTTAATAACATGCATCTCAAAACGGAAAACAAATATGGTTTCAAGTCATAATTTATTGGGTGCTATATTATAAAATATTAGAATAAAAGTAAAGAATAATCAGGTTTTATTAGTAAGCGTATCGCATTAGTTACTAGGTAAAAAAGGATTACATATCATCCATTCTATCTGTGGCGCTGTTTGGAATTCGGGAAAATGGCCATCTGATTGGTGTACCTCAATTTATATCCCGCTACACAAAAAAAGAACTACTACCAGATGTGAAAGCCACCGCACACTGTCACTAATGACACATGCTAGTAAAATCTTGTTGCATATCATCAAAAATAGTTTAAAAGCTTATCTACTGTGACGATTGGGGTTTATAGAAAATAATTTATATACGTTATATACGTTTAATAAGTTATATACTACATAATATTAGATATAAAAAAGTATTTGATTATTTTAAATAAGTTATATACTAGAGAATTTTATAAAAATTATTTATGTGAGGGCATTTTAAGAAATTAGCATATAATAATTGTAAAAAGTTGTATTTTAGTAGTTATGATTTTGTAGATATATTTAAGTGAGCCATATGACTAGGCAACACACTATACCCTCCACTCCAAGTGACATTTTAGGAATATAAAGTGGGGTTATAATAATATATTGTTTGAAATGTGTATTTTATTAAATTAGAGTGTAAGTTACTAATTTAATTATATATTCTGATCTGAAAAGCCTAAATGTAAACAAAATTATTAATAGAAAAGAATGGAATTCTCTGGATCACCGGAGATGGCCATGTTTGCGAAATGGTTTGTTCCAGAAAATTCAGACATGTATTTAATAGAACAAATTGGAACATGATCTCTTACCAGATGATTCTAGAATATCCAAAAAGATATAAATACCCGTGATTTGGATTCAAGATGGCAGTTTTTAGTCAGAAGTCAGTCCAGTTTATTATGAAAGTTAGTAGAAGATAGACACAATTAGTTAGTGAAGTCAATTGTTCACAGTTTTAGTAAGTCAGTCAAGCAGTTTAGTAAGAAATATGAAAGTTAGTTGGAGATAGTCCAATTGTTTAATATAGTGAGTTAAATGAAGATTAAAAATTATGCATATATTTAATGCACATTTATAATTATACACAAATAATTATTGAAGATTATAAAAGTATATTAGAAGAATATTGGATGGACATTGGAAGGAATTAAAATTATATTATGATTGGAGATTAGTATAAATCAACTTATAATAATTGGATATTGGTATATTGAAAAGAAGAATAAATATAAATGGTGTTTGCTGGTTTGCTTGGTGGTGTATAAATGCTGGTGAAGAAAACTATATCTTAAATTGGTAGAAGCTGATAATTGGAAAAAGTAATTTCACAAAAACAAGGATAACCGAAGTACGAAGACATTCAGTGACGATTAGAATTTATATAGTGGAAAACAGTTCATTTAGGCATTCAGTGAAAGAAAGGTACAAAATTTTGTTAATATAATTTAGTTAGTGTCATAACAATTTCAATTTTGAAGATAGTTTGTTTAAATTTTACATTGTCTATAGAATTTAATTAGTTTTATAAGAATATCAATTTAAAGATAGTTTATTTTAAATTTACATTGACTAGGTTAGATATATATATATATATATATATATATATATATATATATATATATATATATATATATATATATATATATATATATATATATATATATATGTGTGTTTCATAATAGTTATAATAAAGATAATTTAAAAAAGTACTTACAAGCTAATTCTTTGAGAACCGCGATAAAAACCCTATATATTATTAAAAATACTCATTGCTCATTATTCAAACAAACAATACATCATAACACTACATTACCAAATACCTCAGAAACAAGCGGGGTTTGTAAAGGGTAAATGTAAACGTAACACAAATCCTGAACCTAAGACAACTCATTGAAAGGTCTAGAGAATTTCAAGTCAGGGAGAGGCTGGAACAGTGGCCAGTCAGGTACAGTGGCCACTTTTAAATATCTTGTTGTTGTTTGATAGATACAGACGCGCCATCTAGTACAAACGCTAACAATTTTAGTCACAGTAGTCGCTTACTACGCTTGACCCCTCGGGGTCAAGCGGGATGGATGACAGCAGAATTATTTGAACAGTGGATGATACATTTTGTCTGATACATGTTTCTATAGCATCTATTAAATTTGCAATAGAAAATAATTTAATCTTGTTGATTTTGCCGCCACATACTATTCATCGCTTTCAGCCACTCGATAAAGCTGTATTTGGTCCTCTAAAGAAATATTACTCACATGGTCAAAATTGGTTATTGAAAAATCATGGAAAGAGGATAACAATTTACGACATAGCAGAGAGCGACGCTTATCCACTTGCTTTCTGTCCCAAAAATGTGGTATCAGCTTTTAAAGCTACTGGGGTATTTCCATTGAATGATAACATTTTTAATGACGATGATTTTATGGCTTCAACCGTAACAGACATGCCAAACATACATTAAGAAGAACAACAACCAAATAATTCAAATGTTAGCGATATACCATAAATGGAAATTCAGTTCCCTTCAACATCAACTTATCCAGATAAAGTCTCAAAAAAAAAATCAGAAACATCCATCGGAAATAACACCTGAAAAGAAAACTGTTTCTTATGAAGTGATGGCAACTTCCGAGGACACACCCGAAAATTAATTTATTTCCTCTGTAATACTGCAACCATACCCTTAAGCTACCTTATTGCCACTAAAAAACAAAGGAAAAAGAAGACTACTGAAATTTGAGCTAAGACAACAGTAAAAAGAAAAATTGATAGTTCAAGTAAGTCGAATAGAAGTAATGCAAAGAAAAATAAAAGCATACGCAGTGATGACAGTAACAGTGACATTGAATTGTCTGATATTCTGGATTCCGACGATGTTAGTTTATTTTCAGAAGTAGATAAAATTTCTGACGAAAACGTATCCTCACGAATAGTGGAAGTGAATTCATTTATTCTCGTGAGGTTTCAAACAAAGAAAACTTAAAAATTTTTATGTTGCAACTTACAGAAGTTTTTTCTTCTGGTCAAGAATACAATACAAATTTTCGAAGGCGTCACAGAACACAGTTTTCATTTCCTACACTTACAGATTCTGCCACAATTACAAAAGAAGATGTTAAACTTATTTTAATCCAAGCAAAAAGTGCTGGAGCAACACAACGAACAGCAAATTTTTTTACTTTTAAAGTGGATTTATCATCTTAAAATATTTGTTAAAGATTAATAATACTTTTCTTTTTTTTTTTATGAATATTATAAATAAACATAACCACTGCACCTTACCTTTGGGACCACTGTACCATCTAGTTTGGTACAGTGGCCACATTTTTTTAAAAAGCAAAATTAGTTACTCCTGCATAACTTGTATTTTTTTTGGATTACAGAGTACATTTTTAATTTACCAAGTGCTTTGACTAATATATTATGATTTATATTAAAGTTATCTTGAATTTACTCGAAAGGTGGCCACTGTACCAGCCTCTCCTCTACCTATTATTATATGCTTCGTTGACTGCCAAAAGACATTTGATTGTGTAAGCTGGATAAATTTGTGGTCCATTTTAATAGAAATTGATACACCAATAAACCTAGTGACACTTAGTAAAACTCTGTACCAGTCCAATGTAGCAACAGTACGACTAGATCAGAAGTTCTTAAACCAATTCAAGACCAAGGGAGGTGTTAGACAAGGATTTTCCTTGTAGGAAAATCTACCATTTAAGATTTGCTGGTGACACTATACTTATAGCAGCAAAATCAATAAAGTTGGTCTAAAAATCAATAAAGCTAAGACAAAAGTAATGGTGGTCGACAGATTCGACACTATTCAGCTGACTAACACGTTACAGGAATACCAGATAGTAATGACAGTTTTATCTATCTCGGGTCTAGTATATAACTAACGATGGTAACTGTTAAGCAGAAGTTCGGAGACGTATTGATATGGCAAAAAATGAGATGAGTGGGCTAAATAAAGTTTGGAAAGGTAGATCTATCTCTCAAAATATCAAGATGAGACTGATGAATGCCTTTGTATTCTCAACATTTCGATAGGGGGCAGAGACTTAGACTCTTCGCGGACGCGAGCGCCAAAAAATTAATGCCTTTGAGATTTGGGGCTGGAGAAGAATGCTGCGCATACCTTGGACAGCTCATAAGACGAATGTTTCCATTCTAAACAAACTCCAGATTAAAAAAAGGCTTTCCACAATATGTCTGCAACGTACTCTGCAATTTTTTGGTCACGTAATGTCACGCAGAGTGTTTCGGTCAAACAGAGGTGACTATAATTTGGAGAGATTATTTGTTTCTGATCAAGATCAAAAAGACGATCACCAACTAGATAGTCCAACCAAATTAAGAATTCAGCTTGGCTTATTCTGCGAAGCTCTTAGAGCAACTAAAGGTAGAGACCAACGGAGAAAAATTGGTAGGAATATTGGAAGAAATCACGATGTTCAGTAATGAGGAAATGACAAGAGAGAGAATATCACTTTATGATTTACATTTCCTTTTACAGCAGTATTAATAGAGACATTACGCTGTCTGAGTATTAGAAGGGTGTATGTAACAAAATTAAAAAATCAGCAATTTTAAGATATCAAGCTTCTATGTATTAGAAGGACGTAGAAGGACGTAGAGGCAGGGGACGCTCACCTATCCGATGGTCAGATCAAGTACAGAAAGCCACTGGAGAGACGTTTTCCGAGTCCATGAGAGCAGCCCAAAATCGCAAGAGATGGAGAGAATTGACAGCCCGCATTGTAGGAAATCACGATCCTCAGCAATGAGGAAACGACAAGAGAGAGATGTATCATAAGGCACCCATAGAACTTTGTAAATCTAAAACTTACGCATGCAATCCTCTAAAATTAATCGAAAATCGTTAGTGTATGTTATGAAAATATGAAAAGAGCGCAACATAGTCCTATGTTAAACATACGACTTTGTTTTTCCAAAATTTTAGCGAACTTTCCAAACTCACAACAACACGGTCCTATGTATTATAGAGAAACTTTCATCAATTTTATTACTCGATTTATAGGTTATGTTACATGTAAACAACGTGTGTGTTGATTTTATTCTCTGTTAATTTATGTAATAAATGAGTGATATAATGACCGAATCTAGTGAC
This sequence comes from Diabrotica undecimpunctata, assembly GCF_040954645.1. NCBI lineage: Eukaryota > Metazoa > Arthropoda > Insecta > Coleoptera > Chrysomelidae > Diabrotica > Diabrotica undecimpunctata. The sequence continues at coordinate 19,369,537 of NC_092809.1, read as the reverse complement.
AATAGTGAATTTTGGAATGGTGATGATTCTGATAAAGATAAGAATTATGTGCCAGAAGTGAAAACTAGAAAAATAAAAAGGTAAACGCAAATTAGATATTATATGTCTTTTGAATCTTTTTGTTTACATATTTCTAGAAGAAATAGAAGTTTTGTTTTAAATTTTACAGATAAGATCATATTATTGTTTATATTAAGCAAATAAACGTGCTGACAAGATTTCAAAATTCACTAAATCTTTACTTATTATGTATGCTCTCATTTGACTGCGTTCTAATAGTTTTACTTCTTTTCAGAATCAAAATTCGAAGAAAATTCATTGATATGTCTTTGTTGGATTATTGCTGCTTTATTTCTACTCTTGGTTAATTTCCTTTTAAAACTTTATGTCAAAATAAGTCCATAGGTACTACAATATCATTCACAAACATCCCGTATTTTAAATCATCTGCGAATATTACTTTAAATATGAAAAATTAAAAATTTGATATTATTACTTTATTTCAAATTAAATATGATATTAATATGAATGTTGTAGTTATCATCAAATTTATTATTTTTGAAAATCTGCACTTTTGCTAAAAGTATCAGTCGCATCAGCAGTAATCATAATTCGCGAAATACTCCGCGGAAAAAAATAATTTGAAACATAAAACGCAGCATAAAAGAGCACTTCTTCGAGCTAGCGGTTAAATATTCAGAAGGGTCTAAAATTACACATAAAACAGTTAACAGCCATTTTATGGAAACTCTAATTGGCTGTTACAACAGATATTTACGACCTGGATTACAATCAGCTAGTACTCTAAATCAGAAGCATAAAATTTCATTGGCTTTATATGCAGCTTTCTCAATCTTGTTAAGCATTCTGCATAATTTTAAATCTTAATTATCAAAGTTTCTGAGCATAAATTTACAATAATTTTAGCTGGTGTGATTCAGAAAGAAAATATATGGTGTGTATTTATTTAATATAAAAAGCGGTAATTTGACTTTCTAAATATATTTTCACTCTTTTATCATAGTTTCTTCGGTCCTCCAAGGATGGGGGTTAAAATGGACCATGAACTTATTACGGAATCTGGAATGTACAGAAAATCCGGAACAAACAACAAGAAATTATGCAGGAATTCATAAATCAAAAATTAGATATAGCTATTCTCTCTGAGGCCAAGAAAAAAGGAAATGGAAGCGAAAAATTAAAAGACTATGTACATTTCTTCTCAGAAGTGGGAAAAGATCAAAGAGCAAGAGCAGGGATATCAATATTAGTACACGAAATTCGAAAAATATATAAAATCTTGGGAATCATACAACGAACGTTTTATTAAAGTGACGATTCTCCTAAGAGGAACACAAATAACAATTCTGGGGGTATATGCCGTAAATGATGACTACTCTTCATACTGAGAAATTCCTAACAGCCATAAGATTGTATGCGGAGGAGACCTTAATGCCAGACTAGTAAAACAAGTACAAAGTAAAGTGGTAGGCATGCATGGAGAAACTGTTAACAACAGCAGAGAAAGACTCAGCAGAGTGCGGCTCCAACCACTGCCTGATAATAGAAAAATAATTACACCATTCGTAGACAGGAACCACACATACATCAACAAAGAACACAGAATAAAAATAGAAAAAACTATGTACACAGTTACTTTACTCCTGAAGACTAACACAAAAACTACAGGAATCACACAGATCAACGACGGATGAATACGAACATATAAAAAACTGCATAAAAGACGCAGCGCTAGAAGCCTTAGGGCCACAGGTACGGTGAGTAGGTAAACCATATTGGTGGGATAAAGAAGTGGAAGAAAAGATAAAAAGAAAGAAGGAAGTATATCTAAAGTTATTACAACAGGGAAACAAACATACAAAACAACAATATAAAAACCTGAATAAAGAAGTCAAACGAGAAGTGCCTAAAAAGAAAAATAGTGCATGGAAACAAAAATGCCAATATCTAGACAACCATATAGGAGGGACAAAGAGCTCTAAAGCCTGGAGAACTATAAAAACGATGAGAAAAACGACAAAAAACCAAGTCATAATAAATATAATACCAGAGAACAGATAAATAGAGCATTTTGAGAACATATTAACAGAGAAAAGAGAAAGGTTTAAACAGACAAATAAACAAGTGGAGGTAAAAGAAAGAATCGAAATATTAATAGAACAAGTGAAAGAAGCAGATAAGGGAATGAAATTAAAAAATCTCCATCAAAAGATGCTTAAACGGAGAATAAGTTCCAGAAGAATGGAGATAATCGTATATCTCTCCAATGCACAATAAAGGCACAAAGATGGATCCTAAAAACTATAGAGCGATTGCAGTGATTGCTACTATAGGCCGACTGTACTCAAAAGTACTACGAAATCTGATAGAAAATGATATTAAAGACAAACAACCCAAAGAACAAGCGGGATTTAGAAGGATACAGAATGCGAAACAAAGAAATAAAAATACTCTGTTTCGCAAAAGACGCAATATTGATAGCCCAAGATGAAGATAGTCTGTAAGACTGGTCCACAAATTTAACATAAGAGCAAAAGAATTTAACATGACAATTTTATCTCAGAAAACTAAAACAATAGTAGTCAGCAAAGAACCAACCAGATGTAAAATTAAAATTGATGGCATCAGTATTGAACAAGACAAGTAATAGAAATAAAATATTTGGGAATTACACTGTCTAGCTATGGAGACTTTGACAAACAGGCTTACTGCTTATTGCTCGTCTGATTCTAAGGCTCATGTTTTTTTTTTCTAAGCTTGAGGTGTAGATCGGCCTATTGCTATAATTGTTCAAAAACGACTTAAAAAATACATTTGAATTTATTGGATGTCAGTCACGGATGGAAATAATAATATTGTCGGTAATCACTAATTCGCTGAAGAAAATTTGAAGTGAAAAAAATAAGCATTCAGAAATTATGAAAATCTATTTTAATTCCACTCACGATGATATCTAATTAAATTCAATTCGATTAAATTATTTGTCCTAATTGATTTAACTCACAATGAAATGCATAAAACTCTTCGAAAAACGTTCTCATATTTAATATTGTCTATTTAATGTGAGCCGATTATAAATTTCACAATTTACATAAATTCTGATGTCACTCACAACTCGAAACGTCATCATCTGTTCGTTGTTTTCCTTTCAATCCAAATAGTAGCAATCCATGAAATTCATAGAAATGACAGTGACGCCATTTATCGAAGATTGGTCGTACTAACTTAAAAACCTTCGTGGGTTCATATACAACAATTTTGCTACAGATCATCAAAGCTTCAAATGCATAGCTTACGATTCTACAAAGGACATACAGTACAGACAAACATTCATTTTTATACAGATAGATACATGACACTCCTATATATGTATTGAGATATTTACTAACAATTTTGTAATATCGTTTTCCTTTTCCATATATTTTCGTCTCTCTTCATGTGATTTTGTGCTGGGCTATTTTAAGTACAATTTCCGAGAACGAATATTTTTGGAAATAAGTTAAATATATGGTTAGGAAACTATTAAACAACAAACCTTGCATAAAAGGAAATATGTTTAGAGATCTGCTCCCCTTAATATCTATATGTAACGCCAATGTTAGAATTTAAACATTGGTTTTTAATTAATATCTTAGAATACCCACGGAAGTTAAAGGGATGAAACTTCGGACGTGATTTAGTATTAATAAGAGCTATTATTCCAGATTTCTGACCTAAATAAATTTAAACCACCGGAATGGGCTTGGAAACTGAAAGCCCAAGTTTCTTTGACCTTTTTTTTGTCTTCGGCCGTTTCGCTATTTCAGCAGAGGGTTATGAATCCTTTATTACAGTTAACAGAAATATTTTCACAAACGAAATGGCTTTAAATGAACGTGGGGGAGTTTTTGTATAACATAAACTTCAAAGTAACAAGATAAATCAATATCACATATGATATTTCTTTTAAGGTCAGATTATACGTCTAACCTCTTTGAGCGTAGGCCTTAGCTCCATATTTCTTTACATATTTTTTTAGTAGATATTTATTTATTTTGACTTTTGAAAGCAATTTCTACGATATGATGTTTACAGATATTTATTCAGATCCTGAATCTACAATTTTTTTATTTGTCATTTTACGAATTGGTGCAAGTTTCAATATATAACTATTTCCACACTGAGATATTTAAAAATCAAATTATTTCAAAAATATTTACTCTTAGGGAGCAAAGCCGTAAGCGTTATTAATTATTATATTAAAAACTTTGAGCTATATCCATTATCTAAGACTATTAAATTTTTTATTATGAGAAAATAGAAGATAATGCAAATTGGTATTTAAAACATAATTTTTAATTTTTGAAATAAGGCTTTTGTTCAACAATCTAGTTGAACAAGTGAAAAAGTTTAAATATCTAGGCTGTTGGATACATGAAACCTTAGACCAAGAACAAGAGGTTAAATGTAGAATAGAACAGGCAAGAAACACCTTCTTAAAGATGCGACAGTTACTCACTACCCGTAATCTTGATTTGTCCCTACGATACCGCATGATAAAGTGTTATGTATATAGTGTACTATTACATGGCAGAATGGAATATTTCATTTGATTATTGAAATTGAATATTTTGTATAGTTATGATTAGACTTCGGCAAATATGCAAATAAAAATGTAGAAAATATGCGCATAAATATGCACGTGTTTTTGTGTTTTATGCGCATTTTGGTAAGGTATCTTCTTTAAGAACACCAATCAATAAATGAGCAATATACTTTCCTGAGGAATCAGTGGTTTCGTCTACAGATATGTAAAAATATTTATCTGCAATTTCTTCCTTAATATTAATTAACACCGACGAGTATAGCCCGTTCACATTATTTCTTCTTAGAGACCGATCACTTGGAACATTAAGTTTGCAATATTTTTTTAGAAACGAACTAAAATTTACATATGCTAATTTTGAAAGCGGTATGTTTGCAGACACTAATGCGCGACACAAGTCTTCATTAAAAGTTTCTTGCTCATCTAATTTTTTTGAAGTAGATTGGAAACATTTAGCCATTGAAGTTTGATGTTTTCCTCCTATTTTTCCTTTTTTTGCAATGTGTGAAGCAGTTCTCACATGTTGGTCTATCTGAAATTTCTTCTCACATGCTATCTATAAATAAAAATAAAAACCTTTATTTTAACCCAACCTTTAAAATATAAAAATATACAAGGTGTTTTTGGTTAATCAAATAACTGGTTTGGAAAAAAAAACACTCGCTAAGTGTTTTAAATGCAGTATTAATCCACAAATTAGTTTTTGTTACTAACCATTAGTACATCATATAACTTATTGTAAAATTCAACAAAAGTTTTTTTTTGTTAATTCAATTACAATAAAAATAATTGTGTTTTAGAATAGCTGACTTCATAAAAAAAAGTAAAGGTGAAACATTTTTCTAAATACACACCATTGTATTGTACCATGGACAATTTTTTCTCACTAAAGGAAGCTATTTTTCATTTAAAAACAACCTACTAAATTTCAAGTAAATACGTTTATTGGTTTTAAAGTTATTGTTGTTATTAACTAAAAAAATTTAATTTTTTTTAATTTTAACACCCTGTATCTCGAAAAGTAAATAAGTTTGACCCCTCATTAACTATATCGTTTTGTTCAATTTTTCGAGAAGTATCTACAGTCAAACGTTGTAAGTGTCATTTGGAAACACCCTGTATGTATGAAATATTAGATATTTAATAGAAAATATTAGATACTTACAATTTTGCCACAGACCGAACAGTAGATTTTTCCCATATCCATAGACAGCTCTTTATAAGGTTTAATCCAAGTTGAAGCACTGGTTGTTTTAGGCATTATAAAATCACAATCTTCCTTTTTGTTACGCACAACGAGTGTTTACGCTTTGAATATTAAAACAAAAATGATTTACAAATCTGAGCATCAAATTAGAAATGTTTAGGTACCTAATTCAATAAACTGGGAGATTTTGGAAAATCCCTAAACTAGGAACAAAACTATTAGCCGTTTACCTGCTGTTAAGATACAATAAATTGTAGATAGATTTGGGGATTAGATCATAAAATGCAAATGAGCGAACCCTTAGCGATTATCCAATAACTGAATGCCTCAGTGACCGAGACTTTCTAAGAATGTTGAGGGCTACTTAAATTGATCTTCTTTGAAATTGTAAATGTTTTGTACCTGTAGAGATTACGTACTTAGATCATTTCTTGATTAAAATGACTACAAAATTTTATACAAGAATTGAAATAAATTGGTATGTTTAAAAATTTTCAAATACAGTATAAAAATCTGAACTTTTATGCACTTTATGCAAACTTTTATACAAATATGCCAAAATATGAAATATTTGCATAAAATATGCAGAATATGCAATATGCATATTTGCCGAAGTCTAGTTATGATATTTGATATAATTGATATAAAATCCATCTGATAGACCCTTGTATACGATACATATGGTCACCTACAGTTCCACCCTTATATTTGTAAATTTGAGAGACATATAGCTCGTGGTTTTATCTATTTGTCTATTTTAGTAATACTAATCCGTTATCAAATTTTGTCGCTTGAAGTCAGTGTATGTAAATAGTTATAACCTCAATTATATGTGGGACATATGCGCGACCTTGTATGTAACTTTTTAGTTTTATTATTTCAAACGATATTAAGACTATATTGTAAATTTAACTTGTTGTACACGTTTAATGAAAGGATACAAAAATGTACTTTTTTGGCAATAAGGCGACCAGAATAAAATTATTTTAAATTCCATAATCCAGAAGACACCGAAGCACTTTGAAATATGATTATAGGTAATGATTCGAGTGATAAAGAAAATTTTAATAGACGGTAGTGATATCGATAAAGTTGAGGGCATACAGGAACCTAGTGTTGCCCAAATGCAAGAACAAGACGAGACTTAGACAGTCTTGGTCTTGGTCTTGCGCCAATGCACTTGGTCTTGGTCTTGGTCTTGGTATTGCACTCCCGGTCTTGGTCTTGGTCTTGGTCTTGCAGCAAGAGTCTTGCAAGTCTTGCAGTTACTCATTAATTAGCCTATTGCTATTTATTAAACGTTACTTTAGATCTTAGAGTAACGTAACAGAGTAAGTACATTTTAAGCTTGAATTAACATAGCCATAATAAAGACTAACCAAATTAATAAATGTCTAAACAACTGACACCGGGTGGGGTTTGAAGCGACGATCTAAGCGATCCGTGCCTATGCTCTAACTAACTCAAATCTCTAACTATCTACCATGCCCCACGGAAGTCAATCTGTTTCTTAATACATGTTTGCATTTACTAAGCTTACATGTGCTAAAACATGGTTAAAACAAAAAAAAAACAAATTAATGACATAAGCATGCCTGTGTTTTAAAGAACATTATCTGCCTAGAAAGGGATTGACGGACATGATGGGTAAAAAATCCACATACATGTATAAAGGGTACAGATTTTTTAGGTGATAAGATAACAAACTATAATCCACTTATTAAAGCAAAATAAATATTTTTACCAATCTTATCTCTACTTTTATGTAAAAAACTAATTTGAAAAAATAAAGAATAGTTAAAAAAGCAATGGTAATCAAAAGAAGTTATTTTAAATTAAGGAGATCCTACTTAATAAATACATTAATTTACCAAAATAAAGTAGTAGGTACATGATATATGTAATTGGTAATAAGGTAATAACTATATTTTTTTACATGTCCACCTTTTCTAGAGGTTATTAAAAAGCTCCACCGAATTTTGGTTTTTCGGGAAGAAATACTTGTAATTCCTTTTTGTGAAAAGATATTAGATGCTTCCTTAAATCTGACGTGTTTCTGTTGATCATTCTCATTTTACCCTTTTTATGTAGGCACAATTTACACAAAGCAATTTGGGATGCATAAATTATTTCGAAAAACTCATCAAATTTGCTCTTAGGTCTTTTAGATCTATAACTCTAACCCTCACTACTCGGACTAGAACTATTTGAATCTTTGTCCCTCATGTCAAATTGTAAACTTGTCACTCCGGGAACAACAAGGATTAGATGAAAAACAATTATTACATTAGACTCAATGGAAAACTCAATTCGGAATAAAGTTAAGTGATGGCGAAATAGTAACTACTATACGACTAGTTACTTTGTGTTCGTTACTATCCAATACCCTAAGTATCTAATAACGAACCGAGAATTATATATCGTTACTTCGTTATTCTAAATACTTCATTACTAATATTATCTGTTATTAATTTGTCCCGTTATTCTAAATACTTTATTACTAACATTATCTGTTATTAATTTGTCTCGGTACTTTTGAATATTAGCCACGCTTTTTCAGCAAAGTTTGTTTAACCGAATGATCTCATCGCACACTCAGCAGAAACAATTTATAGTCTTGGGCCGATAAGATTTGTTTATTTAGATTCCTCCTGACTAAATTCAATTATTAAGTGGGTGTTCGTAACAATTATATTTTTTATTAGCTAGGGTAAAATATTTTAAATATTTTATTTTTACATTGTAATTATGACCTCTGAGCACGTGACAACGTCTATGGTATTGTTCATGATGCGCATAAGTCCAATTTTTCTAATTTTTATTACATATTTTTTGCGTCTCATAGAGTCTTTAAGCATATACCCGAACTACTATACTCGCTAAAACCACACTCAGTCCTAACTGCAAGACGCAAGAGTCTCGCAGGCTTAGTCTTGTTCTTGCTTAAATCTTGCACGGTGAGTCTTGGTCTTGGTCTTGCTAAAATTAGGCGGTCTTGGTCTTGGTCTTGGTTTTGGTCTTACAAAAACGCAAGAACAAGACCAAGACTGCAAGACCAAGACCGATTTTGGGCAACACTATAGGAACCTGAAGAGGATTCTGAGTCAGAACAAAATTCGAAAGAATCTGAGAATAAAGATTGCATTGAAAACTTACAATCTTGGCTTTATGAAGCATTTAAAACAGAAAAAGGTTAAAGCAATTTTTTTTTTGAAAATGGCATAAAATTCAATTATACCTATATAATGCCAAAATTTAATATAAATTTTTATTTTTGAGCTACCGAAAATAACTTTATGTTAAAGTATCCGGCTAAAATTAGTTTTATCCAATTTCGGGTTTACCCATAAAGTACAAACAAAGTTTTTTTACATAACGGTACTAAATTAATTATCCAGATCCAGAAGTTATACTGAATATAAAAAGAGAAAACTTGAATACTTTGGCCACCTGATGAGAGGACAAAAGTACACATTCCTACAAAATATAATGCAAGGAACAATCCAAGGACGCAGAAATCCAGGCCATAGAAGAATGTCCTGGATGAGAAATTTAAGAGAGTCGTTTGGTTGTACTACTAACGAATTATTCAAAACAACAGTAAATAAAACTAAAATCGCCCTAATGATATCCAATCTCCGACAGGAGAGGCACTCAAAGAAGAAGAAAAAGACAATTAATTTTTGCGCAAAATAAAAATTATTTAAAAAAAACATTTACTATATGCACTGAATTTTTGTATACCTTAGAATTGAGAAAATTATTTCAGCAGTTAAATTTAAGTTGACAACATGACAAATTTCCTTATAGCTTTAATATTGCTAAAAGTATTTGTAACAATAGCTTTTTTGATAATTGTAAAGATAAATGTCTTTGAACAATAACTGCCGTAAATCATATTAAGTCCCATAAGCCTATTCGAAGTTTCCCTCGGACATGTTTTGTTTAAAGGAAAACGCAATTCTCTTCGCCTTTGATGGCCTAATAATAGACCATACTGCATAAACCAAACTCAGTAACTATCCCTAGTGTAGCATCATAAACTTCGGACGCTGCAGTAACTTTATTCCAATAAAGTTAACTTTATGTCCGACTAAACTTTCGATGTGGCGAATAAAACCGACGACAAATACTTTGTACATTTAATGTGTTTATTATCGTTTTCATACATCAACAATTTCACGAGTACAATTACGTTTTGTGGAAATAACTTTTAAAATAGTTTGACGTAAGTTTAAAATAAAATCAAAGCATGCTGTTGATCGATTTTTACTACGATACAGTAGAAAATTTTAAAAATTTGATTATTAGGTATATATAGTATGTAAAATAAGTGACACCAGTATTCTTGTGGATATAAACTGGTATTTATCTGTGTTTTTTGACTATCAAAAGTAGTTTAATAAAGGAAAGCGTTAGTAGAGGTAAACCGTAGAGATATTCTGAGCAACACAACACGTGACCTAGTAACGTGCTATCTGCTTACTTCAAGTAAACCTTGAGTCCAATATCCTCTAATTCCAATCCAAGAAGTAATTCTCTGTTTATATCGTGTTTTGAATTAAAGAATAATATTTATTTATTTTTTTCACTGTTTATATATCACATGTAAATTACTGTTTATGTAAATAATAATCATCTACAAATTATGCTTAAATTGTTAACCTAATCTTTTACACCAGTTTAGTAGGGATCTAATCTAAGCATAACATGAGTTTAAAGTGTGCTCATATAAACTCTAGATCGCTGGTTGCGCATTTTATTAATGGAAAAGAACTTATTCTGGAAAATGATTTAGATATTTTGTTTATAAGTGAACCATGGTTAAAGCAATCAATATCCAGTAAGAACATTAATATACCTGGCTATAATTTTGAGCGAGTCGACAGGAATAAAAATGACAGATTTGGAGGTGTAGGTATTTACATAAAATGTAATATAAATTATGCGCTGATTAAGTCATCGGATGAAATTGAACAGATCCTAATGGAGCATTTTATAAAACTTTCTTTGGAGATTTGGAAACAATTTTATCAATAGTAGCGCCAAGTGTAGATCATTTAATCTTGTTTGGGCGACTTTAATGTTAATCTGTTAAATACCAATAATTATTCCACACAGTTCACTACAGATGTACTAGTGGTTTATGACCAAAGAAGATGGTAAATCAAGCAACTAGAATCACCTAGTTTACATCGAGTCTGCTTGATTATGTAATCACATCTACTGAAGATAAATGTTTGTCTATTGAAGTTAAACATATCCAAAAATAAGCGATCGTGAAATGGATGTCTTAAAATTTGGTTGTGAAGTCAAACTTATAGAAATAAATTTATTACTACTAAGAATTTCAAAAATCTAAATAACACTGAGTTTAAATTAGATCTGGAATCTATACTATGGAGAATAATATATGTATTGCCAGATGTGGATAGTAAAGTCGATAAAATTTTGGAAAAGGCGATCAATATTCAGTTACAAACGCATTTCAAAAGTAACAACATAATCCCTACGATGCAGTCAAGTTTTAGGACCAGGTCTTTCTGCTTGATTAAATATTACAGATGATATTTTAGGGCCTATCATCAAAACAAAATAATAATTCTCATTTTTCCAGACTACTCAAAAGCTTTTGATACAATTAACCATCATTTGATATTCTCTTTTTTAAAATGTAGTGATCTAGAAGCAAGAGCAGTTGATCTAATGAAATTCTGTCTTTCTAATAGATGTCAAACAGTAAAACCTAATCAAATTATTTCTTCATTTCTATTAGGTCCAATTTTATTCTCTACGTACACATTTAATTTTTATTATGTGTTTTTGTCCTGTTCACATCATTATTACGCAGACGATACCCAACTCTATATGTCATTTTATTCAAAGGAGCGTGATCAAGTGGTAAATTCAATAGATCATGACGTTCTTCATCTGCAGATTTTTTCTCAAAATCATTGTTTAAAATCGAATACATCCGAAACTCAAGGTATCATATTTGGGAGGAATCTTCACAGGAAAAAATTTTTAGAGAATTATGTCATGGAATTATCTTAGGAAATGAAAATTTAATTTTTAGCAAAATATTAAAAGCTTAGGGATTTTTGTGTTCGACGAAGATTTAAGGTTTAAATATCACGTAAGTATTTGCTTGCAAAGAGCTTGCGCCGTTTTAAAATTACTGTATCAAAGCCGTAATTTATTAAGTAGGGCCACCAAGGTATTATTATATAATGCTCTGGTTTTATCAAAATTAAATTATTGTGACGTGCTATACAATGCGTGTCGCACTGATTTGTTTCATGGAGAATACAGAAATTGCAAAATTCTTGTTTACGTTTAATTTTTGGCATCAGGAAATTTTAAAGGATGTCATGTCTTCACCGTACTCAAGTGACTAAATATGAAAAATCGTCTAAAATTACATGCTTTATGTTTTTACCATAACATCATTTAAGAAAGAGTTCCACCATACCTATACAATCGAATAACTTATAGGATTAACGTTTATAATCTTAATCTTAGGCACAAGAATACTCTCACTTTACCTAACTAACCTACCCAACCTTTATTATAATATTACTTAAAGCTAGGTACTTTTTTTATTCACCATATATTGATGTCTACCCATTAGGTTTAGATGATTCAATCCTTATTCTTAGTTTAAATTGTTCTTTCTCGTAAATTTCATGACTTCAGCCTTTTGAGGGTTTATGTTAAGAGCTACATTTAAAATAAATTCTGTAACTACAGTCAGAGCCTATAAAATTATATCTTTGACTTTATCATCATATTTGCTGAGATCTAAGATAAATAGGACAATCGCATAGCCCAGTATGTTACGTATCTTGTTACTGAGTCTAGTTATCATCTCACTCCTGCCTAGATTTGAATCTAGAACGGTTGCGTACATCACACGGCTCTTTATCATGCCATATATCCATTTACAGCTTATTTAATCTCTTTCATTTTTGAATAATCACGCTTGTTATTGATTCGTAGAAGGTGTTGTCAAATACTTTCTCTAATTCTTAAAGAAATTAACTTAGTATCATCTCCTGGTCTTCCAGAATATACTTCACTTTCTTTACGAAATGGCGCAGTAACATTTCCGTAGATAATCCTGCTTTATACGCATAATGTTTCTGATGTATCGGAATTTCAACCAATAACCATTTCTACTGTGCCTATTAATTATTTTTTCTAGAGAGTTCAGTTTAAAGGAGATTAGACTAGATCGATCTCAGGTACTTTGCTTTTTCCAGTCTGGTTTTGTTAGAAGCTACTCTTATTAGCCTTTATGCTTTTAGTACCAATGCTAAACTAGCCTGCTTTATCATACAATGTTATTTTTCTTCTATTCTGCAAAAGTATTGGACAAATTGGAGTTTATGATTGTGTCCTGATATACCACTTTTTTACCACTGTCTTGCCAAGTTCTTTTAGATTCTTTTACAACCAAATATAAAGATACCGTTTTATTAAATGATTACTTTTTAATGTCCTTTAAAAGCTTTTAAAACTGAAAAATACAGTCAACTCCCGTTTATCCGTGAGGTTGATTGGCACGAAAAAATAAAAATGTAGATTTATTTTCACACTTTTTAAAAGTAATATGTGACTTGTTACTACTAATTTCAGTGAAAAACGCGTTTCTTTTATTTTACATTGTACTTTACGCAGCATCAGTTTTTCAGCGAGTACCGCGTCGTTCTGGTCCTCTAGGTATTCTAGAAGTTCATTCAGATGACATAAGGCCGCTTCTAACGCAGGTCGAGTTTCAAGGTCGCAGTCTAACCACCCTTGCAGATTTTCTGCGTCCGAATTTTACCACATTAAACTTGTAGGGAGAAGCAATTTAATTTCATCTTCTTCAACTGCTAGTTCGACACAATTTCGATACTTTGTAACAGGTTTTTAGTAACAAGTATTCTTCAAGACTTCACAATTTTTGACTTTACAGACTCCCACGCAGATGCGATTTCGTTAAGGAAGTCGAGAATAGTAAATGACTTTCAAAACTCTTTTAAGTCATATTTTTCTTTAATTTTTAAGCAAAGTAACTTTGATCTATTTGTTTCTCTTCATAGACGCAAAGGCGCCTTGGTCCATAGGTTGAACTAACGCAGTCTTTTTTGGAGGTAAAAATTTGGCAAATATTTTTCCGTCAGCAGACTTTAGCATATGCGTTTCAGGATGCGAGGAGGCGTTGTCAATCAACAACACAGCTTTTTTTGTAAATTGTTTACTTTTAAATGGTTTTTGACTTCTGGTAGAAATTTGACCTCGAACCACTATTGAAAATTTTTTTATCCATATACCCTGTCCTTTTTTTTTAAGTAATTAACAGGTAGTTTTTCTGCTCCAATGCCCCAGGTCCTAAGGCACGAGGACCTAAAAGATCTAGGTTTTTTTTGCCTTGCCAATCACCGTTAACTTCAGTTTTTGACTTCCTGCAGCGTTGCTGCTACACATAATTGTGATCCATTCGTTGCTAGATTTACGGACCCCTGCTTTATTTTCACTTGCAAAAGCTAGCGTCCGAATTGGAAGGCATTTTCACAACAGGCTCTTTTTTCTGCGGTATACATTTGTTCGAAGCTCAGATTGTGTGAAGAAAGGGACTCTTTGAATGCGCTTATAAATTCCTCAGCTCTCTGTTAATCACCGCTGAGTTTCTCTCCATAAAGTTCTATCTTCTTTATCCCATGGCGTTGCTTAAAGCGACTCAACCAACCAGATGATGCATCAAAATACCCTTCTAAACTTAACACGTAAAAAACTGTTTTGCTTTTACAGCAATTATTGGACCTGATATGGATGTCCCATGTTACGAACGGGCTATCTATTCTACAAATACGGTCTCTAATTCTACGTAAGACGAGGTTCTCATGGTTTTTCTTTTCTTCATGGCAGATTTCTTTGTCCTTTTGTTTTAAAATGTCTTAAATTGTCGACTCACCAATAATGTACCGAAGGCACATAAGTTTACGCAAAGCACCATCTTCAATTTCACTTAAAGTTCTATCTTTTAAATAATCATCAACACAACTTTTTTCTTTTTCTTTTTTCGGACATGGTAACAAAACACTACAAAAATGCACTGTAGCTTAAAATAAAACACTACCTCACAACAACGATTAACTGAACGAACTACGAACTTACACAACCAAATTAACAGCCCCATTCCACCACTGTCCGTCAGTCATAGTTAAGGTATTTGTTTGACCACACAGCAGACAAACAACTCTATCGTCTATTATAACAAAGAAACGATTTGTTATCTTTTTAGAATAAGGAAATATTAAAATTAGTCAATCGTCGTTGTTGGTTACTTTACACTACAACAATAGAATATATTATATGCTCAACAAAAAATCAAGAAAATGGTATAC
Source organism: Diabrotica undecimpunctata (assembly GCF_040954645.1). NCBI lineage: Eukaryota > Metazoa > Arthropoda > Insecta > Coleoptera > Chrysomelidae > Diabrotica > Diabrotica undecimpunctata. The sequence goes on along the minus strand of NC_092809.1, from coordinate 19,354,332 downwards.
CACAGGGGTCGAACCTTAGCACTACTCTGTTTCTTGTAGCTATGAATTCTATTACCGCAAAAATTAAACATCCTGTAAAAGCTAGGCTATATGCAGATGATTTAGTTATACTTTGTAGAGGAAAAAACCTAACAACCATCCATAACCATGTCCAAAAAGCCATAAATCAAATTGAAGAATGGTCTTCACAAGTGGTCTTCAGTTCAATACCCTCAAAACCAAAGCAGTATGTTTTACGAAAAATCACCAAATAGAACCTAAGAACTTATATTTAAATGGAGAACAGCTTAAATATGTAGACGAAGTTAGATTTTTTGGTATGATCTTTGACCAAAAACTAACTTGGAAGAAACATTTAGAATATTTAAAAAAGACATGTCAGCCTGGAATAAATTTGTTACAATCACTCGCAAACAAAAAATGGGGCGCCGACTCTTCTACATTACTACATATCTACAAGGCTTTACCAAACTGGACTACGGCTCAATTGTTTACAACCCCTCCAAAAAAGCTCTCCATCTACGCTCCAAACTGGACTACGGCTCAATTGTTTACAACCCCTCCAAAAAATCGTACTTAAAAACAATAGATGTTATTCAAAATACAGGCCTACGAATTTCCTTAGGAGCACACTACACAAGTCCAATACAAACTCTATACTGGGAAACTGGAGAGATTTCACTCGCATTTAGAAGACAATATCTAAGTCTTTCTTATGCTGCAGCAGTATCGTCTAATCAAGATAATCCTGTTATACACAACGTATTCGCTGACCGCTTCAAAAGTTGTTTCCAAACTTCAAATCGAACTGATCACCCTTTCTATTACCGCCTACATACCTACTTGTTAAAAATGGGTATCCATTTTCCAGACACCTACGATATCTCCTCAATTCAAACCCCTCCTTCTTGGACAATTCGACTTCCCTCTACTGACACCAGCTTATTGCGCCTAAACAAATCAGAAACGCCAGCAAGTCAAATTAATCAAGAATTTCTAAAAATATTAAGCAAATATGGTAGCTGTTTCAAAGTTTACACCGATGCCTCCAAAAACGAAGACGAAACTGGGGCAGCAATCTACTCATCAGATTATACAGAAGCTTACAAATTACCTTCATATACAACAACGTTCTCAGCTGTACTGTATGCGATACTAAAAGCACTAGTTCTGATAGTTAACAAAAATAAAAAGAGAAATATCATTATTACAGATTCTCTCAGCTCAATAATGGCATTAAACCAACTCTACTGTAATCATCCACTACTCCTTCTCATTAAAAAGGAACTAAAACATGCAGAAAATATAAACATTAAAGTTAATTTTATATGGGTACCGTCACATACTGGAATCGAAGGAAACGAGGTTGTAGATAAAATAGCAAAAAATGCACCTACTAACCCAAACGCAGAAGAGAATACGAAAGTTTTTCACACCGATCTGAAAGCATTCTTTAAAGAAGGGATTAATTCAATATGGCAAGATACATGGAAGAACTCCCCAACCAAGCTGTACGAAGTTGATAAGAATCATAAAAAATTCCCAAAATTTAACAATAGAAGACAACAAGTAACCTTCACTCGCCTCCGGATTGGCCATACTCGGTTAACACACGACTACCTACTAAAACGTACTGATAAACCTGTGTGTGATATGTGTAAAAGTGTCTTAACGGTAAAACATTGTTTATTGCAGTGCCCCAAGTACGATGTGCAACGCAAAATGTATAACATACCATCAACATTAAACAGTGCTCTTGGAAAAGACAGTAATACTAAAAATATTTTCGCCTTTTTCAAAGACTGCAAGCTGATATCAAAAATATAATCTTTTACTTTGTATATATTTAGGTTTATTTCTATTTATGTATTGCTATAGTTAATATTCTATTGTTAAGTTCTAACTATGTATCACAATCCATACACGCTAATAACCCTGGGTGGTTGATGCGTTATTTAAGGAAAAAAAAATAGAATATATATGAAATTTCTGCTTATAATAATAAATTACTACGTTTATTAAAAACAAACTATAATTTTTTTTTAAATAGTAAAAAAAGCTTCTACAGAGTCGCGGATAATCCGCTCGCGGATAGACGGGAGTTGTCTGTATTTAATAATATATAGCAATTTTTTTTAGTAAGAGTTTTTAATTATTTCAAACATTGTATCATAAAATGAGTTTATCTTCTGCCTAAGTTATACTGTTTTATTATTCGTTTATTTTTTGTTGTAAATTAGTACATGTATGTTATAATGATAACAAAGTATTCCTCGAATAAAACTTTAACGTTAAGTAACTATATCGTATAAATTCATCTTGCCATCCTTGAGGCAATATATTTTTCAGCCGTGCGTCTGCAAACTTCGGGAAAGTTTATATTCACAATTAGGCAAAGTTATCATGTACATAAAAGGAGCTTACCATAAGCTTGTAGATATCTGTTTCATTTGGAAGTATTTTACCGGTTTAAGTATAAGCATACAATAAAATGTTGACGACATCCTAACCATTCTAACCCTTCATTAGATGTCTAATTCCAGAGTTTCTGCTGTTAGCTGCTACATTTAACTTCTAACATGGAAACGCAAACTAACAGAAAGTTTGTAGGTTCTGATAAGGTCCCGAATGAAAACAATGAAACAGCCTATATTTGCGAAAGGGCTTACCGAGAGAAGTAATTGATTTGGTGCGAGTTACGCTGATAAAACAACCGAACAAAGAGTAAATATTTAAGAAGGTCTTAATAAAAATTAATTAAAACGTAAACCTCATGTTGTTATATAATTTGTAACACTTTTGCCTCCATTATGTGATAACAATTTATTTTCTACTTCAGTTTACTAAAAATTTATGTAGTGGTTTATAGGTTTATACAGTTGTGGTTTGCACTTGGCAATATAAATAAATGCCGTAATATATTACCTCAAGGGTGGCAAGATTAATATATACGATACATCTACTTAACGTATAACTTTAACTTTTATCGGTAAAGTTTTATTCGAGGAACGCTTTGTTATGCTTATAACGTACATATACTAATTTACAACATAAAAATAAACGAATACAGTAGAACTTAGGCAGAAGATAAACTCATTTTATGATACAATATTTATGGTAAAACGCCAGTTATTGGACACGAGACAGTTATTGGACATTACAGTGTTAACTTAGGATTATAAGATTTCTGCAAGTGCTAACAAGAGTATATTTCACTAGGAGGCACTACTCGTTTCTATATTACGTACATTCTTATGTCTATATTCTGCCTTTAACGGGTAAATATTTTTAGGTTATGTGTTATGTTAGGATTGTAGTAAAATGCCTAAACTTAGAAAATACGATAAGATTAAACTTATAAAAGCGGTTAAGGATTTCTCAAATGGCACTGATTCGTACAGAAGAGCTGAAAAAAATATGGAATTTCGAAGTCCACTATAGAGTTTACATACACACTTAGAGATACACTTGGACCGTCTCCTATTTTAACTTGTGGGGAGGAGATTACTCTGGGTAGGAAGGTTCATTAAATTTATCTTAATCCACAGATACAAGAAACCGCTTCAAAAAGTTTCCCCAAAAAGGCTAAAGATTATAAAGCAGCGTGCAAAAATTTTTAACCGAAAATCCGCGCCCCAATAACTTTAAAGATAATCGTCCTGGAGATGGATGGTTAAAAGTAAGTCACCAAAAAACTGTATTTTATTCTATTTTTATTGTTTGATTTTTTTAGGGATTTTTGAAGCGACGTCCAGAGGTTTCTAAAAGGACAAGAGAAGGTGTGACGGCAGCTAGCGCTTCTGTATCTGAACGAGACATTAAAAACTGGTTTAAAATTATTGAAAGCTATGTTAAAGAAAAACGTCTAAAAGAAGTTCTAACTGATCCATCAAGAAGTTTTAATGGGGATGAGTCAGGATTTTAAATATGTCCATCTACTGGAAAAGTATTTGCTATGAAAGGTTCAAAAAATGTTTATAATGTTAAAAAAGCTGTTCACAAGAAAACGTCACTGTGATGTTCACAATGTCAGCACACGGTAAAATTAATAAATCCTTATCACCGTATTCCAGAAAAAGTCGCTAAAGGCATTAATCCTGAATGGGGTGTGGGCAGAAGCGATAATGGTTGGATGACGGCAGAGATAGTATATCAGTATATTGCGAATGTTTTTTACCCCCACCTAATTGAAAATAATATTAAGCTTCCAGTTATTCTTTTTGTAGATGGGCAAAAGAGTCACTTAAGTTACCAATTAAGTCTATTGTGTAATGAACTGCAGATTAAAGTAATTGCAGTTTATCCTAACGCCACAAGAATTTTACAACCATGTGACGTTTCTATTTTCCGTCCACTAAAAGAAGTCAGTGAGAGAATGGGAAGAACAGCATCCAGGAGCGTAGTGAATAAGGTTGTATTTGCTTCTATATTGGACCAAGCTACAAAAAAAGCTGTAAAACTGAAACAGTAGTAAATGGTTTCAAGGTTTGCGAATTGTTTCCATTTAAAGTAGATGCTATTGACTACACAAAATGTTTAGGTAAAGAAGTAGTAAAAAATTTAATCATTTCAGATCATCAAAAGAAACCCAAGATGAACTATAAAACTTTTGTAAATATCTTAGGTCTTAATAAAATTCATAGCTTAGAGAATTTAAAAGAAAATCCAAAGAATAATCTACCTAGCGACGATGATTTAAATTTGTTGTTCAAAATTTGTAATTTTTTTGAACATGATCCAAAATATTCGGATAACCCAATGGTTCTAAACAATAGAGACACAAACATTAAGAGTATTCAAAATATAGCTATCACATCTCCCGTTAAAAATACTAAGATAAAAACATCAGAACAAAGTGGTATTAAAAATATAAATATTTCTGAGAGTAGCTAGTAATACCAATGATATCCATATTCAACAATATAAAACTAATGTTTATGAAGTTAAATGTATCGAGACCAATTAAAGTAAACTGTGTATACCCAAGCTTAATCAAGCCATTCAGAGCGATGCTGGGAATATTTATATTCCACTATGCATTAACAATTTACCCATATAAATTACCATCATTCTTGTACTCATTGCGTCGAGTAAGGACGATAAATATACGAAGACGGTTGCGTTTCGATTTAATTTGAGTCTCTTACCACTCCCTATCACGTGTTCGGGGTCTACCCGTCATCAGAGAGAGTTTGTAAGAAGATTTAAACTAAGTTTGTAAGAAGAAGAGTCAAACTCAAACTAAGTTTGTTTGTAAGAAGACTCAAACTAGTCGGTGCGTTTTGATTTAGTTTGTCTTCTTACAAACTCTCTCTGATGACGGGTAGACCCAGAATCACGTGTTAGGGAGTGGTAAGAGACTCAAATTAAATCGAAACGAAACGTTGTTCGGTGACGCAACCGTCTTCGTATAATGTTTATAACTTACCCTCTACAAGTAAAATTATTGTTAAACATGAATTGTTGGGTAATTTTTTAACTTCTCCTACTGTACCGGAAAAAAAATAAACGTAACACGGAATGACTTCCTTTTGCTAGTACATCTGCACGATGTCAAGAAATGTAACGAAAAAAGGAGAAGTTAAAAGAAGAGCAGGAAAAACACACGAAAGGAAACGGAAAAGAGAAGAAAAATTAACCAAAAACCAGTGTAGCAACAAAAAGAATTCAAAAAAAGTCAAATGTTCTATTTGTTCAAATGATATTTAATCGAATAAATTAAAATGCAATGATTGTAGACTTTATTATCAGTAATGTTGTATTCCTGTTAAGCATAGACAGCATATACCTAACGATGGTGATCTATTTATATGTCACAACTGCTTTAATCTGCAGGATAGTGATTCCAATGCTAATAACAGTAAACAAGACAGTGAGGATGAAGACATTGACAAACTTTTCTGTATATAGGTACCCCATACCGCACAGAAATCTTTAGTTATATTTTAGTTATATATATAGTTAATAACTAATTTTGAGCGTCTTGTAACTAAATAAACTGTCCAATAACTATAATTTTTGTAACTATTTTTAATAAATATATATTGACAAAAAATATTTAATACTTTCTTTAAATCCTTTTAGCCATATTGTAATACTGTTTAGACTACGTTTTGTATAAATTTTAATTCAATCTGCACAGAACAATGTGAATTACGAATTTTTAAAGTTGAAATTTTCTTAAGTGTCCAATAACTGTATGGTTTACCCTAAAATAATTATCATTCTTACTAAAAAGAACTGTTATTTATTAAATATTTTTCTGTTTTAAAAACTTCGAAGAAACATTAAAAAAGTAATCATTTAATAAAATGGCATCTTTATATTTGGTTAAAAAAGACCCTAAAAGAACTTTTTAGTGGCAAAAGCTGTAATACTTATCAGGACAAAATCTAATGGGCAATAAACTCAAATTTATCCAATACTTCTACAAAATGGAAGTTAAATGACATTGTATGATAAAGCAGGCTAGTCACTACATAAAAGCATAGAGGCTTATAAGGGTAGCCTCTATACCCAAATCTGACAAAATCAGACTGAACAAAGCACCTAAGACCGATAAGTCTAGAAAAACTATGATGCCTATAAAAATAGGCACACTAGGACTGGTTATTGGTTATTTGTCAACCATTTTAAGAGTTTTAACACTGTCACTGGGAGTAACTCAAGAAGATCCGGTCAAAGCCGCAGAAGGGTTACAAATCCTGATTCTTGAGACTTCGTACACTGACACACAGGTTTGGTACCAAAGTACGATATGGAGAAGGGTATCCACTGGTCCAATATTGACCAGAGAGCATAGAAGGTAAAAACTGCATTTTGCTCGAGAATATGCTGTTTTAAATAATAAAGATTGGGGAAGAATATTATTCACCGATAAATCTAGATGTTGCCGTTTAAAGCAAAATATTTATACTGGCGTTGTACTACTTTTTTTCTACAGAGTTTAAAGTTAGAGTTTATATACCTATTTAACTACTTAACTTAATATTGGTTGTTGCAGATCAAAATGCATAGTATATAAAACGTAACTTAAATATATGTATCACAAACAACAACACATGTTAAACAGAGAATGATTTATGGTGAATTCACGGTAAGCAGTTCAGTAGGTGTTCTTCAATGAGTCATATTATATTCTTCCGAGCAGTAAAAGCAATGTTTTAGAAGAACTTCTCTTTTGAAAAAAATACGGGACCTCTTCAATCTCTGCTTGTATAGTCAAAAATTTCCTATAGCTTGGAATAACTCCATTAAAATCTTCTGAATAAAAAGGGTGACAGACAACATGAACCTAGAGAATTACAGGCCAATTTCTCTACTTAACCATTTATACAAACTGTACACCAGAATAATAACCAATTGATTGGAAGCAAAATTTGAGCTATATCAGCCAAGAGAATAGGCTGGTTTTCGCCCCAACTACGGTACAAATGACCACCTACAGTGCATAAAAGTCTTGATTGAAAAATCAATTGAATACAATAGACCTCTAGTTCTAACATTTATAGACTTCCATAAAGCGTTTGATACTATCGAACTATGCGCACTTCTTAAGGCAAGGCAGATGTTCTGCAATGAGTCATATTATATTCTTCCGAGCAGTAAAAGCAATGTTTCAGAAGATATTTTTTTATAACTTTTTCGTGACTATTACAGCTTAGTTGTTTAATGCTTTTTTAAATGTTGCAATAGTTATAATTTAGACAATTTTTATCTGAAAGACGCATCTACAGCGACTTGCTCGTAAGTAGTGACAGTTTCGCCTATTGTGAACGTGAACATCAGACTGTTTTATTAAATGGACCCATTTTTTGTTAATTTCAGTCAGAACTTAAAATATGAACAGAGTAGGTAGCGGCATAATTTTGTATTTGATAAAGAAAGGTCAGCATTGTTCTAGATAACTAACCCCTGCTAAAATCCTTTTTTTTGCATTCTAAAAATTTAAAGTGCATTTGTTGAATTCCCCTTATTAATAATCCATAGTTTAGGTGAGAGTCAAATAAAGAAAAATATATTATTTTTAATGTTTCAAAGTTGGCAACCCTTGCTAGTTGGCGAATAACAAATAATGAACCTGATAGCTTCTTCTTAAGTTGTGAGATATGAGCCGACCAGTTGAGGCGATTATCAATGGTTATTCCCAATCGTTTAACAGTCTCTTTGTTTTCTGGTTCGTTATGTAAAGTACTAGAAGATATAACCAAATTTTGAGTTTTATCGGAGTTGTGTTTCAGGTTGTTTGTAGTAAGCTATGTGCTAGATTTGGTAGAAACTTCCTCATAAGACATTTTTAAATCATCATTATTGTCTACTGATATAACGTATGTCGTATCATCTGCGAATTGTAGTGATTTGCACGGAGAGATGAATTTAGGCAAATCGTTGACATAAATAATAAACAAAAGTGGTCCTAAGACCGAATCTTGTGAGACTCCATGTTTTACGGATAGAATATCTTAGAGATAACCTTTAGACACTACCGCCTGGTGTCTGCCACATAAATAAGAAGTTATAAGATTAAGAGGAATACCTCTGATACCATAGTAATTTAATTCGTAAAGCAAAATGTCATGTGAAACGCAGTCAAAAGCCTTCGATAAGACGCAAAGAGTAATTACTATGCGATTGCCGCGTTCAAGCCCCTCAATCACCTCGCATTCGTAGTAGAACTAGTACCTCTGAATCCATATTGTGAATTGTTAAAGTAATTATTGCAATCAAAATGGGAAAAAAACGTTTTTTGATAACCTTTTCAATTATTTTCTCAAATGTAGAAACAATGCTAATGAGTCTGTAATTATCAGTTTTTGAAGAATCACCTTTTTTGTAGATATGTAGTACTTTTGAGTATTTTAGTACTTCCGCAAATACTCTTGTATATCGTTATAGACAGAAATTATAGATTGTAATATCCCAATTTCATAAAAACGTAAGTTTTTGAACAGTGTGTCAGTCAATTATGGCGTATCGAACCAAAACTCCTATCCTCACTAAAACATTGGCTAACGAAAGATTAACACAAAGTGGATCTGGACTGGTCATATGCCAAGAATGAATAGCGAACTAAAACTGACACCGAAACGCTGTAGAGACGATTTTAAAGAAGTAAGAAGAAACTGAATCAAAGCAATTCAGAATATGAACGATTACAAGAGCAAAAATAATTTGAGTAAAACGTATGTTCAATAGTAGACGCAAACAGCGCCATAATAAGCGCAGATCATAATATTTGTTTTTATAGTTGAGAGTGATGCATTTGTCAAAAATATTTGAAATTACATATTTTCTTAACTATTTTAGCAAAAATGTTATTGTTTTATATTATTCTAATATCACGTTTTCTTAATAAAATCTCTTTAAATTGACAAAAATTTCTGATTTTATATTAAAAATGAAATTCTTCCAAAATAAGTAACTAACAACGTGATTCGTCCCAATCAAAACCAATTATAAATCGACAACACCCAAAAATTGGTCAAATAAATTGTGAGACAGGTTTTTTACTCGACTTATCAGTAAAACTAGTTTCCAGTTCTTACATTTTTATTGGTGACTAAAACTAGTCTGTGTATTGCTATTCGTACCACTAACGACCGGCCTCTGAACGTATTGTTTTTTGAAGGTGTGTGACTAAAGCTGAAATATTATTTGATATCACGGTAAACCAATAAAACAGGAAAGTGCCTTTAAGAGGTGTGTCTTTAAGAGGTGTAACTTTAATATAATTATGGAAAATGTACATAAACAATAAATTTTATTAAATAAAAATTAATGAAAAGTGTATTAATGATTGTTTTCCCTTTTTGTCTGATTTTGTAGTTTTCGAAGCAATAAATTAATTTTACAACTTTTAGCAATCGCCATATATCGCCATGCAATAAGATGAGCGAAAGGTGTTAAAACTATTTTAGCCCAGGCTGTGGGGGAAAAAGTACTCTCTTATCCAGGAATTTATGTAACGTGGCCTAGGTTATAAAGGGCAACCTCAGGAGAAATCCTCCAGTTCATTTAACAAAAAATGTTTGGTTATTGTTTATTTATGAGCGTTTATAGGTGCAAAATACGTATTTTTTGAGTTTTTTCATTTTTTGCCTTAAGTAAGTGTTGTAATGGGTAATTTCTTATAGATTATAAAAGTACTAAAAAGCTTTGAGCCGGTATATGTTCAATTTAATTTATTTGTTATTGCAAAAATGACGAATGAAGGTCAAAATTAAAAAACGTAAATATTTATTGCAAAATTCCTTTTTTTTTAATTTTAAATATATTACATTCAAGCCTATAAATTACGAATCGAATGAGCTGTAGTAGGCCTATATCACTTAATTTGTTGCTGAGATACGTTAATTAGTTTATCCCACGACCTTCAACTTTGAATGCTCATAGGATTGGCAAAAAAATGGTAGAGTACTGTTTTTTAGTGGAAAATACTTTAATATAAAGTTGTTATAAGTTTCGGTAAAAAAAACTGTAAAAAAAATCAGGATCATCAATAATATCATAGAAAAAGTCCATCTGTGTGCTAGCTAGCGCATGTTTATGTTTCTTTAAACCAGAAGAAGTAACAAACCGTTGAAATATTTGATTATTGTCAACAACTTTATGCTCAGAGTCAATAAATAAAAATTGAGCTTGATTGTTAGAAAAACAAGTCAAAATCACCCTAACCCGATCTGTATACAGTGAAAATAGGGGTTTTTATAGAAGGTACATAAATTGCACAAAACTCTGAACTTTGCTCTACATTATAATCATTTATATTAACAGAAGGATACATACGATTTTTTTTGTATAATTTTTTTTACCCTACAAAAGAAATTAGCTAATGAAAAGCTGGAGATGCTAATTGATTTTAAATACGTCATAAAAATTTTGATTTGCAAGAAAAACATTGGTCATATCGACTTTATTGAAATACACTGCAACTTAACATGCTTACCATTGTCGAATTAGTTTATTTTGATAAAAGTTTGTAGAAGTTTCTAGGTTTCTTCCTACGTGTTTTTTATGTGCTGAAAATTTCTTTTAAAGTTAAATCTCTAACAGCGCCAAGAAATGAAATAGCGGACAAGGGAAGCCGTTATACAGCAATAAAACTTTATAAGTTTTTTTAAAATCTATAAAAAATTTCTTAAGACATTAAAAATAAATAATAAAATTACTCAATCTCAAAACCTGATGCCCATGTTCTTGGAGTAGCTCGTCTATAACGTACCTGGTATTTTGTGGTTTATTCTGGCGACAAAGACTCAATAGCTCTGTCTTGCCCGAATCGTCGTCAAAAATTAATTTTTTCGCTCGTAACCATTCTTGTTAGTCCGATTTTTTCCAACTGGCATTCGGTAACTTTTCTATTAAAGAGCTATGGTATGAGGCATTATCCATAATAATTAGAGATGGTTCCTCCAACATTGGTATCAGCTTTTCGGAGACCCACTTTTTAAAAGACTTTTTATCCATAGAATCATGATAGTCTGCACTCTTCGATTTCGTAGAAAACAGTAATCCAGCATCTTTAACAAATCCTTGCCTACTTCCGGCATGTAAAACAACAAAGCGTTTACCTGTATTTTCGTGTCCTTTTCTGATGCTTTTCACACAGTCATCTTGCCAAGTACGTTTATATGCCCCTTTTAGGAATATCCATGTTTCATCTAAAAAAACGAACTAAAGTAAGCTTGGACTTGAAAAATTTCTCATATAATGCCTCAAAAAATACAGTCGTTTGGAGACAATACATGGTTTCTCGTCTACTATTTTCTAGTTTGTATGAAAACCCACAATTTTTTATAAGACGCCACAAACTTGTATCAGAACCGTCATAGAGATGCTTTTTTCTTAATTGTGTATTTAGAACTTTAATTGTATCGTGCTCTCCTTTTGCTTTCATGCCATACAGTACATTTCTAATATCTCCTTTTATAGTATCGATGACATCTTTAGTCTTTTTTTTTGTACATTACGTGACTCTTCTGGTGTAGTAAGAGCTGCCCCTGTCTTGTATTCACTCTTTATTCTTGTCACTGTGCGAAGACTGATTTTCAAAGCGTCCGTTACTCGTTCATGTACCGATGATAACGAAAGCAAAGGTCCGTTGTTTTTCTTTTTCTTTTTTAAAATACTCCAATAAATGAACTACACATTGTCGCATTTCTCCTGTTATCGTTTTCTCCCGGCATTTTATTTATTAAATAGAACAATTAGTTATTCACAACAAAAAATAATAAGTAAAACTGTTCGGAACAAATTCCAACAATGACTGACTAAAATTGACTAAAACAACATAAAATATCAATGGTAATTGCTACAATTATAAACCTATTAGCCAGCTCATTCAATAACACTGCCACAAGTCATTATTGCAATGGGTATCGGAAGAGAGAGAGTTAATTTATAATAAACTGGAATTTTTAAGGTGTCGAGAGTATTATTTTATGTAATGGAATTCCACACAGTAAGAGCTCAAACTATTAATTAATTAAAAACTGTTTACTTATAAAAACTATTTCATCAGCTACTTCAAACCTGCACAGATCAGGGTAACATGTTAAAAAAAAACACGTCACTGCCAGCTATCTGTATTCGTAAAGAGGCCGAACTTATCACCGATACCGTATCGGCCAAACGCATCGGTGTTATTGCTACAATACTGGGAGACGTGAGTGGTCTCTTCATTCCCTTTTCAGCGCACTTTACCATGACGAACGTGACTCGCACAATTGAATTACGCATCTGTGTATCAGAGAGAGACGAATATTAAAAATTCCGTAGTAGCTTATTTCAGGCACACGCCAAGAACGATGAAAACGAGTATACCACGTTTTTATTTTGCCTGATGCCACGTTTTCGCTCGATTACAGGCGATATAGAGTATACAAAAAGCCTGGGGCCAACACTTAACATTCTAACGATTTTAAAGTATGGTGGTGACTCAGTTATGTTGTGGGATTCATTTGGAAGCTTGCGCGGCGTTAATTCGAATAAATAAATTGCAGCTTACAGCATAAAAGTACATTAAAAAGAACATATCTTGTCCTTGCACCATTTATTAGGGAGAATTTTATGCTTATACATGATAGTGAAAGGCCCCACATTGCAAGAATTGTGTAACCATATCACCAGGAGGGAGGTTAAAACTCCTTCCATCATTTGGTCTGCGATAAATCCTGACCTTAACTCTACAAATATTAACTGTTTCTGCAATCGGTTTAAATTTGGGAGCAAATTTGGGTTTAAATTGATTAAGACGAAATAAGAACAGAATCTATATATACTATGTAATATCATTATGGCTGTAGTAATTATAAAAGTGCCCAATGGAATATAATATAAACTGGATAATGCATATATAAAAATATTGTTATGCAGAGTATGCTATTCTGGTAGTAAAAAATAAAGACGATCTCCAAAAGCGTTAACAATAATTTAACACAAAATTATACTCCTATTATATACTCCTAATATGACAAAACCAACTAAAAAGAATAAAATAAAAAATTCTACAGATTCCGTAAATTGGAAGTTGACGGAAAAGTAGTAACAAAATAAATAATAAATAATAATTATCTAACAATAGAAATATCCAGGTAAACAAAACGAAAAATGTAACCAGATGCCAAGCCATAAAATCTAATAGCAAGATGCTTAAATGATTATAATAATATATAAAAATAAACATATTAATAAAAATATGAAAACTAAAAATGAAGATTATAGAACATATATGTAAGCGCTATTACGATGTATACTGCACAAAAAATGTCTGGGGTAAATAGAAAAAAACAAGTAGTGGAAATAAGAGAGTTGAAAATACCAAGATGTAGAACACACAAAACTTGACAGGGTACATATGACTACAAAAACGAAAAAGTAAAACGTAATAACCATAAACCTAGGAGCATTGGGCGATTAAAAACATGCTGATATGACTGTTTAACAGACAGCGAAAACTATTTTTTTATCTCAATAAAACTAATTATTTTTATTGTGAATTAGCCACAATTTTACTTTAAAATAAGTTTATTTTGAAGTTTCGATTTCTGCTTCGGAAATCGTTTTTAAAATACAAAACCTTAATTCCCAAAATGGAAATCGAAACGTAGAAATAAACTAAAAATTGTGGATTATTTCCAATAAAAATAGTGAATTACATATTTATTTTTATCTGCATTTAACTTCTGCGTTATCTGTGCTTCTAAATAAAACACAGATAAAAGCCGAACATCCGAATGGTTAATCAATTTGTTAAAATGGAATTTCTGATTATTATCACATTTGAAGATACGACGGTCTTCGTCCAATGTATCGCCATTTTGCTGAATACAGTGTCCATGAATAATGATAATGTTTGAGTAAGCTGACCTGCATCTCGAGTTTCTAACCATTAAGTGTTTATAGTGTAGATATTATCCACTATGACCTATTCTAACACGAACCGTCTCATTTGTAGTAGTGTGATATCAGGTTATACATACGATTTGACAATAATTTCATATTATGTAGTAGTGAAAAATAAATTTCAGAACCTGCACTTAATTATCTTTTTATTATACAGGATGAATTTTAATTATTGGGACATAGTCTAGGCTTTTTTGAATACAATAATAATAGGGATATTGCACAAAACACTACTTGTTTGTACCTACTTGTATATTTAAAAAAAGAACTTTATTTGTTACACATTAAATATTAAACAATAGTAAAAAATAATTAAAATAACTGGACTGGTCGAAGTTGCAGCTAAGTGTATTTCCGGCATCTGAAAATTGTAATTTATAGGTTTGGTATGAAGTGCTCAATCGCTGTTCCCATGAATATTGGTCAACGGTTTGTACAAAATTCTTCTACTGCGTGCTCAGCGGTTTCTATGGGAATGGGATGATCAAATCTAAAGTAGGCGAACTTAAGTAAGGTGTAACTTTTTCTTTTAATATAAGAATTATTTGAGGCGAGGCCGTATATGTTTGGTATCGAAAGTAAACTAGATCAGGAGGGTTGGAGAAGCAGCATAAGGAGAAACAACTTAAAGTTTAGTTTTGTTTTACTGAAAATAAAAGATATGCCTAGAGATGCCAAAAAGTTTAATGTACTTGAAAGCTACTATTGTAGGTCCAAAACTACTTCTCGCCAGTAACTTTAGATTTAAACATTAAGAAAATGTGGAGTCTATACATACAACGCCAAGAGGAGGATCGGGTAAAAGAATCGTACTTTAGATATGTTTTAATACAAATTTTAACTTGGAATTTGGTAGCTTAAGAACTGATACATCCTTCACATGCCTTTCCTAAGCATTGTGATGAGGTACAAATCAGAACAACTTTGATGGCGCAAAAGAGAGTGCACAAGTTAAAAACAAAGGCTTTTTATTAGCTTGTTAAAGAAAAATGGGACTATTTATTGACGGAATCAAAAAAATAAAGTTCTACCCAAAGTGTCAGACCAAAGCGCTTATTACTTAAGACAAGTCTACATCTACCATTTAACTATTGTAGTTGGTGACTCAAAATACAACTAAACCAAAGAAAATGTATTCATGTACTACTGGACAGAAGACCAACACGGAAAAAGTGCAAATGAAAAATTGAACATTCCTGAGACTGTGATAACTATCCGCCTTGCTGCCGGCGGATGTGGAGGGCAAAATAAAAATTATTAAATAATGAGTATGGTAGCGTTTTGGCTCTTGAAAAAAGCTCTTGACACTGTGGAAAGAGCTAAGTTTGTGTTTTCCACAGTGGGCCATTCTTTTCTTTCATCTGAATACGTTGAAGTTTTTTCTTACTATGGAACTGTGATTTCACTGTATTGCTTGAACTATGATTGGAAATTAAACTTCGACGTGGTGCAACCTTCCGCTCAGTGGCACTTCCACTTCAATAAGTCAAAAAGGTTCCACTTCAAACGAAGTTTTAAGGGCCACGATGTTCTTATCAAAGAAGAGGTGAACTACATATCAGATTTTTGCCAATACAAGGAATTTTGTAAGAAGGGAAGTCATTTTTAAGGTATAAATGATCCTCAGCTCATTGCTACAAAAACAGAGAAAATGTCTGAGCTGAAAACCACAGATGAGGGGAAATTACTGGAAAAAACATTTCATAAAAGATTCGAGGTCTTTAGACACTCTTGAATATTACAAAAGGATCGTAAAAGGTAATCAGTTGGCAGCTGAAGACAACTAAAATGATGACGACATTTACTAGCACCTCACTGAAGAAGACGGCCTAGTAATCTAACCCGTAGATTTTGTTACATTTCAATAAACAAAATAAAAAATATATAAATTGCACTTTTATTTTTTATTTTATTTTTTTTATAAATTAATAATTTATTATAATAATTTAATCAGCCTTACATCTAACGGTAGAAAGGCTTAGGACTAAGTAAGTATAATAATTTAATACTATAAATAGCTTTAACTTATGCATAAATAGTATATTACTTTATGACGCGGAGAAGCATGACTTTGGCATGAATTTGAAGCATGGCTCCTAGAGAATATAGAGGAATTGCCTAGTTTCGGCAGAACTAAGCCTAAACCGGACGATATTCTTACTTACGAAGATAACTACGACTACGGGGAATATGATGATGAAGACGAAGATTTAGACGATCCTATTGAGAGTGAAACTGTTATCCCAGATAAAAACAAAAACAAGCAAACGTTTGTTCCTACTTTCGAAGATACCGAAAGCATAACGACTGAGGACAGTAGATCGAAAACTACATCTAAAATAGAAGCAGAGACTGAACCACCAAGTACATCTAGCACGTCAAGTACTACTACAAGTACTTCAACTACAAGTACAACTAGTACTACAACTAGTACGACAACAACCACCACAACCACAGCTGCTCCCGCCACCATTGCTATTAGCTACACTACAACTGCTAGTACCACAGATCTTCCGACAACTTTTCAGATTGTTGTAGAAGGAGATATCGAGACTGACTTTACAACAGAAACTGAGAAGCCAACGCCCATAACACCAGAAATAGCTGAGTCAACTCAGTCATCAGAAGAGCCTACGGTAGCGAGCACAACGCAGTCGACAACCATTATTCCTACAAATAGTAGCTCTCAATCGACAATAACGTACACAACATCGACAAAATAATTATTGGTCAAAAGTAAAAACAAAGTCAAGGACGTAATCATCTATGATCAATTTATATAAAATATTTAAAAAATAAATAAATAAAAAACAAGCTAGTTACAAGTTTTTCCTTCTTCCTGAACCATTTGTAAAAAGTGACTTACCTGATTGTAAACTAGATGGCTCATACGATACAAAACCTATTTTTATTTTGTATTTTATCTTTATATTTCGAAAAAAACTTGATGTTAAACTGGAATAAAAATTATTCGGATTATTCGCACCTACTTGTTAAAGCGTTAAGCCGCACCATTCCTAATCGCGCACAACCGAAAAGAAAACTTCATTTAAACTGTTTTCTCATACAGTTGCGGCCCTTTACTTCGTTTTTTGTTTCCTACACACTTGTCTTCATAGAGATTAGTGAATATAAATCAAGTCTAAGAGCTTTAATTCCCACCATGTTCGAAAACGTGCAAGAAACTAAACAAATGGACTCGTCTATTACCGTGAATAATGGACCCTGATGTTTTGTATGTCCAATTTTTCTAATTGTCATGGTGATGGTGTTATCTTTCAACAGCACCGTATTTTTTAGAAGAATGATACGGAAAAGCGTTAATAGATCTAAACTACATTAAGTTTTTTATCTTTTACTAAAATGTTAATAATTATTAAATTATATTTAAGGAATAATCTTTCAAATTAATAAAAATTAAAAAAGATTATTTGTTCTTTGTAAAGATCTGCTAGGTCTGACGAAGTATTACTATTTGTGTTGCCGGAATGTTTCAATGACCTTCCTCCAATTCTAACTGATTTAAAAAATTACTCTCTTTGTTTTCGTTTCTTGAAATTCATTTAAAAAATGGTGAGTCATTTTGCTGATATTATGTATTCTATTACGAAAACATTATTATTTTACATTTTGCTTAGTAAAATTTATTATTTTAGCACAATGAGTTTTGAAAAGAGCAACATCGTCTACTTCAATTGCTTGAGGAAACAGAACAACGTTTTGATGACATGGAATAAGAGGATGAAATAGATAACATTAAGAAATATCTTTCAGATTCAGACACTGAACAATAGGGGGATGGACATGATTGCGGAGTGGATGTAATAATAACAAAAGTTTCACGGGCTGTTAGTTTTATAGACAAAGATGGAGTAGTCTAAAAAAAACACTGCCTGGCGCAAATGGTAAAAATTTATCAATTTAATAAAGTTTTTCACTTACCGGGTGTATAACCATATGAATCGCTAACTGCAGAAAGGCATCATGTTCAATATGTTTTAATTTTGTATATTTTATTAAAATTGTTTCCAATAGCAAAACGCAACGTTTACTACAAAAAGGAAACACGTCCGAATATTAGTATTGGCTTGACAACGCTTTCAATATTCTATTTACTGCATTTTATGTAATTAAGTCAAGATATGGTAAATGTGTTTGGGAGAGACACGGTTTAGTATGGTGGAGAAAATATGTATTCTGTTGCTGCGCCGTTGATTCGGTAGAGTATAATTATGAGAAAGAATAGGATTTTAAGATAATAAGTTGTCAGATGAAGTATTGGGACCATTAGAAGCAACATGTGCTGACTTTTTGCACACGAAACATTCTATCTTGTCCGTAGACAGAAAAATTCTATTATCATTGTCTCCAAAAGGAATTAACAAAAAGGTGTAAAGCTCAAAATTAGAAATTGGAAAATGGAAATTGGAAATGAAAGGCCTGCTTTAAAGAAGCAAACGGGGAAAGCTATTTAAAAACCAAGACTCTTCACTTTATATTCAGCCAGTTTCTGGGAAATGTAGAGAGAGATGTTCAAAATTAAGATTTTTTTTGTCGGAGAGACAAGTTTTTGAATACTTAGAATCAGGGGTCCTATTTAAGCAGTTGGGTGGGATTTCAGAAGTTGAATAACGATATTTGAGTTTGCTAGACCTATGCAGATCTTATTATTAGAGATTTTGGTGCAAATATTTTTAGATACGATGATATCACCAATGGCTTTAACGTAGTCTACGAGTTTAAGATTTTCTTCTGCGTGGAGAACTATGGTCTATTCTATATTTGGAAAAGATGGTTTCGGTGTAGATTTTGCAGCGCTAACATATGAGAGAGATGTAGCTACTTGACTGTTATTTGCAGCACTTGAAAGGGCCATTGTTAATGTAGAAATTGTAGGAGTATTTTTTATATTTGTACTGCTCATGTAGATAGAGACAGTTACCTCATTTTATACATCTTCTTAAACTAGTTTTGCTACCAGAATTGTATTAAAAGCCATTTAGTTGGATGGCCAGCAAGAACCAGCATACTAGTAAAATCAGTCTATGGTATGCTTCTTCTTCTTCTTGACTGGCTTTATAACTCGGGGTGAGTCTTCGCCGCATCCACTATCGCCCTCCATCCTCTACGATCTTGCGCTTCTATTTTCCATTGTTGTATCCCAAGTCTAGATAAATCGGCTTTAACATTATCCTTCCATCATTTGCTTGGTCGGCCTGCTGATCTTCTACCATCTGGACTTTCAAAAAACACTGTCTTTAACACTCTGTCATCCTCTGATCGTACCATTTGACCTGCCTATCTTATTCGGTTTGCCTTGATATCTCTAACTATGTTTTCAGTTCCATACAGAGTCATTAATTCAGCATTGCGGCATCTTCTCCAATCCCCTGTGAATTCATCTCTTTGAGGGCAATATATTATTCTGAGAAACTTTCTTTCAAATACTAGAAGCTTATTGATTTTCCGCTCGTTAAGAGTCCATGTTTCACTGCCATATGTAATAATTGGGCGAATAATCAACTTGTACAGTATTAATTTAGATTTTCTTTTTAGCAGCTTCGAGTTTAATAATGTTGAAAGGGAGTATATGCTCTATTTCCCGCAGTTATCCTTGCTAAGACCTCTTTTTCTATGTAGTTGTCTGCTTTGATTATCGCCCCCAGGTATTTAAACTCCTTCACTACTTCGAAGTTGTGATCATTAATACTGATGTTCTACCTAACTCTTGGTCTTGGATATGGTATGCACTTTGTATAAATTAAATATAATTTGTATAATTTAATAATATAATAAAAGCAATACGTACAAAACTTGTCCAGAAATCACTGTTTGAAATTACTCTATTAAATCTAAATTAAGCACTAATAATTACTACCGATGAGGCAAACTAGATTTTAATTATACTTGGCACAGGCTTACTGGTTCGAGTGCTAGAAGATGACTTTCTCCTAATTAAAAATGTATGTAAAAATGTTTGATCAACTACGTTATGAACGTAGTCATCCTGCAGTAAGATCTTTGATAGTAGTAAATAAATCTGTACGTAGGCGTTCTTCACGAAGTATTTAGGAATTAGCAAACGAGTCACTGTGAGTCACAATGAGTCACTTTAGAATTTCGGATATTTGATAATAGTAAATAAATCTGTACATAGACGCTTTTCACAAAGTATTTGGTATTTAGCAAATGAGTCACTGTCAGTCACAATGAGTCACTATGGAATTTCTAGTTAGTAATAAAATATTAGTGCAACAAATTAAATAAAGATCTCCCATTAACAAAAAATCTCCTCCCTTCTCGTTTTTTGATCATTTATTCCCTATTGCACCGATACTAATCTATCTAGCTGACTGGTCCTGCTATCAGTCTGGGGTATTTTTCTCCCTTTGTCTATTGAAGAAATATTTTCGGTTTTTGTATAATTCCAAATATTTTTAAGTAAATAAAAAATTTAAATTAATAAATAGATGGTGAGCTATAATAAAAATCCTTTACCTCATTAACCTACGTGTGTCTTACACAACCCTTTTACGGATAACTGTCTAAAAATACTCTAAATACTTTTAATCCCGTATCTTTGCCAACTAAGCGTAAGTTGATATTAAATAACTAATGGCATTAATGAAAAGTATACCTAACCTATACTGTGAGTATCAGATCATCTATATGGTTTCAATGCGTTCGATTTTGCACATTTATGGATTTAATCCCGTGAATCTGATTACGTTTTCCTCTGTTTAATTTCTGGTGAAATTGTATTAGAAAAGAAATCGGCTTATAATTTTTGAGAAGGCTTGGTTACCATTAGGTATTATAAGTTTTCAATTAACACTGTAGATGAGTTGTACGCAGAATTAAAATAAAATAAAAATATTGTATATGAAGAGCTTAATGTGAAACAATGACAAGCCACACATGAGTTCAAAAAGAGTTAGTGCTATGATCGGTTAAAATATTAGTATAACAAGCCACTAAAAATTTATTTCAGCCCGTCGTTAATAGATGACGCGACAAACCTATGGTAACAGTGTTGCATAAATCTAGTTTGTCTTAGTATCTACTCGACATAATGACAAGCCACATCAAAATGGCGAACATGAGCGAAAGCGATTCAGATATTTCTGTGAGTTCTGACGATTCTAGTAAGACAAATACTGAAGTTCAGTCGACATTCGATGACAGTGACCGTGATCCTGACTATGTACAATCTAGAAGTGACTCAAGTGATGAAAATACAGCGGTACGTAATTTTTTTGTTAAATGTGGATTGTCACATTATTACCATTAAAGATTAAAGTATGATTGTTGTGGCTTGTGACATGGCTTGTTATATTATTGCATTTTGTTGTAGGATAATGAACAAGGTCCGTCAAGAAAAAGGACAAAACCAAACACACCCGACAAAACTCCAACAAGTCGATGGAGACAAAGCAATGAACACTGTTATTCAAGATTAAAAAGAAAAATTCGACGAAATTTAGGGCAACCATATGTAAGCGACAAAACGAAAAAAAATGTGCCTGGTCGAGAATTGGGACCGCCTTGCAGTTGCACTAAGAAGTGTAGGGAAAAGCTTCAGGGCCACGAGAGCAATATTTTTAACGAATTCTGGAACCTCGGTTCATGGGAGTTACAAAATAGCTACTTATTCGGATGTATAGATATTGTTAAGAAGAAAAGGTCCTACCGAAAGAAGAAAAAACATCAAGAATCGCATAGAAAGAGCAATGCAGTAATGTTAATGGTGAAACTACACGTGTCTGTAAAACAGAATTTTTAAATATCCACGGACTTCAAGCTTCTAAGGGCAGAGTAAATAACATTGTTCACAAGAAGATAGAAGGAAATCTAGTGCCAGAAAGAGACAACAGAGGAAAGCATACAAACCGTGTGAACAAAATATCTGATTCTGAAATACTAAGTGTTAAAAACCACATACATTCGATTCCAAAGTATCAAAGTCACTACAGTCGACACAAGAACATGAATAAAGTTTATCTGGATCATAACATGAGTATAGCCAGTCTCTATTTAGATCGATATGTCCCTTGGTGTACAGAAATGGGAATTGAACCAGTCAAGGAGCATACTTACCGTAAAATATTTTGTACCGAGTATAATATTGGATTCAAGCTGCCAAAATCAGACATTTGCAAGACATGCGACGAAATTAATATCCAAATAGAGTCAGCAAAATCAGAAAAAAATGATTATAGCGAATTAACAACAAGACTTAACTTGCACAAGTGTAAGGCTCAGGCAATGCAACAACTACTGAAGAGCGAAACAGCCCAGTCCAAAATTGATAACAGGACATGTGTTATATCGTTTGACTTGCAGCAAGCGTTACCGATTCCCAAATTAACCACTGGTCCTGCATTTTATTGCAGGAAAATCTGGATGTATATTCTAGGAATCCATGATTGTACGGAAGACGCTGGTCATATGTTTGTCTAGACGGAAAACATTGCAAAAAGAGGAAGTGATGAAATTGCATCAATACTCATAAAATTTCTAAGCACAAAGATAGGTGAAGTAGAGCATCTCGTTTTCTTCACGGATAATTGTCCCGGGCAAAACAAAAACTGGCTTTTAATGTCTTTATGGTTCCAGCTAGTGAAGGAACAAAAGTTTAAGTCTATTACACACCATTTTTTAGTCAGCGGACACACTCACCTTCCCTCCGACAGGGATTTTGCTCTTATAGAAAAAAGACATAGAAAGTATGCTCCGCTTGTGTACTCTCCTGAGGAATGGCAAAAAATTATAAAAGAATCTAATAAAAAGAAGCCCTTCAACTTAACTGTTATGAAGCAGGAAGATTTCCTCAATGTACAACCACTCTTAGAGAACATTAAAAAGAGTACTCGCACTGATGACCAGCAATCTTTGGATTTTTCCAATGTTTTTTCCTTTTTGTTCAGGAGTGATAACAGACAAGCATTTTACGTTAAACATTCTGTGAATGGTACCTACAACCCAGTTAGTGTTGTCAAGAAGGGACGTCCTAATGTGCTTACTGTATCTGCTTTAAAACAGAAGTATATTGAGCCCATTCGGATTGAAAAAAAGAAACTCAAAAATGTAAGATCATTATTACCCTACATACCTTCAGTGTATCATCCATTCTACAAGAGTTTACAAGAGGATGTCAGCCCTGATGTTGCTGATGAGGTCGCTGAGTTGGTTGATTAAATAAGATTTTGGGTACTTATCATTAATGTAATAATGTAACAAGCCACATTTTTTTTAAATAAAGACTGTTTTTATCTCAACTTTGGAGTAATTTTATTAATATTGTTATAAATATAGTTCTATAGCGCAACATGCACCCACATATCTAAATTAAAACAACAAAAGTTGTTACTGGATTTGATAATATTATTTTTAACATTCAAAGTCAAATATCTCACTTTCGCCTTTTTGAGGCTTGTCATTGTTTCACATTAAGCTCTTCATATATATTTTAATATTACGTTAACTTGTGGCTTTCCTATGAATACTCATATATGGCTTTTGTAATCTACAGTTTGCTTTTTGCGTTATTGCAAAATCAGGACAATCCGGAAGCTTTTCATCCACTTCTAAATCCTGTAGTTTAGGAAGAAGATCCATTGGACCTTAAAATTAATATTACTAAAACGACGATAATGGTAATCGGTAAGAGAAATATTACATTATCAAATACAAGAATTTTTAAAAAACACGTTGAACGTGTAAACAAATTTAAATACCTGGTTGCCTGGCTAACATCGGACTTAAATCTTGATTTAAACGTTAGATTGCGAATAGAACAGGCAAGATTGGTATCTTACTTCAGTCGCCAGAGACGAAAATGCCGTTAAACCTCCAAAAAGTATACAAATAAGCTAACATAAGTAAGCAAATAAGCAAAAGTTTTAAGCTTTAATCCACCTAAGCTACTAACAATTTTGTGTTGTATTATTTTTTTACAAAATTCAAACATTTCGTCTCTTTTCAAAAAAGGAAATGTGACCTTCAAAACAATATAAACGACTTCAAAATAATGAAATATTAAATTCCACAAACAGTAGAGTTCTACTCTGCGCAATAATATCTTTACTATAAATACGTTAAAAATGGTTTTACAGAAGAACAAAGGATTAAAATTTCCTAGAGGCCGTCACGTACTTTGTCGTCTGAGCAAGGACGGTAAAATTTCATTTCATTTAATTAATCGCAACGATAGCGATTTGTTCTTGTTTCAAATTAGCGATACTTCCTGTTGTATAAAACTTTAAAGCTAATTTTGCAAACGCTGTTTAACTCCAATTTCGGTTCAGGAATTTTAGCAAATTGCGTAATGGATGGACTGGTACGTGTTTTTGTAATATTATAGTGTGTTAGGTAATTATTATCGATCTCCATATAAAAACGACGAAAAAAAAATTCATTATAAAAATAAATAATTACAGCAGATTCTTTTATGGTCCGATGGGAAAATATGAAATACTTAACATGAAATGGTTAAATAATTTTTAGTATAGCATTTAGGAAATTAAAATTTTTAACATGAGAGTGGCGGCTCGTGGCTTTAGAGACAGGGTCGGCAAGGTTATTTGTCTCCTCAGATAGGTATACAGTCTAATAAAAGACCATAAATTTAGAACCTAAGCATGTTTATAAATTAACTTCAATATACGTTGTTTCGGAAGTAGCACAATAAGTTATAACGTCATCGTAAAATTTATTAGAGTTTTGGAGAGATTTTAAAACTTTTTTTTCTATTGACGTTTGAGACAAGCTTGACATTCTCTCTTGTTTCATGGTGTTTCGGCAATACGTTTTGATTGAGATGAGAGAAATCTCGTTCATTTGAGACAGAAGTTGGTGATAATGATAGCATTAATGACAATAATTTATTAATATAGTATATAAAATTATACATATCTTGTAACTTATCTCACCTTCTAAAAATATTTGGATAAGCATATAAAACGTTTAATTCATTTTCTAATTTTATTTTATTAAAGAATTATGAATTATTTTTAATTGTGTCTAATAGATATATATATATATATATATATATATATATATATATATATATATATATATAAATATATATATATATATATATATATATATATATTTATATATATATATATATATATATATATATTTATATATATATATATATTTTATATATATATATATATATATATATATATATATATATATATATATATACATATATAACAAGCGAGTCTTCTACAGCTGGCGCCGCTTCTCGCATCCTAATTTCAAGCGTTTTCTGTCGAACCAATCTTCAAGTGTTAGATCTCTGGCGGTCATTGCATCGTCGACATCGTCTCTCCAGGATCGTCTTGGTCTACCTCGTTTTCTTCTAGTTGGCGGAGTCCATTCTTCTATTTTTTTTGGCCATCTATTTTCAGGCATTCTCTGACGCGATACGATGAGTGACGATGAGTGACCGAACGAGAGAGAGGCCCGCCGGACCGGCGAATGCCTTGAGTCTCTCTCCCACTCAAACATGATCGGTCCGCTGCGCGCGCAGCACTAGAGAATTAGGCCCGTTGAATCGGTGAAAATCACTAAAATAGAAATTAGTTAAGTTTAAGTTTACATGTACAATGTTTTAGTAAACAAAATATATTTCTATAGTTAAAATTTGTGCAATTCTTATTTTCATTCAATTCCTTGTTCCTATTGTGCAATTTAATATTATTCATATCAATAAATATTCTACCAAGAAAAAGACGTTGTCACGTAAAATCTTCGCCCGTAAAACCGACTTTACAGGCAACCGATTTTTTTACTAATAGTAGTAAGGTAACAACCTAGGCAAATATATTAAAAACAACAAGAGCCAACATAAAAAACACTTACACAGTGGTGTGTACAAACTTAAATGTGGCGACTGCCCAAAAACTTACATTGGTCAAACAGGTAGAAATTTTAATAAACGAATAGCAGAACATAAAAGGGCTTTCAATAATAGAAAAACAGATTCTACATACGCACTTTACCTTCTAGATCATAATCATTCTTTTAATGACAAATTTAAAATTCTACACATTCAAAATAAAGGCCTTAAGCTATCTTTGTTAGAATCTACGGAAATCAACAAATTAAAAAACACAGATATAATTCTGAATGACCAGCTTGAGACAAACAGTTCTCCCCTCCTCAACCTATTTCATTAGAGACTATAAAGTGTAAACCCATGCCAAAAACAGATCACTTGAGAAAGGCAATTAGCCGAAACAGCTGTAGTGATAAGAATTTAAAATAAATTTTGTGGAAGTTTTGAAAACAAAGTTTTCAGTGTTTTATTGTTACATATTTTTAATTAGTTCGTTTATTTTTTGATGAGATGTAGGTGTGATTATATCCTCTGGTTCTTCGGGAATTTCTTGTTGTTATTCAACTTCTTCGATGAAGTCTACATCTTCGTCTTGGTCATGATTTACTGTACACTCTCTCTCTTGAGAGTCCTCCTTATCACCTCGGCTTTTTCATTTACGGTGGTGTCATCTACTATATTTCATACAATTTCATTTTTATCGTGTAGTGGAGGTATGGGTTTTCTACCATTTCTTAGTATTTTTTTAAGTTTCCATATGTTGTCCATGTTTGGACCTTGTTCCTCCATTTCTTGAACGTGGTTATCCCACCGTCGGCTTCTATGTTCTACTAGTGCTGTTTTTACTTTTCTGTTTAGCCGATTTGCCCTATTTTTGTCTTTCTGGTTTCTTGTCCTTCTAGCTCTCTTTCTGGCTCTGTTATTTTCCCTTATTGTTTAAATTCAAATATGGTTGTATAAATTAATCATTACATTTTTCCTCCCCTGTATTCATCCGATCCTAATAGTACCGCTGAGGGCTCGGAAATACATATCGCCGGGAGAAGAGCACCAGTCGTTGAAAAGAAAAGACGCAACCCGGCACGGGAACCCATGCACGCATATTAAATTGATTTCGTTCGTTGTTTTGTAGTGCAAACCCTGGTAATTAGACCCAGCGGTAAGTTTTAACCTAGTTTTACCTAAACCTATAAATTGTCTTTGATTGTTTATTGCAACCATTTAAATTTTAATAATTATTTGCACCAATGAGGAAAAGTCCATTTTTCTCGCCAGAGTTATCGAAGGAATAGTTCTGTTAATTAAGTACTATTAATTTGTAATAGTACATTTGTTTGTCAATACCCCACATTGGCCTATCTAGCCGGATTTGAACTCATTTATTGAAAAAATATTTTTTGTTATATTTAAATTTGAATGGTTGGTTTCGTCTCGTCGTATTTTTTATCGTTTTGAGGGTTCTTATCTTAAGTTTGCGTCTCTTGTCGTGGCTCGAGAATAATTTATGACCTTTTTGTAAAGTCGACCATATGGGACTTTTAGAAGGGAATTATCGTCGTTTTAATAAAGTATCGAATTACAAATCGGTAATTTCGGGGTTTTAGACCACATTTTGTACATTTTCGTTTGTATAATATTATTGGAACTTGTTAGAAATTTAAAATGGAAAAACTTGAAGAAAAGAATAGGAAGCTCAAATTTTTAAGAAAAACTGCGTTAAATGATATTCAGTTAATTTTCGATTTAGGTTTTAAGGCCCTTTCAGACGTTTCTATTCGCCCTTTATTTAAAATTAGACTAGAGGATTTAGATTCGATTCGCGAAGAGTTCTTAAAACATCACACTAATATTATTAGTAATGTTCTTTCTGTACCAGACGCGGATACGAGGGTTGAAGAAAATGTTCGGGAATTATTTTTGGAACAATTTTATAAAATAAAACTATTTAGTGCGGAATTATTTGAGCCACAATTTGAAACTCCAGAACCGTTAAGATCAGTAGTAGTTCCACAATCAAATATTCGCTTGCCTAAAATAGAGCTGCCTAAATTTAAGGGTGATTTTAAGGAGTTTAGTTCGTTTTTAGACTTATATAATTCGGTTGTACATAATAACGCAGGCCTAGCAGACGTAGAAAAGTTTAAGTATTTGAAAGGATGTTTAGAAGGGACTCCACTTAGTTTGATTCGTAATTTGTCAATAAATAGCGATAATTATCAAATTGCTTACGATCTAATTGTTAAACGCTACACAAATGTTCGTCGTTGTGCGACCGCGCATTGGGATGCGATCTTGGGCGTACAGAAAATATCGGTAGTTAATTCGAAAAATCTGGCTAAATTAGTAGATACGTTTTTAGAAAATTTAGCCGCATTGAAAACATTAGGTCTTCCGACAGAACATTGGGATTTTGTTATGTTTAATTTACTTTTGTCGAAATTAGACGCGGATTCAGTAAAGTTATTTGAGTTAGAAAATAAATCGAATAAAATCCCGTCATTTCAAAAATTGGTAGAGTTTATTGAAACTCAGTACATTGCTTACGATAATTTGAATAGTAGCTTAAGTGAATCTAAGAAATCGTCGAGGGCTCCAACTTATACGGAGCCAAAGTGTAATTATAAACATTCCAATGAGTCAAGGCATAATAGTAGTTCATCCTTTGTTACAAATTCGTCGTCAATATGTTGTGCTTTATGTAAACAAAGTCATTTTCTTAACCATTGCTCGTTGTTTTTGAAAAAATCTCCAAAAGAAAGATACCAATTTTGTAAAGAATCTTCCTCGTGTTTTAGGTGTCTTAATCAGGCTAATCATTCTGTCAAGTCGTGTCCAAAGGCCTTTAAATGTAGTAAATGTAATAGTCACCTTCATAATAGTTTGTTGCACTTTGATAGAAATCGTTCCAATAGTCAGTCGTCCATAGAAAATACTAATAATCCAGGGGCATCGGGAGTCGAACAAAATTCGCCTGAAATATCACATTGTGCTGCTAGTTTTATAGGGAAGAAAAACGAGACAAAAAAGGAAATTTTGCTCGGTACCGTTTTAGTTCACGCAATTGATAGTAAGGGGTGTAAACAGCCCTTGAGATGTCTGCTAGATTCAGGTTCAATGAGTTCGTTCATTAGTCGTAAAGCTGCCAGTAGATTAGGTTGGCCTAAAACTCCTTGTTCATTTGAAGTTAACGGACTCAATTCGATGCAAACGAAACTGAATCAAGGTCAAATAAGTTTTTCTATCCAACCTCGTCATCAGGAGTCACCGGTGTTTCACTTGGAGGCTATTATTACAGATCGGGTTTGCTCGGATTTGCCGAGCACCAAAATTGACATATCGACTTGGAATTATATTAAAAATTTGAAGTTAGCCGATCCCGAATTTAACTGTAGTCAATCTATAGATTTGTTAATTGGTTGTAGCATATTTTCGAAGGTGTTGTTAGAAGGTAAAATTGAAGGTAAAGCGGGACAACCAGATGCCCTAAATACCGTTTTTGGTTATATTTTGTTAGGACCTACTAGCACACCTAACCTTTCGTCGACTTCGCTTGTTTGTCTTTCAAATATTGAAGACCCACTAGATTCTTGGTTAACGAAATTTTGGGAACTGGAAAACGTACCGAAAAAGCCAGTTTCAGAACCAGAAGACGTTCTGTGTGAGAACATTTATCTGGAAACGCATAATCGGGACGTCTCGGGTAAATATGTTGTATCTTTGCCTTTTCGTGAATCGCCGCCTTGTTTGCAAGATAGCTATGATATTGCTTTAAATAGATTGCTATCATTAGAACGACGCTTATCTCGTCAACCAAGTTTGAAAAAAGAATATTCTTTTCATATGCAGGAGTATCTTGATTTAGGTCATATGCAGTTAGTCTCTAATGCCGAAAAGAAAAGGGGAAAGTATTATATTCCACATCATTGCGTTGTGAAACCAGATAGTGTTTCAAGTAAAATTCGAGTTGTATATAATGCGTCTCAGAAAAGTCCCAGTCGCGGTAAATCTTTAAACGACTATTTACTGGTCGGTCCTAAGCTGCAACAGAACATAGTCTCGCTGTTGTTGAATTTTAGACTTAATCGTTTTGCGCTGTGTGCGGACATTCGTCAGATGTATCGTAATATTTTAGTCGCTCCTGAACACACGGATTATCAACGCGTGTTATGGAGATTTTCTAGCGCTGAGGAAATTCAGGAATATCGTTTATTAACTGTTACTTTTGGAATAGTATCTTCGCCGTATCTCGCTTTAAGAACTCTCCAACAATTAGCATTAGACGAAGGCTCTCGTTTTCCTAACGCCGTCTCGCTTATTCGTCACGCTTCGTATATTGATGATTTTGTTTTTGGTGCTTCGACTCTCGAAGAAGCACAAACTTTAGTTGACGAATTAGTCGCTTTGTTAAAGTTAGGAGGCTTTGAATTACGGAAATGGTGTTCGAATGAATCCAAATTGTTGTCGCAATTTCCTGAATCCCATATTAATCCTCACTCCATTAATTTTGATCCAGAAGCAAATGGTCCTTCATTAAAAATCCTTGGTTTGAAGTGGATTGCACAGTCCGACGTCTTTCAATTTTCAGTCAAATTGCAAGACGTTCCTTGTACCAAAAGATCGTTTTTGTCCGAATTAGCTCGAATTTATGATCCTTGTGGTTACTTAACACCTATTACCTTTTTCATTAAACATTTAATCCAACAACTTTGGGCAACCGGTCTTAAATGGGATGATCGTCCTCCTTCGGAAATAATTCGTGTATGGGAGCAATATAAGAGCGAACTATCTCTTATTTCACAGTTCAAAATTCCTCGTTTTTTGAATATTTCCTCATATCCCATCTTAGAGCTTCATGGATTTGCCGATGCTAGTGAAAAGGGATATGCTTGTGTCGTTTATATTCGTAGTATTGATACTCGTAACCTAGTTCAAGTTAATTTACTGTGTGCCAAATCGAAAGTAGCTCCTATAAAACAGATTACTATACCTCGATTAGAATTGTTAGCTGCTGTTCATTTGGTAAAACTTATGTCGTTTGTGTTAGAGTCGTGGAAGCATAAATTATTTCAAAATGTGTATGCTTGGTTAGATTCTCAAATCGTATTGCACTGGATTAAAAGCTCCCACTCGAGATTCAAAACTTTCGTCGCAAATCGCATTTCGTATATCCAGTCCCATAGTCAAAATTATTCTTGGCATTATATCGAATCTCGAAATAATGCAGCCGATGCGCCTTCGCGAGGCATGCTACCGGCTGCTTTTCTATCAAAATTAGACTGGTTAACAGGTCCTTCGTTTTTGTATAATATTCCATTAATTTTTCCAGAGATTCCTCCCTCATTGCAGGAAAAATCCTCTTTGGAAGAGATAAAGAAAGCTTTAGTGTTTGTTTCCACTCGTGAGGAACATTTTTTGTCTTGTTTGTTAAAAAATAAATCGTCTTTTACCTCGATCCAAAGAATTTTGGCTTTTATGTTGCGATTCGCGCACATCTCTCGTTATAAAAGGTCGAAACGGTCAGGACCCTTGACTTTCGTAGAATTAGAAGACTCGTTGATTATTCTTGTCAGATTTATACAAGAAAAGTATTTTGAAGAACATCTTCAATCAAATTCTTTTCCAAAACCATTTCGTAAGTTGGGAGTATTTTTAGATGATAGTACTCAGTGTTTAAGAGTAGGTGGTCGTCTATCTCAGTCTTCGTTATCGTATGAAGCAAACCACCCGTTCTTGTTACCAAAAAAATCTCGTCTTACTACTCTTCTAGTTCGTCATTATCATGAGAAGTATTTACATGCTGGATTTAAGAGTACTCAGTTTTTGGTTAGTCAAAGGTTTTGGATAATGTCTTCTAAACAAGCCGTTAATTCAGTATTGTCCCAATGTATTAGATGTTGGAAACAATCTCCTAAAAACTTACAACCCCCTATGGGTAATTTGCCTAAATTTCGTCTCGGTGTCATTAAACCCTTTTCGATTTGTGGGTTAGATTATGGTGGACCGTTTTCGATAACCATGTCTCGTTACAGGGGAGTTAGAACTCAAAAGGCCTATTTGTGTCTATTTGTATGTTGCGCTACAAAGGCTTTAAATCTTGAAGTAGCTAGTGATTTGACCTCGGAAGCTTTTTTGGCCGCTTTACAACGTTTTTATTAATTTTGTTTTGTTCGGCTTTTGTCAATATAACCGCGACGAAACCACCATTTTAATTTTAATTTTCTTATTGTAGTTTAAGTTTTGAATATTTGTTTAAGATTTGTATAGGAATTGTTTGTATTAATTATCGTTTTAGTTGTTTAAGTAATGATAGTATTTAAAATTTTAGAATTCGTTTTGTTTTTTAAAGACCTTATGGCCTTTAAAGGGGGGAGAATGTTTAAATTCAAATATGGTTGTATAAATTAATTATTACATTTTTCCTCCCCTGTATTCATCCGATCCTAATAGTACCGCTGAGGGCTCGGAAATACATATCGCCGGGAGAAGAGCACCAGTCGTTGAAAAGAAAAGACGCAACCCGGCACGGGAACCCATGCACGCATATTAAATTGATTTCGTTCGTTGTTTTGTAGTGCAAACCCTGGTAATTAGACCCAGCGGTAAGTTTTAACCTAGTTTTACCTAAACCTATAAATTGTCTTTGATTGTTTATTGCAACCATTTAAATTTTAATAATTATTTGCACCAATGAGGAAAAGTCCATTTTTCTCGCCAGAGTTATCGAAGGAATAGTTCTGTTAATTAAGTACTATTAATTTGTAATAGTACATTTGTTTGTCAATACCCCACACTTATCATGTTCTTGATTTGCTGGTTTATGTTTTTAAACCTTTTCATGTGAATGTCTATTTCTTCTTCAGTAGTGCTATTTCTGAGTGCTTCTTGTACCATGTTTTCGAACTCTACAACTCTTTCTTCTATTTCTTGTGGATTGTTTATTACTGGGACGTTGTTGATTCCAATACTTACAGATCTTT
The DNA here is from genome assembly GCF_040954645.1 of Diabrotica undecimpunctata. Classification (NCBI taxonomy): domain Eukaryota; kingdom Metazoa; phylum Arthropoda; class Insecta; order Coleoptera; family Chrysomelidae; genus Diabrotica; species Diabrotica undecimpunctata. The sequence goes on along the minus strand of NC_092809.1, from coordinate 19,321,104 downwards.
TGTAATTTGCCCACATTCTTTCTTCCTTTTTGTTGTAGTTGTGTTGTTTTCTTCCCATGTTCCTATTTCGAGTGGTATGGGATTGTGGTCTTGTGGTCCTTCGTTTAATGTTCTGATCTTGATCTGTAGTCTCAGATTTTCAACTACTGCTATGTCTAGATTGGTAGTTGAGTATTTTTTGGGAAATGTGTCGGTTTGATGAGCCCTATTTCTATTTTATCATCATTGTTTGCTAAATAGTTGTCCTTCCATTTTTGGGGATCTCGCATTTAGGTCCTATTATTATGGATGGCTCTTCGGTATTTAGGATCGTGTTCAGGTCATCATCTATTATAGGATCTCGTGGCCTTACTTATCCAGAGGTGATTTTGATTTCTTCTTACCTCATTTGTACTTTAATTGTAGTTGCTTCCAGAGTGTTTAGTTGTGATGTTAGTATTCTGGTGTGTGGAATTCCTTTTCTCACTAGGATAGCATTACTTTTGGAATTTGCTCTATGATCGTTCCTGTAGATGTCGTAGCCAGGAAACTTTGTGTTTATGTTGTTCTTCAATTTGGTTTCCTGTATTGCTACGACGTCCATTTCGTGCTTGTTGATTAATTCGTCCAAAACGTTTTCATATGTTCTTATACCTGTCTCACTCACACACAAACGTTTAAGCACATACAAATAATGCAGAATTTTTAGTTTTATAGAGCATAAAACTCACCCCCATGTCTCTCCAGCTATCCTTGGCTGTTGCCTATGATACCGATGTCGATTGCCAGGTAAGTTACCTTCAATTTTTTGAGAAGATAAATTACCTCAACTTTGATGGTTATACACTCTCAACAAAATTCTTATATAATCTATTTAAAAACGATTGTCGGACTGGAAATGGAAACTTTAAATTTTAGGTAATTAAAACTGTAATTTTAATAACAATTAATTGTGTTTTAATCCCATATAAACACATTATTTTAAAATTACTTTGTACAAAATAAGATAGATTAGATATATAATTTATATTAAGTTAAAATGTCAAACTAATATTCGGTTATTTAATATGTCATAATAATTTTTGCCGAATAAACTGTTATTAGTTTGCAGCTGCATAGTTTTATATTTGCATCAGAGCAAAAGTTTCACCTCACTATCAGAATCAAGAATGCATTTCACATACTTGAACGAACAATTTAACAAAGTTCTAACTATAAGCTTCGATTTAAAGTGTATTCCATATTAGCATAGTCTGTTTTATACTAGTATACAATTTTCTAATATGGTTTTAAGTAAATTTTAGATACTAAGTATATGTATATTCTCATTATAATTAACTGGGGTTATATGCAAAGTTAGTAGTTAACACAGGCATTGCAACTGTTTCCAATTAAAACTCTAATAGATCTGGCGGTATTATGTTTTTAGTTGGAAGGATAGTATGTATATAAACGTAGTTTTTTGCATAAATCGCTATTAAATATCAGCAGAAATCATAAATTCACTATCTGTGAGTTTGTAAAAGTGGGCTTTTCTATTTATTAAACAATATTTTTAAAAATTAAAAAATTCAGTATTTTTCCTTGTTTCTTCTTTATATTAATTATTATTAATATTATTGAAAAAATACAAAAATCACAAAAAAACCGTAAAAAAACTTTTTTTTTGGATTTTATTTACTGTACTTGTATTATATATGGGCTCCTTATACCCCACCCAAAAAACACTTTTAATACGTTCAATAATAATACAAAATTTCCATAAAATAGATAAAATAGTTTTTGCACATTATTGGCCACTATATTCTCAGTAATTTATTTATTTTGGACTAATATATCATCTGAATAACCCAAAATCTTTGCGTTTTTATTGGTTATTTTAACCCTTCAGTAGTCGCTAGGAATTTTTGAAAAGTAGTAGTCGCGCGCGGTCGAAACGACCGTTTGGTCTTTTACTTCTTAGTTTGTGTTAATAAAAGTATTTGGAACCAGTTTAAGTAAAACACGATTTTTATTAAGGTTTAATAAGTAGAGTAAGATATTACAAAATAATATAAACAGTAAACTAATGTTAAAAACACTGGACAGAACATTAAAAAAACTATTTTCTACTCCGATAAAAAAAGGAAACTTTTAGGAAAAGGAAACTGCATAAAAACTTTTTACATTTACAGCAGGAAACAGTCGTTTCCTTTCGTTCGGAAAGTAGCATCTACCATGTACTCCTTCATTCGTTGAAGTACCGTCTGTGTTAGGAATATTACATATGGCCTTAATACGTAACTTCAGATCTTTATTTAAATTATCTACTGTTGCTCTGACCCGTAGATGTTCATCCATAAGAGAAAATGTTAAATGCTTCAAAAATGTTCTTCTAAGCATTTTATTATCAGCAAGGTTGTTACTTGCATGAATCACTAGCGAATTAATGCCTGCGATATTTAGTATTGTGTTAAAAATTACCATGACCAACGTCTTGTTTTTGGGAAAGAAAAATCTTAAGGAAGATCTTTGGCCCTGTGCTGGATGAAGCATTAGGACAATATAGGATAAGAACTAACAAAGAGCTCGAAGAACTTTACCCAGACGCCAACATCATAAAAGAAATAAAGTCCAGAAGACTCCAATGGGCAGGACACCTCAGAAGACATTCTGATGAACGAATAGTAAGACTGGTGTGGGAGGAAGTCCCAACTGGAAGGAGACCACGCTGACGCCCTCGTCTCCGGTGGCGAGATAATATAGCAGGAGACCTAAGCACTATGTTCGTGGAGAATTGGATGGAAGTTGCTCGAGACAGAAAACAGTGGAGGCATGTTGTCGAGTCGGCTAAAACCCACGAAGGGTTATAACGCCACGGAGTAAGTAAGTAAGTAACGTCTTGTTTTTCGCGAAACATAAGAGGAGCATAGCTGATCAACGACGTTACCTCCGCCTTTTGTTTTGTTATAAAACGTCAGAATTTCTGGTTTATAATGTTCAAATGTTTCTTTATCTATAGCGTCGTCATCATGTAGACTTGAAACAAGCAATACAACTTTTTTCTTTTTGGGGATATACGACACTAAGGTACATGTATCGCTAAAGGCGCACATACTTGATTTTAGAGGACGAGATCCTTGAAGTAATTCAGGGGGCAGTTCCCTTTTGTTCTTTCTAATGGTCCCCACAACAGTTAATCCAAATTCTTTTTTTAAAACATCTATTAGAGGAATGCTAATGAACCAATTATTTATTGGCGCTCACATTCTTTTTAGAACTTCTTTCGTTGAATTGTCTACAGTAAATGGGCCATCTGGTTGACGACCCACATAAACCTCCATATTTATGGTATAATACATTTCAGCATCGCATAAACTAAAAATGTTGAGCCCATACTTTGAGGGTTTGCTTGGAATATATTGTATCCAAGGGCAATTCCCTAAAAATCCAGGAAGCATTTCATCGCATGTTAAATTTTGCGAAGAGTTATATCCCGATTTACACTTTTCTTCGAATTTGTCAAAAAATACTCGGATGGCGGCTATCTTAGTCAGTCTCCTACGTTCTTCACGATCGACCTTATCATCAAATCTAATGCATCTTAGAAGAAACCGAAATCGGGATAGGGATATAACTAGTCTAAATATTTCGATACCTTCGCCATTAGTTTGCCAGATATCTTCTGTATTCAGGTGATGGGCTTTATATGTCCCTGCCAAATATAAAGAGCGCGAATTTCAGATGGGTTTGTAAGCTTTGCATCCCTCTTCCTAGAGTAATTGCTTGCTATACTTTCAATGTATTTATTAGTGGATTCTACAATTATGTAAATCATGTCCTCATCAATGAAGTAACTCCATATTTCATTAATGTCTTTCAACTTTTTCGTAAATCTATTAGGCCCAGGTGATTGTTTTACTAAATTAGGCTTGCTCATGTACCCTTTTGTTTTTTCTTTGATGCTTTCTCCACACTGTACCATCTTTTCCCCTAAAAACACTTTCTTTTTGTACATTCTTCAGTAAAACTTCTCCTATTTCCTCTAAATCCTGTTCTTGTTCGCTTTCCGAATCTTCCGACCTCTCATCAATAACTTTCGGATTTACTTCATTCTCTCCATATTAACAACAATTAAATAAAAAAAGATATTAATACACAAAAACAAAAATAAATATAATAAAACCTATATTTTTTTTGGCTTTATCGTACAATATTGATGCAGATTTTTAATCCTAAAATTTTTTTTTGAAAAGATAATTAGTAATCAGTCTCACGTATCACAATGATCTACTTAAAAAATAAAAAAAAAAGATTAAATTTATAATATTCGTGGTGGGATTAATTAATTTTTAATTATTTTATTGTAAAGTATTATACATAGATAGGTGGCAATAACAGAGGTCATTTTAACAGAAAACTTTAAAACAGCACAAGAATTCTACTGAACATTTTTTTTTACTAAAATTCTATTGAACATAATTTTATTAAATGGTGTGAGGCACGAAAAATATTTTGAACTTCTACAGTAATTAATAAAACTATTCAATCAGCTATTCCTAAAGAACGGGTACACTGAAACAATATTTAGCAAAACTTAATTTGACTTTTTGTGATTATTCCGATCAATTTGTTACTAAAAATAATGAAAGTTCTTGGGGTTGATTAGAATTGGTAGTAAATGTGACGTTGCTTTACATGAACATGTTTGTCGAATAATATCAAATGAAATATCAATTATTTATTGAGTTAAACAATACAAAATGAGATAATCAAATTATTGGCATCTTCCGTTCGTGATAATATTTTGGAACGTATCCTTAAAGGGAAATATTTTACTATTAGTGTAGATTTTACTCCTGATATTATACATAAGAAACAACTTTCATTTACATTACATTTTGTAGATATTATTGACAGCGACTTTAAATCAAGGAGCATTTTATTAGCTACAAAGAAGTTGAAGAATCAACAGGCTCACTATATCAGATATTAAAACAATGAATTATTTTTAATTGAACTTAGATGATTGTAGAATTTAAGAAAATGAAATTGGTTCTAACATGAAAGCAAAAAATAAAGGTATTCGAGCCCCCACCAAGCTGTACGAAGTTGATAAGAATCATAAAAAATTCCCAAAATTTAACAATAGAAGACAACAAGTAACCTTCACTCGCCTTCGGATTGGCCATACTCGATTAACACACGACTTCCTACTAAAACGTACTGATAAACCTGTGTGTGACATGTGTAAAAGTGTCTTAACGGTAAAACATTGTTTATTGCAGTGCCCCAAGTACGATGTGCAACGCAAAATGTATAACATACCATCAACATTAAACAGTGCTCTTGGAAAAGACAGTAATACTAAAAATATTTTCGCCTTTCTCAAAGACTGCAAGCTAATATCAAAAATCTAATATTTTACTGTGTATAGATCTAGGTTTATTTCTATTTATGTATTGCTATAGTTAATATTCTATTGTTAAGTTTTAACTCTGTATCACAATCCATACACGCTAATAACCCTGCGTGGTTGATGCGTCATATAATGAAAAAAAAAAGGTATTTGAGCTCCTGTAAAGAATATTTATGTGCTTTTTTCATGTCATGTAGATGCCACTTTCTCAATTTACTCATTGGGGATGAAGCCATTTCGTGCACACAATCGACTTATTTTTGTGGTATTGTCCAACGTTTATACAGATTTTTTTCTGCTATCTCGTTAACTTCAAACGCACTCGTTAATCCATTTTATATATGTTGCATCAATGGTAAATAAATATCTGTTGCATTATATGTTGTAAATAAATAACCCCTTCCAGTCCTTTACATACTCATTCTTTCAGCACCTTCTCGTAAATTCCACACGATGTCACGTTTATGAACGCACCGTTTACCCTACATGAACTTAAATTTGCTTTGTGTTCGTGTGAAAAATCTGCTACTGGTCCTGATGATATCCCTTATATATTTTTAAAAAAATCTCTTCAATACGTCTCTTTCCAAACTTCTCGACATATATATCATTATCTGATTCGTTTCTATTCGTTTCTATTCGTATCTATTATTTGATTCGTAGCGTCTTTCTTTTTCCACGTACGGATTTCTGGTCCATAGAAAAACCCCCTTTTCGGAGGACCATTTCTCACTTCCTCGTCTGTCCTGACCCTGCCTTTTACTGAGGTTGGTTACACAATCTCCAGCAAGGTTGCTCAGGTTCTCCGGGGTTCGCCCGTGCAGCTCAAGCCGCACTTCGTGGAGGTAAGGATAGGAATTGAGTAGGATAGGCTAGAGATGCTAACTGGAAACAGCATCTTGTATCGCGCTTCACTACCCCTTTTGAATCCTCATCGAAAAAATTCACCAACCTGTATAAAGCACTGGACTTGAAACCTACTCTTGAACAAATGCTTAACAACCCTACAAAGATCACAAAAACTATACAGTTTCTAAAAATCGCTCAACTCTACCACAAGTTTTAACCTAATAGACATTAGTTAAAGTGGTATAATTATTATTTGTTTTCATTATTTATTATATATTTAAATAATTTTTCCTGTACCGATGACCATAGTTGTCGAGGTAATTTAGGCAAATGAAAATAAATAAATAAATAAATTTTTACATAGTTCTTTCTTGTGTAATCTTGATATTTTGCCTTTTTAATATTTTTTTAATTTGCAGTAAATGTGTATATCCTTGTACGAAAGAGCGCCAAATTTTGATTTGTCTGGGGCACAAAAAACCCTAGAACTGGCCCTGTGATTACAATAACCGCAGTAAAATTTACAATAACTGCACTAAAATATTTCATTAAATATTTTAATTTTAGTGTTCGTTTAAATTTCTTCACACTGGACCTAGCCATAGGAATTTTTCTGCTAAATATTTAGGTTCCATTTATCTCATTCATTCCAAATAGTTCAATAATATTTTTTTTATTATTTCTCTTCTCAACTACATTCTCAGATATTTAGTTATTTGGGACTAATGTTTTATCCAATATAAATAAAAATCTCTGACTTTTGTAAACTATAATTTTAAATTAGACTCCAGTGAGTAACCCTAAAAAAAAGTTAACACAATAAGCTGTGGGTACAATACTACCAAACAAAAAATGTCTCTTAAGAAAAACGATACCCTTTGAAAACAAATAGTCTACGTGTTTTCCGATCTGGTCTTCCTAAGAATGAAATAAAAATGAAGTGGCTGGTCTCAAGTAAAACGAGCAGATTCCAAGGTCAACGCTATCTCCACAAAATTGAATCCAATTAATTTAATCGCTTTCTTCGGGTTCCGTTTCAACTCCGTACTTCGTGCCGCCATTTCCGTTACAGGATTATTTTTCACATCGGATTGCAAAAATTAGGTGGCCGAGGAGCGAAATGACATCTATTCGTAGAAAAATATAAACCGTTATAAAGATCTTTAGAAGTAGAATAGGCGAAAGAAAAATCGAGGGTAGGATATTGTTTGTCAGTATTTTGCTATTTAGGTCAATGGTCTTATTGTGCTATTTCCGGCTATGGTTATACATATTTTTATATTATTCATAAAATATAATGTAGTCAAGTAATACAATATACAGTAAAATGTGGTAATAATAACAAGTTTAATATTTAAACTCCAATGTGGGTTTCTCAGAGACCCCAGATCTATTAATTAATCGTACAATATTTTAAAACATTTAATTAAACACAACCAAACTTATATGGAATCATCTGATATTTCTTATTATTTCAAGCAAATTTAAAAATAAAAAAAATCAGCATACAGAGTCAAACCACGAACGTGTACGAACTCATCACTATATAGCCCCCCATAAAATTATTAGACCCTCCGAGATATAGTAAACTTATCACCGACATCCTTTGGAGATTGGTAAACTCATCACCGCATATAAGTAAACTCATCACCAGCATTTTTGACCCAAGGCGCTGGTTTCTAATGCGGAAGATTGCCTGTTACCTGTGACACTTCTCATTTATGTGGTAATTTATTCAATTCAGAACCTATTTTAAACGGATAGCTTTAAAATAGATAATATTAATATCGGGTTTCTTACGGTGTGGCCTATTTGACGTCCTGCCAATCTAAACGGTTTTGAGACCTGAAAATTCAGTTGCATAGGTTTTCGATAGTGAGCTTTATAATGAAAATATCTATGAGCATGTGCCGTTTCCGTTTATATCGAAAATAGTCTCTAACTTATTAACTAATTATAAATCTATTTATTATGAGAGAATGAATCCAAATGCTTATGCAAGCCAAATAACAACCATATTCACGAGACAAGTGAAATAAACAGCCAATTCGCTTAGCAGATGGCCGAATGGCAATTACGGCCTTGTGAATCGAAATTTCAAAATCAGCCACAAGTCTTGATGGATTTGAAACGACACACACTTCTTCGGAGCAACGAATTAATTAAGTAAAGATGGTGACGTAGGTGTCTATCCGTTTGTCGGGAAGAACACAAAATATTTGCGTAACGCTCATTTAATAAGCTATGGATCGTAAACAATTGCAAGAAAATTTTTGGAGCATATTGAAATGTATCCATGTAATATGCCTCTGCTTTCGCCAAGTAATGTAAATCTTCAAGAATGCCAAAAATAATAATATTTTGTTGCGAGTCGTTATGCAACACAAAACATTTATCACGGTCCGTCTTTAGTTTCATCTGTCGGACTGCTTGATGCGCGTCCCCATTGTCTCTGGTACAGGTGGCATAAAAGGCAAACGATCGTTGCTCATATTCCTCCGAATACAAGAGATGTCCTTTATTGTCAAGTGTTGTTTCAAATGAAGAGAAATTTTTCTTTTCGCATAGTTTTAGGTAGCTATCAATAAAGTTTTGTGGAATTCCCAAATAAAAACCAATGAATAACATTTGCATTTAATATATCTATTTTGGATTTATTCTGTCAAATTACCAAATCTTAGCGGTTTGCAAGGAGTTTATGGTCTATACCTGCCATTGGGTGCAGGTAGGCCAGTGATGAGTTTACCAGTCTCTCGGGGTCTATTTTAAAATCCCTACTTTTATGACGGTGATGAGTTTGTACTATGTAAGAGGGTATTTATGCTAATCAGTGATGAGTTTACGTGTACTCCAAACCACTTCGATAGAAGATATTTCAAACCATATTTCATTTTAAAGCAATTTTATCACCAATACGTAAAAATTAAAGAAACCGATAAATTCCTGAAATAACAAACTGAAAGTACTATAAGTCAATAGCATAAAAAATTTCAATTTCAAGTGAATAATTTTTAAATTGTTTTTAATAATAATGTTTTTTATTAGTCAGTGTTACCACTTCTAGCCCTTATGCAAGTTTTAATTTGCGTGGGCACGCTCCTAAACAAATTGTCAACGTTTTGTTGTAAAAAAGTAAAGTAAAGTTCGTGTAACCTTCTGGCTAAGGTCTAGTGTTGGGGTTTTCAGGTCGCGCAAGCGCCCCTAACATGACTTAACGACCACTTTCGTAGCCGGGATCGACGGCTTTACGTGCCCTCCGAACACGGTGGCAGCTCAGTTAAATTGAAGAGCTTAATGTGAAACAACGACAAGCCTCAAAAAGGCAAAAGTGAGATATTTGACTTTGAATGTTAAAAATAATATTATAAAATCCAGTAACAACTTTTGTTGTTTTAATTTAGATATGTGGGTGCATGTTGCGCTATGGAACTATATTTATAACAATATTAATGAAATTACTCCAAATTTGAGATAAAAACAGTCTTTATTTAAAAAAAAATGTGGCTTGTTACATTATTACATTAATGATAAGTACCCAAAATCTTATTTAATCAACCAACTCGGCGACCTCATCAGCAACATCAGGGCTGACATCCTCTTGTAAACTCTTGTAGAATGGATGATACACTGAAAGTATGTAGGGTAATGGTGTGTAATAGACTTAAACTTTTGTTCCTTCACTAGCTGGAACCATAAAGACATTAAAAGTCAGTTTTTGTTTTGCCCGGGACAATTATCCGTGAAGAAAACGAGATGCTCTACTTCACCTATCTTTGAGCTTAGAAATTTTATGAGTATTGATGCAATTTCATCACTTCCTCTTTTTGCAATGTTTTCCGTCCCGACAAACATATGACCAGCGTCTTCCGTACAATCATGGATTCCTAGATTATACATCCAGATTTTCCTGCAATAAAATGCAGGACCAGTGGTTAATTTGGGAATCGGTAACGCTTGCTGCAAGTCAAACGATATAACACATGTCCTGTTATCAATTTTGGACTGGGCTGTTTCGCTCTTCAGTAGTTGTTGCATTGCCTGAGCCTTACACTTGTGCAAGTTAAGTCTTGTTGTTAATTCGCTATAATCATTTTTTTCTGATTTTGCTGACTCTATTTGGATATTAATTTCATCGCATATCTTGCAAGTATCTGATTTTGGCAGCTTGAATCCAATATTATACTCGGTACAAAATATTTTACGGTAAGTATGCTCCTTGACTGGTTTAATTCCCATTTCTGTACACCAAGGGACATATCGATCCAAATAGAGACTGGCTATACTCATGTTATGATCCAGATAAACTTTATTCATGTTCTTGTGTCGACTGTAGTGACTTTGATACTTTGGAATCGAATGTATGTGGTTTTTAACACTTAGTATTTCAGAATCAGATATTTTGTTCACATGGTATGTATGCTTTCCTCTGTTGTCTCTTTCTGGCACTAGATTTCCTTCTATCTTCTTGTGAACAATGTTATTTACTCTGCCCTTAGAAGCTAGAAGTCCGTGGATATTTAAAAATTCTGTTTTACAGACACGTGTAGTTTCACCATTAACATTAATGGAGTAGACTGCATTGCTCTTTCTATGCGATTCTTGATGTTTTTTCTTCTTTCGGTAGGACCTTTTCTTTTTAACAATATCTATACATCCGAATAAGTAGCTATTTTGTAACTCCCATGAACCGAGGTTCCAGAATTCGTTAAAAATATTGCTCTCGTGGCCCTGAAGCTTTTCCCTACACTTCTTAGTGCAACTGCAAGGCGGTCCCAATTCTCGACCAGGCACATTTTTTTTCGTTTTGTCGCTTACATATGGTTGCCCTAAATTTCGTCGAATTTTTCTTTTTGATCTTGAATAACAGTGTTCATTGCTTTGTCTCCATCGACTTGTTGGAGTTTTGTCGGGTGTGTTTGGTTTTGTCCTTTTTCTTGACGGACCTTGTTCATTGTCCTACAACAAAATGCAATAATATAACAAGCCATGTCACAAGCCACAACAATCATACTTTAATCTTTAATGGTAATAATGTGACAAGCCACATTTAAAAAAAAATTACGTACCGCTGTATTTTCATCACTTGAGTCACTTCTAGATTGTACATAGTCAGGATCACGGTCACTGTCATCGAATGTCGACTGAACTTCAGTATTTGTCTTACTAGAATCGTCAGAACTCACAGAAATATCTGAATCGCTTTCGCCCATGTTCGCCATTTTGATGTGGCTTGTCATTATGTCGAGTAGATACTAAGACAAGCTAGATCTATGCAACACTGTTACCATAGGTTTGTCGCGTCATCTATTAACGACGGGCTGAAATAAATTTTTAGTGGCTTGTTATACTATTACTTTAACCGATCATAGTACTAACTCTTTTTGAACTCATGTGTGGCTTGTCATTGTTTCACATTAAGCTCTTCAATTAGAAATTGAAAATTTTGTCGGTGCGGGATTCGAACCCGGACCCTCCAGCTTGTTAAGCCAGTAACATAGCCACTGAGCTACGGCTGCCACAACACTTTGTTGTGCTAGGTTGTTCTATGTTGTATATGCATCAGTCTCAGAAAATAAGAAACATGCAATCAGAGAGGCAGAACCAATAATCTTTCAGGCAAAAGTAGAGAAGTCTCTCAACCCACTAAGAAACAAAAATCCCCAGGGATCGATGATATATAATATGTATCAAAGATCTAAATCTAAGATCAAAGATGTAATGATCAGAGATTTTTCCAATATGTATCATAATTTAATAAATTGAGTTGTTTTTTAAATGCATTATGGCATATAATATTTAAGATACGAACCTGAATCACTCTTATTTTAAGATACCTGCCAGATGTCATCTGTCAATGTCAGATTGAAAATGGCAAATTTGCCGAAACGTTTAAGCAAAAGTTAAATAGTTTTATTTACATCAGACCGACCAACCCAGGAAATAAAAAAGTTTCTATTTATATACAGGGCGTTGAAGAAAAAAAATTTACGCATTTTTTACGATTTTGCCGAAACTACTGGCAACATTGTAATGAAATTTTATACGAATATGTTTTGAAAGCTGATACATCCCATGAATTTGTTTTTATATCTGATTCTCATAGAGGGCGCTAGTTACACGCATCGTACTAAGTATTGGTCAATATAACTTTTTTAAGAGTACAATTATTAATCAAAATTTCAAGTAAACTTAAACATCATTCAATTTTACACGAAAACGGTACTGTTGGTAAAACTTGATACTGTGTACCGTTTTCGGAATATTTTGATTTGAAAATTATGAAGTAATAATGACTAAGAACATAAAATAAAATTCAATTACAGTAGGTAAGTGTTTAAAATGTCCTCCGTTTTCGCGAATACACAAGTCTATTCTTTTTTCTAAAGATTTCATTAACCTTCTAAACGGTAGGGGATCAGCTATGATGTCATTAAATTGACGTTGAATTCTTTTTTCCAATTATTGGCGTGAATTTACCTCTGTAGCATAGATTTTTCCTTAATATACGACCAAACTGCGTAGTCCAAAGGGTTAAAATCGCATGACCGAGGAGGCCAATGAATCGGAGCTTCTGCACCTCTACCAATCCATCGATTCGGAAAATGATTACTCAACCAATTACGACACCTTCTATCAAAGTGTGGTGGAGCTTCATCGTGTATAAAAAATAAAGATCTTCGCTCGTTTAGCGTTAAATCTTGTAATATCTCGCAAAAGGAATTGTTTAAAAAATCAAGATGCATATCACCATTTAAATTTTTAGGTAGAATATGATAAGCTATTAATTTGTTACCTAAAGTTGCTGCCCAAACATTAACTTTAAATGAGTGTTGGTAATGTGATACCCTTTTGACTCGTGGATTTTCATCACACCAGTAGTGTGCATTATGGGAGTTAAACATACCTTGTCGCGTAAAGGTGGCCTCGTCCGTAAAAAGAATGCATTTTAAAAAATTTGGATTGTGGGCTGTCCTTTGTTGCAATGTTTCACAAAAATCCACTCTAACATGTAGATCATCTGGCAAGAGCTCTTGGACTTTTCTGTAATGATAATGATGTAATTGCTGTTCTTTCAGTATCCGCCAAGTACTTGAAGAAGAAGTATTTGTTTGTCTTGCTATATTCCTTACGCTAACTGTTGGATCTTGATCAAGTAAATTTAAAATATTATTTTCTTTATTAATTGTTCTTGTTGTTCTTGGTCTACCAGAATTTATTTTATTTGGTCTCACATTCCCAGTTTCTCGACAACGTCGTTCAACGGCTCTAATTGTTTTTTTACTTGGTAAGTTTCTTCTAGGAAACTTTTCTGCATAACGTGGCACAGCTGCACTAGAACATCCTAAACATTCGCCTAAGGTTAATAACATGTCAGTGTATTCAACATTTCAGTACATTTTGATTTGATTTTACAAATAACAAAATTTCAAAACTCTAATTATTGTTGATTTATCGTCATAACAATCAATAAATGTCAGATTTCCATGGCACACTTGGAGAAAATAGATGTATACCTATTAGAACTTTATCATTACTACCAGCATCAATTATTACTTCATAATTTTCAAATCAAAATATTCCGAAAACGGTACACAGTATCAAGTTTTACCAAGAGTACCTTTTTCGTGTAAAATTGAATGATGTTTAAGTTTACTTGAAATTTTGATTAATAATTATACTCTTCAAAAAGTTATATTGACTAATACTTAGTACGATCCGTGTAACTAGCGCGCTCTATAAGAATCAGATATAAAAACAAATTCATGGGATGTATCAGCTTCCAAAACATATTCGTATAAAATTTCATTACAATGTTGCCAGTAGTTTCGGCAAAATCGTAAAAAATGCGTAAAATTTTTTTTTCTTCAACGTCTTGTATCTTGAAAACGGATGGCGTTACAAAAATTTTTTACTAAGCAAACCCCAATTATTTTTCAGTTTTTTACCTACCCTAGAGACGGGGTTACCTTTTTTTGAAACACCCTGTATTTATATATAAATTATTTGATAATTTTATGACAAAATTTTTCTTAACAAAAGAATAAAATAATGTGGACATTTCTATTGGACCACAATTTTACAACGGTCGATGTTCTCTTGATCCAAACACTTTTATGGTGTAACAAAATTTTGTCGTCAGCATGTTTGTCAAACGACGACCCCTTTCTTTCGTTACTCTTTATGGTTGTTTACAAAAACCTTTTTCTACACAATGACCGCGATCTTTTTAAACATCTTTACGACCCTTATACATTCTATAATAATCATTGATTTGTAGATGCCACTAAAATATTCATAGGATGTTGAAGCAATTTTGTGAAAGCTGTAAATTATTGTTTTATTTTATAGTTACGATAAGTCTTGTTGCATAAGAAAATATGTATTTATGCAGAAAGTACAAAAAGTAAATATAAACAATACAATATTGTTCCTACGTATACCAAAAACCAAAAAAAAAACGATCCAACTTTAATTGGAGACTATCACATTAATTATAATTTAATACAACAATATCTAGTGACCAGATTTTATCCGAAGATATATCGTTCAAATGCAATTTATGTTATTAATTATCACATTATCAGTGATCAATAAAAACTAAAATAAAATAAAATAAAACAACTGCCCTTTCTATTTTCCAAAATATTGGCGACAGATAACAAATTAATTCATAGGCGTCCCATAAACAATTTATCGTAATATATAAAACATTTATTTTGTAAGAAGGGGAGAACGACAATGTTCGAATCGTAAAGGGGTATAAAAAATCTATTCTTGATATTAAATAGAGTGATGGGATTTTCAATAAATCCATTAGTTTCAGAAGAAGATGAAAATACTATTAACTTGCAAATAAGTACCAAGCAAGAAACATCTTGAAATAAAACATTGTCTAGCGGTTGACAAGCAATGAAACATGCACAACAAATATTATACTGCCCCAAGAGATGAATTCGACTGATGATCATTAAAGCTCGGATTTATAGGCAACACAAATTGAAGAAAAAGGCGCCTATATAGGCAAAGATTTTTATTAAAAAAGGCAGCAATATTAACATTTAGGCAAAATATAGGCAATAAAAGAATATAACTTATTATTTATTGTACAAAGTGAATTAACGTAATATTAACTTTAGGCAGGTATATTTACACATCATAATAATAGCATTAGTATAAATAAACTAAATAATTAAACATTGTAACCACTTAAAATTTTATCATTAATAAAAACAACTAAATGGTTTTCAATATTTTCGGTCTTAAAACTATGTCTTCGATCACTTAAAATTAATTTGTACATTGAAAACGAACGTTCGACATCGACAGATGTAATTGGAGCATATTTCAGAGCGGATAATAAATCTGGCATAATTTGAAATTCCTCGGAAAATGTCCCATTCAAAACTTTAGCAACATTAGATAAAAACGAAAAACCTTCATTCTTGTCGAAAACATATTTCATTTTTTTTTAACATAATTGACCGTTACTTCCAGGTGACGATTTAATTTTCGTCTTTAAATTATCTATTAATTTTACTGACTCACATAAATTTAGCTCTTGTTTTTCTAATAAGGTAATTGTGGTAACTATTAATTTATAATTGTCATTGATATAAGCGAGTTTCTGTTTCAATTTGGGGTTATTTAATATTTTTTTTGCTTCTCGAATGGCTTCGGAAATATCATCATCAAATTCTGACATAACTAACTCTATTTCATTGCAGTGTTCAAACTAAAAAAAAACTGCTTCGAGCCAGGTTCCCCACCTTGTAATTACTGGTTTAGGTGTCAAAGGGACACTGGGAAGTCTTTCTTTATATATTTGCACCCTCAACGGAGCCTTTACAAAAACTTTTTTCATAAAATTTATAAAATAATTTACCAACGGAAACAGATTTCTTATTTCTTCAGCAATTCTATTTACCCCGTGGGCTACACAAGTGCAATGAATTAAATTAGGATAAAATTTTTTTAAATTAACAGCAGCTTTTAACATATATGCCGCAGCATCTGAAAGTATTAAAACTATTTTATTCACTGGTATAGCGTTGGATAGAAAGAGGTTTGTTAAACTATCTTGTATAAATCGACTTATTGTTAAATTGTTTGTTTTTTCCAACTCTTTAACGGCAACTAAATAAGGTTTTCTCGCAAAGTTTTCGTTCAAAATTCCAATCATCAAATTAGCTATATACCTGCCGCATACATCTGTCGTTTCATCTACGATAATATACAAAAAATTGCCCTCTAACTCCCGCTTAATTTTTGAAATACATTACACATAACATTTTTCCACAGTATGTTTTCTCAATGAACTCTCGTCCGGTAAGGATTTATTAAGATATTTTTCGAAAAAGCATTTAAAACTAGGGTTATTAACTTTATATAGAGGAATTTTGGATGCAATCATCATCTGGCATAAATCAAATTTAAATGCGTCTTCCTCCTTTTTTTTGAACTGCTTAAACTATCCCGCAGATATTTGGGCTAACTTAGAGGAATTAAATTTTTCCAAATTACGTTTATGAAGTGGGGTTCCACAATGCTGGTCAATAAAGCATTTTTTTCTACTTGAAATCTGAGAATTTAAAAAAAATAATTAGAATTCTAAAACCGCTTTAGAATTTAGTTATGTTGTGGGACGAGAAAAAATAAAACTTACCGATTTGCCGCATGGTTTACAAAATGCTCCATCTCCTTCTAGAGAAAGTTCCGAATAAGGTGCGATCCATAGCCTTAATTTAGATCTCATCTTTTCACACAGTTGTCTAAAACGTTTTAAAACGTGTTCTTTGCTTTTCGGTATACGCAACAAAACTAAACTATGTACAACGACTGTACAACTGATAATAAACTAATAAATCTTAGGGATTTCCAAATAGTTAACCCTCAAGTCTCGATCAGGTACATTTTCCTGGAAGTCTGTTATATAAACAAACCATTGATATTTTATTATTGACCCAAAATTTTATTATAGAATGGTTTAGTAATAGAATAATATCATGGGTAGTACCATGAAATTTTAAAAAAGGCACAAATAGGCGGAATTTACGAAAAAAGGCAAAAAGTGCAAAAAATAATTATAATAGGCAAAATAGGCAAAAAAGGCATTTTGCCTATAATCCGAGCTTTAATGATCATGATAAACAACAAAGTAATTTTCTTCTTTCTAATCATGTTTCTTCTTTGCAATGATCACAATAATGAGAAAAAATGTGAGAATGTTCAATCTAGTAAAAGAGCAAGAAATGACAGCTCAAAGCACCTACATCAACGTCTAGCAGATTTACTGGCTTAGGTGAAGTACCGACTCAAGAAAACCAACTAGGAACTACTGAGGATGAAAAAGCATTCACCCCTTTGACCTATTTGTTATAGATATAAGCAATAAACAACCTCTAAGATATTAGTGAGAAACCCACAAGAATATCCCATTAAATAGGTTTAAAATTATTAATTAAAGTAGGAATTCAGTCGAGAATCTCTAACTATTTCCAAAATATAGACAAAGCACTCAGTGAGAGAAAATTCACTATTGTTCTCACATATATATGTTTCACTTAAGACATATGTGAGTGCACTACAACCTATGATTGTGTCCTTCAAAACATCTTAGCTCAAAAGCCAGGTTAACGATACGGTTGCACAAACAAATTCTGCCGTCAAACACCTAAAACTGTACACTTACTGAACTGAGTAATAGCATAGAGTGTGTACATTTTATAGGAAACAGTCCTGAAAATTAAAAAAGCTGCAGCATATACACACCCGAACTATTTAGTGACAGGTAGTAAACTTAAAGGTATAATGGTAAAAGTAATAGATATAATGTACCTATAACATGCTTAACTAACTGATGATACCCAATTTTCTAACATAAGTGGTGACAAAAGGTCTCTAAGACTTTTTATCAATATTAAGGTAAGACAAATACCCTCCTTTTATACATTCGTTTATTGAAATTTCTACACAACAAATAAAACTTTCCATCATACTCATTCTGGCTTTACAACCCTGTCTGCCTACTTAAGAATTTCTCTCGTCATCCCTATCCATCGCCTTCCTCAGCAAAGCAAGTATTTCCTTATTTCTCATGTCTTCATTGATTGATGTTATCAAGGAACCTTGTTCTGGGTCTTCCTTTTCTCCTCTGGCCAGTGGGTCTATTAAGGAGCGTTTCAACCTAGGTCATTCTGTTCCATCCGCATTACATGCCATATCCACCTCAAGCGTCCTATCTTAATATGTTTTACGATATCTGTTTCCTGGTGTATTCTATAAAGTTTGACGTGGTATCGTCTTTCCTACACTCCATTGTCATTCATCGTTTCATATATCCGCCTTAGTACTTTGCTTTCAGAACATCTTAACATGTTTCCATTACTTTTTGTTATAGTACAGGTCTCTAAACTATATGTTAGTACTGCGCAAATTATTGTTGTGTAGTTTTTCTCATAAAGAGCTTATATGAATGATATAACAAGCTGCTAGGTCTATAATTGCCAATTACATCTTCTTTTTTATGCAATATTATCATAATGGCACTATTCCACTTTTCGGATCTAATTCTTTTAAACGGTCAGGCATTATAATAAGCTTCTAAAGCTTTTATTTTACAGAAAATACCTACTAAGCATAAATGAGCGTTTTATATACACCTTTTTAACAGCAATCCTTGTACTATAATAGCAAATACCATTTATACACTCAAATGCAAAAAATGCAATGGAGAAAATTTTGGTCAAATTAAAAGTATTTAAATTTTTTTATTTTTAGCCCTATTTTGATGATTTTTTAGCACACTGTGTAAAAATTTATAAATTTTAATTTTGCATAGTCAGTTTTTTAATAACATTTTACAAAAAATAAAATTTTTGATAATAAAACGTGGTTTTATTATCCTAACCTTGAAACATCGTGCGGAATAATTCCGTTTATTCTCGTAAAACCTTTTTTTTCGATTGCAAACATATCTCCTAAGCATTGTGTTTCTTATTTTATTTTAAAATATGCCTAGGTTAATTTTTTAAAGCAAAATGAATTTGCCACCCACAATTTAGGACTTTTTTAATTATGATTATTTTGGAGTTATTTTGTAATACGACCAGGTGGCTTTGGTGACTGTTATCATTATGTCATACTGACACTTACATTTTGATAACCTATGACTGATCATGGTTCTTAGGGTCAAAGATTTTGCGAAAGCCGTTGCTCTGGTTGAAGATTGGCGAAATTATGAATATGTGGCTGGAGTACTACACACTTATCGTTCTACAATCCAAAGGATAGTGTAACGTTTTATACGAACTGGAACAAACAAGCGTACAGCGGGAAGTGGCAGGAAGCGCAAAACTACCGTTTTAGATGATAGTTTTATACGAATCAATGCTTTGCGGGATCATCATTTAACAGCGGTAAAAATAAGAAGAAGAAGACTTCAAGAAGTTTAAGGCAATAATGTAAGTGTATTTACAGTTCGTTGAAGATTACATGAATTTTGTTTGCAAAGTTGCAGACCAGCAACTAGGTTCAAATTACTTCCACGGCAGAGTGGCTAGACTACAATTTTCCAGGCAACATTTACATTGAAATTTAGGACAATGAAGTAATGTTCTTTTTACGGATGAGTCAAGATACTGTCTTTACTCATCAGATGGGAGACAACGAGTATGGCGTCGAACTGGAGAGAGATTTGAGGAGTGCGCTTTCAATCCCCTCGTTAGCCATGAAGGGGGTTCGGTGATGATGTGAGCAGAAATATCCCGAGAGGCGTACACTGAATTGGTATTTATTGAGGGTTCGTTGACTGCACAACATTTAGAGGAAGTTGGTTTTATTAAACTGAACTGTCCAGCTTGTTTGCTAGATCTGAACCCAATAGAGCACGTTTGGGACATGCTTGGTAGAAATATTAGAGATCGCGAAGTCGCACCAGCTTCAATTAACGAACTTCGCTTGGCTCTAGAATAGGAATGGCAAAACACCCACCAAGATGATATTCGCAACCTCAAAGACAGCATGAACCGACGTGTACAGGCAGTTATAGAGGCTAGGGGAGGCAATACAAAGTATTAAGTTATTTTTTAGTAGTTTTTCTTTGTTATTTGCGTACTTAGGGTAAGTTACATTTAAGTTGTCTTTTTATGTTTTGTTATTGTTTTCATTGTTCAATAAAACTAAAATCAGGTCGTTGCTTTTAATCATTCTTTAAATACAGTGCTTCTGGGATATCAATATGAAATTCCTTCGGTATCAGTCACCAAACCCATCCTCATATTAAAAATTATTACAAAAGATAATGGTACTAATAGAAAAAGTCGTAAATTGTGGGTGGCAAAGTCATTTCCCTCCTTAAAATGAACCAATCCATATTTTCACATAAAACAAAACACATACCTAATACTTAAAAGACATGGTTGCAACCGAAAACAAGGTTTTACGAAAATCTTTGCACTAAACCTGGTATTTTAATTTAACCTGTCCGGGTAGCCTGAAGATGACCTGTAAACTGTAGTGGTCGAAACCGGTAGTGCTTATTTAGTAAAATAGATTGTATGTCTATTATTTATTTTTACAAACCTGTTTTAAATTTTTTCTATTTTTATGTGCGCTGATGTAAAACATATATTTTTAAATATATTTAATCACGAACAGCAGTTTTTAATTTAAAGTATGTTTTAGCTACAAACGATTATTTCTCTGTCTGTTCTTAGACGTAATTGATATAAACAACTTGATTACAGTTTTATTTTAAAGAGAAACAGTTCACAGAAAACACCGTACACTTTTAATCTCAAGTTTCTCCGCAAAAAGGCAGTGGAGCAGTTTCAGAGCAGTTTCGAAAACATCTCTTATCGCCAAGTTTCCCAGCGTTTTTCACCGAGACTTCAACTTCCAGCGTCTCGTAATAAATTACATACTGGTAAATTGAGAAAAGTACGTACAACAAGAACCACTTCTCATTAACGTCACTTCGTGTGTATGTCTTTGAGCTTGCATTTAGTTACAAATCGCGAACGATAAATAAAAAGTATAGTCAAGCACACTTATGTAAACCGCATTGCATGCTTAATGGAACATTTATCCGAATAATGTATTTTCGTTTATATACATTCATTCTAATAAATTTTCATTTAAACGAAATTGGAATTAATGTATATAGCAACAAGCTCCAATTATTATCAGAGTAACGCAATTTGAGTTACGTTAAATAAATTTTTTTAGTATTGTATATATTATTCTTCTCATTTGGCATTATTAAGAAATAACGTTTGATTCAGTCAACTTAATTTGGGAGTCAGAGATTTCTCAATTACTTTGCCATTTTTGGTAAATGTATTGTTTATTTTTATATTTGGCAACAAAAAGAAAAAAATCAAAGGAAGTAAAAAAATACACTAAAGATAGATACATGGAATATAAAGACTTTAAAGTTATTAAGGACTGGAAAGATGAAAGATGTGTGACTGTGGACTTGTGTGTAATCAAATTGAAAAGAAACTTTCTGTCTACCTGGCAATTAAGGTATTAAGGGCCCTATTCATATGTGTATTTGTTCGGCGGACAGATCCTCCTGACAGATCCGCATGTGTATATCCATGCGCACGCCGTATGTGTCTTGCTCGCCGTCCGTGGTTCAAGACGACGAGCGCGGACAGCAAGCCGAACATATACGCATATGTGTGAATAGTTTCAAGGATTTGTACGCCGGACGAGGAGTAGGTACCTGTTAAAATTGTATCAAGTTGCTACGGTAGGTAGTAAATGTGTAGGTATTTTCTAAAATGGCCCAGATGCAGATGTAAAGTATGTAAGAAAGAAAATAGATTCCTTACGTGCTGGATTTCGACGTGAATTATCAGAAATGAGGAAGAGTAAGAGAACTGGGTCATCTACGGACAGTGTTTATGAACCCACCTTGTGGTATTTTGACTTACTGTTAATTAACACAAGATCAAGAAGAGGTTCGCTCTGGAACATCTTCAGTGGAATCCCAGGAATCGGAAGGGGATAGTCAAAGTGAAATAATGGTAAGTCATATATTTATTATTCTTTATTTTTGATCTTTTTTAACAAAGAAAGAGACACGGACAATTTAAAAAAAGATAAATATGGTAGACCTTTTCGATTAAATTATTAATTTTCGTTGATCATGGCTTCTTGAAATGATATTCGTCCTTCATTACTATAGTATTGGGTAAATGCTTTTCTGACATTTTTGGCAATATCATTGTAACAGTTCTTTCTGTTTTATAAACCTTGTAATTGACGAAGTTCGATTACTGTCGTCGAGATCAATAGAGCGACTGTGTATGTACGTAGAGCTCTTC
This sequence comes from Diabrotica undecimpunctata, assembly GCF_040954645.1. NCBI lineage: Eukaryota > Metazoa > Arthropoda > Insecta > Coleoptera > Chrysomelidae > Diabrotica > Diabrotica undecimpunctata. The sequence goes on along the minus strand of NC_092809.1, from coordinate 19,298,547 downwards.
CTTCTTAAAAAGTTATGTAGAACACAACATGCCATTACTACTTTATCAACTTTTTTGACATTATTAAATCAAATTGTGCTCAGTAATACTCTGAACCGAGAAGCCGATATACCAAACACATTTTCAAAAACTCTTCATGCTCGACATAGGCAATAATTAAAAATTTGTTCATCGTGACTAATACCAGTTAATGAATAGGGTTTCATTATATTTTTTGTGATACTAAAGGCGTCGTCTCCAATAAAAATGTATGGAAGTTTACTTGGTGATTTGGCGAGATTATTAATAGACGGTATATATAAAGCATGGTTTTCAAGTTTGTCGTAAAAGTCGGTCTCTTTTAGGACTCCCCTATCAGAAAGTCTACCATTTACTCCCGAGTATACGTATATAAATTCATAATTAGACTTTACAATGGCAAGCAAGACGATGCTACAAAAACCTTTATAATCGTAGAAAAAAGACCTAATATTAGGCGGTTTTTTAATCGCAACATGCTTGCCATCCATAGCTCCCAAGCAATGTTCATGAAGTTTTAAATCCGTCTGCTATTTCCAACCAATCATTTGTGCTTGGTGGAAACTGCAAAAAAAATTATATTAAGACTAAGTTTAGAAATAGGATGCAAAATGTATAACAAGAGTAGGTATATAATAATATAAAATCTTTTTTTTTCAGGATGAACCATCACAATGATTAAGCGAGCCATCAACTCCCTTAAGTAGTTGCCGTTTACTGAGTACTGAAAAGAAGAGCAGGTTCACAAACAAAAATACTAGTTTAGCTCAAAAAAAGCAAAGTTTTTAGAAGCAGCTAATATTGCTCTTGCAGCTCCACAAACAGCAGCATCTCCATATGATCCATTTGAAAAAAGTGTATCATTTCCGACGTTTTATTTTATGGAAAATTAGAAAGGCTTACGGACAACTGTGCCTTTCACTTACTAACTAATGTATCGCTAGTGCCTGCTTATTCAATCCCTGCTGTTCAAGACACCTATGATTACAGGCAAAATCAAATAATTTATTATGGCAATCAGTTTGCAACACAACCGATCACATCAGTTTTTCAGAAACATTCTTTCTCAGGTCACATCAATTACACCACACTTATTAGCAGCTAATCAGCCGCAATGTATTTCTCTCTCTCACTCTCAAGGTACATCATCAACAAGTAATACAATAATGGAAGATACTACGGTAAACCTTTCTGAGTTTGCAATTATAAAAAATAATACTCCTAGTACTAACTAATTAATCACTTAAATTATTGTACTTACACAATAAAGCTTTTAAGTAGTTAAGTTTTTTAATTTACTAAATAATAGCTAATATATGTACTTCCGAAAAAAAAAGCATTTACAAACCTTCTAGTATTCGTCTTTAGCGTGGCGATTAATCGCTCTCTGCTACTTACCGATTCTCTCATGTGTGTGTTCTTTCTTTTGATTCTGGGGCCAACATATCCTAATAATGTTTCAAATGCTTCATTATCCATTTGCAGAACATTGTGTAAATCAAGCGGTTCTCTTGTTGCGAGTTCTCTAATTAAATTCATATGTGAGTACTTTCTTCGTTCTAATAACCATTGTTTTGACCACAGTCTTTTCTTTTTTCTATCATCAAATAAAACTATATTTCCTCCAATTATTGCTTTTTATTATTCATAGCACAGTGGAAAACAGATAAACACACAACGCAGAAACCAGTAGAACTGAGAGATTTGTCCGTGAATGTGTAGCGCCAACGAATTTGTCTGTAGGCACATCTGCCTGTATATAGCTAACAACGGATCTGTCCGCCGGACGTATCCTCCGGACAGATACGCATGTGAATAGGGCCCTTTAACCTATTAGATTGGTTCGTGCAGGCATCAGCAACTGCACGACGCATGCGTATTTCATTATTAGCGTTCGCAGAACAACAAGAAACTGTTAGTGATTTAAAATCGTCTGTTCGTAGATCAAACATTTGAAGTTGACGATGAGATGGTAATAATCAGAAGAATTTGCAAATTTTCTGCTTATTTTGAATCAGAGACTTGCGCAGTTTGAATTGGTTGAATCAAATCCCTAACCCTAACCATATTTTGAAGTTAAAGGTTATATTGTTGTCGGATTTTTTGAACATCAATAAATAAACAGTACAACATGGACGTAAATACATTCCTATTTAAAATGTATATAATTTGTACATTTTTATTATTCTTTTTATATTGAACTAATAAAACCACGTTCGTCATATTTGGTCTATGTTCTTAACAATTTTCTTGCGGATAATGTACTCAATCTTTAAAATTAACAGGCCTGTAAATGTAAGTTGGTAAATTTGTAATTTTTTTTAGATATCCGAGCAAAATGAACTTAGTTCTTCAAATGATGAAGAATTGGAAATATTTAATCGTCGCATGAAGCACAAAAATAAAAACTGTTTAAAGGAAATCATTCCTCAGTATTGAGATGAAGAATTTATGGAGCATTTCAGGCTTAGCAGACATATTGCTCAAGAAATTTCAGAGAAGTTTACTAGGTCAGAATATTTTTTTCAACAAAGTGGAGAATTTGACAAATTAAGTGTAATTGATATTGATTTTTTTGTGGTTTACTGGTCATGAAACAACGTCATACAGGGATGTGTCTGATAGATTTTGTATTTCAATCAGACCATTAAGAAAAGTAATTTAGCAAATAATATATTTTCTCAGTAACGGTAACTTAACCTTTAACTACGGGCTACGGTGTACTCAGTACACCAGTCGCACTAAATTGGCCGCTATTTCTGATAAGCACTGGTTGCGCACGTGTCCCTCTACCGAACCTATCTCTGATGTGTCAGCTATAAACCTCAACAGTTGTAAAATTGATTGCTGCAGAGATAGACTGACGGTTGGAAAAATTCAGGAGAAGTTTACCAGTGGTGTATGTCGTACACCAAGCACCTAGTTATGTAAGTAAATTTTGTGAGATTTATATTACGTTTATCTACTAAAAAAGGATCCAGTTCGACTCGAGCAGCCGAACAGTACGGACGTGAGAGAGAAGCGTGCTTAGGTGGGGGGACTGACCTATTGTCAACGGAGCTTTTCAGCTCCCGGTGGGTAAGACACCGAGTGTGGCATAGGCACTTGTCCTACATATTAGCGAAAAGCGGATGCGAGGTTGTTACTAGTTAAACCGTCGAGGAGCTGTTTTTATAGGCTCCTCGCGGAGGCTATAATAGCTTCGCGTTTGCGAAGAATTCGGGATCACCTCAGTGTGTCGTCAGGGATGACACTGTAAGGCCTTGACATTTGACAAGGTCGGACAGAAACGGCCCCTGCTCCTGAGGTGTGAGAAACAGGAAGAGGATCCCTCACTGTGAATACAGGGAGTGAACTACCGCGAGGTACCTGGGACGGCACCCAGTAAGCCGTACTGACAGCGGTCAGTCGGTGGAAAAAAAACAGAGTCGTCTAAGTAGAATTTTCTTATATCTTATGAACTATTTGTTCACTGCCTTACGGCAATATGAGTGATATTCCCCCCCCAGAAAGTGTTGTCACGCAGGTGACAACACAACAAGAAGAAGAGAATGATTTAGCCGAATCATCAAACCCCTCTGTTGACAGCTCGATCGAGCTATATAATAAATTTATTAAATCGACTAATCCCGCGATCGACGACATAGAAATCGTAATATCTGACGATGACTCCTATCTGCCCGAGTCGGAGGAAGAAAAAAGCGAAATCGACACCGATGACGATATCAATACGATGGACGCCATCGACGAAGAGCCGAGCCCAGCTGCAGAATCGCGCGAAGCCCCACCCCCAACTGTAGTAGAGACACAACCCGCCGTGGACAACGTCTCCAAAAATGAAGCCGAGCCCGAAATCGGCAAGAAAATGAAAAGGCTAAGGCCCAAAGAAGACTCTTCGGAAGACGAAGAAGTAAAGAAAAAGGCCAGAGAAATGGCGGAAAGGGAAAAAGCCAATGAGCTTTTAAGGTCGGTCAATGTACTGACGGAACAGATCAAATCCCTTAAAGAAGAAAGCCGTATCCGCGAGGAAAAGGCAAATAAACAAATCCAAGACCTTCTCGCTCAGATGACTGAGCTGAGAAACGAAAACAAAGAAAAGGACAAGGAGATACAAAAACTTGTACAACATATAATGGCATTAACAGCAGCCAAGGAGAAAGAAGAGTCAATAATGGAAATCGACCCGTGGAAAGCCTCCCTCGATAATGACGTTGTAAAGCTAGTGGAACTAGGAATCGGTTCACCTCCCCCCGTAAAGCCATCCGGTAGCAAAGGCAAGCCTAAAGAGCCGGAAAGAATCATAACAACCAAAGAACCTGCAGGTTGGACACAAGTCCAAAACAAAAAAGGAAAAAAGACAGGCACCACTACTGAGAAATCAGACAGTAGTGTGAAAACAAAAATAAGCGTCGCCGAAAAGCAGACGCAGATAATAAATCAGCGGAAAGAAATCGAATTTAACAAGGCTGCGAAAGAGGCTCATGAAAGAAGCCAGAAAAAGAAAACTGCCCAAAATAACTTGAGCAAAAATAGCCAAGTTGAAAAAGAAAACGACGTACCAAAAGACTCACCGCAAACAAGCGAGGAGCCTATAGTAAAATAGCCGAAACCACCGGCGATAATCCTAAAAACTGTAGGAGAACACCAAAAAATCCTGCAGAGAGCAGCCAACCAAGGCATAATATCAGTCAATAAGTTTGCACGATCAGGCAGATCGATTGTTATTAACACAAAAACCAGAAAAGATTACCTAGGAATGGTACACATCCTAGAAGAACACAGTCCAAAAATAGAATTCATCGCATATCCCATAGATAGCGATAAACTAAAAAGAGTCATTATAAAAGGGCTATCTGCTACTACTAGCACAGTAGCAATTAAAGACGAACTATACAATAAAGGAATAGAAGCAACAAGGGTGATCAATATGATCTCCAAAAAAGCTGATAAAAAAGTACTGCCACATTTCATCGTCACCCTCAAAGAGGAAGACGTTGCAAAAATTAAAAAAATATCTGATATATGCTACATGCGAATCTATGTGGAGGATGAATTCAAAATCACAAAAGACACCCTACAGTGTTATAACTGTCAAGGGTTCTATCACAGCTCAAAGGCTTGCCATTGCGGATCCAGATGTGTAAAATGCGGAGAAAACCACATCAGTAACGACTGTGAGAAAAGCCGGGAAACCGACCCCAAATGTGCAAACTGTGGTGAAGCGCACACAGCAAATTATAGAGGATGCTCTAAGGCCCCCAAAAAGAAAACACCTGCCCCAACAAGACCGGTAGGAAGACCCATAAACAGCGCTCCAATCAACAAAGGAGTCAGCTACGCACAGGCAGCGAAAAAATCCGCTGAAACCACCTCAGAATCTCCAGCACAACCACAAGAAGTGTCGGTACAGGACGCAGCTACCCTCATCGCAAACTTCCATACAGAGTATAATAACAAAATGATGGAAATGATGTCCATGATGGACAAAGCAACAAAAATGATGACTGCATTTGGAGAAGCCGTCCGAAAATGTTAGCAAACCAAAACGAAGATCTACGCATTGGGTCATGGAATTCCGGCGGAATATTCAAAAAGATCAACCTTCTGGATGAAATAATAAACAGATTAGAGCTCGATATCGTAGCTCTTCAAGAAACCAAACTAGTGGAAAGGAAAAAAACAAAATTTCCAGGCTACGATATCTATAGAACGGATCATAGAGCATTATCAGGAGGAACAGCTATATTAGTCAAAAGGGGACTCGAACACGAGCACATCCCAACACCAGACGGACTGGTGACAATGGAAGCCACAATTATTCGACTTAAGGCCAACAACGAAACACTAAAAATAGTGTCAGCTTACGTTAGACCACATGATCCGATTTTCAACGAAGATTTGAGCCTAATACTGAACTCAGAAGAGCCAACTATAATTATTGGAGACCTAAATGCTAGATCTCCCAATTGGTTTGACAGGACGACCAACCGAAACGGAAGATATCTCTGCAACCATCTCGAGAACAGACCGAACACATATGTCATCGGACCAACAGAACCGACATGTTTCCACGGAGAACTCCCTACGTATCTCGACATTGCAATCCTACACAACGTGGGTCAACAATACGAGATACACTCTCTAAATGAAGGCGATTCGACACATAACCTAATCGTCCTGACCCTGGGCGCAACAGAATTGAACTATTTGCAGCCCCACAACAGAAAGAAAACAAGTTGGCCAAACTTTCGAAGAATTGTGAGCGAGAACATCGGTAACATCCCAACAATTAATAATATTACAGAACTAGAAGACAGTGTAATAAAACTAGAACAAGCAATAAACAATGCTATCGATGCCAGCTCCAAAACCGAAACAATCACAAGACAAAAAGGAAGATTCAGGGATATAAGTATAGAACTTCAAAACCTAATCAAAGAGAAAAACCGGAAAAGAAGAAGAGCCTACCGCACAAGAATAGTAGAAGACAAAAGGATTGCAAATGAGCTAGACAGGGAAGTGAAAAAACAACTTCAAAATCATAGAAATGAAAGCTGGGACTCCTATATCGATGAGCTAAATCCTAACAAATCCGCCTTCTGGAAGTTATCTAAAATCCTTCGAAAGGACAAGAAACCCATACCTCCCCTACACGGAGTAAACGGGATTGTCCATACGGAAATCGACAAAGCCGAAGTCATGAAGGACGAACTAGAAAGGGCGTGTAGAAACAACGAAGACCCCGACGATGACATAGACTTTGAAGAAGAGGTAGAAAGAACAGCGAGAAGACTTAGAAGGAAAAAGGGCAGAATAGGTATTACACATACATCTCCCGAAGAAATAAAGGAACTTATAAAAATGACAAATGCCAAAAAAGCCCCAGGACCCGACAACATCACAAATAGGGCGCTGAAAAATCTACCAACAAAAGCTATTGTTTATATCACTAACATAATAAACAACATGCTAAAACTACGATATTTCCCAGATAGGTGGAAAGAGGCACACGTAATAATGATTGCAAAACCTGGTAAAAACGGCACATTTCCGCAAAATTACAGACCTATCAGCTTATTATCATCTATAAGCAAGATAGCGGAAAGAGTTATACTAAAAAGACTCAATGAAGAATCACAAATGCTAGGAACCATACCAGAGGCTCAATTCGGGTTCAGAAGCGAACACTCCTGTGAATTACAGGTACTACGACTTACAGAATTCATCACCAAAGGATTTAATGAAAAAATGTACACAGCTACAGCTTTTCTGGACGTCAGCAAAGCCTTCGACAGAGTCTGGCACCATGGACTCATCTATAAAATGAATGAATTTGGTTACAGTGAGGCGATGACATGCCTCCTTGCGTCATATCTTGCCAACAGAAGGTTCAGAGTTCGAATAGGGGCAACCCTATCCGAAGTCGGGACCCTGGAGGCGGGTGTGCCTCAGGGAGCGGTGCTGTCGCCGTACCTGTACACCATCTATACGGCCGACACGCCAAAAGAGCCAGGCTCTCTATTGAGTCTTTACGCTGACGACACAGCAATAGCTGTTAGCTGGAGAAACCCGGATCATGCAGCTAATCATCTGCAAAGAGCACTAAACAGATTCCAAAGATGGTGCATAAAATGGAAAATAGCCCTAAATCCAGATAAAACACAGGCTGTAATGTTTAGTCACAGAAGAAGTGTACCAAATCGCGAAATTACAATCGAAAACACCCCAGTAGACTGGACCAACCAGGCTAAATACCTAGGGGTACATCTAGATAAGAAGCTAACGTTCACTGAGCACATCAATCAGCAAATACGCAAAGCCAAAGCGTTGAAAAGTCAGCTCTCAACACTTATTGGAAGGAAAAGTAAACTACGATTTAAAACCAAAATCAGGGTTGCGAATAGTATTATCCTGCCAGTCCTAACATATGCATCCGCTGCGTGGGGACACACCTGTAAAACAAACAGGAAAAAGATACAGACTACTCAAAATCAAATAGTCAGAGATGCCCTTAAGATACCAAGGTACGTACCCTTGAGATATGTATATAGAGACTCAGGACAAACAAGAATCCTACGCACGCTAGACGAGAGAGCATATGAAATTTTTAACGGACTAAGAAACCACCCCAGCAGAATGTTAAGAGAGCTGACTAACTACAATGAAAACACAAGGACGGTACACAGAAGACCAAAACAACAGATAGCTCGATATAGGGAGAACCCGAACGAATAAATAAAGAATGAGATGGTTGCAAGAAGAACGAACAAAGAAATGCAGTCAATCAGAAAACACACCAAAAAAAAAACTCTGGCGAGAGGGTACGCTTTTCTTTTTTAGGTTTTTAGGTTTTTAGGTAATTATAAGTCCAATATACACCGGGGTGTGTGAGAGCATTATACACTTGGGAATGCACACCCCAATACACGCACACAAATAGGATTAAGGAAAAAAGGAAAGAATTGTTGGCCGCCACAAGGAAGTCCAAAAAAAAAAAAAAAAAAAAAAAAAAGTGTTTTCTGATTAAATAACGTAAATTCATATTGATACATTCATACTTTTCATTAAACCGTTTAACGTAAATTTACCTTATATAGCAAATATAGAAGGGGCTCGCCAGGCCTTCTATATACCGCTCCGCGGACTAGGCCCTTAAGGCAGATCGAAATGAAAGATCTACTCGCGAAATCCGAGCACTGAGGTCATGTGCGGCATGCATGGGCTTGGTGGCCGGACCCCTCTCGGGTGCTCAGCCGGCGAGGAGAACAAAATTTATTTTGCCAAATCGGCGGCTGAGTGACCGAGCACACACTCTTTTCCGGACATAGAGTCATCACCTCAGGCTGATGGCTCTATAGTCGGAACACACGCTCCTTTTTCTTTTTTTAGGGACTCAAGTCCCGACGTAAAGCTAGAGTAAAATCAATTGAGTCAGTAAAGTAAATAGGGAGAAAAGCCTAGATGTGGCTACCCCTACAGTTAGGTGGCATAACCACATTCACTAAAAACCGAGGATGTCCTATTACCCAGGGCATCTTAAGTAAATTTCAGATCATAAGCCTCCTCACGTAAGTCACACGATGAGGAGGGGTGGTGGAAAAGCCTGGGGGTCAGATAGGTACCACTTCGACTAGCGAGGTGTGACCGGTTTGATCTTCGGACATGTGTATCCCATTCTTACATTGGTATACACATGTTCCTAGGGGCAGGGTTGATCACTGCGTGTGTGTGTGTGTGTGTCTACTAAAAAATAGCATTATTAATGTATAGCGACTTATATGTAACAAAAGCTAGACATTTTGCAACGTTTTGAATAAAAGAATTTGTAATTTGTTATTAAAATTTTATTAAAACTTTCATTTTATTATAATAGAACTAGTTTTATGATAGTACATTTGATCAAATATTTTATTTTAGCATTTTCTCATAACTTAATATACCGTTATCTAGTTGGATATTTGTGACTACCTATTATTGGACTATTTAACGACCTTCTAGTTGTTTTTGTGGTCTTGTTTTTTCATGTTCTTTCTTCCATAGCAATACGGTCATGTCTCTTTGAAATATTAATTAGAAATAAATAATAAAAATTACAAACGTTGCCTCTATATATTTCTCGTAACGTTTATAAATCGAGAGGTACTACAAAATATTTACTTTGCAGGGATCGTGTACCAGTAAGAAATCCCCAAAAACTCTCAGAAGATGAACTTAGAGCTATGGCTCAAGCTATATTTAAGGAAGAATCTGATGAAGATGTTGGTGGAGACCCAGATGCTTCAGACGACGAGCTAATAGAAAAAACGGAGCACGACACTGAATCAGAAGTTGATCTTAATGACGAAAATCAATATACGATTGACTCGGACACAAACAGTAACATTGAAAACAGTTCAGATCTTGATGAAGACAATGATTATTTTATAGCAAAAGACAGAAAAACTAAATGGTATAAGAAATCTCTTCTTAGCAAATTTACTAAAACTCCTTCAAAAAATATTGTCAAGATATTTCCTGGGCCAACAGTTTGTGCGAGAGATGTTACTAAGGAACTAAGTGCTTTTAAAAAACTCTTTACAAATGAAATCATAGAAAATATAGTTGAATGTACAAATTTGCAGATTGCAAAAATGCGATTAAATTATGAACGGCCAAGACGGGCTAAAGATACGACTAAACAGGAAATCATGGCATTATTAGGATTATTATTTCTTGCAGGGACTAAAAAACAAAATCATACACACTTCCTCGAATTGTGGACAAAAGATGGTACCGGCTCAGAAATCTTTTGAGCCTGTATGAGCGCAGATCGATTTTTATTTTTGCTTGCTGCTCTTAGGTTTGACAACAAAGTTACTCGAAAGGACCGAAAATCAATTGACAAACTTGCTGCCATTCGCTTTACTCTTAAAACGTTTATAAAAAAACTGTAGCAGCAACTATTCCTTGGGAGAAGAAATGACTATCGATGAAATGTTGATACCTTTTAGAGGTAGATGCAACTTTGTGCAATACATTTTAAGTAAACCTGCAAAGTATGGCTTAAAAGTGTTTGTGTTATGTGACGCGCAGACCTTTTATGTCACCAATTTTGAGGTGTATTGTGGTCAACAACCGGAAGGGCCCTACAAAAAATCTAACACACCAACGGATATTACCCATCGCCTGATTCAACCTTGGAAAGGTAAAAACCGTAATTTAACATGCGACAATTGGTATACGAGTTATCCGTTGGCAATTGACCTTTTGAAGGAAAAGATAACGATGTTTGGCACACTTAAACGAAATAAAAGGTAACTACCTCCAGAGATTTTAACAAGAAAAAACACACTAATTGGATCATCTACTTTTGGTTTTTAAAAAGAAGTTACCATTGTATCCTACACACCAAAAAAAAAATAAAGCTGTCATTCTCCTATCTACCATGCACAGTAATTCTACAGTAGATCCCGAAACAGGAAAACCAATGATAATTTTGGACTATAATTCACATAAAGGAGGCGTAGACACTGTAGACAAAATGTGCAGTACCTATTCGGTATCCCGAAGAACACGAAGATGGCCAATGACATTGTTTTTTCAACTCCTGAATATTGCCGGAATTAACAGCCAGATCCTGTACAATGCTGCCAACATCGACAATCCTCAAAAATATACAAGAGTTTTTCTAAAAGAATTATCATTGGCATTGATAAGACCTCATCTTTCTGAGAGGGCGGAAATACAGAGTTTACCTCTGGATTTAAAAATATTCTTGAAGAAATACAAAAACGTACAAGACGACCACGATGAAGAACCACCAGCAAAAAAACGGGGGAGGTGCCATTGTTGTGGAAGGAGCAAAAATAGAGTTACAACAATATCTTGCAACAAATGTAATAGAATGGTTTGTAAAGAGCACTCTGTTACAATTTGTGCAAATTGTAATTTAGTAGACGCAAACGAGGAAGAAAACGAAAGTGAATAGCACACATATTCTCAAATATGTTCATTTGTGAATGAATATTTACTCCTAGTTTTTAGATTTATATACTAGTTTTATAATATTTTTAATGTTAAGCTAATATACAAGAATCTCAAGAAGGTTATTTTTAGAGAAAAAGAAGTGGTTGAGTTTTTGTTCTTATATTTGTTGCTAATCTTTATATTTTCGTTATGTATTATTTTTTATGTTAAGACATTCTCTTAAATATATGCCTACATTTATTATATACAATATATGTACTAAAAATACCTAGTTGTGGCTTTTATTTGCGTTTTTAGTCGGTGGTGTACAGAATACACCGCGCACGTAGTTATGACTAATGGAGGGGCGCCCGTAGTTAAAGGTTAAGCCCTGAAATAATATTGTGGCAAATTCAAGAGAAACAAATAGGCAAAAGAAATAAAATAAGACTTACTCACAATCAATTTAATTTTACTACCAAAACGATTTCGCTTTCTACATTTTGCAAAGCATCTGCAGATCAAACGGTACAAAGTAAATTAAATGCTAAAATTATAAAAAGCCCATATTAGGGTGCTCTCTTATAAAGATAAATATCAAAAAAGTTACAGTAATTATGTGAATATTACATGTCTGTGTTTATAAATATGCATAAAATTGATTAAGCAGAAAAGTAAAAACCCACAAATTGGTCAGAGATAATCTATTGAATTGTAATAAATTAGTAACAAACAAAATACTACTTACATGCCGCTACAAGAATTATTACTGTTACTGATTATTAAAACATAGTTAAAACTATCATGTATTGCTGATCATGGGTGATCTTAGGTTAATATTGTAACTGTCTGACAATTAACGAGAAAGTTTCTTAAGGGGAGAGATGTTAACAAATGAAATAGGAATAAGGTATATGTGATTGTTTGTTAAATTTGATGAAAGTGATATTTTATATTATTTAAATTATTAAAGTTATTTATATTTATTCAAAAGATATATTTTAGAAATGTGTGTTAATTTATTGAAATTTTTTACAATAAGAGGACAGTTATATGACAATGAATAAAATTAGATGTACTATTTTTTGGGTGTGCAATTTCTTTAACTTGTAATTATCAAATTTTTGATAAAGTGCATTTGATCTCTGTTTTGGCAGAAAATTGTGATGTCATTTATGTTAAAATTATTAAAACTAAAACAAATAAGGACAATTAGGACAAACAAAACACAATAATTAAAAGGACAAAACAGACATTTAATTTTAAAAAGGGGGACTTATTGGCACTACATTACTTTGTAGGAGAGGAACTGGTGAAATTAAGTTTTTTTGTTGTCTTCTAATATTTTAAGAGGTAAATTTGACAAGCTAATGTAGGTTCATCATTTAAACAATCGTTTAAAATTAAGGGATGATAATGATATTGATAATTTTATTAGAGCTTGCTGTGTATTACACAATCTGGGGCTAAAAGATGAGTTTCCAGACAGAAATCAAGATGATCCAGATGACGTAGCTGTCGTTGAAGATTTTGTGGAAGGCTTTAAAAGGAGAAATGAAATTGTAAACATTCTACAATTTAACTAATATTGCTTTATCTTTTTCTATTAATTTAATAAAAATGTATACCATATACAAATTTCTTTTTATTCAGAACTAATTATACCTGAAATATCGTATTTGTTAAACTGAAATGTCACAATTTGCATCTTTATTCAATGTTTGATTTTGATTTGCTCTGCCTCAATAAAAATTTGAAATAATGAATTATTTGTTTATTAACAAGCAAATAAAAAAAAACACATTTTAAAGTAAATCAAGTACATCAGAGTGAAAAATTATGCTATATCAAAAATAAAATTCCTGCTTTGATTCTCGATCGAACCTCCGAACAGTAAACATATCAGCAATTAGAGGTATTTAATATTTAATATTAGCTTGTTAGTTTGATCAAAATAAGGAATTTTTTTTAATTCAAATGTAGAATTTTGTTTATATCTAAAATTTAAACAGAGGTGCAGTATAAAAATGTTATTTCTTTTGGACTAAAAACTGTAAATTTAATTTTCTTATTTCATCTATAACAAGCCAAGGGTAAACAACTATTTTGCCGATTTGGCGTCAAGTTAATTACAAGTCCTCCCGGTAATGATCCATTATAAGCACTAGAACCGTATTCAGGTTATTTAGCCCAAGCATGTAAATGGATTCAGCATGGGACTTCCACCATGAAAAGTTCTAGCAATCTACTTGTAAACCAACCAGCAAAATTATATTTTACAGCTCTTAATCAACCTACAAATAAATTTCAAAACAAAAAACAAGCAATTCCATTTCACTCACTCCCACACTCTAATATTGAAGTTTACCTTAATGCAGTAACTTCTAAAGTGGATCACAGAAAAATACTTTCTATTTCTAAAATTTTAAATGATAGTATTTGTATCTTTACCAGTGAACAGACAGTCGATGAGTTTCTAGCAAACGACAATGGAATTGTAGTAATTAATCAAGAACGTATTCAAGCCCGAGTACCAATAACTTCAAATGAACGATTGATTCCAACGTTATAGAAGAACAACTGAAAAACTGCAGTATACATCTAATAACTTCAATTTACTTTCTCTGGATAAGGACTTTAAATCCAGAATTCAAGCGTATCTTGAGTTTCCGACGATACACTTTTACAGCGCCAACTAACTTAGACAAATTACCTAATTCTATGTTAATTTACCATAAGAATAACAACTATCGAATTTTATTTTCCATCGAGAAGCAATCTTGCTACTTATGCAAGCAGCAGGGACATTTTGCTTCTCAGTGTCCACATAAAAATAATCAGACTCCTTCAAACAACACCCAAAATACTGTTCATCTAAAGTCTCTACAGGAAATACACCAATCAGCTTCCCTTTCGACAATTTCTTCTACACAATCCTCTCCTAGTGCTCCTTTGTCGATAAATTCCTCTACACAATCCTCTGCTACTGAGGCTGAAACGTCTAAGCTGCGACCTACCGAATAAGACTCAAATGGATACCTTTGATTAAGATCCCCCCTAATAAGAGATAACGAAAATGCCTTCGCTGAACCGAAGCCACGAAGCAAAAAACCAAAAACTTAATAAGAAAACAACAGAAACCTAGTAGAAGATCTTACCAAATGCACCAGTCAATTCTTCAAAGAAAACTCCAACAATGGATACTTAACACAGGAAGAACTTATTGACTTCTTTGAAAATGCGCGCATGGTTCTTCAGATTCTCCCAGTATCGCCAGAACTGTCTCGGAAGATATCGAAGGATTGATAGACTTTCTAAAGAAAATACATCCTATGTTAAGTCCAAGATATCTTAAATCCTGTGGTTCTAGAATTAAAAACAAAATTACAGAACAAATTTTAAGTAGTCCTTCTACCGATGATCCTATCGATTCCTCTCCGGAGACTTATTAATTAAACTATTTTTAATTATATTATTCAAAGGGACCTAAATGGGTACCATAACCATTTAGAAGATCTTAAAATTCTTATAATTAAATTTCTTCCATCCATCCTATGTTTGCAAAAATCACATTTCAAAGGAAATTCATGTCACAATCCTAAAAACTTCATCTTCAGACTACGATTAGGACACTCCAAGATCACACATGATTTCCTACTACAGAAGTAACCCAAACCTTTGTGTTACGCTTGTGATAGTGATCTAACAGTACATCACTTATTAGTGGAGTGTCCGTTGTACGTATTTGAAAGACAATATGAACAGTTACCTACAACAATAAAAGACATTCTTAATGAACATAGTGACCACAATCGTACCATACTTTTTTTTGGATTCCTCAAGACTAATTACCAAAATCTAATTGTATTCTTCTGCTTGTATGAAAAAAATTCCTGCTTTCCAAACAATACTTAATAATAAACATTCATACACAGTATAATAACCGATAACTAATTACAAATAACAATAATAGTATATTACTTTATGAGGCGGAGAAGCATGACTTTTCTTGACGCGCCCGATATTACGCGCCGAACGAAGTGAGGCGCGTAATAGAGGGCAAGTCAAGAAAAGTCGCTTCTTTGCCGAATAAAGTATTGGCGACATGCAAGTACTTGGATGTGATACGAGAAACGATCGTGCGCGAGTAGCGGAGAAATCTTGCATTTTTTACTGCACATTTCATAGATTTCATAAATTCATATTGCCAATTCTCAAATTGTCATATTTTATATTCGTGTTTATTTACACCTTCTGTCAATGAAGAAAATGAGATTTAGTAAATGCAGTGTTATAAATTGTAAAAATACAACAAAAAATTGTCAATTTAAGTTTTATTCGTTTCCAACTTCGAAACACAAATTACTACAAAGAGAAAAGTGGATTTATATCATACAAAAGCATAAGTAACATAAACTAAATTATGCATTATTCTTGTGCCCGATTTTAAAGTCAGTTTGAAATAAATAATAAATAAAAGTTCACTTTTAAGTGTAAATTTTAGTTTCATAACACTTACTTAGAGTTCACTTTAACCCAAAAATCAAGTTTAATGTTTAAATTATTTGATAAAATTATTTTATTTTTTTGAAGTTTACAAAAATGCATCAAGTTCAAGTTTTTCTGAAGATGCATTAAGATATATTCGCTGTCCAAAAGTTTACAGGAAAAGAATTAATTGTTTAAACCAATATGATGATATCATGGGCTTAACCTGCTAATTTATGCATTATTTTAAAGCTTTGTTCGTTTATGCAAGGAATAAATAAGTTAAGTTTACTGAGCTAAGTAACAAGTCAATTACTTAATAATTACACTATAATCTGATTGTGACTGACTGAATGATTAATATCTATGCCATTAAAACAAGATCAAATAACTTGAATCAAATAAAATATCTTCAAATGTCAAATTTGTTATATATACACAAATGTCTATCTTGGCTTTTTCTATTTACTAAAACAAAAATTTCCAAAAGTTTTTTGTCTCCCCTGAAAAAATTTATTGCATCCATATTAACAGTAATGCTGTAATTTAATAATATATTTATTTGTATTTACACTACATACAACATTTACCTTTTAATAACATACCGACATAACCTCAATCTTACTTTTTCTTCTTATTCTTTTCTGGGGCTACGTCCTTGACATTTATCCGATAACCTCGATCTAACATGAAAGTGCAGTAAATTTTGCTAATTTACGACACCAGGTGTCGCTCTTCCGAACTTGCACGGTCCGAATACTATTTTTTCTTCAAACGTAGCCATTTTCAACCATAAATAGTACAATTCATACGCTATTTTTATCGAAATTAACTGTGACAACTATCAAAGTCATCTAGATGTTAGAAATTAAAATAATTAAGTCGTTGGTGGGATTTGCGTCTCCTGGTTACAGTTGTTTGACAGTTGTTTGCAATTATTAACAGCTTATTGTTGTTGCAACCGCAAGCGCAAATTTAGTGCGAAAATGGAAAACCTAAACGAAATTGAGTCCGCGGCTAATGATGCAGTAGCACGTTGGAATGATTGCTGAAAGTTGTTCTCGACCAACAGTATCATCAACAATTACCAATGCGTATCAAGAGTCGGAAACATTTTTGCACGGTTTCAATTTTGAAAATGCCTCATTAACTAAGTGTACTTTTAATATTACTATAAATAAAAATGATGTTTAATTGTTGTTAATGACATTTGTATTGTTGCTTTGTGACATGTTTGTTCATATTGTTGCCATGACAACATTTTTCCCTCCGCCGTAAAGAAATGGGAAAAAAACTGCTGCCGGCGGAGACATCAAACTTTGACAGGATCAAGTTAGATAAGTAATATCATCATTATTTGACGTTCGAAGAAAAAAAATATTCTTTCACACTGGTCTTTTTTTTTTTTTAAATTTCAGTTAAAAGCTGATTTGTCTCTTTTTGCACTTCTATTTGTTCTTTTATTAAAATATTTCTCTTTTCTTTCGCCTCTTGTTTTTTAATTTCTAATTGATACAATTTTTCAAATTTCTCTTTTTTAAAATTTAAGTTTGCTTGGTGCCTTTGTTGTTTTTTTCCTGATCATGTGAAATTTTAAATCTTAGAAGGAACTTTTCTACTACCATGGGTTTTTGTATTGCAGACTTCGTTGATTTGGATTCTTCAACATGATTTAAAATATTTGATATTGTTGATGTTGACAATAAAACTGTTGGTGAAATACTTTTTTTTACCCAAGATCACTTCCATTGGTTCCAAATATTCAAACTCCCTTTAACCTGCTCCTATCTGGTTCTTATTGTCCACAAACTTCTTGTAGTTGCGTTCAACCACTCTCCACCTATTATTCTCACATTTTTTAAAAGTTTTTAACTTTTGCTGTACCTACTAAATTTCTGAACTCTTTATACATTTCTAAAAGTAATATAGTCGACTTTGTTATCCACAAAAATTTTAAACTTCGTCAATCTCGGATAAATTGCCTTTAATTGACGGTGGGTAATCGTGGTCTACAGAAAGAATTATAAACTGTTGGATTTAGTCCATTTTTTAAAAAATATAAGTAAAAATACTTTGTTTAATAACCTATAACCTTCTTATATTGACATTTGTCGAACGCGAATTTTGATAAGAATTGACTGACAAAATTATCCGTTCGCAGAGCATCAAAATTTGCAACTAGTTTCTTACAGTTTTTAATCATACCTGCGCAGTGTATAATTGCCAACCGATTAGAAGTTTGTCTGTACGAACAAATTAATATAACACAATATACCAGTGTACGCTAGTATCAACCTCTATATCAAGAAACGTGAAATCAGGAAACTAGGAGTTGTGAATACCTTTATTCCAGCAATACATCAGCGATTTAGTTATCAAGGCACCAAACATCCTTAATTCATTTAAATTATTTTTACTAATAATCTTATACACTAAAACGCTAAGCCCTTTTCTTGTCCACCACTTTACTCAAAAACCATATTAGATAATTAAAATATTTTTTCGGAATATTATTAGTATTACGTATGAGATTGTCAAGATATACTTTTGGTACAAAAATTCACTTCCGGTTTTGAGATGACCGGAAGTTAAAATTTACTTTAAGTTTTAGACCCCACAATGTATATATGGATCGAAAGGTCTCGTCGAGACTAATCTAAATATGTACTTCCAGTTGCAATCCGACACCGGAACTGACCCGAAACGCGCATAAAACGTCAAGATAGAGCAAATCTGACAGCGGATTCGTGATCAGCATGCAAAATTAACTGCTAAATGATATCCATGTCGACATTTGATGAACTAAAAATTGCATTCCGGATTTGAGGTCGACTTCCGGTTTCGTTTTTATTGGTCAAATCAATAGAGAATTCAACGTAGAGTTCAAAAATGTAAGTTCACGAAATTATCATTTATAGTTTTTGAGTTATTGATAAAAATATTTTTACTTCCGGTCGATGTCGAGTTGGTCCGCTAGTTCGCATTAAAATGATAAACTTTTCTTTATACTTAACTGTACCAAAATTTAGTAGTATTATCTCGAAAATTGCATTGTGACTAATGTTTAAGATAAAATGTAATCCACAAGAAGTAATAGACCAGAAAATTCAGTACAGGTCGTTTAAATTTTGTTATATAAATGGCCGTGTCGATATGCTTGAACGGTTTTACCAAAATTTTAGCCAATCTTAGAAAACAAACTTGGAAGTGAAGGCTAGCCAGATGGCTCATTAGTTATTCCACCGCCCCAAGACTCCGTGACGTGGTTTCTACAAACAAATTGCTTGAATGATTTCTACGCTCGTATTCGATTCACTGCATACAGAAATTGCTGAACATAATTGTACTGCAACCAACGGGGACACATTCATATATAGGGTAAATTCGAATGATTTTACTACAACGATTTTATATTACTCGTATTAAAACATACATATAGCATCGCTATAACATTAATCCTCTAGGTTGAGAAAAGTATTTAAAGAAAAACAAGCAAATAATATGTTTGTTAAGATTTTAAAACAATATTATTATAATAATAATAAGTTTGATAGAAAAAAAATATTTACAAATTAAACGAATTTTTAAGAAGATTTTCTAAACAGATTATTATATCTCACATGAAACGTTTAATGAAACATTGTTTTATAAAAAAAACGTTTGTTTACTAAAATGTTTACTGACAAATATCGCGATAATATATACAGCAATTTTACTGCTCTTTATCGAGGTACGTCTACTGTCTTTGTGTTTGAGAGCCATAAAAAATCGAGAATTCACTGTGATGGACAAAGTCTGCAAACTATCAGGTGTTCCACATTCTGTATTTCCTCACATTCACAAAGTACGTCGATATTTTTCTTCACCCCCAGTTAATAAGGTTTTGCTTTACAGGCCGGTGGGTGCATATGAGGTTGAGGGTCCAGTTCAAACCCATTTCATGTAGTGAATCTATGTATAGGGCAACTAATTCGGGGGTTCAACCTTACGCTTCTCAAAAACCTTTTCTTTGATTTAAGTCGGTTGGTTCCTGGCGGTTCCTTGAACTCGTATAGTTGGTGAAGAAGTGCTTTATCTGCTCTGATAGGAATTCATCCAGCCCAGGTAATTTTCCATTTTTCATGTCGGCTATACCCTTTTTATGTAAAAACGTTACGGAACAAGTTTTTCCTGTGTTTTCGTTCTTTTCATTTTCGATGCTTAACATCAATGGCTTGCTTTACCATAGAGCAAGGGTTGAAAGCCAATACAAATTTTTTACTTATGAAACATTTCAAAATATGGTAGGTAGAATCCAGGTTACCCAGAACAATTGTAACATTCATATGCAGTTTGCTTTCGTCTCTGATTTTCTTTGCCTGTTTTATATTCCTTTCTGCAAATCCTGCTTGCCATTTCTATGTCCATTTCCTTTGTTTTCTGTCATAGTTTTTTCTATTTTAGTTAAGAAATAGACAAAATTTTAAGAAAAATACCAAAAGAAAAATACCTAACCTAACATGCTTCTAATGCTTTGTAATCAGAAATCATAGAGTCGTTAATGGCCATAATGGGTATGCTTATTATACAAAAAAAAAAAAACGGATGTGGCAGCCCAGTGCGACTGCTGGTAGAAGTTATACTTCTATACACGCGTTCGCCGTTACAAATTTATATGGGAGTCAATCTGCACAATCATAACATATGTAATGCTGTAGGTAAGAGAGAGCAGAAAGAGAATAAGAATTAGGTATATAGGTATATGGTGCATCGTTTGCTGTATATAAACAACATTTGACCTGTAATAGGAGTATAGTAAATGAAGGATTGAATCAATATTTTGATGAAAATGTATATTTTTATTTTCATATATGTATGAAAGGGGTTGAATGCAAAAAAAATTTTTACACATACTCTGCAGTAAAATTCATTGTTTATTTTGTTATTAATATAAAAATACAATACAATACACTGCAACATAATTCAATATAATAATACAATACAAATTAAAATGCAATATTCATAAGTATTTAAAAATGACAATATACATAACTTACTTACGCATATGTTTAATTTACCATGATAATAATATTAATAAAAAATAATAATAATATTAATAAATATTAAATATAATTACAAAAGAAACATTTTTATTCTCGAGAGAGAAAGAGAGAGAAAAAATATCTTCTGCCTCTCTTACCTATATTATACATATGTAATGATTTTACCGATTTACTCCCGTACAAATTTCCAACGTCAAACGCGCGTATAGAAGTATAACTTTAAAAAATGTTTGTGGAAGATAAAAATAAAAAACCAAGAACTCGGATTATGTTGTAAATTTTCATTTTCTTTTAAAATTTCGCATTTTTGCGTATATTATATATATTTAATAAGATTAACATGGGGTTTTTAAATATTTCAAAAATAAAAAAAGAAATTCGTATTGGAATTCGAGCTCACATATACCAGCGTATCAACAAAACACGCAAAAAATTTGCCAATTAGACATAACAGTAATGTATTTCAAAATTGAAAGTTCTCGGTCATAGATTCTCGAGAGAGAAAAGGAGATAGAAAATATATCTTCTGTCTCTCCCTTACCTATATCTTACATGTGTAATGATTTTACCGATTCACTCCCGTACAAATTTCCCACGTCAAACGCGCGTATAGAAGTACAACTTCAAAAAAAAATTATCAAGCTCATTTGCACAATATGAATAAAAGTTTCTTATACTCTGGCGAAAAAGCTGACAAAAGTAGATTATACAAAGCTTTTTATTTACAATATTTACAGAAGACCACGTTGCTCAGTTTGGGAGCTTAATTGTGGGTGGGTAAGTGGGTATAAAGATATAAATTGTAGAAAAGTACAGATTAAAATAGATAAACGATAGATAATAATTAGACAGGAAGATATAATAGTTTGATAAAGAACCGAAGAAACATTGAATATAGCTAAACAGGAAAAAAAAATTTAGCACAAAAAAAATAAACCAAACAAACATTTCTCTCAAAACATATCAGCAAGTTATCACAAAAAACTCCTTGACAAAACAGTGATTATTAGAAGTGCTACTTCTTTTGGATTGTCCTTTCTATTGACTCTGCTCTAAATGCTCCAGTACAATATGTTTTTTTTATTGCAAATATGTAGGACAAATAATCAGCATGATCATTACTCATTTTTATTTAGACTACATGTAATATAAAGTTTTAGATTAAATATAATAATTAAACATTTACGCTTTGGTATTTAATGTTAATTCATGTTTGCCCTTGTTATGTATATCAAGTCTAAGACATTTTATTTTATCTAGAAAAATCTCAAAATATCACAATGCAAACTTGACTTTTTAAAGCGAATATGTTTTGATAAAATTCGTGAATTATTTTAACTGTGTATGTAAGGATTATTTTTAGTTACAAAACAGTTTATCCAAAGTGTAAACCAACCAGTTAAATTTTACGCCAAATTCATTCAAATTAAAACATTCCACTAAACATAATTTTTGAAACCGGTATGTACAAATCCTTTGCCATCAAAGTATCAAAACTCTACGCGAGATTCCACACGAGCGATAAAACGAAAAGATCAAAGGTTTATAGATACCTAGTGATTTCCTATTAAGCTTAAATGAAGCGAGATGCCGCAGTTTTGCGCGTATTTAATCACGAGATGTATATATAGATAAATTTCAGCAACTGAACTGGTTGGTCTCCGCTTGCAAGTCCCCGGCACGGTTTGGAATCTTTTCCATGATCCGATCTAGACAGATTTATGAGCTGGTGCTGTGGAGCCAACACGCCGCCAACGCAAAACTACACGCTGAAAGACCAATAAAATTCTTCGCTGACTTTATCCGCAGAGCTCTTTATACTCTATTCCAAGGATTTTTACTACTACATATTTTTGCCTTATGTATCTATGTGTTATCATATTGTGCCGATTGTGTTTTAGTAATATAATAATCTTAAGCATTAAATCAATTGTCGCGTTGTTTATATAGCTTTATGTTTTAGTTTTATAGTTGTATGATAATATAAATTTTTAATTTTAAAACTGCATTTAAATATTTTGACTGTATTTATTGGTATAATAATTTTTTTATTATTGATATTGTTTTCTTATTTAAGATTTAAGCGGACGTATTATTTAACATAAACTTTTTTTTAATTTTTAACTTTTAAATAATATGACGTGTTCTGTGGGACTAGAAACCTCACATTTTTGTAGTGATGACAATTTTAGCATGGTTCTGATTATTATTCGTTATATGAGATATAAAACAGATGAATTATTATTTTTGTTTTTAGAGAAACCAGGATTTCCCCCGATAGTTTCTCCCGATGGGTATGATCGTCCAACTTCAGCTCATGGTGGCACCCTAATTCTTTCTACAAATAATGATTTGTCCCGTTTAACAAAATATGACTTTTTGTTGAATAAATCCTTTTTTGAGTTTTCATTGGTTTATAACAAGAATCTTAATCTATACATTCTCTGCATTTATAGATCACATTACTCTTCTACGAGACTATTTTTTCAGAACCTGTTAAATTTCTTAGATGATCTGCCCAATAAAAGCAGAAAGATTCTATGCGGTGACTTGAATATTAATTACGCTGTTGCTTGTGCTAGCCAAGTATCCTTGGTCAATATATTCGAATCGTATGGTTTAACAATGCACGTTAATTCTCCTACAAGAATTACTAAAACAAAATCTACCATAATTGATTATATTGTCTCAGATTTCTTACCCCTTGATGTACGTTCTGCAATTATTAATGCAGGACTCTCTGAGCGTGAAGCAGTATATACCAAGTTTAATATTCTTAACAAACAATCCTCGAAAACCCAACATTTAGGTAGAATTTTTTTAGCCCAGAACTTTAGTAAATTCCAAAATTTATGCTTGACTTCTGGATGGCACTTTCCCTCCGTGGACGTCGACTATAATTTCAGTAATTTTTTAGATAAGTTTGTCTGTATTTTCAATAAGGCATTTCCTTTAATTAAAATTAAGTCAAAACATCACAAACCCTGGACTACCAAGGGTATCCTCATATCAGACAAGAATATGCGTTCACTACTTTACATCAAGAAATTTATTACCAATATCTTTGTCACTGAATATATCTTCAAGAGGAACCTATATAAAACTTATCAAAACCGCTAAAACAATGTACAATGAGAATCGTCTGGGAGCTCTAAAAATTTTGCAAGGGAAACTTGGTCCATAATAAACGATCTTTGAAATAAAACTAACACAGCTTAAACATTTTCTCTTCTAAACCCCGAAAATCTAAATGAATACTGCGTTAATGTGAGTTAAAATATAACATTAGCTATTTTGCCACAACAAGATCCTATTTCCTATCTCTCTAATTCAGAAAAGGTCTCGAATTCATTCTTTATAATACCAATTGATAAATCTGATCTGATCCAAACAATCAGTAGTATCAAAAGCAAATCTTCCTGTAGTACTGATGGACTATCCATAAAAATTTTTTTAAATCTCACAAATAATGTGTTGGAAGTCCTGGTCTCACTAATTAACGATTCCTTTAAAAAAGGTATATTTCCAAAGTAAAGACAGCCATTATTGTTACTCTTTACAAGGGTGGTGATAAATCTAATGTCTGCAACTATAGACCTATTGCCTTACTACGTGTCCTATCCAAAATTACTGAGAGACTTATAAAAGCCCGACTTATGTTCTTTCTCGTTGAAAACAATATTTTATCACAAAGTCTAATAAATGTACCAGCGATGCTATGTTTTCTGTACTACATGAGGTCTATCAAGCACTAAACAGTAATCTTTATACTGCCACTGTTTTTTGTGACTATACCAAAGCTTTTGATTGTGTAAATCATGACATTTTGATAAAAAAACTATATTTCTACGGAATTCGAGGTATTTATTTGAATTGGTTCCAATCTTACTTAAAGAATAGGAAACAACTAGTTCGAGCAAATGATACTGATTCTAGTCACAAAAGCATTGTATGTGGAGTACCACAAGGTTCAGTACTGGGTCCTCTACTTTTCCTTATCTTTATAAATGACATCACTAACAAAATTCGATGGAAAAATTTTTATTTTTGCTGATGATACCAGTATTACCTGAAAGAACTCTAATATTGCAACGGTTCATGCAATTATAACTTCTGATCTACTTAAAATAAAAATCTGGTCCGACTCTAATTTACTCTCTTCTAACGTGGATAAGACAGTAGCATTATCCTATAAAGAAGCACTTCAACCCTTGCTTCTTAATAACAGCCAGATCAGTATAATTGATTCTGTAAAATTTCTTGGTATTTTTATAGACAGCAACCTTAAATGCTCCCTTCATATCGATTTATTCAGTAAGAACTAGCCTCAGCCTGCTATGCAATAAGATCTGTTTAGAAGGAAACGAATTCAGCATCTTCCAAAATAACATACTTTTCTTTGTTCTCATCTTCGATATGGCTTTCCTTTTTGGGGTTCTAGTACAGCTGCCCAATCTGATGTTATTTTTAAATTACAAAAAAGAGCAATACGGTATATTTTTGGCCTCTGTACAATAACACATATAAAAGCTACTTAAAAAATCACGGAATTTTAACTCTTCCCTTTCTATATGAAATTTAAGATTTGATGTGTATTTACCGATCCCATCTACTGAGTTAGTAAAGAAATCTATATTATATTTGGCAAAAAAATTATGCAACCATCTTCCTCTACAACTTAAATCTACAACTTCTTTTCTTAAGTTCCGTAAATTGACAAAAGCCTATCTATCTGAAAGACCTTACTATTCAGTGGAAGAGTTTCTCAACGAATAATTAAGAAAGTACAGTTCGTTAAGGTACAAGTAACAAAGTATTTTTATATACACATATGTCCAAAAGTTTGGAATATTGGAATATTTCATCTTTTTATCGATTTTTATATATAAACTCTTCTGAATAGTTAAACATCATTTTGTTTTAATTCTCAACAATACTAAATAAATCTTTAAACCAGATAAACGATAAGCAAAAAAAATATTTCTTCTCTTGGAGCGAAAAACTACAATGTACAACTTACATTTAAAAATAAATTAGTATAGAAAAAAATAATTTTTAATAAAACTAATAATTAATATTTCCTCCATTGGCCTGTATACATGCCTGTAGGCGATTTGGCATGCTGCCGATTAACTGGTCGAGCTGGGCTTGCGAAATTCTCTCCCATTCTTCACGAGCAGCATCTTTTAGTTCTCGAAGTGTAATAGGGGGATCGTTTCGCTTCTTAATGCGTGTTTTGAGAATGTCCCAAGCATGTTTAATAAGTTTCATGTCGGGGGAATTCGAGGGCCACTGTAATGTAGATATTCCTTCTTCTTCCAGAAAATTTTGTACTGCTGCTGTTCGATGAGGAGTTGCGTTGTCATGCATAAACACAAATTCATCACCTACTGCCCCTTGGAATAGACGAAAGACAGGATTTAAAACTTCCTCGATGTACACAGCACCAGTGGCTCTTCTCTCGAAAACCAGCAGTGGCGTCCGTGTACCACTCATAATACCACTCCAAACCATAATACTACCACCTTTAAATGGGACACGCGGTTGGGCTGTTTCTAGTCGGGCTTGTCTTTCTGGGGCCCTCCAAACCAGTGTTCTTCGCGAATCAGATAGCAAGCCAATTTTTGACCCGTCAGAGAACATCACGTTATTCCAGTTAGGACCATGATACACCATTTCTATAGCTCATTGCAACCTTGCTATTTTGTGTTTGTAGGTTAGTTTAGGAACACGTAGCGGTCTTCTACGATACAAATTTACCTCATTTAGTCTGCGTGTTATTGTTTGCGTGAAATATTCAGTCTTTGAAGCCTAGAAAGTTCTCTGGATATATCACTTGTAGATTCTAGATGATTTCGGCGAGCTATCAATGTTATTTGCCCGTCTTGAGATGATGTTGTACATCAACTTCTACCACTTCTGGGACGATCCTTGACATCATTTGTATCTTGGAATTTTTTTTAATTTTCGATACAGCACTCTGAGTAACATCAACAATATTCGCGATATAACTTTGACTCAAGCCCTGTTGTAACCAAGCAATTACTCTAGATCTGTCAAAATGAGATATCACGTTTCTAGGCATTTTTAAACGACTCAATTAAAATTTAAACAAAGACTGAAATAATGTGTAAATACGCTAATCAGTTATATGTGACCAAAATCATACAAAAGCGATTCAAATTTTTTATCATTTTCATTTAAAAACGCTCTAGAATGAATATCAACAACAGTTTTAAAACCACCATAGGCGTAGATACATTATTTGTACATATTCCAAACTTTTGGACATGTGTGTATATTTGGGTATTACATGCAGCAGCCTAAACTTATTCGTAAACAAGTTTGTAAGGTTTTATTATGCAATTTGCAATATAGCTAAATTTTGCAATGGATTGTATATTTTATGTTTTATTCTGTGGTATTGACGATTTATGCAATTTTAGTAAATTTTAATTGTTTTTGTTATTATTACTTTTTTTAACTTTATAAGCTTTGTCCATAAAATTGTAAAATTTTCAGTGACAATAAAGCATATTTCTATAATTATTTTAAATCTTACTAAATTAATAAAGATAATTGGTAATGTAAAAATAATATTAACATTAACTAAAAATATTTTTTAATTTAAATATAAAATGAAACAAAACATTTATTATTGCATCTATATTCTGTACATCAACCAATATTCCAAATAGGGAACATTTAAGGGGATTCGATTTAAAACCTAATTCCAGACACGATACCAATTTTCCGCTTATTGTACAATTTGCTTAGTCCCAAGGGCCATCTACCTTCACCGCCCTTGCTATGCTTCAATGAGACTCGGAGTAATGGCTAATAGCACCACTAGTTGCTAATCCATCCGCGTATTTGGCTTATCATCACGAAGTTAAATAAGTTAGCGAACCATTAATTTCCATCTGGACAATTTGATTGATCCAATGCGTATGTTGGTACATATTTGGCAAGCTATTGCTTGCGGTCGACCGTCACTTGAGAGATGTAAGCCCGTGTAGTAGTTAATCATGGGCCGGATGATTGATGTGTGTCGCTAGATCCAGACAATTTCTACATGTTGGTTTAATGGAACTAGAATATATTTATGGGTGTTGCTTGAAAAACGTGACTAAAATGTCACTCGTCCTTTAAACTACAATAAACCATTTTATTTTAAGCATGTTTCAATTCTAAACTTTGCGTGTTTAAACTTAAATAAATAGTAGTGTTACGGTTTAGTTAGTACTAATCGAGGCGATTAATAAAAAATTATTTAAAGTAATAAAAACCCTGCAAGTTCACACCGTTTTTTTAACAAAAACTGCACACATTGCTAGAATATACCCAATGATTTAAAGCTCGAATTATAGGCAGGATACTTTTTTTGTCAATTTTGCATATTTCAGAAGTTTCTTGCACATTTTGCATTGTAAATTACGCTTATTTGCGACTTTTTTTTTAATTGTATGGTGCTACCTCATGGTACAATGAATACAGTGTTCATTGTACCATGGTGCTACCTATGATATTTTTTATGCTACTATTACTAAATTTTTGTATACTAACATTTTGGGTTAATAATAAAATATCAATTAGCAAGATTTTGAAACTGCTTTCTTGTGGCATAGCTAATTTAAAAATTATGTTTATAGTATTTTTCATATAAAAATGCGTGCACGTCATTCAAGATTTACGACGTCAGAACCCCACAGCGTTGCCAAAACATCAGAATAGTTAGTAAGTGAGGAATTTTGAAAATGTCAACTATTTGTGAAACCATTATATTAACAGTAAATACACTTAGTTTTAAGACTACTGCAACACACTAAAATCCATTAGAAAACATTTTAATACAAAATTATATATTCTAAATTTTAAACTTACCTCTTTTAGAGTATTAATACTAAAAACGTCCCGCCATTATTTCTTGTTCAGAATAATCTATCTTATATGAAAGTTTATTAGCTTTCTACAGACTATTTAGTTGTTTTGGCATAGCACAATTACAATACACAACAATAACTAGTTTGTAAAGCTATTAATCTAAATTTAATATGTATTTATAAATATAATTTATTAATATAAAATATATTATGATCAAATTGTGTAAGAAAGCAAAAAATAAATAAAATTCTTACTCTAAAAAAGCGGCAACAATTTAAACAATTTTGCCACACGCTGAACTGTCAAAAAATTTGAAGTATTCTCGTATCAGTTGCGTACAATTGTCTAATATATTTAATTAAAATTATTATTTTGTGAAATATTAGACTTAAAGAGTTATTTCATAAAATTTATATTATTAATAATAACAAAAGTTTTTGGTTATTTAATCAATATAATTTTAAAATTCTCAATATAATGATGATTACATTTTTCTGATTAATATACCATGTTGACGCCTATAAAAGATCGAGAAGTTCCGTATGGGTTTCGTATTATTAGCTGTGTTAGGAAAATTTGAACTCTAAGGTTGACGTTCTGGAAATTTTAAATATAAGTGACGTCACTTTATATGAATTGTGACGTGCACGCATTTTTATATGAAAAGTACTAGGTATATATAAGTTTAAGACACAATAATTTTTTGTAATAAAAATCACATTTTTAATTGACTATGTTTGACGATTTGATTTCCAGTCCTAAAGTTTTCAAAAAAGATTGTTATACAAATTCTAAAAAATGTATAACTATAAATAGTTTTTGTTACTGATTATATTAAAAAATTGCTAGGCTGGACTTCAATCTTGTAGGTAAAGAGCTATAATGGTTGTACAGAGTTTGAGGGTAATGTTTTCCCCCAAGAATATTAAAATTCTAACTGTTTTGTGTGTTTTGCCTTATATGTTTGTTAAAAAACTGTATCGTAATTGTGGTTAAGTACGAAAATTGAGCCAAAAATAGATTTTGTGTTTATGTGTATTGTGTGTTGCATATGTGTTGTGTGTAAAATTGCAGATGATGTTTTTCGACCTCCTATTACTCCGCTGTTGTTGGTATGTTCTTGTTGTTGACTTCTTCTTTTAGTATTGGCAATTAAAGCCTGCGACATTTTGCTCATAAGTTTGATGCACATTTTTCTTGAGGATGATGAGGGCTGCTTCTTTGACTTTTCTCTTTTTGATGTCTGTTTCTTTTATGATTATTGATGAATCTTGCCATTGTGGCCTTGATGTACGTTTTATTCTTGTATGCCTGACACCTTGTATGCCTGACACTTAGTAGTCTTGCGGTTTACAGGGTATTTTATCTTTTGATTTTGATCTTTATTGTGTGTTGTTGTTGTGTGTATGTAGTTGTTGTTAGTTGTTTTGAAATTTGTTCTGATGTTTTACTTGTTTTATAACCCCTTGGGTTCTT
Organism: Diabrotica undecimpunctata; assembly: GCF_040954645.1. Lineage (NCBI taxonomy): Eukaryota > Metazoa > Arthropoda > Insecta > Coleoptera > Chrysomelidae > Diabrotica > Diabrotica undecimpunctata. Next base: position 19,268,194 of record NC_092809.1, on the reverse strand, counting down.
CTGATAAGCACTTTACATATTGTTTTGTTGTAATCTTTTAGTTCCTTCTTGTGAGTGTTTCTGGATTGCTTTTGATGTTTTGTTGTTTTTTGTTTTTAATTTTGTGGAATTCCTTGTTTATAAATGACAATAGGTAGTCATTTTTGTCAGAATATTTGTTAGCAGATTTCTTTTCTTTCTTAAGTTCATTGTCATTAGAGCAGGTGCGTCGGGCTCTATTATATAGGGATTTGATAATTCCTTTTTCGCCATTTTTTTTTTCAATTAATTGTTGGAGTATGAATTGAAAAATGGCAAAAAATAGATCAGTACACATGGCATTCATAGATTTAAAAAAGGTATATGACACGGTCCCCAGAAAACAACTATGGAACACAATGAAGGAAATCGGAATAACTCAGAGGTTAATAGAAGCCGTAAAAAACCCTTACAACTACAACAAGGTAAGAGTTAAAACCGGCATAAAATACAACGGAATTTAACACTACAAATGGATTATTGCAGGGATGCTCTACATCTCCAACACTGTTCAATATATTCCTTGAATAAATATTAAAACCATGGAAAAGGAAATGTGAAGGGATGGGAATACCAATCCGGGACAACTTCTTATACATATTAAGCTTTGCAGATGACCAAGTGGTAATGGCTCAAGATGAAGAAGATCTGTGCTATATGCACCGAAAATTAGAAAAGGAATACACAAAAAATGGACTGATAATAAATCTAGAAAAGACCGAATATTTAACAACAGAGCAAAAACCAGTGAGAAACTTGGAAATTGACGATAATAGGGAAATTAACGGCACTGACAAATTCAAATATTAAGGATTCATACTCTCAAAAAATGGAACCAGCGAGCAAGAGATAACTAGCAGATTAGCACAGATAAGAACATGTATTAAACAAATGAACGGGGTACTGTGGGATAGACCGATTACCAGAAATACAAAGAAGAGAATTTATAATACCTTGGTATGCAGTATACTGACCTATGGAGCAGAGAATTGGGTAATAAATAAACGAAACATGTCCAAAATCATAGCAACTGAAATGGAGTTCATGAGAAGAAGCTGCAGAGTGACAAAAATGGATCGCATCATAAATGAGGAGATAAAACAAAGAATGGCAGTAGAACAAGACATACTCAGTTACATCGAAGAAAAACGTTTAATTTGGTATGGACATGTAAGAAGAACAGATCATACAAGGTGAATAGCAAAGGACCCCAATAGGAAGAAGGAAAAAAGGTAGACCCAGAAGATCATGGAGAGATGAAGTGGACGAGGCCATGGAAAGACGAGACCTTAGAGATAGAGAATGGCAGAGCAGAAAGGACTGGGACGTTGACTAAAAGAAGGAAGGCGGCGACAGCTGTAGAAATTATTATATAGATAGATAGATAATTCATTTTTTGAACTTTACGTTGTGGTTGCAGTGGTAATTTAAATATGTTAGCATATCCTTTGTCTTCCTTTATGATTATTAAGTCCAGAAAAGCAAGTGAGTTCTTGTTTTCTTATCCCATGCTAAGCTTACTTGATTCTTCGTTGTTGCCCATTTTCTGATGTCAAATGGAGAACAAATTATCTCCATATATCCATCATGCTGTGGATTGTTTGTCTTGTTTGTGTAACGTTTGCGTACGAACGTAACTTTGTAAATATATTAGGCAAAGTAGTCAACTGTTTTAATCCAGAGTTCGTTCTCACAGATTTGAGAAGAACAGCACTGCGCTCACAAAGTATAAAAATGAGATAAATAATAAATTTGACTTCGAAAGCGTCAAAATTTTAAAAACCGAACAAAACAAAAAGAAGAGGGAGATATACAAATCAATAGAAATAAAGAGAAATACTAACGCAATCAACGACAAAAAAGATAATAAAGAATCTAAATAAAATATATTTCAATCTGATGTAAATAATAATATAACACCTTAAAAAACAATTAAATATAGAGTATATAAAAATTCACTTGGAAATTATTATACGGTTAAAATTTAAAAGATATTTTTTAATTAAAAACATTCTGAAAATCAGCAGTATTCTAAGTTTACATTTAAAATACTTAATTTTTTTAAGCCTATCTTGTTGATGCTATAGTATATTTTCTATCTATAGGCGTACCAATACCAAACCACTAAAATATCAAATATATATATATATATATATATATATATATATATATATATATATATATATATATATATATATATATATATATATATTATTTGGAAAATTATAAAATGCTAATATTTTGTGTTCTTTGCAGGTATGGTTCATTTTACTCCCTTTTATATTCATTGCGGCTTCATGTTTTTTCTTCATATATGGGTAAGAAAGATTCTTATAACGGAATATATAATTACACTTCACAAAGTATCCCTTTATTTATTAAAATACTAATAGTAAAAGGCACATTGATAGTATCGTTACTTTAATTAAAGACAAAGATAATTTGCCAATTGATTGTTGTGGTGCAGCCGAATATAATAGAATGTCTGTGTGTAAGATCAATTTTTGTGGCTGTAAGTTTTGCGGAGAAGATATGTCAAAGCAATTAGTTATGCCATAACATTTAGGTCCTTATGTTCCTTTTGTCGGCAACGATTATGTACTGATGCATAAAAATACGCATATCTACGTTGCTAGTTTAGTTACAGAGTATCTTTAGGACAAAGAAGCATGCAGACAGGCAATGATCCCTACTTAATGTACGACAATATTGACAGAGGAGTGATATTTATAGATTTGATAGCAACTTATCTGTAACAACTGCAAATGTTGTTTTTTACCGAACAAAAATACTTAGATATTTTGTACTCCTATAACTAGTAAGGTAAGATGCCTTTATGTTAGTATCATATTTTCAAAGCTTGTCATACGATTTTTTTGAAAGGAAGAGATTTTCTTTTACAAAATTTAGTTAACATAGCAACCAAATCAAAACGGTTTCTTTATTGAAAGAACATTACACAAGGATTGATGTTTTGGTCTAAAAGCTTTTCGAAACAAACGACACATTAAACAATATGATATCCACTGTTTTCTGTACTAAACTTTACAATAAAGCCATAATGTAAGTAACTTTAATCATAGTTACGATTGGCTTGCGATTTAGATTTTTTAAAGCTATTCCTTAAAATTGCAAGGTTTACCAAAATCTGCTACATAGTTTATTATGGAAGCATAACAAAATCATACACAACAACCACTGATACTTAACAGAACATGAAGACATTATATCTGTCTGCCTAACCACCACTGTTATCGAAGTTCTCGTTAATGTAAACGCTTATACTGTTTAATTTAAACTGGCGGCCACATGACATATATCCTTATACTACCAGTGGTACGATTACCGCTGTGTTGAAAAACTCTGATCTAGCCAGACCGAAAAAGTTACTACCGCATTAAAATAGGATTTTTTGCAAAATACAATGTGAATAAATTAGGTATAAAGACTGCATGTACTATGCATGTGCGTCGCGAATATAATAGTATTGTAAATAGCCTGATCTGAACTTACTAATTAAATCGTTGCTAATAAAGTAACAACCACATTATCATTTTGTACGTGTGCTACGTACTCTATACAATAAGTGATACATAACTATTTACACTTATTCGTGTGCTTAATTTACTATAAATTTCAGATAAGACATATTTTGTCTAACAAATATAATCGTGTATCTCAATTTATAATCTACTGACAACTTCTAAAAGAACGAATATAAAATAGTCAAGAAACAGTACATACCAACCAAATACCGCACATATGTATGCGTTCTAGCATTTCATTATTAGAATCATGTTGAGCTTTAAATTCCTGAAAATATAAATATGTAGACAAACTATATTAAAATATATATTTTTGTACCCTTATATAAATATATATGACGTCGGATTCTATTTTAAAGTTCCTGGTAAAAAAATAACAAAACTTTAAATATAAAAAAGTGTTTTCTGCATGTATCTCCAGTAACGAATTTTTTTATTGTAGCGCCAGCTTTGTACTATAACTTTACTATGTATAGGTAGCAGCATTATTTCTATTTTTTTTATTTATTTATGCCTTAACCTCATAAGGTCATTGGCGTTGTACAATTTAAAGTTTTACAATTTATTTAGTGCATTTCTGGAATATAAGTATGATGTCAAATTTTTCATATCAGTCACTTAATATTGCCTGTAAGGTATCTTGTAATTTATATTGAAGTCTTTCCATGCAATATAAAGGACACTCCAGTAAAATATGGCGAACACTGAACACTGAGCAATACGTAGCACTGTAGTTTTAATTCACTCTTCAGCAGATGTTTATGGATAATGGCGGTGTGGCCTATTCTCAGACGAGATAGGATGGTTTGATATATACGCTTATTTGGGGTTGATTTCCAAGGTAATATAGAATGTTTTACTTCTCGTAGTTTGGATGTTAAATGATTCTACTAAGTCTGCCAATCATTGATTATTAAGTTCTTGATTATAGGTTTTATATCTAGATGTGGAATGCTTCTGATTTCTACATCTTCCGGACTCGAGATTGCTAGTTTTGCCAAGGAATCTACTTTTTCATTACCAGCAATTCCGATGTGGGAAGGAATCCATACAAAGTTGACATTTATGTTCATAGTTTGCAGTTGGCTTAATGCTGATTTAACAGACTTGGATGGCTTTATTTAGGGCAATTACAGAACTTAGGGAATCCCTAATAATGACAGGGTTTTGATACTATTTGCTACCACAAAATTTATTGCATTGAGAATAGCGGTTAACTCGGCTATGTAAATGAATATTAATTTAGGGAGTTTCATTATTTTTGTTTTATTAGACATAAATAGACATATTAGACATATAAGATTATGGTTACTGTATGTCTTGAGTTCTTGGAGGACATATTGATATAAGTGCTTTGGAATGGTTATCTGCTTTTTTATATATGGAGAGTTTGGTATTAATAGATTGGATGGTAACAGTCGAAGGAGGAACAGTGTTAATATCTGGTATACAATATATATCTGGAAATTTGAGTTTAAGTTCATTGAGGTATCTATTTACCCTTTTATAAAAAGGAAGGTCAACCCTATCATGTGTTTTTAAGATATTGCTAAAACGGTCTGAATTTACATAGTGGTTAACAGAATTCATAGGAGTTGCCTGTAGTGGTGCCACATATGTTAGTGAAAGTTGTTTTCTTCGGAATTCCGGGGGGACTTCTCCAGCTTCACAGTGTAAACTTTCAGTAGGGCTAGTATAAAAGGCACCTAGTATGGTTCGCAAAGCACTATTTTGTATTCGATCAAGTTGTTTTATGATATATGGTTTTGCTAAATCATAAATAAGACAATTGTAACCGAGTTTGGAACTGATCCATGACTTGTACATAAGGGCCAGTGTTTTACTATCTGCTCCCCGCGTGTTGTGTGCAACAGTTTTTATGATGTTAAGTGCAGGTTGACACGTACTTTTTAGATAATGAATATGGTGGTTCAAGGATAATCTGTTGTCAAATGTCAAGCCTAGACATTTAATTTTCTCAACATATCTTATTTTTTTATTAAATAGTTTTAATTCTGAAGTGATATAACTTCTTTTTTTTTTGAAAATAACATAGCCTTTGATTTTGTTGTTGATAATTGAAGACCTGTGGAATTTGTCCATAATTCGAGATTCCATAGCACTTTCTGTAGATGGGTCTGAACGGATTTATCATTTATTTCCTTAACAAAAATGACTAAGTCATCTGCAAAGAGTCTAGCTTTTACTGGTAAGTCACAAGTGGAGATAATATTATTTATTGCAATAAGAAATAGGGAGACGCTTAAATTAGATCCTTGGCGAATTCCGTTTTTATGAATTTTTGTATTAGATAAAGTACCGTTAACTCGTACATTAAAAGTTCGATTAGATAGGAATTGATTGTTGGATATAATTTTCTCGAGAACTTTACACATTACACAAGTTAGAGAAATATTTCTATATGAATATGACAGAGATTTTGGTTGATTTTGTTAATAAATAGGGATGACGATAGATGAACTCCAGATTTTTAGAAACTTGCTATGTCTCCCTATATTATTATAGATATTCCGCAAGTGTTTTTTTGCAGATGAAGGAAGTTTTTGAAGAAATATTGCAGGGATGTTATCAGGACCGGTAGAAGAGTTTTTCGTATTATTGAGTGAGTATTCTAATTTATCCATGGTTATGGGGTAATTTAAAGGGAAAAGGTCATCAGGCGGTATATCAATAGCTTTGGTTTCCTCTCTTTCTTTTTTGGTCAAAAAATCTGGAGGAAGAACATCATCGCTTGAGAATCTTTCAAAACTTTTAGCTAGAATATTGGCTAATCCTAGAGGGGAAGTGTATATTTTTTGTTTTTTTTTCTAATAAGTTAATGTGCTTTGAGGTATTTTTCCCAAATATCTTTCGTACCATTTGCCATACTTTATTCATTGGTGTAGATGAATTTAATTCTGAAACAAACTTTTTCCATGATTCACGTTTACTTCTTCTAATGATGAATCTAGTTCGTGCTTTTAGTCGTTTGAATTCTAATTTATTTTCAAGGATATTATATTTCCTAAATTGATTTAATGCTGTTTTTGAAAGTTTAATAGCTTCTTGACATTCAGAATTCCACCAAGGGACTGGCGAATTTAATTGTTTGCAATTCATTTTACCAGCGGCTTTTTCGGCGGCATTTATTAATATATTGGAAAACTCTTGAATGTGACCATCAATATTATTATTTGATTGTAAAATTTTATGTAATGCATTCTTTTCATTTAAAACTAGATTATAATACTCTTGCCAATTTGCATTTTTGATATTTTATTTTTCAACATTACAAGAGTATTGTATACTGTCAGGATTTGTTATTACAATTTCTATTTTGTTGTTAATTGTTTGTCGCTCTTTGAATATACATATATACACTGATGCTGCAGTTATAACCCCAACATAGAAAAATAAATACAAATACCCTTCAGAGTACTTCATTTACTCTGCTGAATATACGCTCTATATTAGGCCACCCTTGCTGTCAATGCATCCAATAGTACCAATTATATTTTGCTCACAGACTCGTACCGTACAGTCAATCAAATATGTCTACCCAATTAATCCTTTGGTCATCAAGATAAAACAAGAAGTTCATACCGCCCTACAGAAAGGAAAACATACTATAATATTTTGGATTTCATCCCATATTGGAGTTCAAGGAAATGAAGAGGCAGCAAAAGAAGCTGCAACTAGCTGCGGAGTGTACTGAAACATTTGCGAGTGGGGACGATAAGGTGTGGTCAAATGTAAAGTGTGATCTATGTGAAAAAAAAGTGAAGAGTGTCATCGGCTAAACTACGCGATAGTAAAAAATCGATAACACGCTGACCCACATTACCAACAAGTCGGAGAGACCAAGTAATACTAACGCGACTCCGTCTGGGTCATACGCGATTAACTAATAGCCATGTGTTTTCGTACAATCAAGAACCAAGATGTGACAACTGTGAAGAAAAGTTAACAGTCAAACATATATTAGAGAAATGTCCAGCATTAACTCCAAAGCGCATGTTATACAATATACCCAACAAGCTAAGTGATATTTTCGATCTACAATGCAATATGTCGAACCTAAGAAGCTTCTTCTTCTAATAGCCAATTTGGCTGATGAGATTTTGTTAATAATAAAAAAATACACAGAATGTTGAGTCTTGTAGTGCTTAAAAGTCAGTAAATGATAAAGTTACAGTAATTCTACGGACAGATTATAAAACTAGAAGGAAGTTTTCTATCAATTATATTAAAAAAAAATGATTTTAAATATTGCAAAACCATTTTGCAAAAATATATCAATTTTTTGCTTATAACAATTACAATAGCTTCTTAACTGTTTCTTACAAATTCAAAAAAAGAAAAAATTCTCTTATTAAGTCTCTGTTTAAAAATTGACAGGGGGGCAGTAGCTGTTAACGGAATCTCTGGTTCTGGTTTTTTAAACTTGTATGTACTTTTGGTATGTACTTGTATGTACGGATATATATTATTTAAATAAATAAATTGTTAAATGAACCATCTAATACGTTTCAACAATTTTTAAAATTTTTTTAATTCTTTTTTCATTATAGACATAACAGAATATTTATTTTTAAAGCGATACATAATCCAATATAATTTTTATAAATAATTGGATAGGTAAATTCATTTTTTTTTATAAAATCTATTATAAATAAATCGTGTGCTACGTTTAATAAAGAAGTATATAATAATCATAAATGTTTTGCGTTAAAAATTACCCCAAATATTACCTCAATAATACATGTTTTTAATTGTTTTAACAAATTTGATAGTTTATTTAACAGTTTATTCATTTTAATAATACATATATGGAATTTACGCGAAAAGTACAGACAAATAAAAAAAGAAACGTCGAAATCCATAAACCAGAGATACAGTTAATGGTTCCTTCCACCGCCCCCACTCATCTGAGTTTCAAAGCCGGTCGATTTTAAGGACCACATTTAAAAGCTTTATGGACGATTCCATTAATAGGCAATCTTTTTCAAATTTCGCACAATAAAACTTAGTATGTTGTTTAAAATGACGACAATTATTTCTCTTAATGGATATAAATAAAGCTGCTATCAATAAAAAAAAGGGACTAAATTCGTTCCAAATTGTTCTAAGTCAACTTTTTCTTTTTTAAATTTGTAGAAAGTTTGAAAGCATTCCAAATATGACAAAATAATTTTTCTACAGGCAACAGTTAAAAAGTTATTGTAATTGTTTATATGCTAAAAATTGATAAATTTTAGCAAAATGATTTTTTAATATTTAAAATCCTTTTTTACCTTAGAATAATTTTTTTTGAAGTTATACTTCTATACGCGCGCTCCACGTTGGAAATTTGTATGGGAGTGAATCTGTGAAACCATTACATATGTAAGATAATGAGTAAGAGAGAGACAGAGGATATATATTTTCTCTCTCTTCCTCTCTCGAATATAAAAATGTTCCTTCTGTATATATAATTTAATATTATATATATATATATATATATATATATATATATATATATATATATATATATATATATATATTAATATATATATATATATATATATATATATATATATATATATATATATATATATATATATATATATTATATAAAGATATATATACACATAATATTTACATATAATAAAATATTTATTAATATTATTATTCATGTGATATGTTTTGTATTATTTATTAAATGTTCATAATTATATTATTCTTTTGTATTTCAAAATAATAATCTCAATAAATCACTGTATGATCCAGAACTGTCAATTTTGAAATATATTTGTGTTATGTCCTCGGTAGTGTAGTAGTCAGTATCCCCGCCTGTCACGCGGGAGACCGGGGTTCGATTCCCACTGGGGGAGGACTTTTTTATTAATATTATTACATTATTGTCATTTTTAAATACTTATGGATATTGCATTTTAATTTATATTGTATTATTATATATGGAAATATGTTGCACTGTATTGTAGTGTATTTTTTTATGTATATTATTGTCATTTTTAAATACTTATGAATATTGCAGTTTAATTTGTATTGTATTATTATATTGATAACAAAATAAACAATGAATTTTACTGCAGAGTATGTGTAAAAAAAATTTGCATTCAACTCCTTTCATACATATATGAAAATAAAAATATACATTTTCATCAAAATATTGATTCAATCCTCCATTGTTAGTAAGTTGTTATTAATTCTGTTTCTCTTTCTGCTATGTCTTACCTGTGAAATTACATATGTAATGATTGTGCAGATTGACTCCCAAATAAATTTGTAACGGCGAATGCATGTACAGAAGTGTAACTTTCACCGACAGTCCCACTGGACTGCCACACCCGTTTTTTTTTAATAAAGTTGCTAAAATGATCCGTTTTCTGCCTAAAGAATTACTTTAACTAAATAAAATAACTTTTCAACAATTTGACCGATTGCTTTGAAATATTAATAATATTTTGAGCACTAGAAGACCAAACATTCCGTTAGTTAAGAAGGTTCTAAATTATTTGTAATAAAGTTATTAATATTTATAAAAAAACGAGTATAAAATAAGGATAAAAACATTTAAGAAATGTTATTTTGAAGGTATTTATATGAAGTATTTAAAGTCTATTACTCTTAAATTTGTTTCAAATGCTTCACTTTTTTCTGATAGATGAAAAAGTGAAAATTTACCATGTTTTGACATTAATTTTTTAATAATTAATTAAGTCCAAAAAATTGACTGCAGGAAACATATAGGTTTTTGTTACAGAGGTTCAATAACTCTCGGTTGCCTGGCCATCATTGTCATGAAAAAAACCTTATTCTCCTGGCCTAATAATGATAATATTCCACTAGGCTTACTTTGTCTATATTAAAAAAAGAAAAGACGACGTTACAAATCAAAAATAAAATACACACATTTTTATTTTCCAAATGTAGTTTTTATTGTGTTAAACGAAATTTTGAACAACTACTTTTAAAAACTACAGTTAAATTATATCCAATAAATTTTTAGGTTGAACTTTTTCTCTCTTTTTTACTTTCGACATATCCATCACATAGCAAATGGTTAACTGCTTGATACGGAATTATCTCTTCAAGTTGTGGTCAACGACGGGTCTGCCGAAAATACCGCAAATCAGCTAACAAGCCCGACATCAATCAAATTGTCCAAATGAAAATTAATGGATTTAGTTTCTTTTATAAGGAAACAAATTGTTCTCTTATGTTGGTTTTCTAATCAATGAAAACCAAAATTTCATTTGTCATTAAAAATAAAAAAGTATACATTAGCAGACATTGAATAAAAGTGTAAAAAGTGGAATGTATTAAATTTAGTATAATAGTAAATAAATTTTATTAACGGGTGTAGTTTATTAAATGGTCATTTTTCCTACATTTACTGTATGATATTTTCAACGAAGCCTTAGTTGAAAAATTAACGGAATTAATGTTAACAATCTCAGATATGCAGACTACACGGTTCTTATTGTCTCCAATGAAGAAGACCTGCAACGACTTATAAACAGGGTAACCAAAGCATGTAATGAATATGGGCTAAAACTTAATACTTCTAAGACAAAACTTATGGTTGTAAGCAAAACTGAGTTACAACCAACGAACATCAGAGCATATAGAGTAGATAAATAATCCACAATATCACTTAATTAGGCGCCAAAGTTAACGATAACTGGGATATAAGCAAAGAAATAAGAATTCGCATTGAACAAGCCAGAGCCACCTTCTATAAATTAAAGAAAATTTTAATTAATAGAGATATTACGTTAAACCTTAAAGTCAGATTAATACGCTGCTACATATTCTCCACATTGCTCTATGATATGGAGAGCTGGAGCCTTACAGAGACATTAATGGAAAAATTAGAGGCCTTCGAGATGTGGATTTATTGACGAGTATTGCGGATAAGTTGGGTTGATCGAATAAGAAATGAAATAGTTTTACATCGAATGAAAAAGAGCACAGAAATAACAAAAACGATTAAAATTCGAAAGTTACAATATTTCGGTTATGTAATAAGAAATCCAGAGAGGTATAACCTTCTACACCTCATAATACAGGGTAAGATCGCCGGAAGGAGAGGCCCAGGCCGAAGAAGAACATCCTGGCTCCGAAATCTCCAGGAATCAAGAGACCACCGCTAATTTATTTAGAGCCGCCGTAAACAAAGTTATTATTGCCAATATGATCGCCAACGTTTGATAATCGGACAGGCTACTAAAAGAAGAACAAGAAGACTGTATGATACGAACCCAAGCATACAAATCTGTCTACCACTTAAAAATTTGCCACTTATTCTAATTGCTCTGTCTACGATAAATATTTTTGTTTGTCTGGTGTTGATCTGAAGTTCGAATTCTTCGCTTATTCGGCTTAGCCGTTCAGTGATGGTTATCATTTTGACTTCATTCGCTGCTAGTATAAGTGTGTCATCTGCGTATCGCTGATTACTATTTTTTCTGACTCCTATAGTGATTTTCTTGTTCTATTCGTCTAGTACTTTTCTCATTATATATTCATAATACATGTTATTTACTAATAGTGATAGTATGCAGCCCTGTCTAGTTCCTTTCTTTGTTTTGAACGAATCTGAACTAATTCCGTGTATTGTAACTTTGGCATAGTTTTATTATACAGATTTCTTATTCGGTTAACTAGATGATTAGGTACTCTCATATTTTGCATTATACTCCAGAGAGATCTTATTTTACTGAGTCGAAAACCTTTGTATATTCTACGAAACAGAGCAGCATTGGTATGTTGTATTCCCTCTCTTTTTCTATAATCTATCTGGTGTTCAGTCTCTGCCGCGCGTTGCTTTTCCTGGTACGAATAAATATATATTTCACTATTCCATGTCTTGAAAATTACGCCAAAAAGTTTGTAGGTTTTTACACCCTTGAATTGTTTAATTTCTACATTTAAATCGGATGTGTCTTCATTGCATATGCATAATAAGAGATATTCACATTTTGCCATATTCATTTTTAGTCGCGCCACTTATCATAGAAGGGGGAAGGCGGGGTAGAATGGGGTACTAAGTTAAAACTAACTTTTAAAAATAAGTTGTTAACATCAGTAATTTAAGCAGCATATTTTTATACATACTTATTTTAGTGTTGTTAATATTGTATTACAATACTATTTTTTTAAAAGAACAAAAAACATTTGTATAAGTTTGTTAATAAAATATTAAACAATGTCAATTACCTCGCTATGTCCCTAAACCAGAGCACAATGGGGTAGTTACCAAAAATTAGTGAAATTAATAAAGAGCATTATCTTAATTTTGTAATTATTAAGTCTAATTATTGAGTTATTTCGAATTATTATTGAATAATTAAAGTTAATAAAGTTAATCTTATTGGCAACGTTCGCACACGAGTATAACCTTATCGTCTTCTCTGTCTACTTCTGCGCAGGAATTGTGGGTCCATTTCCTTCACAGGGAACAAGCAACGCAGCTCTACAGATTTAGAGTAGAAATCATCGCAGTACAAACATTTGCATTCCGAACGTTCATCTGAATCGCTACCTATAGTTTTGTTTTCTTGATTATTTGACTGTTTGGTTTTTCCATTCTTCTTTTGACTCATAACCTTAGTTTTTTCAATCTTATTAATCTTATTAATCTTATTAAGTTTTAATCTTAAATAGTCGCTACCTTGCCCTGTTTTCTTTAGCAATAGTCTTTTCTTCCTTCTCTTTTATTGTAGCCTTTAACTATGGTTTATACGGTTAATCTATTAGGATATTAGGAAAACAGTCTTCCCTCTTTTTCAAGTTGTTTTTTTTTACCTCCTTGGACATTTGGAATGGGCATTATTGTTTCAGGTGAAACGACAATAAATGTAGAGTCAGTCTTGGCGGTCATTACTTAGAAGTAGGATTAACGGCATCATCAAATCCAACATTTTTAGCCGGACTGCTAATATGGTTCGAAACATCACTCAAACCACCTTTATCGCTCAAAGTTAAAGGATTATGCTTTTCAACAGGCCCGCTTGTCGAAGATGATTCCAATTGTGTTTTTCCAATGAGACCGTCTCCTTTGATAAAGGAACAGCAGCTTAAATCCGTAAAATAGTTTCGAAACACAATTCAGATAACTGCCTTAATCTGAGCCTTCTATAAATTGCAAGGCATAGCCAGACGTTGATAAAGATGTTAATAGAGACATGGAGAATCTAAAATTTGCATTCCAGGACATGTCTCCTCAACTAAGCAGAAATCGTTAGCGAATTGGTTCCTTGTACTCATACAGAGTAGATCCGAATAAAATGAAAACGACAGTAAAGATTTCATTTCACGTACAAATCGTCTATGTATCTGTTTATACGTATTTCGCTTTAATAAAGCTCATCAGAACAGTTATTCCTAGGCGTTCTCAACGTGAAAATTAGATCTTTTCTGTCTTTAAGGAAGCAACAATAAAATGGCTTCGAAACGGACGCAATAGCGACATCTGATATTAAATCCGTAAAATAGTTTCGAAACACAATTTAGATAACTGCCTTAATCTGAGCCTTCTATAAATTGCAAGGCATAGCCAGACGTTGACAAAGATGTTAATAGAGACATGGGGAATCTAAAATTTGCACTCCACGACATGTCTCCTCAACTAAGCAGAAATCGTTAGCGAATTGGTTTCTTGTACTTATACAGAGTAGATCCGAATAAAATGAAAAAGACAGTAAAGATTTCATTTCACGTACAAATCGTCTATGTATCTGTTTATACATATTTCGCTTTAATAAAGCTCATCAGAACAGTTATTCATAGGCGTTCTCAACGTGAAAATTAGATCTTTCCTGTCTTTAAGGAAGCAACATAAAAATGGCTTCGAAACGGACGCAATAGCGACATCGGATATTAAATCCGTAAAATAGTTTCGAAACACAATTCAGATAACTGCCTTAATCTGAGCCTTCTATAAATTGCAAGGCATAGCCAGACGTTGATAAAGATGTTAATAGCAGCAGCTTGTTTAATGTCAGTTATGTCTGCCGAAAGAAAGTTACACTTTTTGAGAATAGAAGGGCTGGTTGAATAAATTCCTGTAGTTCTAAAACTACTCATCGCAGCCTCCATAGTAGCACTTTTGATAAAGGCTTATACAAAAAGCGTTGAAATTTGGAACAAGTTTACAACGTTCCCTGAGTTGCTACGTAGCCACTTTTTAAGTTCTTTAATATAATAAAGACTCAAAGGCTTCATAAAGGACACATCTAGCGACTAAAGTCTATGAGCTCAAAGCTTTGTGTGTGAGTTGAGTGTCCGTCAAATATAAGAAGAACCGGAAAGTCTTAACAAGATTTAGAAAATACGACAAACTTTTTAAGCATGCCAAAAACAACTCTGCAGTTATCAATCCAGTGCTGTGCAACTTAAGCCAACTCCCTGGAGGTAATCTTAGCTTAAACTCTTGTTACATTTTTTTCCTAAGAAAAATTAACATTGGTGCCATGTACCTATGCTGCACTTGGAGATATGCAAATACGACTAGATACGGTTTTATGCGTTTCAGCCGAAGTTAATGCCGTCTTGTCGCTTGCCCTTACAAGCTATGATTTTGGAATTATTCCTTTACTGAGACACCAGTTTCACCGCAATTAAATATTTGCTCTGCTGTAAATTATAACTTGTCTACCAAGTTTGTAAGCAGCGAAAGAAAAGCTATCAACTGCCACTTTAATCAATCGCATAGCTCTGGTGCCAGATCTTGACTCAGGTTCTCAAAGTGCTAAAATAGGATTTCTCTTTAAAAAGTAATTGACCCAATCTTGGCCAGCTATTCCATTCTTAAATTTGTGGGCCAGGCTATTTCTTACAGCTAACTGATAAGCAAAGGTACGTAAATATTAATTCTTTAGACCTAATAAGTGAATCCATCACTTTCAAACAGCTCATTAGCTTATTTTCTTGCTTTTCGGTGAAGACAGCTTGACAAATCCCTCCTGTTTTGCCAATACGGTACTGTGAATCTTTCCTTTTTTTCTTAATATACTTGACAGCTCCCTCCTGTTTTGCCAATATGGTACTGTGAATATTTCCTTTTTTTTCTTAATATACTTGACAGCTCCCTCCTGTTTTGCCAATATGGTACCGTGAATCTTTCCTTTTTTTCTTAATATATCTCTCTAAAGTACTCTATGTAACACTAAATTAATTTAAAGCCTTTAAATAACCTAATTAACCAGAAATAACCGTTTCGATAGCATTATTTATAGTTTCAGTAGACCATGACTGTCTTTTCGTCTTCCTTTTATATACTTAAACCATCTGAAATAGAAGAAAAATGGTTACAAACGTATTATAAGCTTCCTGTTTAATAAAAATAGTGTATGCGGAATGAGGTACTTTCCCATTCCACTACAAGTACACGATCGATTACAACAAGCTATGGTCACTTGAAAACTATGGGTAAGAAAACTTTGGCCTAGACTAAACAAAAGACAAATAAACATCTTACAAGTAATTCCAACTAACATTGTAATAAAAACAAGCATGTATAATTTACTTTGTTTATAAAATCAGCACCAGTTATAACCAGTTATACAAATTATAAGCGAAAACCAAGCAACGATAGTTTTATGTTGTTAACGGTAAAAGAACTAGACAAACATGGCTACCGATCTTTACTTCCACTACACTGATAAACTTTTACTTATCGCCGCTAGCTGCAGCACATCATTGATACTTAAAAATACCAATCTTTATTTCGTCCCGCTTTCCCATTTCGCCTCGCCATCCCTAACTAAGATCGTCTTCATCTTCCGTGGTCAATATTCTGTTCCATTGTAAAGAGAGATGTAAAGAGTCCTATCGATCAGGTAGCTATGTATCTATTGCCGAGTAGTGAATAGCTTTTAGGGGCCGGTGCCCTTTTAGGATGTATGTATATTTCGAATAAGCAGGCCAAGTACGGAATTAAAATTGTGATGAATTGTTTGAAACGCAGACCCATACCTCGGCAAACATACGCACACAAATGGAGAAACTCTAGGAGAATACTATGTTAAAAAGTTGACTGAAACTATTTACAGAAGTTTCCGAAACATCACAATGGACAATTGGTTCATTTTAGTAAACCTTGCGGATACTCTTTCAAAGCCTTCTTACAACTTTACAATTATTGGTACTTTGCGGCAAATTATTAATCTTAAAAACAGAGAAATCGGAAATGCAAGATTTTGCTTTGACCGAGAGGAGACGTCAGTGTCGTATAAATTTAAAAACAAGACCGTTCTAGTTTTATCGACAATGCAAAAAGGTTTAGTTGTTTGCCTAACTACTAAAAAACCGGAAATATTATTGCACTATAACCAAACAAAGGATGGTGTGAACACTTTCGACCAAATGTGTGGCCACCGAATTTGCTCCCAAAAAACTAGAAGATGGCCGCTTTGTAAATTCTTTAGTATGATCAACATAGCGTGTATAAACTCTTGAAATATATATAATAATACCTTATCAAGAAATAATCACGAATCAATCATGAGAAAGGCTTTTATGTTAAATCTACATCCACAACTCACACGATTGTGGCTTGAAAAGCGTTTTGCGATGCTGACCTTGCAACGCTCGGTGAAGCTTCCGATTAGCGATTTAATTCAAATTTCTTTAAAAGTTGCTGACCTTAAACAACCTTTTAACAAACATACTACATGCTACATCTGTCTCTCCAAAAAAAGAAGAATGACGTCACTTCATTGCAATCACTGCAAAGGAACATTGTCGCAGAACACCGTGCTCGTCATTGCGTTATCTGTGAGGTAGATAAATAATTTTTGAATTATTTTACGTATTTTAGGCATATAAATGTTCATTTGTTTATTTAAAAAATTAATTAAAACTTTACCTTAATTTTTTTTGTTTTTTTTTTTGGAATTGAAAAAAAAATCGTAAATATTACGAATGGTTAGTGTCTACGGCAGTGTAAATTAAGATTAGTGTTCTAGGGTTAATCAATATCATCTATGGTCAAAAACTTTAATTAAACTGATTTTTTCGTCACCTAGGAACGTACTTCCTATAACCCCATATAAATTACCAATTCATATTGACGGTTTTTGTATTCACGGCATAAGAACATCTACCCCGCGAATAAAGAGCTTTTTCTGTATCTAAAACTTATTGTTATTAATTATCCTTTATTATTCAAGATGCGTATATTTATTGTGTATATCTCTTAAACATCATTTTCCAATTTCGCAATATTTGTTTCAAAATATTATGTACCTGTTCGTACACCTCAGCACATTTATGAAATTTGTAATATGTAACGGAACCGATTTACTTAAGCCTCTTACGTGCTGTCGTATAATCATAAGCAAACCTCTTTAGAATTCTAGAGGTAAGCGTAGAATTCTCTGACATAATTAACTATATTGTATTATCTGACAATACCCATTGTTGCGGAAACGGCCTTTGTCGTTTAGTTGTGTCCCGTTTCATTTAACTGTAGTCGGTGTGACGATGTCGGCTGACCACATAATTAAGGGTTAAGGGCTTTGGAAATTTTCATTTTGTCCCGAACACTCAAAACCTCAAGATAAAACACGGACGCGCGGAAATTCATAAAGATTATTTTGGATTATTTCAATTTTATGACGGGGACAGAAATTATTTTGCTGGCTTTAGTAGATACTGAATTTTTTTTATGTTTTCATTCAGGTAATATCAATAACGCTGTTAGATTTTTAATTAAATTTTTTGAATAAGCTTAGATACTGGCGATATATTTTAATTTATTCTAACGACTTTTAAAGAACACCTACTGCTGTCATGTTTTATGCGTAAATTTTAAACACAGAGAAAATAACATTACAAACTGTTACTATAGTTTACTATACTATATAGTTTACTATAGTCGGTTCACAATTTGTTGATAGCTCATTACAAGTTTAACCCTAATTAGAAAACTGAAATACAGAGAGAATAGGTAATACGGTATAATAGTAAAAACCAACCTAACACTGACGGTTTAAGACGTTTTCGACTAACCCACCTTATATCTGAAGGAATACAATACCTTATAATCCTATTACGGGGGTATTTTGAATGGTTAGAGATGAACGACCAGTGTCGTAGAGTATATGATTGAAACATTTATTTGAACTAAATAAATATATTTTTTAAATTGTACTTATGTAAATTGTATTTTTTAATAAAACTTATTTATTTTATTCAAAAATAAAAAGTTTCTTGCCATTTGTAAAAGATACATTTATTTAATTAAGGAAAAAGGCGCGAAATGTCGCCTGGCAAAATTTCCAATGTGTTTTAAATGTATCCATTATTTTCGAATCCGGAGAAAACTAATAAATATTTTTGAAAAATTTAAACGCAGAATGAAAGATTACATTATTACTCAGGGCAGAAAGTCCCTGAAAACTTCTTCAATGTTTATTTTAATATGTTATGTAGCAGGGGTAAAAATATAAGAGAAAATATAGTATAATTTTTAATTGAAAATATTGCATGCAAAAGAAACTTTTTATTTATTCTAAAAAATATTTCATTCTGCCTTTAAATTTTTCAAAAATGCTTTTTAGTTTTCTCAGGATTTGAAAAAAAAAATGGATACATTTAAGACACATTGAACATTTTGACAGCCGACATTTTGCGCCTTTCCCCTTTAATACCTTATGATTACAACTACTATTACTTACCTTATATAATTATAATTAGAAAACTATTCAAATTCAAAATAAATAGGATCAACTTCGGAATCCGAGTCGTCTTGAGAGTTAATAATTAGGTTAATAATCTTTACGGTCGCATCAATTATGTTATTAAGATCCCACATTTTTTGTTCTTCTTCTATTACATGTCTTACTGCATCTTTCCAGTTTTGTTTTGTAATATGTTATAAAGACTCGTATAACAATTCACGTACAGCTTGTATTTTATATGACGTATTTTTTCTAGCCACATAACTTTACATTTGTGCCCAAATGAGTTCAATTGGATTTATTTCGCAGTGGTAGGGTGGAAGTCTAAAGACTGTCATGTTTCGCCTTTCCGCCATTTTGTCAACTACGTATTTCTTGAACTTAGATTTGTGTTGCCGGGCAATTTTTAAAAGTTCTGCTTTTACCATTCCATCTTCGTAAGGCAGATACTTAATCCGCAGCCAGTCAAAAATATCCTGTTTCTTCCACGCATTCGTTAGAAGTCTTTCTACTAGTCGTGAATGATAAGGTGCATTATCTAATACTATAATTGAATTTGGTGGTATGTGTTCAATCATTTGCTCAAAATACTCTTCGAAAACATCAGCTGTCATCTCCTCGTGATAGTCTTTTGTGGTTTTGGAATGAAATTCCAACAAACCATGCTTAACAAATCCTTTTTCACTGCCAATGTGAGAAATTAATAATCTACTGCCTTTACCAGAAGGTAGGGAGATACCAGTAGACCAACCTTCCATAAAGGCTTGCCTGGAGCTTAATATATTTTTATCTGACCAAATTTTTTTTAGAGTATGATCTGAGTTTACCCACCTTTCATCCTGGAAGAAGATGGGCCTTTCTTCAGCCCGGAATTTTCGTATGAATCTTACATTATTTCTTCTCCAACATCATCTTCTCCTCCCGGTCAATCAAAAGTGATTTTCGGTCTGATTTCTCCCACCGAAAATTTAATTCTTTTAAAACTTGCCACAATTTAGTTCGTCCGATATGACGCAAATCCGGGTCGTTTCTAACTTTTTGTAAAATTTTGTTTAGGTTTGGTATTTCTTTTTGAAAAAAAATCCATGAATTTTCCTTCGAATACCATTTTTGGCAAATTCATCAATTTCAATAGGCTTTTTCCCTCTCTTTAAGTGTTCGTTTGTGTTTGGGTTAGCTATATCGTGTTTTTTTCTTTCTGATAGGAACCTATATAAAGTTGACTCTCCTACGCCAGTCATGTTGGCACAAGTTTCGACTATGTTGCGAACAGTGTTTGTGAGATTCTGAGAAACCAGAGCATCGTGAACATTCAGGACAATAGTCTTCTCTCTTGGGGAATAGACAGACTTACTGACTGTACGCAACAGTACCGGTGTAAAACTTAATGATGTTGATGATGAAGCCATCACAAACAATCCAACAAAACGAGCACGAGCGAAAGGTACGTATATGCTCGTAGGTATATGGAATAAAAAATCACTCACGCACTGGATATAATTCACAAAAGAAATATTCGAGAAGCTAATTACTGCTGTAGACGCGGAAACACCGACGAGCCGTAAATTACATGCGATCAAAAACGTACTAAACAAAAAAATTGTTTTCGTTCGTAATAACTTCACCCTTTCAAGTTAAGTTTCGAATATAATTATATTATTAAAAATCTGGAGAATTCCATCTTAATTATCTTGCAACGAATAGTACCTTCGGATATGAATTCCAGGTTTTCTAGTAAAGTGATTAAACGCGAAGATTAGTATTGAAATATCCAAAGAGAAAAGGTATTCTTATTTACAAAATTGTTAATGGTTAAATTCTTATTTTTATTAATATAATATATTAACCAACATTAGTCGTGAAAGTTTTAATTGTTTTTTTGCTAAATATATTAGTATTAAAATATTATCAATATTATATAATATAACAATATTAAAACATTATATTATTATTTAATGAATAAACACCTTAGGAACGCCTATGATTTACGACCGTTTTATGAGTTTGAGGCATATTTCGTGCTCTCAACAATTTGTGAACGAAGAATATAGTATACATAAATTTATTGTATAAAATAATAATGCTGGGACATTTTTCTTTCTTTTTGCGGTTGTACAACTGGACAGTCCACTTTATTGTCATACCGTTTGACCAATCTAATTGTTGCTCTTTTATGAACAGCAACCTTTTCGACGTAACTTCTTCGACCTTGCTTCATTGGTATTTTATCGGTTGGCAGCTTATTTTTGGGAACACTGTTGGTACAAACTGTACCCAAACTCTGAATGACATTTTCAGATAACTTTATTTACTCGGGACTACAAAACCAATTGTCATAAAATAGCAAAAGTTTTGGTTTTATGGTATGCGTTTCGCTAAGCGAAAAACTACATTACTGCTAGCACTTATATGTGGTTAGTCATGGGGTTGCTTATTTGCTCTACAATAAACCTCAAAATCCGAAATTTGTAACCCCATTTATTTGGCTTTTTGGTATTATATTGTTTTAGTCCGCTGCGTCTTTTATATGGAATAATCGGTTAGTTAACAGATAAATTTTGCGCTACTGCTATGGACTTCATATTGTGCCTTATGGTTTCAGTCACTTTCCTTATTTTAAATAATCAGTATGGCGGATGCAATGGTAGTTGATGATTATCGACAAAATGCAAATTTTTTTATTTGCTCAAATATTCGTAACGGCATTACATCAGCCACTTATGAAATTCACCAAGCGTTACTCCAATACTTTTTAGTATCTGGTAGAAATATAAGTGACATATACAGTGTGTAAAAGCCAAATGGAATAAATTCATTATTTAGGTTACTGTACATATTTATAAAAAATCCCGAAACACGTCAAATTTAAATTATAACTTGACATTCTCTAACGTAAAAATGCAACCCCTACCTTCAACCCCCTTAGAATGACAGGTACAACCCCCAATTTTTAAAATAGGAAGTATAGGCTTGTGATATATCGTTTGAAAGGTCCTTTCATTCTCCATTTAAAAATGTTGTCGCTTTCAAGTTTATTAAGATTAATTAAGATAAAATAAATTAAAATCATGTGGTTACCGAAATTCGCTACAATACAATCAAAAATTAAAATGTAATGCAAAACGTAATAAAATGTAGAACACGAAAAAGAACTATGAATGTTAATGAAGTAGATGTTCAAAATGTTCACCGCGAACGTCTTGGCAATATCCTAATCTCAAATAAAACTGTTTTCTAACATTATTTAACATAACAGGCGTGATCGACCTAATCGTAAACATTATTCGTTCTTTTAAGTCATTTAAATCAGAAGGTTTAGTTTTGTACACGTGGCTCTTCACATATCCCCATAAAAAAATCTAATAATGTAAGATCGGGCGATCGCGCTGGCCATTCAATCGATCCTCTAGGTACTGCCGGACATTAAGTTGGTAATGTGGTGGTGCTCCATCCTGCTGAAACCATATCGTATTCGCTGGAACTTGAGAGTTTCCTGAATCAGGATATAAATTTGCCAACGTTGGAATGACATCATTTTGAAGTAGTGCCAAATAATTGTTGCCATTCAAGTTGCCCTCAATGAAAAAGGGACCAATGATATTGTTTCCTACAATCCCTGCCCAAACATTAACCTTTTGAGGGTATTGAGTGTGTTCTTCTCTCATCCAGTGAGGATTTTCCGTGGCCCAGTAGCGGCAATTTTGCCGATTAGCATGACCGTTAAGTGAAAAAGTACATTCATCAGAAAACATAACGTCTTCTAATTGGCTAATATTGTTATCCAACATATCCATCATTTGCTCACAAAAAAAAGTTCTCCTATCAAAATCGTCTTCCATGAACTCCTGAGTAGGTATCATCTTATAGGGATGCAATTTATTTTCTTTTAATATGTTTACTATCGATGTATGGCTAGCATTGAATGTAGTGGATGCCTGTCTACTCGATGTATGTGGATTTTCCTGAAACTCAAGCAACACATCTAATTTGAGTTCATCACTCAGTGCATTGGCAGCTGCTTTTTTTATCTGCCTTACATGACCAAACTCGCGAAACTGCTTCTCTATTTTACTTATTGTTCCTTGGGATATATGCGGTAAATTAGGAAATTTCTCATGAAATAGGCGAGTTACTTCTTGTTGTGTTCGGGTGTTATCTCCGTAACCAATCATTAGTAAAACTGTTATTTTATGCATTTCCGTTAATCTCATCATTTTTCAGAATTGCATTGAACGAACTTTTTACTTAAATTAAAATACTGACAACTTAAATAAAACAATTTACTAATGCGTGTTAAAATAACGTTGCCACGGAAATTCTCTAAAGTTTTTTAATGGTTACCATCTAAAAACCACATTGCTATGGTTTTTGTTCACTTTCTATTTATCAAGACCTAAACGGGAAATAAGTTTTGAGTATATTTTAGCGAATTTCGGTAACCACATGATTTTAATTTATTTTATCCTAATTAATCTTAATAAACTTAAACGCGACAACATTTTTGAATGGAAAATGAAAAGACCTTTCAAACGATATATCACAAGCCTATACTTCCTATTTTAAAAATTGGGGGTTGTACCTGTCATTCTAAGGGAGTTGAAGGTAGGGGTTGCATTTTCACGTTAAATAATGTCAAGTTATAATTTAAATTTGACGTGTTTCGGGATTTTTTATAAATATGTACAGTAACCTAAATAATGAATTTATTCCATTTGGTTTTTACACACTGTAGAAACATGCTCCTAAAAAATATTCTAGATCTTTAGAATTCATTGAAAAGTTTGCAGATATACCTGTTTGTGTAGCTTGGAGATTTGATTGCTCCACTATGTAATCTAAAAGAGGTTTATTGACTAATTTATTAAAGTATTGTACGGGAGATTTCACTTTAGTCTTAGCATCTAGGTTGAAACCCCAAAGAAACGTTTTCATATTTTTCGACTTTTTCCATTTCAAATCTATCTTTTTTTTTCATAATTTAAAGAACTGGTCACTTGATTATTTGTTATATTTGATAGAGGTATCGATAGGTCTTCGTCATCAGAATTTGTCTGTTGACCCAACTGGTCGCCTTTGAGACTTACCATCACCACTAGAAGAATCTACAAACAAGAATTTACTAAAAAGTGTTGCAAGATGTAGAAAAAAATTTACCGTCCAATATATCTGGTAGATAGGTTTCATCTGTTATGTTATCATCGCTGATAAAATCATTATCACTTTCAAAATCTGGTAAAAGTATATTTATTTCCTTTTGTTTTCCATAAAAACGTACCGGCTCCATAATAAAAATAAAAATCGAAGTACAGAAATTCAGTCGATATTGCACAATGCATATTTGAATATACAGTTGTAAAATACGTACTACCACTTTTCACGAGTCAAAGATTGAAACACAAAACACACCTTGATGTTCGATAGACTCTACAAGAAGTCAAGAATAGATACTAAATTTCGTTTTTATTTTTTTTTTTCGCCTAAAACCTTCCAAAGAATTCATTGAAGTGGGTGGTCCTCGTGGCAACGTCATCTGACAACACACTCGATGCTGCCATTTTTTATCACTGTTATTTGGAATTTCTATACAAAACCTACAGAATATTGTTTGGATATGTATTTTAGAATAAACATAAGCAATTTTGTAGTGAGATCGATCTAAATTAATAGAGGCTAGAGATAATATTTGTATATTTAAGTATACATAATACCAATTGTACGATTTGGTACCATAAATATACATGCTACCATGGTAGTTTTTAAATTAGTATATTAACATGTTGAAATGATTGAAAAAGCTAAACAATGATATCAAAAGTATTGTAGAAAGAGAAAAAATTCTTACCTTATATCCAAATATATCCCAAAATATAGAGCTATATAAACTACAAAAAGGGGGTATCTGCATAAAACTAAATTTTACAGGAGAAGGTAAAAACTAAATAATTATGTAACCAAATCACTTAAAATCGTGAAATTTGGCAAACATATTCAGTATAGCTTTATATACAATACAATGCTGTGAATACATGGTAAATAATTTTAATTATAAGTGTATAATATTCACATTTTAATGTTGTGTAGAAGTCTTTACTGACAATAAAAAGCTAATCGAGGAACTAAAAGCAGATATCGTAATGGGGAAACCCATCGATGCAACAGACACAAGATATAGCTTTGCATGATTATATCAGGCAGGGAAGACTAAAAGGTAGGTGTACTCATACAAGCGGAAGCTACCAGGTAGATTGATGGAAAAAACATCGGAGGGTGTAGGAGCCGGTAGAGTAGGGACAACAGAAGGGATACATTTCCAAATCTCTGGAATGGTAGAGAAATTCACCAGAGCAAAGACAGGTGAAACGGTTCATTAAAGAACATTTGTAAAAATTTACAGCAGAACTAATAAGCAAAAACAGAAAACAGTCTGTTAAACTTTATTACAGCATGTGAATGCCGAAAAGAACTCGATAGGTGGCAAAATCTATGACAATGAATGATTTGATCAACTTGCCAAAAGAGGATTGGCTACAAAATACTTCTTTCCAAAGATAGCCGTAGGAGTGTCAAAAAGCAGTTTCCGTCTACAGAAAACAAAACAAAACATTCAATGGAAAAAAATACCCGATCAATTTTATGGCAAAATATATAATTTGAATGGAAATACATTAATAGGGCTAAAATAGTATGCAACATAAGCAAGAATCAGCTCAGAATCACAACTGACTTTGTTCCTTACATATAATATCAGATCGATTATCACATGCACATAATAAGGCAATTTCATATATACAAGCTGCAAAGAACTTAAAACAGTCAATCACATCTTGTATCAGATCGTAGGAGACCATAAAGAGATTCTAAACATTTCTTACCATAGAAGTTAGAAAATTATTATAGCGTAATTAAAATACTGAACCCTAATTGTAAATACTGGTCACAAGATCAAATGGTCAACAAACGAGATATATTTTTAAGACATGAAAATGAAATTATTATAACTAATGTGTTTTGTACACCATAATATTATTTTAGAATTCTAGAGTAAATATGGTTTAAAAAAGAAATAAAGAATAAATTGTACTAAAATAATATAAGAGTTAAAAGCTTTTTATGTAGAATTAAAGACAAAAATAAATAATGGTGCACTAAACACATTAAAAGCGTCTCCGCTTTTCGTTCGCCAATAACTCATATTTTGCCAGATTTATCTTCAGGCATATGCAATAAAAACCGCATATCCCGGAAAGTGAAAGCAAATGGTCGTCTACTATTTTATTCCAAGAAAACAAAAAGAGCCCTTTTGACTAAAAAATAAATATATTCTTCGACCGTTCGCACCACAAACAATGAGTCTAGAGAATCCGCGTCTTTACCATTCGTTCTTGTTATTTGACATTTCCAGCCAAAAAATGGAAATGGAACAATTCTATTACTTACGCCTGGATGCGATTGACTCTTTGTTGCGAGTTTAACCGATCTGAAAATCTGGGTCATAGCCTTTCCCCATTTTCTCTCTAAATTTCAGTGACGGAACTGTGTAGTATCAAAGATACATTGAGTGGTCACTTACTAGAGTAAATAGATTTACGAATTGCAGCGATTTGATTTAAATACATAGCAAGCATATTGTACGTTAATAAGGGAATGGCCGATGTATAGATACTCTTTAGATTATCAGAAGGGATTATTTTGATACCTACTCATGATTAGTATATTTTATAAATAAATTATTACGAATAACAATAAATAAAATAAAAAAAAGACAAAAAATCAAAATCTCACCATAAAGAACTGTGTAAAAATGTATTTAATAAAAAAATAATAATACAGTAGTTATATATTTACAAGTGATATCGCACCTCTGCTAAAAAATAGTCATAACTCAAAAAACATTGTTTTGAGAAAATTGATGTTAAAAATTTTAGTTCAGTTGAACATCAATTTGTCACAATATTTTTGAAAAATATTTTTCCTGGTATTTTCATTCATTTTATTAGAGCATCTCAGCCGGCATTTATCTCCACAAGCAGGTGTGAAACCTCTGGTAACAATAGGTTTTTATTATTTAGATCTTGAGGTATACCTACTTAACCAATTTTCTGCCACTGCTACTCGCTTTTTCCCACTTTTTTTTTTGGAACTGGCAATTTTGTCACTCTGCTGGTTGGGTGTTTGTCAGTTGAGTATCTGGTACTTCAGGCCCTAAAACTTGTAAGTTTGGTGCTAGAGTGTGCGCAACTTCAACGTCTGGTACTTGAATGCTTGCTGCTGGAGTATTTACTGCTTGGGTGTCCGCAAGTGGAGTGTCTGCTACCTGGCTTACACTGTTTGAATTTGACAAGAAACCATTGAAACCTGGACTATCACTACTGCGTGAGTTAGAACTATCACTTGGTATAGAAGAGAAGGACGAACTAGAGCTACTAAAATCTGATTCATAGTATGGATCTTTTATGGAATCATCATCATTATCGCTTAATAGGTTCAAGATTTGTAGGTCGTCTTTTAGTTCTGGTGAAAGATGAACCCGTAATAAGGATGTCTAGGCTTATTATTATCGTTATCGGTAGCTATAACATAGTTTGTATTATCATAAATAATATGTGCAGTATTTTTCTCTTCTAAAATATGTCTTTCTGAGATTTCTGAAAAAGAAGAAACATTATTATAGCTAAAATAAAAGCTTTGTTATTCAGGCACGCTGTTTTATTAATATTCAGTATCAGAATCTGAGTTTCTGATTTTCTTTTCTTTACAAAACCCATAATTCCGCATGTCCTTGAACTCGATTATCTTTTCATGTTATGGAACCAGCCTGTTTGCTGCAATAAAAATAACAGTAAATACAAAACTAGCAAGGACAATACATAGTCACAAACAAGAAAATAACTAAATAATTCTTAAAAAGTCATAATTAAAAAAAATGTCAGTGGATTTGAAAATCGTATGTGCCGGTTGTGCAAAACAGTCATATTCCAAAATAAGTTTGAAAAATATAATTAAATATTTAAAAAAACTGGCTCAACTCAAAATGTACCACTACTCTGCACCATGCAAGAGTACTTTACTCGTTTACAACTTCGAAAAAACTGTCACAACACAAAAAGAACAGTATTTTAATTATTGCTATAATCAGATATAACTAATAATTCACACAAACACTATCACAATTCTAAATGTGACTCTATTCAAGATTAAGCACTAAGTGTAGACTATTATAAAGTCAAAGGTGACACTGTAGCGGAATGCATGCTAAGCTAACCTGCAAAAAACAAAAGTGTCACGTCGCCATTTCGCGGTAAATAGTTTAAATATAAAAGTGACGCCTTTATGGAAGAAAGTACGACTTATTTCAATACTTATAGCATGTTCATCTCAACAATGGCAATTTTTGAGTTGTGATTTCTTTTTTAGCGGATGTGCGAGATGGAATAGCATATCGAACGCATTTGAAGTTCAAGCGACGAAAGAGCGAGTAGTTCGAAAACAAATTTAAGCTATTCCTGTTGAATCGGTGTCACAGATAAATCTAAAAAGACCAAATACAAAGTAACTATTACCTATTATTAGAGAAAACATTAAAAAACGCTGACAAAGAAATATACAAGCAATAAATCGGTACTAATAGTTGGAACAATTTTATTTACGAAAAAGTAAAATATATTTAAATACATTAAAAAAATTGTTGATCTACATACCACTTCATATAGATAATGGAAAATAAAATAATAAAATATGTAATGAAAAGTTATAATCAAATAGTGTAATCACAAAAAAGTGAACAAAGCAATTAAAGTTAAAATAGAGATACCATGTAAATAAGAACAGAAAAACATAAATATAGAGGATATTGATTACATATAATTATTAATAATTTTGGTTATAATATTCAGAAATATAAAAACGAGAAGAGTAATTTAAATAAGTTGAATTTTATTAAAGTAAAGGTTAAAATAGCTGCAGTTCAATTCGCATATCACTTAGATTTTATATAAATTTTGATAACATACTTTTATATCCTAACTTTACAGCATGAATGAGAAAAATCCGTCTCTGGTTAAACGATCAATCAATTTAAGTCACGATTTTGCTCTACCGTTTTACTTCTTCGTATATACCAGGCAGCGTTCTTTTTAGCCCGATATCTCTTCTATTAAGTCAGTCAAATTTAAAGAAGTAGATTTTTGCTAGTTCGTGATTGAACCCAATTTATATTTGGTTTTTCTGTAGATATATCATCGTTTTTCCGAATATATGCATCGATGGATTGAGTTCCTGATTTACAAGTGAACAGTAAAAACTACCTTTAGGAAATTTTAAGAAAAGAATGCATAGTTATGGACATTAAAAGCTATAAAGTGCACGTTCGTGTGGCATAATTTTATGAATAATCAAAAGAAAATAATTAAATGCAAGTGACAATTTCTAAAACAAATCTATAAAATCAAGAAATGTTATAATGTGTAATAAGATTACTGCCTATAGAGCCTATTTTTCTATTATTACAAATAATAGACAAATTTTACGTCACATATTTATATACGTCATATTTGTCATGTATATAAGCAGTATTTTATTTTTCGACCACTTTTGTAGGGGAGTGGGTGCGAGAAATTTTACCAAATGTATCACTGTAACATAAAAACTAGCCTATAGCTAATTTTTGGGCCTCTTTGTATCCCTGGGCCTTAGATATGCTCGCAGAAAGGCTCAAAAATACCCCTTTTTACCCTATACTTTAAGAGCTATATTTCTGAGCCCAGTGGACCAATTTTAACTCAAAAGGTCTCATTTTTTTTTTGTTATAATGTCAACTTATTGATGAAATAATATAAAAAACCGTGAAAAAAAGTTTTATTTTATAGGTGAAGAAGGTCAAAAAGAAAACTTACAAAATTTTATGATTTTCAATTAACTGTGAAATTTTAACAAAACATGCAAAAAAAATGGTAGAAACAAATAAATTAAAGAATTTTTTTTCTTTTTGTTAAATGTTGACCATATTATTTGAAGTTATATATCTATACTATGTAAACTGTAAACTGTAATTCGTGCTAATGACAATACTTGTCACATACACATTAATTTAAATAAATAACGAGCATTGGTAAATTAAAATCCGTTTAGTAAATTCTAACAAACAGCTGATTACTCCAAAAATATATATATAAATTACAATTAAGTCCAAAACATCACAAACCCTGGACAATAATATGCGATCACTGGTGCACATCATGTAATTTAATACCAACGTTTCTGTCACTAAATATATCACCAAGTACAGAGTAACCCATCTAAATGGGTTAAATGTTATCAATACAGCCAAAAAAGCGCACTACCAAAATCGCCGTGTTCTCTAAAAGCGTTGAAAAAGAAACTTGGTCCATACTAAATGATACTTCAAAATATAACTAACACAGCTCAAACATTTTCCCTTTTAAATCCTAAAAATATAAGTGAACACTTCATTAATATTAATAATTATATAACATTAACTATTTTGCCGCAACAAGATTCCATTTCTTTAACATTTTTAAAAAAGATAGAGTACATGACAATAATTTCTGTTTAGGTGGAGTTATGACACTTGTCAAAAAATCTTTGGTTGCAAATGTTTTTCCTGTGAATAGTAACATTGAAGCTATAGTTATAGAGATCACCGCTCCCGTTCCAATTTTTATATGTAACATTTACCTTCAATCTAGTTTCTCAGCTACATGTAAAGATTTAAAAAGCCTTATCGAATAGATACCCCCTCCTCGAATCATTGTAGGTGATTTTAACGGTCATAACTTTATTTGGGGTTCTAAGCGTACTGATCACAGAGAAAAACTTCTGGAAAAGGTAATGCAGGACCTTCAATTAAATTTCCTAAATGATGGGTTACCTACAAGATTTAATATCTGCACTGAAGAATCCTTCGTGATAGATTGAAGCTTCTGTGATCCAGGTCTAGCTCGACATCTCTCTTGGACTGTTATCCTATTGCTATTAAGAAACCCTCAGGTCAGCCTTGCCCAATATCTTTCTTGCCCAAAATGAAATATAAATTCGTTTAAGTGGATCGATTTTGAAAATTATATAGAAAAGGCTTTGGAGAGTCTCATGCTGAATGATTTTCTTACAACTACAACATTCCGTTAAACGCTCCTCTCACGTTACAAGAACAAAACAACTCACTGAAGGATCTAAAAGAAACAAGTCCTGGGTATGAAGATATTCCAACTATTTTCTTAAAACACCTACCCACATCTGCTAAAAATTACATGCTGCAATTATTTAAATTCATCTGACAGCGACACCAGTACCCATCTGTTTGGTCAAAATCTATCATTCATCCATTTTTCAAAAGCCAAAAATCTCGTCTAGACCCCGATTCCTATAGACCGATAAGCCTAACTTGTGCAATGGGTAAGCTACTAGAAAAAAATTATTAACTCAAAGCTGACTTGGCATCTAGAAAATTCGAACTAACTTATAAACGAACAAAATGGTTTTCGACAAAACCGATCCGGAATAGACAACATATCAGAACTAGAAAATGATATTATAAATCTCTGGCAACAAAACAGCATTGTATGGCAGTATTTTTTAACTCAAGAAAAGCATTTAATACATGTTGGAGATTCAACATTTTAAAAAAGTTACAGTCATGGAATACTCGTGGAAGTTGCCTTCATTTTATTTAGAACTTTCTAAAAAAACAGATCTTTTCTTGTAAGAGTTAACAACTACTATTCCGAAAAGCAGTCCTACACTTTTCTTAATCGCTATTAATGACATAATTAATATTTAAATGGGAATAAGCCACAATTAAAGGTTAAAATACATTTATTGACGTTTCAATTTCCATATTTCAATTTTCTGACGGATATTCTCACGTTAAAGTTGATTTCATGTAATCGAATGAACTATCTTATAAGTAAAGTCGTCCCAGGAACGCAACTCAACAATATTGGCAATATCATTTTAAAGTCGTCTACTTTAAAATGTATAATGTATGTCTGAATTGTCAATATAGATGAGTCAGATAAAATTAAATTATTAGAAAAATTTTTCACTAAGTAACAAAAACAAAATTTGTTTAATTTACTAATGTTTGTATTTTGAGAACGATTTCCGAAGTGGAAATTGAAACGTCAATAAATGTATTTTAACCTTTAATTGTGGCTTATTCCCATTTAAATATTAATTAATTTAAAATGCCACAAGAAAATAGCTTCAGAACAATTAATGACATAATTAAAAACCTCAAAAAACCTTTAAAAGTACGTTTATATGCAGATGACATTTTTGCAAAGTTTCTTACAAAAACTCGAAAAGGGATCTCGCGATACTGGTTTTAAATTCTCGGTTACAAAAACCGTAGGTATGGTATTCTCAAAAAAGAACTTCCCATGTAATACCAATCTCAAGTTTTTTAATACATCGCTCTCCTTCAAATCATGTATAAAATTCTTAGGTATGTGGTTTGATAATCAACTTACTTAAAAAGAACATATTAGGCAATTAGTATTGACTTGTAATAAGAAACTTAACCTAATGAGAACACTGTCAAATAGATATTGGGGCTCTGATCTCTCTACCTTACTTACAACCTACAGCAATCTAATTAGATCAAAAATTGATTACGGGTCAATTACTTACGCCTCTGCTTCCCCCATATTGTTATAACAGCTAGACTCTATCCAGAAGACAGCACTTAGACTCTCTCTTGGCGCATTTCGAACATCACCGGTAGAAAGTTTATATTCTAAAAGTGCTGAGCCTTCATTATATCACCGCCGAATGTCCTTGACACTATCACACGCAACGTCAATAGCCTCAAATGTAAACAAACCTCTATTTAATAATACGTTCACTAATAAATATATAAATCTCTTTACCAGTGGTACCAAACACAAGCTGCTATGAGCGAGTACGGTGTTACTTGAGATGTCTTAATATCGAATTCCCCAATACAATTCTAATGAATATTAAAAGCCCCTCACCTTGGATAATTAATACTCCAAATATAAATACTGGTCTAACCCAATTTGACAAACATATTAATAGTCACGCAGAGATTAAGAACAATATAGATCTAATTCTCCGTCAGCATTACGAACATTGTTACCAAATCTTTATAGATGCATCTAAGTGTGATAAAGGAGTAGGTGCTGCATTCGTTACCCCAAGCGATACATATCAATTTCATCTTTCAACCATCTTTTCGATTTTCTCCGCTGAGCTCTATGCAATGCTTAAATCTATCATGCATATAAATTCTAATAACATTCTTAAACTCTGTTTTCTTACGTGACTCACTAAGCGCCCTTCAAACCCTTAAACAGATCTATCCTAAAGGTCCCCTTGGGAAACTGATAAAACTAGAACTCATGCAGGCTCAAGAAAATTCTAGTGCGCGAGTGAAATTGTTAATGAGCCGATATAGAAAAAGCCGAATATCGAAATACCGGCAAGTGATATAAAAGCTTTTATAAAGAATCGAGTTTTGTGCAAGTGAAAAAATGAATGGAAATCTTCTCAAACATCACTGAAGCAAATTAAAAATGACGTTACAGCTTGGGAATCCTCAACCAGGAACAGAAGAGAACAATTGGTGATAACGAGATTACGAATTGGACACACGAGACCTACTCATTCATATTTATTATTGTCCAAAAGTGATCCACCTATATGTCAAACATGTAATGTACAAGTTACCGTTCACCATTTATTAATTGAATGTCACAGTAATGCCAATTTTCGTGTTACATTTAACATACCTATCAGTATAAGTAATTTATTAGGCACTAATTTTTCAGTTAATAATATTGTAAATTTCTTAAAATCTATAGGAATATTTTATAAACTCTAATTTTGGACCAACCATTATGGTGGATGCGACTGTAATTTCTAAATAAAAAAAGATTCCATTTCGTATCTTCCTAATTAAAAAAATGTGTAGAATTCATTCCTTATAAGACCAGTTGATAAATCTCAACTGATTCAAACAATCAATAGTATCAAAAACAAATCTTCCTGCAGTACTGATGGACCATCCATAAAAATTTTCTCAAATTTCCCAAACATGTGTTGGAAGTCCTGCTAGTTATTGATTCCTATGAAAAGAAAGATTTCCAGAGTGTCTAAAGACAGTCATTATTATTTTCTTCATTAGGGTGGTAAAAAATTAAATGACTGCAAGTATAGGCCTATTGCCTTACTACCGGTACTATACAACATTATTAAAAGACTTCTAAAAGCCCGACATATGCCCCTTCTCGTTGAAAACAACATTTTATCACAAAGTAAGTTCGGATTTTTATCTAATAAATGTACCAGTTTTGCTGTTATCTGTACTACATGAGGTCTATCAAGCACTAAACAAATATCCTTACACTGCCACGGTTTTTTGTGACTATGCCACAGCTTTTGATTGTGCCAATCACGAAAGTTGGCTAAAAAAACTAAATTTCTACGGAATTCGAAGTATTTGAATAGGTAACAATCTTACTGAAGGAATAGGAAACAACTAGTTAGACCAAATGATACTGACTCTAGTCACAAAAGCATTGTATGTGGAGTACCACAAGATTCAGTATTGGTTCCCTACTTTTTACTAGTTCCCTAACAATACTACTATAGCGGCTACTTCAAAAATCAAGGGATTTTAACGGTTTCCTCTTTATATATTTCTGAAACTGTACACTGACATAGTAAATAAATCTATATTATATTCTGAAAAAAATGATACAAAACCATATTATTCAGTAGAAGAGTTTCTTAATTAATAACTGAAAAATTACAGTAGGGTAAAGGGAGAGACAGTAGGAGAGATGGACCACCTTTTAGAAAACTGAAGCCTGTTTCTTTATTAAATAAACATCAGAATAGAAAAAAATTGTATAACATAAATTAAAATTGGTATTTGTTTTGGTATAAGTAAAAACTAGAAATTATAATTCTTAAACCTAAAAAAAATATAATGCACTGGCACGTCATCGGTCCATCGCTCCTCACCTGTGGAGGTGAGATGGGCCACTAGGAGTAGAAGAGATGAACCAAGCTAAACCTTTTTATTTTTAATATCAACAGACTTTCCCCACTTGTTACAGAGATTAGCGAAGCCAGTACAAGCTTTATGTAACCAGCGCTTACAAAAAATACATAGTAATCAGTCATCTTTTTTACTTGTTTGGCGATAGTCCTCGTTGCACCCAACACACTCATTTTCAATATCACTAATGTTTTCATCACCACTAGTGTCGTTTAGAGTAACATCATCAGATAGTGACGATTTGCTTGGCTTGCTTTTACGTTTTTATTTTATTATAGGATTTGAGCTTTTTTAATCAAGGTATCCTTCTTCATTTTAATAAAGTCTTGAGCAGTAATATCACCAGTTATTTTTTTACGAACTCTCTTTACTGCTACTGCCAATACAGGCACGGACGTTACCTCATCAAGAGCCTTTCCGGAAGTTATATCTTTATCAGTAATTGATGACTTGTTTGGGCTACCGTGCAAGGATATTTTACCATTGATTCCAGAGGGACCTGGTTGAGGAGATTTTAATCTAACTGGAAAATTCATTGTTTCTGTTTCTCATGGGGTGTGTGTTAAATATGCATATTCTGAGATTATTAATGCAATAACCGGATGAATTCCCGTAGATTTAAATGCAAAAGCCGCATTTTGGACAGTTGCTGAGATTCCCAATGCTCGACCTAACAGTTTACCAAACTGAAGGCGTTTTAGAACCCTGTTTGTGTTATTTTGTAACATAAAACGTCATTCAACATAAAAGTTGCTTTTAAGTGACTTAAAAAAAGCACGATCAAGAGGTTGTAGGTAATGTGTTGTGTGAGATGGCAAACAAAATAAAATTATTTCGTTTTGGTCTGCAAATTCTAATAGATCCAGGTTGGTCGTATTCCCATGTATTTATTTGGGATTCCTAATCGCTGAGCTAAATTAAAGGCCATGATTCTTACTTCAGTTCTGTTTGGTGCAAAGCCTGCTTTTTGGAGTTTTTTTTATATGGCTAACGATTTTAGCTTCAACAGCAGTTCCTAAAGAACAATCTGGATCCAATCTGTTCATCTTATCCACATTGTTTGTTTTTATTCGACGTTTTGGGTATTCCAAATGCTTTGGTGGCTTCATTAATACCTATATCACCATTCTTTACAGCATCTACGGCATCACTTAGCTCCCTAGCTAGAGGTCCAGTTACCTCTCTTAGATGTATTTTGTTTGCGAATATATTTATTGAGCATAATCCTGAAACAAAACATACTGGTCAAACTCTCCTCCTCGTAAGTAGTCCATCTATCCTTAAATAGGAGGACAGATTGACCAACGCTTATTGTTTAAAATAAGCAGACTACAGCAGTAGTTCTTACTCTATAATACACATTTTAAATATAGCTTAATAATAAACTAACAAATAATCGGTCAAACTCACCTGTTTTTACAAAAAATAAAATTTTAAAAACTCAAATTAAATTATTACATGTGGCAGTTTCAATTATCGTAAATAACACTCCTGCAAGTAAGCACCGATCCGTTACAACTGGTATCTCTTAAGCAACTAACGTTTAAACGATAGAACGATACAACAGAGTAGGATAGACTTGGCCTGTT
Source organism: Diabrotica undecimpunctata (assembly GCF_040954645.1). Lineage (NCBI taxonomy): Eukaryota > Metazoa > Arthropoda > Insecta > Coleoptera > Chrysomelidae > Diabrotica > Diabrotica undecimpunctata. Next base: position 19,231,308 of record NC_092809.1, on the reverse strand, counting down.
GTCAAGCTTGGTCAGGTATACCTAGCGGACCGACTATCCTCCTGGTCCATCTTTCCACCCTTTACACTACCTTTATGTACAATTAACTAATTATATTATTACAGCATCTTAATGTAAAATGAACTTCTTAATAAAGTATTCTTGTCTATATTTGGGTATCATAACTTATTGGTTCGTAAGGTTTTATTATGCAATTTGCATTTTATTTAAATTTGGCAATGAATTGTTTATTTTATTATATTTTATTATATTATATTGTAATCTACATATAAAATATTTTAAAATGTTTTAAATACACTCCTGAACTCAATTGAAATCAGTTTGGAGTCTGATTCTATGTAAATCGTTTTAAATTCAAATATTCATCCAAAGCTTTCGTTTGTATAGTAATTTGATATTAGATCGTTTAAATTTTAAAAAAGTATTATGTAAAGCAAGTTTCGGATTTTTACAAATCGTTTTTTGCAAAATATACGTTGTGATATTTTTTAAAGTTTAATTTTTTATAGTAATCCTGTTTAATCGTCATTGAATAAAATTACAAAAATGTAATAAAATTTAGATTGTTTACCTTTTGAACATAATAAAATAAAAACAAAATTATATACCCCAATTGTGAATTATAAAAAAAACCTACCAATCTAGACATGAAGTGATTAATTTTTTCTTATTAAAATTATTGATTGATTTATCATCAACAACTATTTGGTCATGGGTATGACCAAATATTATTATCAACTATGGGATAACATACGTCACCCACTCCATTATTTCTACTCACAGATTTAAATCGGTAGGTGTCAGCACTACCTAGACTGCAGTAACTCCAAGCAGTGTATACGTGAATGTATAACGTGGTTGTGCAAAGTAGCACGGGCTTAGTTGCCAAGCATTTTCATAAGTCTTTTAGTGGTTGACGACTGTCCCCCACGCCACTAACCGTGTTCTTAAGTTTGTCAAAACTTAAGAAAACGGTTATTTAAACACAAGAACTTAAATTTTCGATTTTGGTCTACTAACTATACTAATTTTTTAGAACATATATAACAATAACATATTTAGTGGCGTGGGGGCAAATGTCACCCATTTTTAATTTGCCATTTTTTTGACCTTTAGTTTATTTTTTATGGAAGTATAATCAGTAGAGTGTAATTAAAAAATTATGACAATACAACTTTATTTTCAAGTAAACGATAATTCATATAACCTCATTTTGATGGTAGTTTATACAGATTTCTTTAAAATGGTCACCACAAACCCATTTTCTACATTTGGAACAGAATTTTCTGGTGGTTTTATCTCGAACCCTTCCACATACATAACATCTTCCTCGGAATTCGCTTCTTGCTTCAGCTGTTTGCTCATCTTCCTTAATACCGAGCAGCCGTTTGTCGTAGCTGCCTATCAATTTTTAACTTAGATTTTGCAAAAATGGAACCCTTGATATCTTCTCGTTCATATGAAGGTGATATTTTTAAATGCAAAGAGCTTACCAGATTATAGAACAGTACCATCGGACAACATCTAGTGTTCCACGCACCATTATTGTGTTGACAAAGCTGGCCAACTAGGTCGACTTTGACCATATAATAAAAAGTAATGACCCTAGGTTTATTTTTATCTCTAGTAGACTCATCTATATTAACGGTGGAATGAAATATAGATAAAACTAGTACAGCATTGTTCTTTTTTGAACAATAGGACACCAAAGCGCAGCATTCGTGAAAGTCAAATACGGAGGAGTGCTCCATTCTATTTCGTATTGAAGGGAATTTCTTTGATATTTCACGTTTATTTTTTCTCATTGATCCTACGTAAATTGTTTTTTTTTATGTAAAAAGAAAAGAAAGGAATTCTGGTGAACCAGTTATCGCCTGTAATATTTTGATTAGATCCAGATTCTGGTTCAACCAAACGCAACACAACTTTTTCTCCCGAGTTACTTACTTCGTAAGGACGTTCTGGCTGTCTACTTAAATAGGCTTCTAAATTCAACGTGTAAGCTGTCAAATACTTTCAGGCCGGCGTACTTAGTGAGATACTCAGTTGGTAAAAAGTGAACTTGAAAATCGTTTAAAACTAATTCCAGCACATCTTTTATTGGTGCCAATGGCTTGCTTATCTCTATCAATAACACTGTCAAATCGTAAGCATGGTTTCAAGAAGTGAAATCTGGATTCACTCGTTGATAAGTAGCAAGATTTCGACCATTTCCCAGAATTATCCCAGAAACTGTGTAAGTTTTTCCTGGATAATTGCAAAGAATCAATTTCTGAATTTGGCATTTTATTATGTTATATACAAGAGTTTGTACGTTTTTTACAGGGCCCCTTTTATTCCATTTTGCTCCATCTTTTACCGTGTAATACTCTTTCGTTCTATTGTAAATTTCTTCACTTTCACTTCTACTAGCCTCACTTCTGTTAGTTTCATCTGCTTCTTGTTCGGAAGCCGTATTATGTTTATTTTTAGTCACGTAGTCTTCTTTCTCCAAAATCACTTTCGTCGTCAGTATTAGGTCCATTTTGATTATCACACAATTCCTCGAACCATTTCAACCAAAGGTCATTGCTTGTACTATCAATATATGCTAAAAAATTAAAGTATAGTTAGTACACCCAAAGCGAAAATTTAAGTTTCCCTATTTAAGTAATCATGTTCTTAAGTTTTGACAAACTTAAGAACACGATTAGTGGCGTGGGTGACAGTCGTCAACCACTAAAAGACTTATGGAAATGCTTGGCAACTAAGCCCGTGTTACTTTGCACAACCACGTTATTCATTTACTTACACACTGCTTGAAAGGTATTGAAGTCTAGGTAGCGCTTACACCTACCGATTTAAATCTGTGAGTAGAAATAATGGAGTGGGTGCCGTATGTTATCCCATACATGCAAACTTTTAGTATAGTAAAGTAGCTTCGATTTAACTTGCTGTTATACTGCTTAATAATTATTTATAATAATTTATTAATAGCTCATAATAACATTAGCCAATAATATTATTAATAATATTTAATAATAATTAATAATACTATGATAAGGTTAAGTTTAACCTTGATACAAGAGCCCTGGACGTTACAATGCCAACTAAACGATCTATGAGTTCAGATCTATCAAATTCAAAACTTTTATGTTAATGGAAAATATAAAATAAACCAGTTGACTGCACTACAAACGGTGTAAAACAGACAGCTTCTAAAGGAAAGAACAAAGAAAAGTATAAAACTACTTTTTACAATATATATGCACTTTTTCTTTAAAACTATAATATAATAATAAATATAACTCATATCTTGCATTCACTTGTTCTCTTTCTCTTATGAGTTCGAGCAGGCAAATTATTTTGGTCTTATATAAATCTACGTTTTAAAAACGTCATAAAAGTTCATTTATTCACCGCCAACGTTAAAAAACTACCCAATATAATCCGTCCGTGTCATTTTCAGTAGTCCTACGTACCTACATTTTTAATACATCAACTATATGAATTTATTTTAGTTTAAACGACCACGGCCCTATTGCCGACTGTCAAATGTACGAATTTGCCTCAAGTTTAATGAAAATTTGTTGAATATTTTTGCATAATTTCTTACCATCAGGATACCACGGCGAAATCGGTCTAAAATCACATAAATAGTCATGAGAAAAATGAAATTGAAAATTAAATTATTAAATGCGTCAGTCTCTACACTGTGCGAAACTGGTTGAAAATATAAAGTATAATATCTGAGAGTATATCGCTATTAGGTATAAGAGTAATATATTTATACCTGTTGTTTACTCTTTAAAAATACAATAGAACAAGCAACTGGAAATTGAAGTTTGTTGGAATCCTTTTATCCAATTATTCAACTAATAGTTGTTAAAGAATATTTGTAAGTGACTTAAATTAGTATTGATTGTTAAACAAACTACTTGAACAGCAGTTTCCAACACTGTTCAAAAACGCTAAGGTTGTCCTTATCTCGAAAGGTAGAGCTGAAGAGGAAGAGTTGCGATATTGGACAATTTGCCTTCTTAGTTCGATAGCTAAATTGTACGAGCAGCTCGTGAAAGACTGCCTTAAGCGAGAGCTGGAAGAAGAGCATGCTCTGAGCGACCGCCAATATGGTTTTAGGAGCAAAATGGTCCATCATCGATGCGGTCACACAAGTGACCTCTATAGTCACGCAGGATACAAAGAGATGAGTGGCTCTCATCCTGCTTTATGTCAAGAAAAAAATCATGTCTAGGCTGAGAGAATTGGGCGTTTGTAAGTACCTGGTTAACATAATTGACAGATACTTTACTGACAGGTACATAAGAGAAAAAGATACCGGCATCAGTTTGTCGCAGGGTATTCCGCAGGGTTCAGTACTAGGTCTCATCATGTGGCATGTCCTGTACGACAGATGCCAAGGGGATGCACTCTTGTAGCTTATACCGATGATCTTGCACTGGTGGCGAAGGCGAGTCAAAAAACGAACATGGCTAACACAGCCTGCGTCGTATTAGTAGGTAAATCAAAGAAAACGATTTACAGCTAGCACCTTAAAAAACTTAGGTGTTAGTTCTCAAAGGGAGTCGGGACAAATTCTCTCTTTTGCTTTATAGTGGAAAGTGTGCATTGCACCGGTTAAATCTGTTAAGTATCTTGGAGTATGGTTTTCAGAAGGACTGAGGTTCGAAGTACACCTTCAAAAGATGGCAGAGAAGGCGAACCTAAATCTGGAGGCATGGATACGGCCGATGCCAAATATTGGAGGCCTGGGTAGCACCAAAAGGAGGAGGTAAATGGAGTTTTCCAGTCAGTGGTAACTTACGCTGCCACCGTGTGGTGTAGCGTACTGGACACTGCGAAATACGCTAAGCTAATGGAGATTTCTCAAAGGCAAATGCTCCTCAGGGTACCTAGCGCATACAGGATGGTTTCAAATAAGGCTTTGTATGTCATTGGAGCGGTTATACCGATCGTTTTGTTGTGTAAAGAGCGACCAAAGGTGTATGCGAGGAGGATGGATGAAAATACAGATGAGAATAAGAGAGAGAACGATAGTGGAGTAGCAGAGAGAATGGGCAGATAATAGCGGAAAGGAACGGTAGATAAACTAGCTTATTCCTGATCTGAAGCCGTGGTGGGAATGTAAGTTCAAGAAACTAGACTACTTCCTGACGCAGTTTCTTACCGGACATGGTGGTTTTGGCACCTTCACAAATAAAATAGGCAAATCTGCTTTAGCAGACTGTACTGTTTTGGGGGATCGGACGCTACAGCCCACATTTTTAATGCCAGAGGTTTGCAAATGAGAGGGGAGACTTCTAGAGGCGAATGGGTTTCGGGCTGGATCAAATAAACAGGATAAACATAATGTTAAAAGAAGAGAAAGAAAGGAGAGAAGTACACTGTCTGATTTCTGGGGTAATGAAGAAGAAGAAACAAGAGGACAGAGGAGGAAATTGAACCAGTAATCTGAAATTTATGTTATTAGCCGCAACACGGTTAATCCAGCACTACCCTGAAATCTTCTGGCCTAGTATCCTAATCGGCCGAAAGATGCCAGGGTGACTTGCTCCATCACGCTAGATGTCTAAAAAAGATTTTTCTCGCCGTTTCCTTCCAGAATTCAATGGATACCTTCTTAGGCTCTTACTGAAATCTGGCAATATGGCAATTAAAAAAATTAGTATTAAAAACAACTATTGAAACTTTTCTCTAAATTTTGTACATTTACAAGTTTGCAAGTTTGTGAATAAAATTAAAATAGCGATGATGATTTCCAACCTCCGATGAGAAAAGGAACCTAAAGAAGAAGTTTGTAAAATGTTACCATTATTAGTATGCTAGTAGTAGGTATACTGACAGCTCGATTATGTCAGGGTAGTGTTAATAAGGACAATGTTTTACTGCCCATCAATGTAGGAGCAGTAGGAGCAATTAAGAAAAAGCTATATAAAAAGTTGAAAAGAACGTTATTGTGAAGTGTATAATGAGACTACTGTGCTTGTGTATTATTTTTTAGTAATACCTAAACAACTACTAGCAATTAAAAGAAGGCGGGCAAACCTTGTTAAAGAAAGTTAATTAACTACTACAATTACAACTTAAAAAGCTTAAAATGTTTACTTTTTATCAAAAAAAATGTATTTAGGAAATTCTAAGGTTGGACAGGCAACTTTTAGGCAAATTTACATTACGGTTTATTGCTTTTCATATGCTCTTTTAGTTTATTAATGGCCAAGGGTCTGCTTTTTTTTACTAGGGAGAAATTTCTTAAGGTGGCTAATAACGGTAATGTCAATTCAAACATATAAGGGAGCTTTATCGTCCGTATATTATTCGGCTATTTTTAATACATGCGATTAATCATTTTAACTTCCGCGGTCTCAGTCTCCCGAGCCCCCAGACACTACTACACTGATCATTAACCAATGCATTACTGCAGTAAACGACCATACAAATACAACGACGTTCACTCTAGACTTCTGTTCCGCTCTAGTTGAGTTTTTGAATATGCTTTAACAGACACTTCGGTTAAAATTCTTATTCCAGTCAAAACACAATTTAATAACGTTATTATCAGTGTACTCGTAATATTACTGGTGTTCGACAGACACACGACATTAGTAAAATTTATTGTTTTGCTTGCTTTGCTAAACAGCTAAATGTAAAGTAGAAACATCAAACCTATAAAAGATTTTTATTACTTAGAGCTGATAACGTAAACAGACATATATATCAAATATCACTCTTTGACATCTGTATTAAATTGCAATAATAAATGTAGTTTTCATCTCACAATAAATCAATAGGCATGAAAATTAGTTTTTTTTTAAACAATTATTGTTTCAATTACAATTGTTTATACAACATATGTGTAAAACTCAATCTAGAATATGTTTGCGCAACTAATTTATTTTGTGTATAAATATTTGTATCGGGGGATAAAGAATTAATTATCTATCCAGATTTAGCCATACGACTCACACTCCTTTTAAGGGGAAAATTCACTGATCTCAGATACCTATGGTATCAAAAGGATTGAGCTCTGGTGGGACTCTTTCCGTGTATGGAGTATCTCCCAAAAATTTTCGTACACATCTGGACGTTGAGAAAAGTACAGCTTTCAGCATGGTCTTGTAGAGATGTTCATTCAGACCTAGCATTCTTATGTTTTCTAGGAGGTTCTTCGGAATGACTCCAGTAGTAGAGAGAATAATAGGTAATGTCTGGGTACTTTCCATTCTCCACTGTCTTCGTATTTGAATTTCCAGATCCCTGTACTTGGCGATCTTTTCGTTTTGTTTAACACGAAGATTATTATTGTTGGGTATCGCCACATCAATTAGTGTTGTTTGACTCTTTAGTTTATTAACTAGTATGAGATCTGGTCTATTATGTGCCACTGTTTGGTCTGTGAGCACAGTACGGTCCCAGTATAGCTTGTAGTTATCATTCTCAAGTATACTTTCAGGAACGTATTGATAATATGGGAGATGGTTTGTTTGGAGAAGTCCCAGTTTGATGGCTATCTCTTGATGAAGGATCTTTCCTACTGAGTCGTGCCGTTCCTTATATTCAGTTGCAGCAAATACCTGGCAGCCCCCGGTAAGGTGGATGGTTTCTTGAGCTTGACATCCATATCGGCATTTGTCATTATCTATTGTCCAGATTTAGCCATACGGCTCACGCTCCCTCTAAGGGGAAAATTCACTCAACCCAGATACCTACGGTATCAAAAGGATTGAGCTCCGATGGGACTCTTTCCATGTTATCGAGTCCTAGGTGACTTGGTACGTCGGTGTATCTCCCAAAAATTTTCGCACGCATCTGGACGTCGAAAGTAGCACAGCTTTCTGGATGATCTTATATAGATGTTCATTTAGACCCAGCTTTTTTATGTTTTCTAGGAGGTTCTTCGGAATAACTCCAGTGGTAGAAAGAATAATAGGTATCGTCTGGGTACGTCATGTCATTTTCGCTCATAGCCTCGATAGAAGCCATTAGTTTCAAATCATCCATATACAACAGATAATTAAGCTTCGCCACTACAGTATTGTTGTTTTTAATGCTAAAACCTGAGTTCAGTGGAGTTCAATAGCTGGGATAGTGGGTTCATCGCTAGACAGAACCACAATGGACTTAGCGAGTCTTCTTGGAATAGGCTGCGGTTAATTGCGATATTTTCCGTTTTGATATTGCTTTCACCAGGTATTTGGAGGTGAATTTTAGTCTTCCAATCTGTTATTATATTTCTTAAAAAAGTCACTATATTATCATCGACTTTAATATTCTTAATATATCTACCAGCCATTCATGTGGCACTGAGTCAAAGGCTTTCTTATAGTCAATAAAGGCAGTGAAGAGGTTCCTTTTTTTTGTGTATGCCTGGTTAGAAATGACTGAGTCGATAATAAGTTGTTCTTTGCAACCCATGAAACCCTTAGCGCATCCTTTCTGTTGAGGTTCAATGATATTGTTTAGAGCGCAGTGTTGGTAGATACGCTGGGCTACACAGGATGTGATCAATTTATACAGAGTTGGAAGACACGTAATTGGCCGGTACTTGATCCTTCAATATTAAATAAGTTGTTCCCTGAGTTAGGAATGATGGTATTTCCTGCAGATTGGAAATAACACGATTAATTAGTGTTGACAAGCACTCATGAGCACTCCAGAACTTCTTAAGCCAGAAGTTTTGAACTCCATCTGGTCCAGGAGATTTCCAGTTATGAAGCTCTTTGATGATATTAGAGACTTCTTCTGTGGTGAAGGGTTCGTAGATAGTTGTACGGTAGTGTTGACAGCTGTGCGTCGTATCTTCTATCCATTCAGCATTGGTGTTAAGAGCAGCTGGTGTGGAAAGTTGATTTCCCCAAAACTCCTAAATTTCTTCTTGGCTTGAGTAGGATTTATTGGCACTTTCGGTAGTGGAATTGAGTTTCCGATGGAACGACTTCTCATTATCTATTATTATTATTATTATTATCCAGATTTAGCCATACGGCTCACACTCCCTCTAAGTGGAAAATTCACTCATCCCAGATACCTACGGTATCAAAAGGATTGAGCTCTGGTGGGACTCTTTCCATGTTATCGAGTCCTAGGTGACTTGGTATGTCGGTGTATCTCCCAAAAATTTTCGTACGCATCTGGACGTCGAAAGTAACACAGCTTTCTGCATAATCTTATATAGATGTTCGTTTAGACCCAGCTTTTTTATGTTTTCTAGGAGGCTCTTCGGGATGACTCCAGTGGTAGAAAGAATAATGGGTATCGTCTGGGTACTTTCCATTCTCCACTGTCTCCTGATTTGTATTTCTAGATCTCTGTACTTGGCGATCTTTTCGTTGTATTTAACACGTAAATTATTGGTATTGGGTATCGTCACATCAATAAGTGTTGTTTGCCTAGTAATTTTATTAACTAGTATGAGATCGGGTCTATTATGGGCCACTGGTTGGTCTGTAAGCACAGTGCGGTCCCAGTATAGCTTGTAGTTGTCATTTTCAAGCATTCTATCAGGGACGTATTGATAATAAGGAAGATGGTCGGTTTGGAGAAGTCCCAGTTTGTCAGCTAGTTCTTGGTGGATAATCTTTCCTACTGAGTCATGGCGTTCTTTATAATCAGTACCGACAAATGCCTGGCAGCCACCGGTAAGATGTTGGATGGTTTCTTGGGCTTGGCATCCATATCGGCATTTGTCATTTTGGACTTGGGGATCTTTAACAATATATTTCAGGTAATTTTTAGTTGGAATAACCTGATCCTGAATGGCAAGTAGGAAACCCTCAGTCTCGGGAAACATCTTTCCTGATGTCAACCAATAGTTCGACGCTGTATTGTCGACATATTCTTGGCTGATCTCATTGAGATGTCGCCCATGCAGAGGTTTACTCATCCAGGTGCGCATTTTGTCTTGTTTAGTCAGGTGGTTTATGCGCATTTCTTGTTCCCTCAGTTTAAGCGGCGTCGTATCATCTACTGCGCAAATTGCTCGATGTAAAGTAGATGTCTCAGCCTGTACCTGAAAATAAGTTCTTAAATTAGCAATTTGTTTATCCAATTGCTCACCTATATCCATAAGTCCTCTTCCCCCTTGATACCGCGGTAATGTTGTTCTCTCTACTGCACTGCGTGGGTGATGTTTTTGCGCCTTTGTGAGAAGTGTTCTTACTTTCCGCTGAAGATCCTCTATATCTGTTTTTGACCACTTTATAATACCAAATGAGTAGCTCAGCGCGGAACAGGCGTACGTATTTAATGCCTTAAACAAATTTTTACTATTAAGATATGACCGATTTAGTTGTCTTACTCTTCGTACGAACTCCGAAGTTAGTTCAGTTTTCATTTGTTTATGGTCAATTTTCCGCGCTTGTTTTACTCCGAGATATTTGTACATATCATTTTCACCCATTGCCTCGATGTTTTGGCCATCTTTCATATCGAAACCTCCGGGCTGAATCTTTCCTCTGACTATATTTAGTATACGGCACTTGTCTAGTCCAAAATTCATACTGATATCATTTGAGAAATTTTCTACAGTTTCTAGCATCTCATCTAGGTGGTTTCGAGTGGAAGCCATTAATTTTAAATCATCCATATACAACAGATGATTAAGCTTCGCTACAACAGTGTTGTTATTTTTGATGCTAAAACCTGAGTCAGTAGAGTTCAGCAGCTGAGATAGTGGGTTCATTGCAAGGCAGAACCAAAGTGGACTCAACGAGTCCCCCTGGAAAAGCCCCCGGTTAATAGAGATATTTTCAGTTTCGATATTAATTTCACCCGGTATTTGAAGGTGAATTTTAGTCTTCCACTCTGCCATTATATTCTTCAAAAAGGTCACGAGATTATCATCGACTTTATATATTCTTAATATATCTACCAGCCATTCATGCGGCACTGAATCAAAAGCCTTCTTGTAGTCAATGAAGGCAGTAAACAGGTTTCTTTTTTTGGTGTATGCCTGGTTAGAAATGACTGAGTCGATAATAAGTTGTTCTTTGCAGCCCATGGAGCCCTTAGCGCATCCTTTCTGTTGAGGCTCTATGATATTGTTTAGAGCACAATGTTGGTAGATACGCCGGGCCACACAGGATGTGACCAATTTGTACAAAGTTGGAAGACAAGTAATTGGGCGGTACTTTGCTGGATCTTGGGTATTACTTTGATCCTTCGGTATTAGATAAGTGGTTCCCTGAGTAAGAAATGATGGTATTTCCTGTGAATTAGAAATAATATTATTAATAAATACTGTTAAAAGCTCATGAACACTCCAAAACTTCTTTAGCCAGAAGTTTTGAACTCCGTCTGGTCCAGGAGATTTCCAGTTATGAAGCTCTTTGATAATGTTCGAGACTTCTTCAGTGGTAAAAGGTTCATAAGGAATATTACTGTAGTGTTGACAGTTGTTCGTCGTTTGTTCAATCCATCCAGCATTGTTATTATGAGTAGCTGGCGTCGAAAGTTGGTTTCCCCAAAACTCATGAATTTCTTCTTGGCTTGGGTAGGATTTATTATTTGCATTTTCTACAGTGGAATTAAGTTTCCTATAGAAAGCCTTCTCTGCTTGCTCAAAAAGTATGTTGTCGCATTTCCGGTGGTTACTAACCTTGTACCTCCTCAGGCGGCCTGAGTAAACAGATAGTTTTTGTTTTAATGTGTCCAGGCATTGTTGAGGTGTGTTGTTTTCTGGATCATGTCGTGAGTGTCTTAGAGTGTTAAACAATATTTCTTCAGCTCTTTTGATGATTTTTCTACTTCTTACTCCTCTTATGTATTCTGTTATTTGTCCAATGTCCCTACGTAGTAATTCAATCTTCCCCAGCAGTCGTTTTTCCCAGGGTGCTATTCTGTTACCAGTCCTTCCGATGTTGGTACCCCGTCGTGTTCTGATCTTAATGCCCATAACATTAGCAATTGCTGTTGCCGCACAGTAAATCAGCATATGCAAATATTCTAATGTGTGGGCTTCTGTGATATAATTGGGTAGGACTTCAGTATTCACAATTTGTAACAGCGCTCCTAGTTTCTTAGAAGAGTTTATTTTTGGTAGCGGTGGTCTGCTAAGTGGGTTTGTTCCACTAAACTCTTGTACAGCGCGTGCCATCTCGTTTACCAGACTATCGTGCAACTCGTTATTGTCCTGCTGTGTATTATTAGGTTGAGTTTCTTGTACGAGAAGCTCAGGAATCTGCTCGTTGGGGACTTCATTAGGGACTTGGTCTGCAACTTGCTCTTGGTTATGGATCTCCTGTTCAATTTCGCTTCTGATAATGTCGCGTCTAGTCTCTGGGATAAGATTGTTTCTTAAAATTACCCGGTATTGGTCTGCTACTCTTTGTTCAGATACTTGAATTTCTGGGTATTCCCTGCAAAATTCGGCATACAGTTGTTGTCGATAGCCGATCGTTTCTTGACCGAGGTTTGTCACCTTATAATAAAAGCGCAAAATATTTTCGTTTATGGACACAGTCCATTTCATGCGCTGCCTCGGTCGTCCCGCTTGAGTGAGCGCCGGCTGATGTTCCAGCGCAGCACCTTCAGCGGGCGGAGCTCTTGTTGTTGTTTGGCTCATTTGTGGTTCTTCTTGTTGTTGGGCTGTAGCTGATTGTATGACAGGGGCCCGCCTCCTCAACACCCGCCTCAACACGCCTCCTTTTATTATTATTATTATTATTATTATTATTAAAGAAATTGCTGAGTCGTCCTTGTCTTAAGGATTATCTTTCTGTCTGTTAACATATAAATTTTATATTTGCATCTTTTTAATTATAACCAATTATTAGTATGTCAATACGAAGACCATTATTGCCATAACTATTATGATTGATAAATATTTAAACAGCCGGGTTAAGGCAATATATTTGGAAAAAAATGTTATCATTTACTCTCCGCTTCCGTTGTTAAGAGTGTCGATTGAAGGGAGTTGAAGGGTACATATTCATATATCTTTGAATAATTTTTGTTTTAAAAACCGTCCCTAAAGAGGAGGTGTCCGGCGAAGAGAGGTTTCCGTTAAGAAAGAGTTTACTGTAGTCATATTGTATTTCTTTTCAGTTATTTTAAATATATTAAGTACTCGTTGATATTAGACTTTTGAAATAAAAGACATTATGTACGAGGAATAATACTCTCAATTGTTTTGGTTTATGCCGCTATATTATTTTATTGTAATTATATGAAAAAAGTGAAATGTTCACTTAAGAGTTTTATAAGTTTTTTAACTGGTGTTTGACTTGAAAACGACGTTCTATTCTTACGCTTCAGATTGTACAACAATCTTAAACGACCGTAGTTTTGGAATAAATTTGTTTGTAACATTCTCCTTAGTTTTAGTTTTCTAATGACACAAATTTTATAGGGCCATTTGGGACGAGCACAACATGGTAATAAGAATAATAATGGTAAAAGGGCATTAAAAGCGTCCGAGAGAATGAACACCAAACATAACGGTAAAAGATATTGGTCACGTACAAACGTTTCAGTTTATTATAGGGTGTTATATCAAAAGTCTATTGCTGTTGATTAAACATAAAATAACTTGTATAAAACAATAGTAACTCAGCTTTATAATCTCGTATAAAAACAATACATTTTATTACCATTTAATGGTTTATGTTTCGTTTAAATGGAGATAATTTTCGGAATGTAAATTTCAGTTTATTTTATACTTTTGTTTTGTTTTAAGTAATAAATTGTTTAGAATATTTCCGAGACTTTATGTGCACTCTGCGTTTTTTATCTATCTATCTAGAGCTTATAGAAGTAGAGACCGCAGGGCTGAATGACTTAAGGAGCAATCTGACAGAACGTGGAGTAACGTTCTTCATCGGCGAAAAGAATTACAAAATACGTAATAGAAATGACAAAATATAACGACAAGAACAAACCCAACGTGAAATACCGCTTTTCTTCTTAATATTTGTGGTGTACGATACCTGGGATAGGGCAAAACTGTTTATTTGTGGTCAGCACTTCCACTTTCATTGTTGCTCGGTAAATTAACACAGTTCAAGGGAATTTGCAAGCTGATTTATAGCACGTACCTACTCCAACAGACCTTCCGGCGTGACTATGGACAGGTATGATCAGTGTCGTGGAAATTTCACTATAAAGTAGTCTAACGAAGTTGTGTTGAAATTTTTATCAGTGTATAAATTACCCAACTTTGTTAAATTTTTACCGGCAACACTGGACAAAACTAACCTAAACCTTGATCACAGTATATTGCTAAAGAATTCTTTATTAGCAATATACTGTGCCTTTATCTTGACGGGACACGCTTCATTGCGGTCGTTATCAAAAAGTAAATATTTATCAATTCCATTCTTACATGGGATGCCATCCGTGGTCTCTATTTTTTCCACTAAATGTATTTTCTGTTTCTCTTTGCCGACTGGCACCAACGAAGAGCGCCATTGCACGAGCTGTCTGATGCCGCCTATAGAGGTTGCTGACAACTTTGGTGATGCTTTTTTTCTGTTCTTTTCTTTAGGATAAAATTATTTAATACGACTATTTTGTAATCTCGATAGCATCTTAAATATACATTGATAGTGTAGTATGATGGTATTCTGCAAAGCTGCTATATTGCAGTGAATTAGAAGACAACTTCTCTTACAAATTCAGTCAAACAAATTTTTTACTTACTATAACTAGAGAGAATACGGTAACTTCTTGAAATCGACTTGGATATATACTTTCTGGTTGGTTGATTATTCGCACAAATTGTTTGTTATATCTGTCAACATTTAGGTTAACCTTTTAGGGTAACATGACCCTTGAGATATTTAAAACATCTACCTTATATTCAGAATGATGATTTAAATGGATGTTAGATACGCGTTGGTTTTCGGTGTACCTTAAACCCAAGTTTTTCGTTAATAAGCGTTTATTAACTTATTATTATATAAAATGATGTATTACATTTCATTAGCTTGTTTTGGTTTAAAATTTATATAAGGCTTAAGCCCACGACCGTTTTAATTTGTTTTAATACCACGTTTATATAAAGTAGATATTAATTTCTTTATCATAGGTATTATACCAGACAGATATAACGGACTTAAAAGTTTAACAAAAAGTTAGTTTACCTAGTTCTGTATTGGAAATTAAATGTATTCTTTACGGTTGAAATATACACTTACACATAAAATATATTACTTTAAATTTATTTATGTTTAAATGCAGGTTTTAAAGCTCCGTAGGATTTGGAAGGAGCTTATATAAATAAAAAATTAACAGTGGCAAATTTTGTTTTGTTTTGTATTCAAAATGTATATGTTTAAAGCTATTTAGTATATTGATAATTTTTGAAATATGAAAGTTTGTTCCAATGAAATCTTGGCAATTTTGAGCAAGCAGAACGAAAAGTCTTACATTTTTTTTTATTTCTTATCATATTATTATAGTTTTATGGTGCATTTGATTGGGATTTCTATCCTTAATATATACCAGATTAATTTTATTTGATCTATTCATTTCTTCAATATTTCATCTCTTTGTCTTTCTTTAAATTAATATTCAAAAACGGCTACAACGATTTTTATGAAATTTTGTATGTGTATTCGGTAGGTCTATATACGGTTCACAATTTGTCGATAGCTCACTACAAGTTTAACCCTAATTAGACAGCTGAAATACAGAGAGAATAGGTAATACGATATAATAGTAAAAACCAACCTGAAACTGACTGTTTAAGATGTTTTCGACTAACCCACCTTGTATCTGAAGGAATACAATACCTTATAATGCTATTACGAGGGTATTTTGAATGGTTACAGATGTGTTACACCAGTGTCGTAGACTATATGATTGAAACATTTTTTTGAACTAAATAAATATATTTTTTAAATTGTACTTATGTAAATTGTATTTTTTAATAAAACTTCTTTATTTTATTTAAAAATAAAAAGTTTCTTGCCATTTGTAAAAGATACATTTATTTAATTAAGGAAAAAGGCGCCAAATGTCGCCTGGCAAAATTTCCAATGTGTTTTAAATGTATCCATTATTTTCGAATCCGGAGAAAACTAATAAATATTTTTGAAAAATTTAAACGCAGAATGAAAGATGACATTATTACTCAGGGCAGAAAGTCTCTGAAAACTTCTACAGTGTTTATTTTAATATGTTATGTAACAGGGGTGAAAATAAAAGAGAGAATATAGTATAATTTTTAATTGAAAATATTGCATGCAAAAGAAACTTTTTATTTATTCTAAAAAATATTTCATTCTACTTTTAAATTTTTCAAAAATGCTTTTTAGTTTTCTCAGGATTTGAAAAAAAAATGGATACATTTAAAACACATTGAACATTTTGACAGGCGACATTTTGCGCCTTTCCCCTTTAATACCTTACGATTACAACTACTATTACTTACCTTATATAATTACGATTAGAAAACTATTCAAATTCAAAATAAATAGGATCAACTTCGGAATCCGAGTCGTCTTGAGGGTAAATAATTAGGTTAATAATCTCTACGGTCGCATCAATTATGTTATCAAGATCCCCCATGTTTTGTTCTTCTTCTATTACATGTCTTACTGCATCTTTCCAGTTTTGTTTTGTAATATGTTATAAAGACTCGTATAACAATTCACGTACAACTTGTATTTTATATGACATATTTTTTCTAGCCACATAACTTTTCATTTGTGCTCAAATGAGTTCAATTGGATTTATTTTGCAGTGGTAGAGTGGAAGTCTAAAGACTGTGATGTTTCGCCTTTCCGCCATTTTGTCAACTACGTATATCTTGAACTTAGATTTCTGTTGCCGGGCAATTTTTAAAAGTTCTGCTTTTACCATTCCATCTTCGTAAGGCAGATACCTATTCCGCAGCCAGTCAAGAATATCCTGTTTCTTCCACGCATTCGTTAGAAGTCTTTCTACTAGTCGTGAATGATAAGGTGCATTATCTTATACTATATTTGAATTTGGTGGTATGTGTTCAATCATTTGCTCAAAATACTCTTCGAAAACATCAGCTGTCATCTCCTCGTGATAGTTTTTTGTGCTTTTGGAATGAAATTTCAACAAACCATGCTTAACAAATCCTTTTTCACTGCCAATGTGAAAAATTATTAATCTACTGCCTTTACCAGAAGGTGGGGAGATACCAGTAGACCAACCTTCCATAACGGCTTGCCTGGAGCTTAATATATTTTTATCTGACCAAATTTTTTTTAGAGTATGACCTGAGTTACCCACGTTTTATCCTGGTAGAAGAGGGCCTTTCTTCAGCCCGGATTTTCGTATGAATCTTAGATAATTTTTTTCTCCAACATCATCTTCTCCTCCCGGTCAATCAAAAGTGATTTTCGGTCTGATTTCTCCCAGCGGAAATTTAATCCTTCTAAAACTTGCCACATTTTAGTTCGTCCGACATGAGCCAAATCCGGGTCGTCTCTAACTTCTTGTAAAATTTTGTTTAGGTTTGGTATTTCTTTTTTAAAAAAAAATCCATGAATTATTCTTCGAATACCATTTTTGGCAAATTCATCAATTTCAATAGGCTTTTTCCCTCTCTTTAAGTGTTCGTTTGTGTTTGGGTTAGCTATACCGTGTTTTTTTCTTTCTGATAGGAACCTATATATAGTTGACTCTCCTACGCCAGTCATGTTGGCACAACTTTCGACTATGTTGCGAACAGTGTTTGTGGGATTCTGAGAAACCAGAGCATCGTGAACATTCCGGACAATAGTCTTCTCTCTTGGTGAATAGACAGACTTACTGACTGTACGCAACAGTACCCGGTGTAAAACTTGATGATGTTGATGATGAAGCCATCACAAACAATCCAACAAAACGAGCACGAGCGAAAGGTACGTATATGTTCGTAGGTATATGCGAATAAAAAATCACTCACGCACTGCATATAATTCGCAAAAGAAACATTCGAGACGCTAATTACTGCCGTAGACGCGGACACATCGACGAGCCGTAAATTACATGCGATCAAAAACGTACTAAACAAAAAATTGTTTTCGTTCGTAATAACTTCACCCTTTTAAATTAAGTTTTGAATATAAACTGAACAAACGAGGCACGTGGCCAAAGCATATACACCCATTATATTATTAAAAATCTGGGGAATTCCATCCTAATTATCTTGCAACGAATAGTACCTTCGGATATGAATTCCAGGTTTTCTAGTAAAGTGATTAAACGCGAAGATTAGTATTGAAATATCCAAAGAGATAAGGTATTCTTATTTACAAAATTTTTAATGGTTAAATTCTTATTTTTATTAATATAATATAATTACATAACATTAGCCGTGAAAGTTTTAATTGTTTTTTTGCTAAATATATTAGTATTAAAATATTATTAATATTAAATATGTATAACAGTATTAAAAAATATTATATTATTATTTAATGAATAAACACCTTAGGAACGCCTATGGTTTACGACCGTTTTATGAGTTTAAGGCACATTTCGTGCTCTCAACAATTTATGAACGGAGAATAAGAAAAGGTTGAAATCTATTTTTTATACACTTAAGTGATAAGGCTGGTTCACACCAAACAATTTTTTTTATTTCTTTTTGGGCGAAATTTTTATTTTTACTTTTTTTATGATGTGGTATTAAACAATACATACAAACACCCAATAGAAGACGCAAAACCGATTGCATAAGACATTCTACCATATGTAAATGGGTACAACAGAGAAACTAGGGAGAATGCCAAGAAAACACAAAATAGAAACAATATTTAATACCGACAGAAAAATCTCAATTATTTTACCATCCGCTAAAACAAAAATATCGTTAGAAAATCCAGGAGTATACAAGATTCCATGTGGGGACTGTGACAAATAGTACATCGGACAGACCAACCGAAGAATCAATGTTAGATAAGAAGAACATCGAAATGACATCGAAAGGAGAAAAAAATGTCGTCCCTTGCACAACATCTCTCAAACACAAGGCATGCGATAAACCTGAACCAAACTGCCATGTTAGCTAACATTGAATTTTAAAGAAAACGCAAAATCAGAGAATAAATAGAAATAGACAAATGATCTAAACCAAAAAGATGACCTCAAAGACTTTCAACTACATGGAAAACGGTACTAAATCTATCTATCTACATCTATCTACATACGGACAGGACTAAAGCACAAAAAGCTTTGCCAAGGAACGTTCGAAAGAAGCACGCCACGATCGGCTATATAAGTAACCGCATCGACCAGGAGAGTCAGTTTACTTCAAGCACCAGCAAGACGTGTTACTACCTGACTTAACAATAACAAGTGCGATTTTGCCGAAACATTGTCCCAACAATAGTTTCTATCAAAACCAAAATTAGTCAACGTAGAGTTAAACCCGGAAATATGTCACTCAAATTCCTAATATCATCTTCAACTTCTTCTTCTTTATGAGTTCCCCACTTATTGTTATTTTGTGCCAGTTTCTCCTCACTTCTGCTTTGATGTCATCTAGCCACCGTTTTGGTGGTCTTCTACGACTGTGCTCGCATGATCTTTACTATGATTTTAGAATTAGTTTATTTTTTTTCCATCTTTCTGGAAAATGACCTTTCCAAGAAATTTCCTCTTCAGTAGTTGAGATGTTTGACCAATATATGACTTACATATTAATTAAAGAACAGGAAACGAACTTTTAAAAACAACAGAATGTTCAATTTATTATTAGTTTTAAAAACTGTACTTATACTGTTTTTTCACGTAAAATAAAAACGATAGATCTATGACAATAATATTACATTATTTATTAAATGTATTAAATATAAATCTATTGAATAATAACAAAACTTTCGTTAGAAATATATCAACTTTTTAATCGGTATGTTTATTTTTTTGCGTTTTTCCGTTTTACCATTCTTCACCCAAAACCTAGCCGTATAACATTGCCAAAGGCGGATTTAAATAAATTTAATATCTTGTAAATCTACCCCAAAATATCCCTTCTATTACAAGAAGGGTGGTTTTATGACCCTCTTCCAATACCGATACTGCCGATCATCACTTCGGAAAGTGCCTCACCTCACGTAGCCAAATGTATATATCGTTTGGATTTTGACCCTGGGTAGTTTTAGTATAGGGTTACAAATTGCGTCCATTTTGTAACTAAATTTTTATCATAAATAAACTAAAAATGCATTACCACTTATGTTATTTTAATTTTATTATACAATGATAGGAATACAGTTTATTTTAGTATTCGAATTAAATTTTTGTAATTAAAAATAAAAGAGCATTACCAATTTGATGTTTTTTTAATATTCGTAAAACTAATTAATAAACTCTTATCAATATTTTGGTTTGACATGGATCTATCTGTTTTTAATTTTAATAAATATATAATATATATATATTGTTATGTTTCTTCTTTCCCAACCAAAGAAAAATAAATAAAAAAATCCATCGAAATAAAATTTTAAGATATCAATATAAACAAATTGTATATAGTAATTTAAGGTAAGATTTAGTGTAGATAAGAATAGAAATTTGTTTGGCAAACGACCTTTTTCCGTTTCAAACAAAATTATCAAAAAACCTTTGTTTAGAATTAGAAGACATTTTACCTGTAAGTTTGTTATCTTTTCATTGTTTGTATAATCGACTATTAAATGACCATATTCTAATCTTTTAAAATATGTATAAATTATGTATTGACAAAACCAATTTTAAAGTAAGCTATTCAGTTTTTCTCTGAAACCGAAATTAGGCTTTTCCAAAATCATGGTAAACACAATTTGAGCTTTGGATTGGACGGTCGTTTTTAAATGGGAATTTGTGAGCCGATCATGAGAACCGGAGAAGTCAGTTGTAATTTGGCCATCGAAGGAAACCGTCGTTTGTGAGAAGATATGGTGTGGTTCGTGAGTTTGGATACCGGCATTGTGAAAAGAAGTGAATAGTTTTGCAGAAGGAGATAACAAGTAGATTAAAAGAGGTCCTTGTATCTACCGTGGGCATTTTGTGAAGTATATGTGAAATTAGTTTTACGGCATCAAGTTGACAAAAGGAGGTCCTTGTGTCATAAATAAGTAGCTGAGTTTGGAGAAGTGAATCAGGTGTTTTTGTGTAGTCTGCAGGAGGTTTGCAGAGACGTTAGGAAGGAGCCGATGTGCCAAAGAAGAGAGATCACATCGTTGAGGAGACTGGACTTTTCTGGGTATGTTCCAACATACAACTCAATAAGAAAATAAGCTGTAAGTGTTTTGTACAATTGAGTTTTTTCTCGGTGAAGAATCGGTTTGACATCATGGTCATTAGCATTCAAATTTAAGAACTGGGGTTTTGTTAGGCTAATCAAAAGTTTAAAGTTTTGTTGTTTCTAGTTTCAAGTAAAGAAAAATTTAAGTAAAATTGGTTTTCACTTAATTTCAAAAATTTGATTTATTTTCTTGTATGCTGATTGATAAGATAACGACAGAATTGATAATTGTTTTATTCGTTAATATAAAATAAAGAAACGTAAATTTTTGTAAGATAATAATTTTTTATTCTTATCCTTTCTTCTCTCTCCCGATAAAAGACAACTAGAAAATCTTTGAATCCATCGAACACAGGTAATAAGGAGTTTATTTTACTTTCGATAACAAATAAGTTATATTTTTTATTGGCTCAATAAACTAAGATTAAAGTCAAAATAAACAATCATAACAATATATATATATATATATATATATATATATATATATATATATATATATATATATTTACAATACCACTCCGGACTGGTAACGTAAACCTTGTTTTAGTAACCGTTTTATGAACTTTCATTCTCAACATCCATCTAAGATGAAAATAAATTTGGTTTTGGCCCTGAAAACTCTTGTCACACATCGAGTTCAGAGACAAGGGACTAAAAAAGCAGAGATCTATATTACAAGAGAACTCCTATCCTATAGGGCTGTTAAATAAACTTATTTTCGGTTCTCTTTTTCCTTCGCATTTTTCTGACAACCAAAATTTTCATAACAATGAGGTCCCACAATTGACATTGACACAGAACACATCAGTGACACCATCTAAAATAACTTATGGTTGCCTACCCTACATTCCAGTTTTGACACCGAAGCTAATGAACATCTTCAAAAATGTTAGTGGTTTAAAAATTACAACCAAAAATGTGAAAACGGTATCGAAGTTATACACAAAAACAAAAGATCCTTTCACAATACAGGAGTCATCGAATGTTGTTTATTCTATACCGTGTAATAATTGTAACAAAATATATATAGGAGAATCATCTCGTAATTTTCACAGTAGGGTGATCTCACATCGTAGCGATATAAAAACTAAAAAAATAAATGCATGTGCATTGACAGAACATGCATTAAGGTTGAAACATGGATATAATTTCAAGGATTCCTGTATTTTGGCAAAAGAATAGAACTATTCAAAACGTGTTTTCTTGGAAATGTGTTCCATAAAATCTAGTACATCTTGCATCAATAAAAAGTCAGACATAGATAAACTGAGCAAAATTTATTGTTACTTACTGGAAAAACATCCAAAATAAAATTAATATCTACCTGTACCCACACAAATTACACTTATATGCATAACATGTTGCATACCATTTGACAGGTTTAAAAATTAAAATCACCTAAGATGGGCCTCTAGTATTTCTTAAAAAGAAATATAATATTAAGTACACCTAATTACTTTTTAATCATAGGATTTTTTCTTTTTGTTCTCTATGTGTCAGAGTTAAAACACACCAGTAAAAGATGACAAATTAAAATTTTACTATCTGTACCTAAATTTTAAAATGTATTTTGTCCACTATTTTATATTTTATATGTGTGTTAATAATGTTGAGTGTCTATGCTTTTATAAATAATCTCAACGACTAGTAAGTTGCACTAAAGATTTGTGATATTTTATAAATATTTACATTTTTTTTCTTATTACAGTGTCTTGAAAAAGGAATAAAACCATTCCGAAAGCTAGACAAAAAGTCATAAGAGTGTTTCATTAACATCCCGGTCAATTTTCTGACTGCAACCCTAATAAATTGTGATATATAAATATAAATATATATATATATATATATATATAAATATATATATATATATATATATATATATATATATATATATATATATATATATATAAATATATATACAGTCGATCCGCCGGATCTTTGCACATCGTCATCATTCTTATTATAGGAAATAAATCAAAACATGTGAGTCAAACGTATGTCGGCTATAAGAATTATTATAAAAATTAGAAAATGGCTAATATTACAATTGACGTTTTTATACTTCTCTTTTATTTCATTTATTGCATTTAGAAAACTGGATACGTATACATTTATGAACGTGATTTTTCAATTTTTGGAAACCTATAGGTTGTCCAATAACATCTACAGTAAATAAATATTTAAACCATAGTAATAAGAAATTAAAGTATTTTTATTGAATATAAGCAAATATATGGTACTGACATATCGTCAGATGATGTTCCTGTTGTTGGTAAATATCGGTTTAGATTTAAGAAGGTTACAAAAAAGAATAGTAACAAAAATGTGATATGAGAAGACTAAAATGTGAGTAAACAAAAGAGACGTTTTTAAAGATTAGATAAGAACATCTAATAGAAAAAAGAGAAAAAGAACAGTCAGATGAATGACAAGATACTGCAACTCATGGAAAAAAGAAAAAAATCAAAGAACAACACAAGAATGTACAACAATATTCACAGACAAATAAGAACACAAATACGAAAGGCCCAAGAAAATTGGTTAAAATCACAGTGTGAAGAAATATATTTCTTGAAAGAAAAACACGATACGTTTAAAATGCATAAACAAGCAGCTGGTCTTTAGAAATTAAATACAGCTAACAAACTGCGAGATCAACAGAGAAACATCATCACAGATAAAAATCAAGAAATTTGCATATGGACCAAGTTTATCAAAGAACTCTGATGATAGTAGATCCCAACAACCTCCATCCCACATATGTAATGACCACTTACAAATCACATCAAATGAAGTGGAAAAGGCAATATTACAACCAAAAGATGGCAAAGCTCCTGGACCTGACAATGCACATGCTGATCATAAAACTATTTAACACCAACGGTACTCAACTCCTAATAAAAATATTTAATGAACCAAGAACATGGCTGAAGTCACGCCGACGTTTATTGCTGTACCAAAGAAAACAAAATCCGTATCCTGCAGTGATTTGCCGACCATCAGCTTAATGAACCATCTTTTAAAGATATTTCTAAAAATCATACATCAAAGAATATATAGACTGTGCGAAGAAAAATTCAGCCGTAGTACAAAGTTTAGTTTTCGGAATGCAGTGGGTACGAGAGAGGCTCTCTTTAGCATAAAAAGGCTATTTCAACGATGTAGAGATGTGAACTGCAATACATATGCATGCTTCATTGATTACCATAAAGCATTCAGGTTAATGAACAGAAAGAGTAAAAATTGGGACCATTCCTTAGAAATTAAATGTAGGATAGAGAAAGCCAAATCTACATTTCAAAAATGGCTAAGCTATTCAAATGTCATGATTTATTCACACCCATAAAAATCAGGTTACTACCATGTTATATCTTTCGTATACTATTGTACGGAGTTGAGTCGTGGACTTTCACAGACACTACCTGCAGGAACATTGAGGCTTTCGAAATGTGGCTTTATCGTCGAATCCTAAAGATATCTTATACCGGTCACGTTACTAATCAGGACGTTTTATTAAGAATGGAAAAAGAAAAACAGCTGATAACCACAATAAAACAGCCAAAATAGAATACCTTGGTCACATCATTAGCAACAACGAAATATATGAAAAGTAGATGAAAAACGAGGCTCAGGAAGGCGAAGGATTTCCTGGCTGAAGAATCTAAGTATGTGGTTCAACACAACAAATATTTTCAGACCAGCAGTGTGCAAAGTACAAATTGTCATAATATACGCCAATATCCGAAACGGGTAGACACTACAAGAAGATCTAAAAAACTGAATATAAATCTACTCCAGTGCTCCATCATCTTGATAATTTTGTTTATTCAGTGTTAAATATGGTTTTCAGACTTAAGTAATCACTTTGTTTTAAAAAATGGTCATACAAAAATTAACAAACCGAACTTCAAATAAAGAAATCTATGCATAATAAATTAAAAAATAGAAAACTTGAGCTGGGTAAAAAAGAATTTATTATAACAATAATATAATTTAAATATTTATTGAAGCCTCATACACTATACAGCCATGTAGCCAATCATAAATTTAAGAATTCTTCACTGTCAGAATCTGAGCCACTCATATTACCAGTGTCTATTATGATTGGTTTAATGTTAGTGTCAACCATATTTTTTTCTCGGATATACCACTTTGTAATAATTTCATGAGTATGTTTCACACATTTTTTCCAAATTTCTGTGTTACATTGGTTTAGTGCCACTTTCCACATATTTATAACAGCATTATCAGAATGTCCATCTCTACCAAGATTCTTATTGTAATATGACTTGCAGTTTGCCCAAATTAATTCAATAGCGTTGAATTCACAGTGATAAGGAGGTAGTCTCAACACTTCATGGCCGTGTTCTTTTAGTAGTTCATGCTAACAGATGTTTTGCCAATAAATGCAACTTCTTTATCCCTTAATTCATTACTTATACTTTGCAGAGTAACATGTTTCTCTAAAAAAAAAGAACAGATAAGTACAGAATAAACCACACTGTTATAACTAGTTCAATGAAAAAGAAGTAATACTTTGATTTTATAAAACTATAAATTATTTCAAATTAAAAAACTCACAAGAAAATTGACTTAATATCCATTAATGTATTCAGCAGAAATTTTCTTAAACTACTCTCAACAATCTTTTTTACAACATACATTTATATAAAGTATTGATTAAAAAGTACCTTCTGGTTATCATGGTACATGATACCATTATCTTATGGTATATCAAATTCAGATTGAAGAAATTTTAACTACTTACTTTGTTGGTACATGTCGTATACTGTATTACGCACTGCCATTTTTGATCCCTCAGACAGATCAGTTGTTTTGTTTTTCGGACGAGGTCTACTTTTGCCTGGCTTTGAAGAATGTGATTATTTTCTTTCCTTTTAATAATTGTACATACTGTTCGTCGTTATATTTTTAATGCAGCAGCTACTCTCTTAAATAAAGAATTGTTTAATGATTTTCATAAACGAACATACATTTCAATATGTTACCTGTTGAACAGACGAAAATGGCTCCAAAGGCCCTCCATTTACTTTTTCTAATTCGAAATACTCCAACACATTCAACACAAGTTGCTAAGCTTGAGAAGTTAAAGGCTTGCCAGGCATACTCTAAAAATAAAAACCTTTAAAAATATTTCATATTGTCCGTTGACGTAGTTTTAGCTATATTTAAATAATTAATGTCAATTTAGAGGTTAAAAAAATTTATTATTCGTTATTAGCTAATACATGAATTCTTACCTTAATAAATTGAACACGAAGGTAAGGGTTAGTCGTTATAACAACTGTTTGTTAAAAATATGTATATTTAAAGTATGAAAAAGGATTGATTATTTAAATCAAACGAAAATAATTTATAAAAATATTACACTCTGTCAAAACAAAATTTCCAATTGTCATGTCAATTGTCAGTAGACGAATCAATCAGCGATCATTGTTCTATGGCTGTCTTTGTTCAATGCATGGTGTTGTGTATGGACAGGCGGTTTAAGTTAATAGTTTTAGTTTCTGTGAGTAGGAAAGAGACGTAACATAAAAAATAATTCGTGAATAATGTCATACTTGTGCAAAGATCCGGCGGACCGACTGTATATATATATATATATATATATATATATATATATACTACTACTACTACTACTAAGGATTTCCACAGTTTTCACTGTCTTCCTTCACTCAACCGTTTTCTCCAATTTTCCTGTCATTCCAGTCTCCATCTCGCAGGGTTCTTTTCTCCATAGCCTCGTCGATTTCATCTCTGAATGACCTTCGGGGTCTTCCTCTCTTTCTTCTTCCAATCGGGCTCCATTCTGTGATTTTGTTTATCCAGCGTCCTCTGTCCGCTCTTCTGACGTGGCCGTACCAGGATAGTCTCTTCTCCTCATATATATATATATATATATATATATATATATATATATATATAAGTAAAAAGTAATGGCATGTGCAAAACAGAAAACCAAAAATGGTATATCGATGGAAGGCAACCGTATATACGTATTTCTGACTATTGGTCGTCTTCAGTACGGTGCAGCCAAGTTAGAAAAGGAGCATATTAACTTGGGAAAGGGTCACTACAGGAGCAATGCAACCAATTTGTGGCATTAAAGTTAAAAGACCCTGATGGTTTCCAGGGCAACAACTACACCAACTACGGAGGAAGCTACAGCTACCTGGGGAAAGGAATGCCAAACGTTGAAACGTTTAAAATAAATGGAAAAGGATAATGTGAGTGAATAATAAAAGTAAAAAGTAATATGCTCCTTTTCTAACTTGGCTGCACCGTACTGAAGACGACCAATAGTCAGAAATACGAATATACGGTTGCCTTTATCGATATACCATTTTTGGTTTTCTGTTTTGCTAGACATGACATTACTTTCATCAGCATTCTTCCGATTAAAATAAGATTAAGATTGTGGTAAGAAATAAACACAATTTGTTTAAAACGTTAAAGTTTGGACGCCCATCAAGTCTATATATTCCAAACCGCAACGGTATATCAATTTGTTTATGTATATTTTAAATTGACTTTTGCAATATAACATTAAAATAAAATTTATCATTTTTAAACGAATTCAATTAAGCTTTCATCTTGTATTTTTTGGTTTTTTTACATCTGATCTGTTCAACCTATTAAAAATATTTTTTTTGGCTATTTCAGTAGTTTATTTGCCTTTTACGTTTAAAGTAAGCGTTTTACATAAATATCATCACAATCATTTTCATCTTGAAATAACTCTCAAATTATTAAAAAAATTGTTATACATAAATAGGTTGCCATGGAAAACTTTTGGAAAACTTTTAAGCATACCATATTGGCATCATAATAATGTCGATTAAAACAAGTTTCAGCATGTGGATATGAAATCGACATTTTTTGACAAAACCCACACGCCTAGCATGTTTAGCAAAAAATAAAACCTAGTTTATCTGGGACTATTTATTTTCCAAGCTTTACATAAACCAATAATATTTGTGAAATAATTGAATAGGATAATTTGTTTTTTTCACAATATCTATTATAAATAAAATCTTTACGAAGTTTATCAAAGAAGTATATATATTAATCATAAATATTTATTTTCTACAATAAAAATCACCTCAAATATTCCTAAAAAAAAATGAAAACTGAAAAAAAAATTGTTTAAACAAATTAGATGGTTTATTTAACAACCTTATCACTTATTTAAATTATTCATATTCGTAATGTACGCAAAAATTACATACAAATTAAAAAAAATTAACGTCGAAATCTATAAACAAGAAACAGAAATACAGTTAACAGCTCCTCCTTCCTCCTGTGCTCCCACTAGTTTCAAAGCCGACCAATTTTAAGGACCACAATTTTGAAGATTGCATTTTAATGGGAAGTGAACTATCCCACTTAAAATGCAATCTTTTTCGAATTTTTCACGTTAAAACCTTAAAGAAAATTCTTTCAAATGACTCTAATTAGGTTTCTTAATAAATTATAAACAAAGCTGCTATCAATTTATAAAAAAAGGCACTAACTTCTTCCCAAAGCGTGTTAGGTCAACTTTTTTCCTTTCTAATTTTAAAAAAATTCAGGCTATCACAATATGAAAAAAATCAGTTTTTGCAGTTAATGGTTAAAAAGTTATTCTAATTGTTTATAAACAAAAAATTGACATGATTTTGTCAAATTATTTTGCAATATTTAAAAATATTTTCCTCATTTGTTTTAAATAATAATAATACAATAAATCTTCTTCTGTTAGAATCTATCCGTATATTTAATATACCTACTAATACTATTTAATTTTCTGACTTATATTGTTGCAAAAAAATTTAATTTGGGATAAACAAATTAAATAACTATTAAACAATTTGACCAATCAACATGAAATTATCTTATTTATTTATTATTAATCTTATTTTAAGCAATATAAAACCCAACCTTGTGTATAATATAAAGTTTAAAAGTTTATTTTAAAAAAAGTTATTAACATTTATAAAAAAACCGAAATTTTTGATTTATTTTGCAACTTTCTAAGCAACAAATAAGGATATGAAAGATTAGAAAACGTAATTTTGAAGGTTTTTATATTATTTATAAGTTTTTTCTCTTCTCAAATTTGTTACAAACGCTTTACTTTGTGCTGATAGACGAAAAAAGAGAAAATTTACCATTTTTTGACCTTAATTTGTTAATAAAATAATTGTCCAAAAAATCGACTACAGGAAACATGTAGGTTCTTGTTATAGAGAGATATACTACTCAAAATAACTATCGGTTAGTTATTTTGTACATATTGTATATATTTAGTACTTCATCCTGCAAATTTTAGGAAGATTTTGATATAGGTATATTTATAAACTTCATCTGAATAAACTAACGGGCATGAAACATTACAAGAAAAAATATATAATAGTAAAAGTAGGAGTATATTTTTGTACTTTAAATGTGCAGTAAAGATTAAAGAATGTTTTTATTAGCAGGATAATGAAATTATTTAAATAAAGCTTTTACGATCCAAGCGAAAAAGGTTTATAATGTAAATAAAAGTATTTTTACTTTTAATACTTAAAACAAAACTTTTAATTTTATTGATTTTATATTACCTTTTACCTAATAAAAAACGTAAAAAAAATTATGCAAAATTAAAAAAACATGGTACAGAAAAAAGTTAAAAAGGAACGTTTAAGTTCTACAAAAATCGTAAAAGTTTTATGTAGGTCCTAATTTAGATGTTAACTTGTATTGAGTGTCTACACATGCTCTTAGTAACACCTTTATTGTGGACTGTTTTAATTTTTTTGGAATATTTTTCTTGTTAGTGTGATTATATTTATATTTGTAAGGTTGTCGGAAGTAGATTATATTCAATGTTAAGAACCTAAGAAAAAATAAAAAAAGAAAGAATAAAGGAGAGAATGTTAAAGTTTATTTGTACAACCATACAAATTAATAGATCATTAGATAATGCTTCAAGAATTAGGACACTTCAAATTTTGAATTCAAGATAGAAAATAATTAAACAATTATTTCATATTTGTACACAATCCTGACTGAATTAAATATTAAACATTATTTCATATTATTAAGTCTTAGTTAATCTTCCTAACATATCATTATCATTTTCTCTACAAACCATGGTGGGTATTGGCCTGTTCTAGGATCAACTTCCATTCTTTCCAATCCTTTGCCGGAGCTGTCCAGTTTCGTACTCTTAACACTCGTAAAGTTTAATGAGCCACACCCTAAAAGTATTCTTGCGTGTTATCCATTCCAGAATACGAGCAAAATTAGAACACAGCATAAGTAAAACACAGTTCGGTTTTAGATGCGGTTTTGGAACTCGAGAGCCGCTATTTGCAATACAAACCTTGATTCAAAAATGCCTGGATTAACAGAAAGATGATCCATGAATCAGAAACGTCATACCTAGGCCATGTGTTTCGTAATGATAAGTACAGTCTGCTACAGCTTATCGTGGAAGGCAAGATTGAAGGTAGAAGAGGTTTGGGCAGAAAGAAGAAATCCTGGCTGAGAAACTTGAGAGAATGGTTTCAAATACCAAAAGCTGCCAACATAATACATGCGGCACAAAACAGAGAAACCTATCGTTTGATGGTCGCCAACCTTCGGTAGAAGACGGCACATAAAGAAGAACACTCCTAAGTCTTGGTCAACCTGGTCCTTAAGTCGTGCTCTAACTCTGCCTCTTCTCCTCACTCCATCAAGTATCTGGTTATAAATGTGCCTTGAGGCCTTCATCTTGTTGATTCTCGATAAGTGGCCTAGCCACTTCTGCCCAAAAATATTGATGAGCATACTCTCTAATACATATACAAATTTCAATAATTACTCCCATAACATCACAGGTTAACTTTCTTAATAACTCGTCTAATAAATTTGCAGCTAAAAATTTTTAAATGACGTTATCTGCAGTAATTTTTTCAATTCTACCTCTGCAAACATAATCCTAGTGTATAATAGAATTGATTAAAGAAAATGGAAAACTATTCTTTCAGATTAATTTTATTATGCATTTTTAGGACTTACCAGGAATTTCAGGGTTCTTTTTTACTTCGTCGTAACTCAAATCTTTTTTCTGTTAATAATGATTCAATTTACGTGTTTCATGTTTATTAGTGCTGCAATCGCTAGATTTCCACGGTCCAATTATTCTTTATTAACCTCAAGCGTAGAGAGATTCGCATGTGAACTTTATCTATTTTGTGAAATGAAGTGTTTACATGGACAGGAAGGACAAATTGCTAAATTAAAATGTAATTGTTCAAAGTAACTAATTAATAATAGCAATGGGACACAACATAATTTAAAAATAAAAAAGAACGTAATCAGCCGGAATGTTTTGTAAGTTTATTAAAGTATTATATTTACATAGTATATGTATAAACAATTTACCGGTAGTTTAATATAACTTGCATATTATAATCGCATAAAATAATCAAATTATTAATCTAAAAATTTTCGTTTGAGCATGATGATGTCTGATCTACACATCTGAATTATCTATGCCTCTCTCGATAAAATCATACGGTATATGTTTTATTTAAAATTAAAAATCTTACTAAAACATGTAGATGCTGTTAGAAATTGGATTGATTACCTCATGGTAAATTAAAGATGTACTTGTCTGTAGTCAGTGAAAACCCATCCCACTGCAGACGTAAGACATGACCAGAATCCACTAATCGCAAATGTAAAAATAAGATTGACGTAAACAAAAACAACTGGAAGCTACCACAGAAAACAAAATAAAGAAAAATAAACCATAAATTAAAAAATGGATTGTTGAACAAATAATAACAGCATAAATATTACAAATAATAGTAATGCAGCAAAATGGGAATTGACACAAGAACTAGTGGCACATTGTAATTACTTTTTTTAATTCATCCAGATTGCTTTCAGTAAGAAAAATAAAAACTGGTACGATTATGCACTATCTAGAGTTGAATCTCTAGTACTGGTCCTAGGCGTCCGTTTTGGGTAGATCAGCAGTTATTAAAAGAAGCCAAAAATAAAATTTAAACAACATTTTTTTTTAAGAATTTTAAAGACAAAGTATATATTACGATGGAACAAAAATAACACAAAAGAATAAGTATCAAAAGTAGATAGTTATAAAAGATGCTCGATGTGATGACCATTAGTTTATATGCATAAATTTGCCCTTTTGCTTAGAAAACGCCAAATTCTTGCAAAAATTCCAAAGTTATTTCTAAATTTGTTGCAAGCATCTTGTATCCTTAGCCAGAGTTATGCAAGATTTTGTATTGAAATGAAAACAAATGCTTTTATATTTTTCTAAACACAATAATCACCAATTGGGAATCACTATTGAAAAACCATGTATGACAACATATAAATACCCACTACGATGTAAAATCGAAATTGATGGAAAACTTATAAAGCAAGAAGCAAGGTTTAGATATCTGAGAATAGATATAAGATATAAATAAATACGGAGATAATAAAGAAGAAGTAGACAACAAAGCTTAAAAGCAAGTAAAGCAGCGGGATCTCTTAATGACACAATCTGGAAGAACAAACACCCAAGATAAGACAAAAAACAAGAATCTATAAAACAGCAATTAAACCTATATTAGCATACATGAAGAAAACAAGACCTGACACATCTAAAACGAGACAACTACTAGAAACAACAGAGATAAAAATACTTTCACAAATATCAGGGAAAAGCCTGTTGGATAGGAAGAGCAGCGATAACATAAGAAGAGCGTGCAATAAAGACATAAATAGATGGAAAAAAAAACGAAAACAGAAGTTAAACGAATACATCAGTAGAATGGCAGGGGATAGGATAGTTCGAATAGCACAATATAAGTCACCAAATGGACAAAGAAGTATTGGTAGACCAAGAAAAAGATGGTGTGATAATTTAAACAATTTAGGAGGCTAATAATAAAAAAGAAACAGGCTTTAAAGCTTACATAGGAAAATAAAGAAGAAGGAGAAAAGAAACGTGATAAGAACTTAAAGAAAAATAATACAGTACCACAATTTAGTCAAATTAAATGTTTAAAATTACCAACATTAGATATCTGACAGCGGCCAACTTGATATCCGAATCCATCACAAATATTCTGAATTATATTAGGAGTGATGTTTAAAATTTCTTATTTAATATGTTGTTGTAGGTCTTTAAAATTATATGATCTATTTAAATAGATTTTGTTTTTTAAATAACCACACAAATAAACGAGTAAGGATTTAAGTCCAGACGTCCAGACAACGAGTTGGCTGTTCAATAAACCCTCTTCCACTCATTTATCCAGTTGGAAATAAATCTTGAAGATAACTGCGCAACGTAATTTCTAAAAGAGGTAGTACGGTTTTTAACTAGATGTCATTTACCGAATAGTCTTCATTAAAAGACTTACTGCTAAGCTTAAAGTAAAGTCAAAATTCAAGTAAACACCTGCATTTAAATTGTCATCGAAAAATATCTACTACTACTAAGGATTTCCACAGTTTTCACTGTCTTCCTTCACTCAACCGTTTTCTCTAATTTTCCCTGTCATTCCAGTCTCCATCTCGCAGGGTTCTTTTCTCCATAGCCTCGTCGATTTCATCTCTGAATGACCTTCGGGGTATTCCTCTCTTTCTTCTTCCAATCGGGCTCCATTCTGTGATTTTGTTTATCCAGCGTCCTCTGTCCGCTCTTCTGACGTGGCCGTACCAGGATAGTCTCTTCTCCTCTATATAGTCGATTATGTCTAATTGCACTCCCATTCTCCGCTTAATCTCTGCGTTTTCAATCCTGTCTCTTTTTGTAAGTCTACAGCTTCTCCTCAGGAACTCCATTTCTACTGCTCTTATTCTACCTCTATTTCTCTTGTTTATTGTCCAGTTTTCGGACCCATATGTCAGGATACTTCTTGTCAGGGTGTTATATATTCTCTTTTTTGTCTTTATCGTAATGTTCTTATTCCACAACACTGAGTTTAGTTGCCTTATGCAGTTTCTTGTTTGTCTCAGTCTGTTGTTTATATCTTCTTCTGTTGTTCCCTGGTTCGATATTATGGTTCCTAAATACTTGAATTTATCTGTTCCATTTATTTGTCTTCCCTCTTCTATCTCTAGGTTTCTCATATCCTTGTTTTCTGTTGTTAGGTATTCGGTTTTCTCTAAGTTTGGACCAGATGGACCGGTCTACCTTTTGCCATTTTCTTCTCTATCAGTTGTTCTAATGTGTACGTATGATCTAGGCATGATTTTCCTACTGTGAACCTTGCTTGGTCTTCTCCAATTTTTCCTATTATTTCAGTTTCTAGTTTTTCCTTAATAATTTTCCCGTAAAGTCTACCTACCGACGATATTATACTAATTCCTCTATAGTTTTCACATTTTTTCCTGTTTCCTTTCTTATGTATGGATGTGATGTATGCTTGTGTCCATTCCGCAGGTATTTCTTCTCCATTTAGTCCTCTTTCGAACATTCTATGTAGCATGCGGAATAACTTTTCCGTTCCGTTTTTAATTAGTTCGTTTGGTATTCCTCCGGGTCCTTTGGCTTTTTTGTTCTTCAATGTCTTGATTGCTCTCTTAACTTCTGCCAGTCTTATTTCTATCTGGTCGTATGCCCCATTTCCTGCATGTTCTATATTCTCTTCCTGAAATTGGGGACGGTTTTTTTGTAAGTAGTTCTACGTAGTATTCTTGCCACTCGTTTTCACTAATTTTGCCGATCTGGGTTTTCTCTGTCTTATTTCGTTGAAGTGCTTTTAATATTCGCCATGATTCTGAATTTCTCTTTCCTCCGATATGTCGTTCTATCTCTGTGCATGCTTGTTCCCATCGTTCGTTCTTTTCATTTGTTACTCTTTTCTTTACCTCTCTGTTTTTCGCTCTATATAGGTCTAAGTCTTCCTGTTTTTTGGTGTTTGGGTATCGAAAAATATGAGCCCACTATATGATTTCCAACAATCTCAGCTTACACCAAAACTATTTGTAGCACTTGTGTATGAACTTTAAAACAATCCGGATTTTTTGGATTTTAAAAGCATGTATTTTGTTTACTTACGATTCAATTTAAACACAAAAATATTTTTTTTTTCGTCATGATCTCTCTAGCAAATTAGCAATCGTTTCACGAAACCCCAATCTTCTCTCGATGTACTGCCTCACAGTTTTTCTATATTATTTTTTAAGCCCACAATATTACCTAGTGAGCCCCCTTCAGCACCCCCTTTGAATTATAAGCACCCCCTCGAAAATTTTAAATAACAAAGGGGGTCATGTGGCACCTTATTAGAAAGGGATTTTAGTCCTCTGTTCAGCAATATAAAGTTTTTTGAGTTTGTGCAATCATAACTGAGAAAATTGATTTTTATAATTAAATTAAATGTTCAACTTGACCACCGTTATTCACTTCTTGACAATAACCGAGGCGATTTTGGAATTCTCGTGTACAACATTTTGCATGACCTCAGGGTTTATTTTGTTAATTTCTTCCGTTATCTTAACTTAACTTTTAAATCAGAAATATTGCCTGATCTATTAAAATATACTTTAAAAATAATGAGGTATTTTCGTATGTGTTCCGCTAAACATAAGGGAAAAAACTTTGAAGATAAAAAAATATTATTCAAAAATACAAATAAACAATTGATATGAATCTAGTTAGGCTGCTGTCATTTAGGTATTTAAAGTTACTAAAAGATGTATAATATTTGTACGCGTATTAAATTGTATTGTGGCTCATTTATCCCAACCTCAAAGAATAGACATTTTAATTATGATTGGTTGTGGTAACACAACAAGAACTCAAAAGGAGGTTTGTGAAATGTTTAATAATAAATACCCTGGTCAACAAGTTTCGCAGTCTACAGTTAGCAAA
The DNA here is from genome assembly GCF_040954645.1 of Diabrotica undecimpunctata. NCBI lineage: Eukaryota > Metazoa > Arthropoda > Insecta > Coleoptera > Chrysomelidae > Diabrotica > Diabrotica undecimpunctata. The sequence continues at coordinate 19,195,246 of NC_092809.1, read as the reverse complement.
ACTGAAGTTTCGTTATACTGGACATGTAAAAAATATTAAAAAACCAGGTAGAAATGTTAGATTTACTGATGAAAAAAAGTTAGATGTACTTCTAGAGATTGAGGAAAATTCGCATAAAGCAACTCGAGAACTTGCCGCCGTGATGTAAGTAAATCATCTATTTTGAGAGTTTTGCATAAAGAAAAATACCACCCTTACAAAGTTCAGTTGGTTCAGGAGTCAAATGAAGATAATCCTGATAGAAGGCAAGAATTCTGTGAAATATTGATGGACAGAATGAAAGCAGATTTGCAGTTCATAAACAAAATATTTTTTTATGATGAAGCGACGTGTCATTTAAATGGAACAGTTAACGAACAGACTGTAGATATTGTAGCAGAGAAAATCATCACTGGGTGTGCGAGACTCACACGCAATATCTTAAAAAAGGTAACGTTTGGGCTGGTATCATTAACAATAAAATTATTGGTCCTTATTTGTTTGAGGACACAGTTGATGGTAAGGTTTATCTAAATTTTTTGATTAACTTTTTAGTGCCTACATCATGAAACGATTTTTTCCTGATGTTAATCATCCAAATGAGATAAATCGATCTATTTACTACCAACAAGACGGAGCTCCACCGTATTTTACATATATAGTTAGAAATTATTTAAATGAGGTTTTTCCTAATAGGTGGATTGGAAGATATGGAACTATCGAATGGTCGGCTAGATCTCCCGATTTGACTTATCTCGATTACTTCTTATGGGGTTATTTAAAATCTAAAGTATATTTTAATAGATCCATCAATATTGTTAATTTAAGAGTTAAGATAACGGAAGAAATTAACAAAATAACCCCCTAGGTCGTATAAAATGTTGAACGGGAATTCCAAAATCGCCTCGGATATTGTCAAGAAGTGAATGGTGGACATTTTAAACATTAAATTTAATTTTATAGTACATTGAAAAATAGATTCTAAATATTATGTGACTATTATCTTCATTCAACGTAAAGTTTTGAGATAGAGACATTATAAAAATTTTATATCTTAAAAATCACCGTTTTTTCGGTGATGACTACACCAAACCTAAAAAACTTTATATTGCTGAACAGAGGACTAAAATCCCTTTCTAGCAAGGTTCCATACGACCCCTTTTGTTATTTAAATTTTCAAGGGAGTGCTTATAACTCAAAGGGGGTGCTGGAGGGGGATAATATTTTTATATTTTAAATTGTCAATTTAAGAATAAAAATCGACCTGTTGCAGGTTTTTTTCACAAAGTACATAATAACTCTAAAAATGAATTTATTCCATATATATGGACCGCATGGTATATAAATAATTTTGGCTTTATTTATTTCGTTTCTTTCTATTATTTGAAAAGAACGAATTTAAAATTTAAGAAAATTACATTAAAATTAGTTCAACGTTTCTGCACCTGTGTCAACACACATTTACGAAGGTCCGTCCAAAATATTGAATCTTAATAACTTATCCTCGGAAGCCTTTTCCCGGGTTACTCTTGGCCCACGAAATTAATTATATATTTAATAATGTGAGGAAAATGGAAAATATAACGCCTACGGGAAAAGCCATTTAATTTCATAATAGTGTGGGAGCAAACCTCTGAAAACGGGTTTACCACATTATGTTGCTAAGTTTCTATTAGTTTTACCAATATTTGCTACACAAGGAAAATTCTTGCATAACAATAACTGGATTTGGTATTAAATACTAAAAAAACTTCTGAAACCTATTGAATTTTCTTTTAAAAGATGTGAAAAAATGAGAAAACTGAACTTTCTCATTTTTTGAATGAGAAAGGCATTAAACATCGATAAAATCTCAAAACAAATAATTAATTATTAAAAAATTAATCAATTAATCAATCAGTTTATAACGTTCTACGCCATCGTCTGATTTCCAGTCTCCATTTATCTCGGTAGTTCCAAAGGTTTTCGTTAACTTCCCTTTACCTTAGGTCTTTATCAATTCCTTTTTTTTCAACTTAATCTCGGTCTACCTTGCTTTCTTCTTCCATGCAGTATCCAGTTCAATACTTTCTTTGATATTATTTCTTCATCCATTTTTGGACGTGTCCATAGCATCTTAGTTGATTTATTCTGATGTCCTCTGTTATATTGTGCTTAACACCCATAATTTTTCATATATTTTCATAACTAGACATAGTTAGGAATGAAAGAAAGAATAAATAATAACGAATATCTTAAATAGAAGGTTTAACCGTAAGTAGAGCAATCAGGAAATAATTAACACAAGTGGGAGCGTCAAAGGTTTGCCTATATTATGACGGTCAAGAGCGATGAGTAAAATAATCATCCGAATATTATGTTGATACACGCAATCTAAAATCAGTCATCGATTATATTATTAGTAAACAAAAATCTGTATTGCAGTGGAATGATGTAAGAGTTCTCCGAGGAAGAACATGTTAATCCGATCACTACTTAGTAAGAGCGAAAATTTTTTTCCCACTTAAGATAATACACGGAGACCAAAACCTAGAAGACAAGCAAGACTTACAGATAGTGGACACTCCGAAGTACAACTTCAATAGTTTTATAAATGATAAATAGTACTAAACAGCTATAACAACGACGACTTGATGAAAAACTAAGCAAAATAGAGAGACAAACATTTTCAGATATTTACGAGAATATTATTGCTAGTTTACACCAGGCCTCTAAGGAGACACTCGGGACACAGCAAAACAAAATTAGTAACAAAATATGGTGGAACGAAGAAATTGAATATATGGTAAAACAGAAAAAGAACAGCATCTAAAATTGCTAAATACAAAAAATACTGAAGACCATCAAGCTTACAAAGAAACCAATAGACAACTATGAAAAATGATAAAACAAGAAAAGAATAAATCATGGGATCAGAAATGTTAAGAAATCAATACATACATCGGAGGGAAGCAATGTACAAAGATATCGAATTTTATACAATCGGTAAAAATACAGGAAAAGACAAAGCACACATACACACCATAAAACCAAGACAATGGAAAGATCACTATGAAAGCTTGCTGACAGAGACAAGACAAGAATACCTAGCTAACTCCCCAACAAAGTCACTTCAAACACAAGGAGAGGAAGCGAGGGTAGACATCGAAACAGTAAGGAAGGCTGTAATGACCCTAAAGAATGGTAAATCCGCTGGACCTGAGGGAATCTATGCTGAAATGCTTAAGAATGGAACTCATAAACTATTTGAAAAATTAACTTATGTGATCAATCAGTGCCTAAATGGACACCCAGTACCAGAACAATGGAAAACGGCATACATGTCGTCAATACACAAAAAGGGGGACAAAAGAAATTGTAATAATTATAGAGGCATATCGGTAACCCTGAGCACCCTGAGCAGACTGTATGAACGAATTTTGAGAAATATGATCGAGGAAGAATATAAGCACAATGAAGAGGAAGAACAAAGCGGGTTCCGTGCAGTAAGATCGTGCACCGATAACGTATTTTGTCTTAAACAAATAATAGAAAAAAGATCGGCTAAGAATCTAGAAACTCATATTACTTTTGTAGACCTGCAAAAAGCATATGACAACATCCCCTTAACAAAATTGTGGACAACGTTGAAAAGATCTAACATCAACCACACATTGATAAATGCTGTACAAGAACTATATAGAGACTCAATGGCACAGATAAAAACAGGAAAATATCTAACGGAAGAATTCCTGGTTACAAAAGGCTTGCGACAGGGATGCTGTATCTCACCAACCTTATTCAAGATATATGTTGCAGCAGCTAGGCGACAAAATTCAAAAATTTATGCTTTTATTGGAAACTAAATATAGTCATAAAATAAGCAAATAAAAACTTATTCTATGCCAAAAAAATAATTTATCTCTGTCCAAAAATACAGTATACAGTTACACATTTTTATATATAAATGTATAACATAATATTTGATACAGAAAGAGTATACACTATGGTATAGAACAGTTTTTATTTAATATTGTATGATTATATCTGTTTTCTATTACATTAACAGACCAAAGTCCCAAAAACAACAAAATAAAAGACATCAGTCATCCTGACACTTGTTTATTTGTATAATTTTCTTTCGTAAAGTATTGGCTACAAATATCCTCATCCTCCTCATTTCTTGAGCCCTTGTTAAGGTGTGGGTGGAGACACTCTAATTGTTAGCTTGCTGTCTCCATTGGCTGCAATTCTGTACCAGATGGACAACTTTATGATGGGATTTTTCCACCAATCTTCATTTAATCTTTCCATCGTAGTGGAGATCTTTCTTTTGATATACAAATATAGATACCTCTATATTCATTAGTAATGGTTTGTTGTAAGTCTCATACCTTCTAAAATACTCTGCCTTAAAGTACCATCTGCAGATAAGTGTAAACTCTAGCATTTCTGCGATCTTGCTCTTGCTCAGAATGTTTAATAGCCATTTGTCCAACTTTAACTTTCACCCATCAACAGAAAATATTCTTTTAATTGGAAATACTATACCATGTTGGTAATGTACCTTCTTCTCTTTTAGCATTGTTTATTAGATATATAAAAATTGTTGTATACTGTTTTTATCGCATTTTTCTAAAATTTGGGATATGATGTTTTATAACGCCATTTGCAACTTGCAAAGGCGTGGATTACAATGTTGCCACTAACGGCACTAACAAATTTTTTTTTTTTGTGGATACTCATAAGTCTTTAGAAATACGTTGTTGTAAATTTAAGTGGTGATTTTAGTAGAATTTGCTACATTATCTTTTTTTGAAAAACGTATAGTATAATCATTATTTGGGTAAATTTACAAAACTAGTGAAACCATGGCAACATCATAAGTCTTGTGCTATGTCATACCCCCCACCTAACGTGACTAGTAGCGCCGCCGCCATTACGAACGTATTATGCATGCGGCAGTCAATTAACAACGTTCCAGTTCCCTTACAAGTGTTGCACTTGAAACACGTTCTCGGATAGTTCTGAAGGGACATTACTTTTGTTGAGCCTGGAGGCATCCAAGCAAAAAAGGGAATGGTAGATGCACCAAATTAACAGCAAGCGAAAAGATCAAGAATTTCATTCTTCAATATAATATTATACTTTATAAATACTATTTTTTTTATTTATTTTCGTTAGTCAACAAATACCTTAAATGAATTTTACAGTGTAGTGTATGGCATAATATATAGAAACAAGATACCAACTGGAGGAAGTTTATTTTTTAATAGTATTTCTTTTACATTAGCTTTTTTTTCATAGATATTAAAGCCTAAATAAAGTTATACAGAGAGGTAACCTTATGATATTCTTGACGTTACTTTAAAGTTTTTAAAATGTTACAATATATATTACTAATATTACTATTATCTGTTGTATTATTAGTGGCATTTTTAGTTCGATTTATATGACACATCTCGAGAAAAAATCTATTCTTGTAAGTGCTTAATGATTGCAATATTTTCACGTTATCATAATGAAACTGGTGGCCTGTTTTTATTAAATGTTTAACAACAGTGCATGTTTTATTTCTCCTTTCAACATCTACGTTTTGTTTTACTTTCTTACTTACCCCGCAAACCTAAAACAAGGCATTTGGTGAGCTCTGATTGACAAAGCAACAGTAACAGATATTCTGGCGTTGGCTTAAGATTCTATTAATTGGTTTCTAACGAATTGGTTACATATTCGAATATTACAAACTCCGGAGTTAAATTTTGCCGAAAAGTTTAGGATGAACTCCAACATAATCTACTTTCTATAATAAACGTGTTTATTCTATATATTCTATAAACGTGTTTATTCTATATATGTATGTATGTGTCTGTTCTGTATATTGCGTTTTTCTTAGGGTATTGTGTTCCTAGTAAACGTCGGCGACTATGCTTATAATAGTCTTATACTGATCTTGGCTATGGGTACGTCTAGCAATTAGTCTGCTGTAAAACCTGTCTACTGTAGCAAACTTTTTAATCAGTATAGTTTGTTCTGCCCTATCCACTTTTTTCATCAATTTTATAGTTGAAAATTAGCCGAAAGAACTATATTATATGCGTTCCAATAGTAATAAAATTGACATTTACGTTATAAAATTCATTATATTTATAAAATAATAACTAAACATAAAACTATAAAGGGAATTTAAATATTACCAAATCGTTTTTATTCGATTGAGTTTTACATATTAAAAAATTTTGATATTTTGTCTACGTGGATGTTTTAGTTCACAATACGTAACTGTTTTAAAAGCTTTTTGTGGATATGGGATACACAAAGTATATAATAAACTTTTGTATTTTTAAACCGGAAATCCACAATTAAAAAAAACTACATGAAAAACAAAATATTTGAATTCGTTGCGACACAACAAAAAATACCGAAACATTTTTTTATATGATAAAATAGTTTAATTTAAAAATATTTATCCCAATAGTAGAAGCTAAAATATGATAATAAAAAAAATTACTTTTATTTTTATTATTAACACCTAAATGATACAAATACTAAATCGTACTGACAATATAAACATAGTAACAAAAAATATCAAAATCATTTCATCTTTATATTCTAAAACTAAATAGCCTATAGATAAATTAGATAAAACAAATGTAGTATATATGTATACATATTAATTGTACCCAGTATGAAGCTGTGTATGTTCGTGGTGAGACCGGGAGAAATCGATCAAATCATTTTATTTCCCACAAGAGTGATCGTAGAATAAAAAGCCATCTTGTGCTTTGGCAGAACATGTTATCGACAAAGACCATAATTAAGGATTTTAATAACATTAAAATTTTGTGTAATGAAGGTAATAAATTCAAAACGACCTTTATAGAAATAGTTTGCATTAGCAAGAGTAATATTAGTTTAAACAAAAGATCAAAAATTCAAAATCTAAGCAAAATTTATAATTATATTATATCTCAATAATTCATTTATAAAATCAATAAAATATGACATTTCTAGTTTAATTTTTTATATACTTGATTTTTCGTATCTGTGACTAATAAATAAATCTTCTTTTTTTTTATTAAATAAAAAAAATATTTAACAAAATTTAGGTAATATAATTGTCAAAAATAAAATAAAATATAAACTTTAAGTTGGCATTCATGACATTGAGGGTTATTTGTAATTTTAGTTGTTGCTACACTAATTTATTTCTAATTTATTAAAATTCATTTTTTTTTGTTTAAATAATGTTTTAAGATTGTTGGCAAATAGTTGGCAAATACCAAAGTGGCTTCTGTAGAGAGAAGTCAACAATAGACCCGATATTTGTTTTACTTCTATCATCCCTTCATAGAATTTGAAAGCGCATATGACAATATAAACCGATAATTCTTAATAAAAGCAATGAAAGAATTTAATATACCACTACAACTAATAGAACTGATAAAAGAATCTCAAAAAGCAGAAAGTAGAATCCGGATACAAAATGAATTAACGGAAACAATAGATGTCAAAAAGGGTCTACGCCAGTAAGACGCTCTATCATGCATCTTGTTTAACATCGTACTCGAGAAAATACTGAGGGACACAACAGTCAATACACGAGAAACAATCAATTATAAAAGCGTAAAACTACTGGCATTTGCAGATGATGTTGACATAATCGCAAGATCAAGAAGAAAAATGATAGGGGCATACAATCAAATAGAACGAGCTGCACAAAATAGTGGTCTTAAAATCAATCAGATTAAAAAACAAAACAAAATATATGCAGGTAAGTAAAAACGCAGAAATAAGGCAGCCACAAAATATAACTAAAGAAGAATACAACATTAAAGGGGTAAAAAACTTTATATACTTGGGATCCCTAGTCATGTCTAATAATAACGTTGTGAAGGAAGTGAAGACGCGAATATTTATTGCAAATAAATGTTACCATGGCTTAATTAGGCAACTAAGATCAGATAATGTCTTAAGAAAAACAAAATACCAAATATATAAAACCCTAATAAGACCGGTACTCACATACGGATCAGAAACCTGGACACTCACTAAAAGAGAGGAAACGTTGTTAGCCACCTTTGAAAGAAAAATCTTGCGACACATATATAAGGGCACAAAAGAAAAAGGAATATGGCAAAGAAAATACAACTCTGAACTATAAAAAATATACCAGGATCCGGATATTATAACATCCATTAAAATAGAACGGCTGTGTTAGATAGAACATGTAGAAAGAATGGAAGAAGGCGAAATACCAAACAAAGTATTCAAACACATGCCAGTAGGAAAAAGAACGAGAGGAAGGCCGAAGCTGAGATACTTAGAACAAATAAAAAATCATATAACAACCTTAAATATAAAAAAACTGGAGAAAAAAAGCACGAAACAGATCAGAATGGAGAAGAATCCTGGAACAGGCCAAGACCCAAAAAGGGTTGTCGAGCCTGTAATGATGATGAATGTTTTCAAGGTTACATTTTGAAAATAATTCAAAAAAGAAAGAGAAACATTTATTAGACAAAGTTTTTTTTTACAATACCGTTTTTTAAGTTTATGCAGCAGCAAAATTTTAATAACAAACCTAATTTGATTTGGTGAGTTACTACTTGTTTGCAATTATTCGTTCTACTTTATAAGATATTTTGTATTTGAAAGCTCGAGTATAAAGAATAGTTATCTAATATTCCCTTAGCTCTCCAAACTCAATAAAACATATTTTGTCAAAACATCCTTTTAAAAAGTTACTAAAATACCAGCTATCCCAAGCTCATCAACATGAAAGAAGAGTTCAATTTTTGTAGGTATCCTGCCCCGTCGGAATAAAGGGAAACGAAGAAGCTTACAGGACTGTACGACAAGCAGTTTTAAGCGATTATTTGAAGCAATTATATTAGGCAAGTGTATTTCCAGTGACCCAAAAGCCTATTTTAAAAATTAAATGTTGTGCTATCGGACAAATAAGTTTTCTTAAACTAATCCTATGCTGACTACAATAAAAATAATGTTTCTCAGTGGATTCTATCCTAGCTTAACAGGCGTAAGAAATTGTGCTTGCAGGTTGACGTCTAGGAGATACCAAGTTAACGCACTCTTGCCGTTACGTAAAGAATAACCCACCCATATGTGGTCATTGTAACGTTCGATTAACAGTCGAACACTTTATAATAAACTGTAGTAAATATGATCAAAAAAGACATCGCTACAATATCTCGAACTCTCTAGCAGAAGCACTAGGTCAAAAGTGTTCCTATAATAATATAGTTAAATATCTAAAATCTATAGACATTTTCTATAATCTGTAGTTATTCATTTTTGTATTTATATTTTGTTCTCTGCGTCGCTAATAGTTTTTTGGTGGATGCGCCTTTTTCCAATAAAAAAAATATTTGTTGCTAATGATGATTCAATGATATTAAACTTACTTATTTACTTAATCAGTAGACCCATTTGTACCTTTCGGTGTTGAGCCGTTTATAATACAATTCATTAAATTACAATATTTGACAGTCTTCTGAGGTGTCCTAGCTCTTAACGAACTTTCTCCATTCCTTCCTATTGGATGCCATCTGTGTTGCTTCCTGCCAAGTCTTACCTGTACTCTGCAGTATCTGCGAGATGTCACTGTTCCATTCTTTAATGGGTCTTCCTCTTCTGTTCTTTCCTATTGGTTTGGCGTCCCACACTCTTTTTACTTGTCTATTATTGTCCATCCGGGTTAGATGTCCGAACCATGCCAATTTTTTCTCTTTGATTGAGTCGAGTATCGGTTTGATTTTGAGTCTTTCTCTTATTTCTTCATTTCTGATTCTATCAGTTCTTTTTACTCCGATCGTTCTTCTGAGGTATTTTATCTCTGCTGCCTGAATTCTGCTCTGATGTATTTTGTTTAATATCCAATTTTCTGCTTCATATGTCACTGTAGGTCTATATATTGTTTTGTATATTGTCATCTTGGTCTTTGGTGATATTTCTTTGTTATTAAGGAATTCTCTATTTAGTGTTTGGATAGTTTTCCTGTGTTTTCCATTCTGTTGTTAAGATCGTCCTCGATGTCTCCTTTGTTGTTGATTACTGTTCCTAAGTATTTGTATGAATTTGTCTGTTTTATTTTTTGTTGGTCTATCATTACTTCTATTTGATCTTCCGTCCCTTGTTTCCTTGACATTTTCATTATCTGAGTCTTCTCTTTGTTTACGTTTAAGTTGTATTTGCTTGCTTCTAGGTTCCATTTCTCTAAGTTGTATTTCAGTTTTTCTGCAGTTTCTGCAATTAATACTATGTCGTTTGCAAATATACATATCTCAGCATTTATCATTTGCATTCTGTTCCAACCGATACAGTATTTCTTAAATGTTTTCTTACATTCTTTCACTATCTCATCTATTACATTTATGAATAGCACTGGGCTGAGACTTCCCCCTTGTCTAACTCCTTGAGTTGTTTCAAATGGTTCTGACTGTATATTTAACCTTCTTACTGTATTTGTTGTTTTCATGTATATACTCTTTGTTGCTTCTATCAGTTCTTCACTTACTTGTTTCTTCTTTAGGCTTTCCCATATATCTTTTCTCTTGACTGAGTCGAATACTTTTTTCATGTCTACAAAGCTCAGATATATTTCTTTATTTTTCTTTAAGGCTTTTTCTATTACTTGTTGCATGGTGAATATATGGTCTTGTGGGTTGTGTCCTTTCCTGAATCCACTTTGTACATCCTCTAATTTATGTTCTATTTCTTTTCTAATTTTCTTTTCTATTATGGTTTCGTATACTTTTGCTGCTACACATAGTGGTGATATACCTCTATAGTTCTTATAGTCTCTTGTGTTTCCTTTCTTGTATATAGGTATAATTACTGCATTTGTTTATTCTCTGGGTATTACTTTTCTCTTCCATATTAGGTTATATATGTATAACATGATATTAAACTTATTGCTTGAATAATCCTGGAACGTATCTAAATATTTGCCATCCAAGTGTTAAATTATTTTATTATTTTTATTAAGCTTCTAAGTTAAATAAAATAAAAACCAAATAATTAAAGTTCTTTCCTTGATGTGTATATTAAAATTCAATGGAAGTGATAAATTCTAAAAGTTTTTTAACTTTTAATTTATCGCCTATGTTTAATACCCAACATCGACGTGATTGATTGCAAACCAGTAACGAAGTTACTAAATCATCTGGAAGTTATCAAAACGTCGATTGATTTTCTGATAGCTATCCCAATTAATGCTCGGTATTAGATACAAAATTTTAATTAAGCGTCAGTGCCATTTCACGTCACGATTACAGTTTGCTTCAAGGTGAAGCTTACAGGAATAAGTTAATTTGGAAAATGCTTTGCAGGTATTTTACTTATACCGAGGGAACATGTAGGTACATGTTATCTATACTTCCTAAAGGTATTGTTGTCTAATGCTGCTATACAAACAAATTTAAATATTCAATAAAAAATGTGTATAAAACATATTTTGAACTTATTATAATAAAAGCGTCTAATTTATTTTTAATAAACGTATTTTTTTCCTTATATTTACTTAATAACCCTGACATTATGAAAAGGTTACTATGATTACATCTTATTTACGGTAAATATTTAGTAGTACTTGGTAAATAGAACATTTAAAATTCACAACTAAAGGAAAAAAAAGAAAAGTATGGAGGACTATTTCTTCTAAACGTTACATGTGTTGAACACAAACCTAAACAAAAACATTTACAAATCATTTATACGATCAAAGATTGATTACGGATTAATAGTTTACGCTTCTGCCAAGAAAACATTACTTGCTCAGCTCGAAACTATACAGAATACAGGATTAAGAATAGCCACAGGATCTTTTTGTACCAGCCCAATTAAAAGTCTATAATGTTTAAGTGGCAAACCACCTTTGAAATTCAGGAGAATGTATCTATCGTTAGCTTATGCTTTAAATATTCAATCGATAAAGTCACATCCCGCTCTTCATAACACAATTGGGGACCATTTTAAAGATATTTATATTAAAAAAACTCGAACAGATCCTCCATTCTACAAGAGAATTTTAAGGTTGTTATCCTCTTAAAACATTCAATTTCCAAACTTCTTTGATAAGTCGACTACGGCTGAATTTCCACCATGGACAATACCCCCTTTACAGTGCGATCTAACTCTTACCAAATACAACAAATTTAAAACTTCTCACAAATTAATAAACCAAGAATCATTTAAAAAACTGTCCTGCTTTTCTGATCATTATCACATCTATAGAGATGCATTCAAACCCACTGATGGTGTAGGATCAGCAATCGTCACTCCAAATACCACATTGCAATTCAAACTATCACCTACTAGCAGCATTCTCTCTAGAGAACTGTACTCGATTCTACAAGCAATATTTCATATAAACAACCACAACATCTCCAAAACCCTGATAATTACTGACTTTCTTAGTGCATTACATTCAATAAAATAGCTCTATACCAGTAATCCTATCGTTCATCTAATACAACATCAATTACACCTTATAAACCAAGCAAAACAGCAAATTTGTTTCATCTGGGTTCCATCACACACTGGTTTAGAAGGCAATGAAAAAGCGGATCATTAGGCTCGTGAAGCAATACAAAGTGCATCATCAATAACAGTGAATACAGTGTCTGTGCCGGATTTTAAATCACTCGTAAAAAAGAAAGTGCTCAGTGAATGGGGAAATAAATGGCAACAATCAAAATCATTTTTAAACACTATTAAGCCTACAACACATTCATGGTGTGAAATAAACATTGACCGCCGGGTATTCGTTAAAATGACTCGATTGCGTATAGGACACAGCAAACTACCTCATGGTTATATTATCGCCAAATCAAATCGCCCTATATTGTGTGATCTTTGTAACTATAATATATCCATACCACATATTTTGGTAGATTGTCCCAAATTTATTAATGAAAGAAACAAACATTCAATACCTGGAAATATCAAGGATGTTTTAGGAGATAATTGTAATCCCAAAAACCTCTTTAATTATCCAAAGGATATTAATATTTTTAACAAATTGTAAATGAGTTTAATTTACTTATATTATTATATAAACAGGTTTTACTTTAGTTACTAATAACACCATATTGTGAAATTAATCTTAACTTAAAAATATTGTACTACAAACTTACCCACTTAATTGTAATGTACAACTGTACACATCCAGACTGTTTCTAATTTAATTAATTGTATATTATGTCCTCCCGCTAATAACTCCAAATAGTTGATGCGGTTAATAGAAAAAAAACCTAAACAAATATTAAGATATGATCGATTTAGTTGTCTTACTCTTTGCAGGAACCCCGAAGTTAGTTCAGCTTTCATTTGTTTATGGTCAATTTTCGCACTTGCTTTACTCCGAGATATTTGTATATATTATTTTTTTATTATTATTATTAAACTACAAATAAGGGCAAATAAGCGAGCTCCTATTATGACCAATTAGCAAAAATATATCCTTATAAAACTAATACCAATTATAAAGTTAAGTAAAGTTAAACAATTAAGTACATCAAACCAAAATTGTGAAACGATAAATAAATAACGCGGTCCGAAAATAACACAATCCTACAAATAAACTAAAGCTATAAAGTTTATTTTTAAAGATGTTAGCACTAATTGTTGATATAGTGTCTGGATCCAAATTGTTCCAGATATTAAATATTCTGTTTTGCAAGAATTTCACGCTGGACCTTGCGGTCGTTTGTTTCCACCTTAATTTGTAACGACAGCCTTTTAATCTTTCATCTAGATTCAAAGTGAATATGGTGTTTAGGTTCCCAAAATTATGAAGGGCATAATTAGATCACTCGGAGACGTCGCTGCTCGAATGTCGTAAGATGAGCCATGGATAGTCTATCTTCATAGTTAGGTCTTATACGGCCGTATGCCAGTCTTGTGGCTTTACGGTTTTTTTAAGTAGGATTTTATCGCGAATGAGATCTGGATTCTACACTACACCGACAAACAGAATAAGTCTAACGTATATTGAGTAAGTTTACTAAGAGAGGTTAGAGATATACGTGTAAAACATTTACGGATCAAAAACACGTTAACATACCGACACTATGACCAGACCAATTTAAGTCACTATTAATTATATTCCATGTTTGTGTGCCAAAAGGTCCTACAGCAAATAATACCCCTATTTTGTGTTACACAAAGACCACTATTTTAACCTATATCTTACAGCCGTGTTAGTTCCATCGAAAAATCAGCTACATAAGAGCAAATTGGAACCTGTTCCATTAAAAAACCTGTATAATAAACCTTTGCCTATAAAGACTGCTAAGTTGCATAATTTATTGCACCTGACTTATTCCTTGACAAATCCTTAAGTGCATTTCCTTTACCAAGGACTAGTTTCCCATGCCGGTGCGAATGAAGGTATAGGAGAGGCTTGTACCTTGGGCCAGCTTGTACCATAAACCACCCCATTTTTTTTAATTTGGCGCGCGAACTCTCTCTGCTTCTTATATCAAGATCTTCTACATTCGTCGTCTTTCTGTGGTTAGTTGTTGAACGTCACCAGAAATCATTTGTCGCTGTCTTAAAAATATAGTGAATTATTTTGTGAAAAGCAAGTATTTATAGGATAGATAATTTTCTTTTTTAATTTCTGTGTTAACAGATATGGTAAATTAAATTACAGGGTGTGTATGCTTATTCTAACAGGTACTTAAACAACATAGTGAGAAATATAACAAAACAGTTTTTTTAGCTTAAATTCATATTCGTTTTCTTTTCGGCCGAGTCTTTTACCTTGGATCAATATCACGTCTTGTGCGTTGTACAGCGGCCCATGGCACAATATCTTGTAGGTGGATAAATAAAAAGAGGTAAAAACAAGGCTTTTTTCTTTACAGATGCCTAAAAGCAAAACCGGCGTAAAAAGAGCTCCGACAGATCATGAAAACCTATTAAAAGCATACAATGCAATTCAAGAAAAGCAAATATCGGTCCGATTAGCTTCAAAGGAATTCCATGTGTTAAGGACGACATTGTTCTGAAGCTATTGTCTTGTGGCATTTTAAATTAATTACTATTTAACTGGGAATAAGCCACAATTAAAGGTTAAAATACGTTTATTGACGTTTCAATTTCCACTTCGGAAATCGTTCTCAAAATACAAACATTGTATTTTGAGAACGATTTCCGAAGTGGAAATTGAAACGTCAATAAACGTATTTTAACCTTTAATTGTGGCTTATTCCCAGTTAAATAGTAATTAATTCAAGGACGACACTTTAGATTTTTGGTCCGTGGTCCCAATAATTTCCTCTCTTATGGTGCTTGCGCAGTCCGAAAAGTATTTTTCACTGATGAGGAGAACGACTTATGTCAGTATTTAACTCAAGCGAGTCATATTCATTATGGACTTTCACGTCGCTCTCTGCAAACTTTAGCATTTAAATATGCTAAAGCCAACAATAAGCCAGTCCCATAGTCCTGGAATAATAATGTGCGTGCCGGAAAACAGTGATGCCTTGACTTTATGAGTCGCCATAAGCAACTTAGTTTAGAAAAGCCACAAGTCACTAGCCTATCTTGCGGAACCAACTTTAACAAACACAATGTCTCATTATTTTTTTCAAAATTAAAAAAAGTCATGAATAAGCATACTTTCACCCTCAGTTAAATATATAATATTGATGAGAGTGGGAACACTAATGTTCACGTTCCTGAGAAAATTGTAGCTTTCAAGGGTATTAAATAAGTTGGTTCTGCTACAAGTGTAGAAATGGGTACTAATGTAACATTTATCGCTGCTATAAGTGCTTCAATAAATGCTGTCACCCCTATGTACATATTTCCCAGAGTGAATTTTAAGCCCTATATGTTGAAGGGTTCACCTGCTGATTTGCTGGGAGTTGGTCCAATTGAGTCATATTCTTAAAATATTTAAGACATTTTATAAATCTCACAAAGCCTTCCGTCTATGATAAAATATTAGTAATATTAGACAATCATGAAAGTCATATTATCCCCGAAATCATCAACTTTGCTAAAGAACATGAAATCGTAATATTGACTATTCTACCTCATACAAGCCATAAGCTCCAACCCCTCATATTCATTCTCCCCTCATTCAACCCTTTTTGGCCCATATAAAACTTATTATAACAACGCGTGCACCGAATGGATGATAAGAAACCCAAGAAAACCAGTTTCAGGGATCTGATAGTTCTATAGTTCTTCGGTCACTGATAAAGATAATCCTGCTAATGTCAATGAAGATATTTATTTCAGACCCCCTATTAATAATCATAAAATAACTGCTGAGACTGAAGAACCTGAGCTACCATACATGTCACCAGAGGTAGTCCGCCCTTTAAATAAAGCACGAGGAAAGAATGAACAAAATTATAAAGAAAACAGCTGTAAAAAGAAAAGTTATGGACCCAACCAACCGAGAAAGCATCATTGAATAGGCAATAAAATTAAAAAGACTAAACCAGTATTTTCCCAGTCGAAAGATTTCAACAATTCATTATCTTCTGACAACGACGACGTCGAAAGCATCCCTTACGATAATAGTTCGGATCCGTCTTCTGAGCATGAGTCAGACATAAATTGGGAAGGATATATGTCTAAGAATAACAAAGCATTCACACAAACAGAGTTAACACTGGAAACTGGTAGATTCTACCTAACACAGCTTATTGGAAAGAGGATTGTACGATTTTATGTTGCTAAAATATTATCTTTTACTTCAACAATAATGGTTAATTACCTGAAGAAAATCCGCTTCATCCGAATCATGACACATGGCATAGAAATGCGCAATGATACCAACAAAACGAAACAGATGCTAAGGGTTGCCGAAATGAAAACCATAAGAACAATAGTGGGCAAAACAAGAAGAGACAGGGTGATAGGATATTGTAAGATGGAGAAGGCAGCGTAAGAAGATGTGGTACAATGATGCAAGACGAATGAATGAGAACAGACTCCTAAAAATTGCCCTAGAAAACAACCCGCCCGGTTCAAGACCTCCCGGGAGATCACCTAAAAGATAAAGGGATAGTTGGCAATCTACCTCCCAGGAAATTAACCAGAGGCAGCTTCAGAATTAAACAGATCGAAAGATCTCCAAGAAGTAGTAGAAGAAGAAGAAAAATCCGCTTGTCTAAAAACTTTTGCCTGATTGATATAAAGGCATATGAAATCGAAAAGGAAGACATCATTGAAAGGGTCGTGGAAGTTCCCAAGAAAGATAAGTCCTCAAAACGTCAACAGGATATTTATACTTGTAACTTGGATTTTGAAAAGTATTTGGTTGAGTAAAGTTTACGTTATTTAAATTGTTTGTTCTTATGTTTAATAATAATAAATCATTGATTTATATTATTGGTAACTCATTTTTCTTAAAATGGTCCTTATTCTAAACAAAACTTAATAAAACAAATATTAAAAGGATTTTGTTCATATGTAACTTTAAATGTGTCTATTTATTATTAAAATAAAAGTTTTGGTAATTATGTTTACCAGTGGCCCAAGGTACAACCTTTGGTGGCCCAAGGTATAATACGTATTGTACCTTGGGCTAATTGTAGGCGTTCAGGAATTTTTTTTTCTTTTAAGAAAACCAACTCATGTAATCAGTTGTTATTTTTATTTTACATACTACAATAGTTTATAACATTTTCTTATTCAGTGCCTTATCCGATCCGGATGTTGGCGATCATCAAGGTTATCATGACTTTGTTGACTGCTCTGCGAAACAGCTCCGCTGAGGTCATCCCAAACCATTGTCGGAGATTTTTCAACCACGAGATACGACGGCGTCCCGGTCCTCTTCTGCCAAATACTTTACCCTGCATAACAAGTTGAAGAATTCGATATTTTTCTTCGTTCCGCATCACGTGGCCGAGGTACTCAAGCTTACGTTGTTTAATTAAATTAAGCACTTCTTTTTCTTTTGTCATGCGCTGTAGGACCTCAACGTTGGTGACATGGCTACATAAGATATTTTTAGTATCCTTCTGTATATCCACATCTCGAAGGCTTCGATTCGTTTTTCAGTGGCTTGCGTCAGTGTCCAGGCTTCAACTCCATATAGTAACACTGGAAGAACGTAGCACCTCACTATCCGCATCTTGGTTCCCAAACTGAGATCACTGCAGCACAGCAAGGATCTTAACTTAATAAATGTAGACCGTGCCATTTCAATTCTGGATCTAATCTCTTGAGCGTAGTCCCATTGTACGTTGAGGGTAGTTCCGAGGTAAGTGAATCTGTCGACTCTCTGGATCTCTTCGCTACCTGCCATTAGTGCCCCGGGATCTAAATTTGTACGGCTGACAACCATGAATTTAGTTTTCTTAATATTAAGGTTCAGTCCGTATGATACGCTCACAGTTCGCACTCGGTCTAGTAAGGCCTGCAGATCGTTTAGGCTGGTTGCTAGTAACACAGTGTCATCGGCGTAGCGGATATTATTGATGTATTCACCGTTCACTCGGATTCCCATGTCTAGGTTTGTGAGGGCTTCATTAAAAATCTCCTCAGGGTATATATTGAAAAGAGTCGGCGATAGCACACATCCTTGCCTTACTCCTCACATGATCTTCACTTGGTCGGTCAGTTGGTCTTCGACCTTGACTTGAGCACGCTGGTTCCAGTATAAATTCATGATGATCCGAATGTCCTTCTCATCCAATCCTACTCTCTGTAGTGCGGTGACCATCTTCTGGTGCTGACAACGGTCAAATGCCTTGGCGTAGTCAATAAAACAAATATAGACATCACAACTGACATCGCGGCATCTCTGAAGTAGGACTTGTAAGGTGAAAAGTGCTTCACGTGTACCCATAGAATTGCGGAATCCGAATTGCATTTCACCGACATTTTCTTCGCATTTCTTGTAAATTCTGGCATGTATGATTTTAAGAAAAATTTTAAGTGCATGACTCATAAGACTGATAGTTCGGAAATTTTCGCACGTTTTCGCAGATCGTTTTTTTGGTAGCGTTACAAATGTTGACAATAGCCATTCATCTGAGATATTACCTAAATCGTATATGGCGTTAAACAGTTCAGTTAACTCCTTTGTGCTCACTTCACTCATCACCTTAATAAGTTTAACGGGTATTTCGTCCGGACCTGTAGCTTTACCATTCTTAGACTGTTTTAAAGCAGCCTTTACCTCGCTTTTTAGAATTGACGGCCCTGTCATGCAATTTATTTCCGGAAGGTTGCCGCGGTCGTCCCAGAAAAGTTCTTCGATATATATTTTCCAGGTAACCAACTTCTCATTCACTATCGTCGCCAAATTACCGTCTTTATTTATGAGAAGGTGTGTGTTTCTCCTCTTGTATTGACCAGTGGCTTTACGAATCCTTCGGTGGATATTTATATGATCGTGTTTCTCTTGGAGCTCCTCGATTAGTTTACATTTTTCTTGAATCCATGTCTCCTTGGCTCTTCGTATTTCTTTTTTAATTGTCTGGTTGGTTTCTTGGTATTTGTTCGCGTCCCTGTTTTTCATTAATCTTCTTTGTTCCATCATCTGCAGAATGTCATCAGTCATCCATTCTTTATTTTTTACTCTTTTTTTCTTTCCCAGATGTTCTTTTCCCGCATTCAGCATGACGTCTTTGATATAACTCCATTTTTGTTCTACACTCTGTTCTTGTTGTTGAGCCGTTTCTAGTTTTTGTCTCATTGTATCTCTCACGTTCTGACGAACTACGGGGTCTTTTAGAGTGTCATACTCCAGGTTCTGTTTAGGTTTATTTTTGATGAGTTTCTTTAGTTTGAGTTCTATCTGGCCCACTAATGGGTTGTGGTCCGATGAGACGTCTGCTCCTGGGAAGGTCTTCGCCGAAGTTAAGCTGTTCTTGAATCTTTTGTTAATGAGAATAAAGTCTATCTAGTTTCTGATGATATTGCTGGCTGTATCTGCAGGTGACTTCCACGTATAAAGTCGTCTTGGGGGAAGTTTAAACCACGTGTTAGCAATGGTAAAATCTTCTTCCCGGCAAAATTGTATGAGTCGGTCTCCTTTTTCGTTTTTCTCGCCTAAGCCGTGTTGTCCGACGATGTCTTCTACACTGCTTTTGCCAACTTTGGCATTGAAATCACCCATGATGATGGTTAGCTCGTTCTTCTTGGTGTATTTTAGTGCTTTTTGTACAATTGCGTAGAACTCCTCGATATCCTCTTATGGTTTTTCTGATGTTGGAGCGTAAATTTGAATGATGTTCGTATTAACGGGTCTGCCTTGCAGCTTCATCAGAATGACCCTGCCAGAGAGAGGTATTACGCTGATCACAGCCCCAGCAACCTTTTAGCTCAGAATCAATGGTACGCCATTCCAGTGATGTGGTTTGTCGTTTCCCGCATAGTATACCATATGCTCATCCACACAGCACTGTCCCGAGCCTGGCCATCTCATCTCGCTGATACCCATCACGTCGATATTTAGTCTTTTCATTTCTTGAATGGTGTTGTGTATCTTTCCCCCTTCAAACATACTTCAAACATTCCAAGTACAGATTTTTTGAACGTTCCACGTGCACACTTTATCTTTATTAGTGTTTAAATATTGATAAGGATTTCGTGGGTTGACGCCCTGGGGAGCCTTACATTTTTGTGTTCTTCCTCCCCTGCCGGATCTTGGTATCCGAAGTCCATGATCAGTATCTTCTCCAAATTGGTTTACATTAACCATGATGAATGAACTAGGGACTATTTATGGGGTGGTTTCCCGTTGCCTTCCCCATTGCAGTGTCACAACTGATTGACTCATAATGTGAGTGGCGCCTGTGAGTATCCAGAATTAAGCCTACAGGATTTTTTATTTTCCCACAGCCTTATTCCAGTAATGACATTACTGCTGCCTAATGTCATGTCCTCAGTTGATCCGCGGGTACTTATTTGGCTAAGCCTTATTCGTACCTGTCCTGTATATCTACGGGAACTCCCCTATCAGCCATTGGGACACGCCGTGTCGGGGTTGAGGACTTCCCCGCCCAGTCTGTCTTGCGCAAAGTGCTGAAGGACCCCTACTTAATTCAGGGTCCCTCCTTTACCCAAGCTGAGACCGGCACGGAGTTTATAACTGCCCCAGTGTTAATTTAATAAATATAACTTTAATATTGTATTTTTATTACCTGTTTAAAAAAATCCTGCCAAAGGTACAAGCCTCTCCCCTAGTGATGTGAAATTTGTCGACGATCCACCAATCGATATTTAACGCGCAAAATAGATCAGATAGCTCCTTAATTAAAAATTTAAAGATATCAGATAGCATATATATAATTACCAAACTATTTCTCTTTCATTTGCATATTAAAAAGTTTTACACTAATAAACTGATAATTAAAACTGTTGTATTTAATTTTTCTAAAACAAAACGACTTCAAACTTTAAAATTTGATTTATACAAAATGAACAAGATGTAACTTTGATCGTTTTTTCCATGTATTAGATATGGATGAAATGCTTGTTATATTGTATAATAAAAACCCAAGTTTAAGGATTCCGTGTTTCCCAATTTTCCACTATATTTTTAAAATCTGTTTTATAATTACTTAAATTTTCATTGCCAAATATAAAAGAAAATATCATTTCATTCCGTCGACAAATAGTAACCCGAATACATATTGATTTTGGCTTGCCTATGGAATAATGCACAACCTTTTTTTGTTAGTCGTATCATTGTCAGGTTGTTTCATCTATCTATATAGTACAGCTCAAAAAAATATAAGCTGGGCAGTTTTAAAACGTAGCTCTTTGTGAATACTCGTATTGCAAAATACAAAAATCTATTTTTGTTGACGATATATCATCAAACAAATATGAATTGTAAATTTTTATTTTAACTTATTCATTCCCGAAACATTTTTTTAAGATTAAAAAAAATGTGTTACAAAAACGTAACACTCGGCATTTACGTTATAAAATAAATGCACCAATCACAAATTTATTTAGCAAGAGTATAGGACAGTAATAAAAACATTCAAAAGCACAGAACAAAGAAAGCTAAATTTGCCAAGAAATTTTATAAAACATTTTTCATGGAGCGCAATAATAAACTTGATACATTTTTTAATTGTTGTTGAGTGGCATAAACCACATCAAGTTTTTTTTGCTTGTGGCCCTATAAAATACCCAACATTATCAAACCTGGTACCAACTACAGTTCCTTTACCTGTTGAGTGCAAGGTCCTGATTTAGAACGAAGTACCATAGCTAGTAAGCAAAGGTTTTGCTATATTTCGACTAAATTCCAACAAATCCACTTAACGTTGGTCTTAAAGAGTTTCCCTCATTTTCCGATACAGAAGTCAAGCAGTCTACACAGATACGTCCAAGCACCATATGAAGTGTGGACGGTACGTACCATTTCTTAGACAGGCTTGTCATATCATCATCATCAGTGGTGCTACAGCTCTAGTTAAGCCTTGACCTTCCCCAGTCTATTTCGCCAGTCGTTTCTGTTCATCGCCAACCGTTGCCAATTTGCCGCGCCGATTTTCCTTGCGTCCTCGTCCACACCGTCCCTCCATCTCAGTCGTGGTCTGCCTCTACTCCTATTTCCCACTGGGACCGATAATAGAGTTCGTCTGGCTGGGTAATTTTCATTTGCTCTTGACACATGTCCAGCCCATCTAAGCCTACCTATTTTTATGAAGGATATTACATCTCTACCATTTACCATTTTTTTATACTTCTCGTACAATTCGAAATTATATCGCCTTCTCCAAATACCATTCTCACAGAATGCGCCCATTATTCTTCTTAGTATCTTCCTTTCGAAGACGAGCAAAAGATTTGCGTCTGTTTTGGAGATGGTCCATGTTTCTGTCAGCACTGGTAGGATGAGTGTTCTATATATTATTAGTTTGGTTTTCTGGCTTAAATTTCTGTTTTTTAGCTGCTTGCTTAGTCCAAAATAACATTTGTTTGCTAGCAGTACCCTCCGTTTTACTTCTTCAGATGTGTCATTATCGTTTGTTATGAGAGAACCCAAATATGTAAACATATTTACTACCTCAAAATTATATTGGTCTATACTGAAGTTTTTTTCGGCGTTTCTAGCTCTATCTCTGTTATTTGGAATAGATGCTAACATTTTGGTTTTTTCCTCGTTTATTTTAACGCCCATATTTTGTGCGGCTGTCAAGAAGGTGGAAGTCATCTCTTTAAGTCCCTGTGTAGTACATGCGATCAAATCCAGATCGTCAGCGTAAGCCATAATCTGCGTTGATTTATTAAAGATTGTTCCCCTATTGTGTAACTCGGCATCTCTTATAGTCTTTTCTAACGCTATATTAAAGAGAAGGCACGCCAGTGCGTCTCCCTGCCGTAACCCTGCATATGTTTCAAACGCTTGTGACATATCGCCTTGTATTTGCACTCTGCAGATCACTTTACTCATAGTTGTTTTTACGAGCCTTATTAATTTATGGGGAATGTTAAGTTCATTCATGGCTTCGTATAATTTACCTCTTAGGACGCTATCATACGCTGACGTAAAGTCCACAAAGAGATGGAACGTGTCAACATTAAATTCATTGGTTTTTTCTAAGATTTGACGTAGCACAAAAATCTGGTAAATTGTTGACCTACCTGGCCTAAAACCGCTTTGATACTCACCAAGGATTTCTTCCACGTACGTACTTAAACGGCTGTACAGGGTGTTGGAGAATATTTTGTACATTGTATTCAGAAGAGTTATACCCCTATAATTTTTACATTCCAACAAATTTCCCTTTTTGTGCAGTGGACATATGATTCCAGTGCACCATTCCTCTGGCATTTGTTCTTCTTCCCAGACTTTGACTATTATGTTGTGAATTTGGTGCATAATGCTGTTACCTCCATGTTTGATGAGCTCTGCGGGGATACAATCCACTCCTGGGGACTTGCTATTTTTTGGTTTTTGGGGTGACGCATCATTTTCCACTTCGCTACCAAGTAGTTCTTTGAAGTGCTTAACCCATCTGCTTTGTACTGCGTCAGCGGTACTGACTATATGTCCATTTTTGTCTCTACACATCGTCAGCCGTGGTTTAAATTCTTTTCTTCTCTTATTTAGGATATTATAGAACTTTTTATTTTCATTTTGCCCCTTTAATGATTAAAGCTCTTGCATAATCTGGTTTTCGAAGGTCCGCTTTTTCCTTCGAATTCGAATGTATGCGTTTTTCCTCCTTCCTAAGATCTTTGTACATTTGCTCCTTATCCCGTGTTCTTCTTTGTTGCATAAGTTTATATGCATAATTTTTTCTTTTAGTGATATCTTCACATTCATCGTCGAATCAACTGTTGCGTGGAGTGGATTCTTTTGGTCCTAGGACGTTGTTTGCCGCTTCCCTTATTGTTCTTCTTCATATATCCCATTGCTCGCTAGCTGTTAAATTCTCATCTGTTGTGCTTTCATGTTCAAGGTAATTTTGATACCTTTCTAGTGCAAGGGGGTCTTTCAAGAGTTTTAAATTGTAGCGAGTACTTTTCTTGCCCTTTTCTTTTTTTGCATTTGAGATTCTTGCTCTTATTTTTGCGCCTACTAAGAAGTGGTCTGAATCTATATTAGCTCCACGATATTAATAGAGGCTTGTCATATAATATGCGACATTTTGATTCATTCTATCAGTATTTTCCATAGTTGTAGTTTTTATCAAATATTGCTGTGGATTTTTATTTGCTTACTCTCTGCAAAAGAATACCTTGTAGCTTGACTAATCGGACTGATAACTTGACAATTCAAAGCAACAGCGACCACTCTGCTGTCATTTCATCTATACACAAATGATTGGTTTCAGAATATGCCTCGTGGCATATTCTGAACTGGAGACCAATGGAGACTAATCACGTGGAGATTTTTTAATTTTGCTGAATGGGCATTTTTTTAACGCTATTTGATCCACCAATTGTACCAACGTAATCTATTACACCTTTCTTCAAGTGATCCACCAACTTAAAGGAAATGAAATAATTTATCTGTATAAATAATATGGGGCATTACTTTTTTACATTCAAATGTTGGCAAAGTCTTCGAAAATTGCAGAATTATATCACTTTCTAAACAAAATTTTATTTTTATAATCATTTTGCTGTCCTTTGGTCATTGATTTTCCTTTTATATGCTGCTTCATTCCATGTCGCCCATTATATGGGATTATGGCTTTATCTATTCTTGATCCTGTTTCCTGAACGGTAAAAACTGCTGCTAAATTAAAATTTGAATAAAAATATTATTAAAATATTTAAATAATAAATACATTTTTTTTATTTTATGTCCCATTTAATCATTTTGTTAAATCCTATTTGAATTTGCTCTAATATGAACAACTGATAAAATACAAAATCCAAAACGATATTTTTGTTGATTCAAAAGCACTAACAACATAACAATTCCACTGTAAAATTTTATTTTTAATTTAGTCAGACAAATACGCAAGAGAGATACAAAAGCGAAATAGTAATCCATTTCAATCTACAGTAAAAATATTTATCATGGAATGGCTCTAAATCGGAATAAACAAAAATCAGACAAATGGTAATGAAAATGTTTTCCTTTATGTCAATCGTAATTATTTTGCCAGTTTAGTGTATTATCACTTTATTGTAATTATTTAATAATTTGAAAATTAAAGTGTTTTGATTTAAGTTAAAATGTTTAAAAATTTTTATTACTTCCTCGTTAAATGATTTTAAAATCAATACGAGAAAATATCTCATTACATGTTAAAAGATAATTTATATCTCATATTGAATACCTGTGGTATTAAAGTGATTAAGCTTTACGAAAATTTTTAATGCTGTTGAGGTCTCAGTGAGCCGATATCGTCAGATATCTTTCTCAAAATTTCTTATGCATTTGGAGGCGATGGGCAATATTGCTTATTTCCTGGACTTATAAAATGTTTAACAAAATGGAAGCTCTTAAAAATGACACCAATAGTTTTAGATATCCTAACACCCCCTTAACTATTCATTTTTTTCTTATTTATGTTTTAAGATTTCTATGATTGGCAATGTTCTTATTGTATTTAATTCCGACAATAATATTTTTAGTTACCACCACATTAATAAACATTATTAATGCCTCATTCAGGTGTTGGTATTTATAAAGTACAGGTCGTTAAGTTAACAGTAATTTAATACGAGTTTTTATCATCTTTAAAAATGTGATAGCAAAAAGTACAATAAATTAGCTGCTAAGTACAAACTAGGTGAATATTATAAAGATTTGCTTATTTGTTAAGAATTCAATAGGCTTCACTAAGTTACAGACTATAATTTTAGCTGAAATTTACTTTTATTTAACTTTTTCTTAATTTATTAGTTGCTTGTGGTCATGGTAATCAGGATCACGACAACATCTCAAACCCAACTTCACATAGAAATAACACCCATGCACCACCCAGATCTTATGCAGCTGCTATCTATGTAAAATTACCTCTCAACCCTGTTTCTTTTCAAGAGCAAGCAATTAGCATGGCTTCTCTGCCCAATACTGTACTGTTTAATTACATTAAAGCAATAGATAGTATTGTTGCTTCCAAAAACGTACACTTTGTCTAGTCAAGTTAATAGTTTTCTAATCACTCATCAAAATATTACTATCAATTCAAATGTTGTTCTAATACGCATGCTTATTTTACCTACCAAAAAATATTAAAAGTCCATCCATTCCTCACCCTATAATTGAAAAAGCAATCCAGGATCTAGGATTAACACTTACCTCTACTGTTTTTTATATTAAATATAGATCATCTGATGATGAAAACTTAATTTATAGAACCTTTTTTTAACAGATAAACTAAAATGCTGTCTTTACAAACAAGTTGGACGTACTGCAGAGTCATATCAAAATATCCAAAATAGTGTCCTTCCCATGGCCTTTCTCCAATTTTAGTTAACTCGTTAGATATGGAACAATCATCTAGTGCCATTTTACCGAATAGTAACATTATTCCAAATATTCCTTACTCATTCTCCGTAGAAACATCTACATTTCTAATAATTAAAAAATTGTGAAAAATAGGCCACGTTCTACTGACAGTACCCTCGACTTACCTCAGCTCCTATTACCCACTACTGCTCATGCTCCAATTTCTAATCAAATTGGTCGGCCTGAGTTTTCTCCAACTAATACAAAAACCTGTCAAAAAAGAAATCAAAGAAATCCAAATCAACTGATTCTGGCTGTCGTGCTATTAAATAAGAATCTCTATACAATATTACACGTAACAACTTTATGTGCTATATCTGTTAAGTTCACTGTTCGATGTGGATTATTTATTATTTTTATTTATACGTTGGGTAAGTACATATAAATTCTTCTTATCTACAAGTGAAAAAGAGTAACCACTAAAATCAGAATAAGGTAAAATAAGGTTTTTATTTCTGTTAGACTATTTTCGTTGAAAAAAGTAAAAATATTCTTCTTCTTCGTCTTCTTTTTCTTCTACTTTCTCTTCTTCTTCTTCGTAGTTACAGGGATTAGGCTTTCACAATTATAACTACTTTCTTCATAGAGCTCCCCCTACGTCTCTTTTGCTTTTCAGATTATCAATATGTATTTTTTTGCGTAGTCTTTCGCTTTCCATACTGTGAATATGTCATATCCATTTATGTTTATAATCAGTTATTTATCGGTCATTATATGACCTATTGAATACTTTAGTAGGCTGCAACAGAACCGCTTCAAAATCTGTGATTTGGTGGATGCGCCGAGGGCCGAAAAATATTAGATGTGGGCATTCACCAAAATCAAAGGTTTATCTTAGGTCAAATTTTATGACGTATTGAGGACATTAGTACTTGTGTAAAATAGTATATGTGAAAAAAATCGATTTTTGAATGTGCCGCCGAAACTGGGTTTTTAGATTATTTCTATCTTATTTAGTTTTCAAAATATGACACAGGTAAAACAGTATATGCGTACGTGTATTTGCGACTTTTCTATGGTAAAACAGTATATTCGGCAAACTCTACAAAGGCAGAATAGCATAAATCGATATATTCTGCTTTGATTGAAAATACAACTATAAATTACCATGGCAAAAAATATATAAGCATTTATATTGCTTATCTTTGGTATATATGATATATCTATTTTTTTAAACTACTGGTAAAATAGGATATATTATGTGGTATATGCTGTTATACCGTAAAATACTTTATAAAAACTGCGTCCGAATTACAATGGTGAAATAGTATAACATTTCATATACTGATTTACCCTAGAATGACCAACAGGAATTTTTATCTCCTCCAACGGTATATACGGACAAAGCTTTTATTTTGGCACTGCATGTCAACAACATTTTGTGTTTGTTTGCCGGTGTAGGTGTTACAACTCTGTGACGGCGGCAAATTGAAAAACAGACAGAGTCATGTCTATATATAAAGAAGAAGAAGAAAAAGAAGAACTTTCATCCCCTAATAATATTTTTCAATTTCCATCCCCAAATAATATCGGTTAATCCATAATATATTCTTTTTTTAATGACTATAGTGGGTACATAGATTAATTACTAAGAAATTGCAGTACTTTTAAGTACACACTAGCGGACCAACTCGACATCGAGTTTTTTAAATGAAATTTTTATTTTGCGAGAAAAATTAAGAGATCAATACAAACAATATAAGCAGGAATATACATAACATTCATCAATAATAATGAAAGTAAAAAGTGTATTAAATATCACGAAATATTTCGTCGAAAACAATGTTTTTTGTTACAATGTTATCATTTAGCAGTTAATTTTGCATGCTGATCACGAATCCGGTGTCAGATTTGCTCTATCTTGACGTTTTATGCGCGTTTCGGGTCACTTCCGGTGTCGGATCGCAACCGGAAATACATATTTAGATTCGCCTCGACGAGACCTTTCGATCCATATATACATTGTGGGGTCTAAAACTTAAAGTAAATTTTAACTTCCGGTCATCTCAAAACCGGAAGTGAATTTGTATACCAAAAGTATATCTTGACAATCTCATACGTAATACTAATAATTTTCCGAAAAAATATTTTCATTATCTAATATGGTTTTTGAGTAAAGTGGTGGACAAGAATAGGGCTTAGCGTTTTAGTATATAAGATAACTAAAGTATTTTTCTATACATTTGGCTGTCACATGTAGCAAATGAATTGATTATTTTATTATCTTTTATGACGTGATATTCGCGATTTATGTAATTTCAGTAAATTTTAATTGTTATTGTTATTTTGGACTTTTTTTAAAGTTTTGTCCATAAAATTGTATAACTTTCAGTGACAATAAAGCAAAATTTCTTTTCTATTCTATAAAACACTTATTTTTAAAGGTATATTTTTTCCAAAAAAGGCACTTCTATTATCGATTTCTATCAAAGAGGTTCAAAATGATTCAAAGTTTATTAAATTACTTTGAATGTTAAGTTAAACAATTTTTTTTCTCAAGAAATTTCTGATAAAACTTTTTACTTGTCTATATTATCAATAATCCAAACATAATTCCAGTCCTGAAATGGCACGATGTCTACATATATATTAAATTTCTCCAGTTAAGATTTAATCTGTTTACTACTAATTAAATTTATGAAAATTTCTCCTAACTTAACAATGCGAATTGGCGGATTAAAACCAGATTTTTACAAGCCATTTAAACAAAACCTCTCTCAACGTGCTTCTCCATTAATCCAAACCTCAGCATTTCTCATCCCCCACCACTTACCTCTTCAATGCCGTGATACGGATCAATCAAACGGCGTTGTTTTCTCGGGAACAACGAGGAGTATTATATCTGATGCGTAGACAAACACCACTACATCCTTTCAACAATATTATTGGTTCGCAATGATATCATTCACTCGTCTCATCCTCGACGGAAAGTTGACGTGATGAATAAATAGACCTAGGGTAGACAACAGCTAGAGCACTTACAGGGACTCAGGATTTTTGTGGAAAATTTAACGTGGTATTTTTAATAATAAAAAGTTATATCTACTGGAACCGTGATATAAAAATTTAATTTTAGTAATTTTCTAAAACCTTAAAGATTCTTCTACTCTCGTAGTTTCAAATTATTACTTTATTTTTTTAAATTTTTTTTTCTGCCATTAGTCCATTTTTCTTGCGAATATCTATTAATTTTGTTATTTGAGGGGAATATCAAGGGGAAAAACGATGAGAGTCAAAATTATATTAATTTTCAATTGTGGATGGCAACCTGTAGCTTAGTTCCAATAGTAAACGACTGTGGCATTGGTTTTGGGAATAATGCTGAGAGTCAAGAGATAAGAACTGTTAAATAGATAGATAGATAGATAGATAGTTTATTTGACTGTAAGTTACAACAAGGTTTACAGCAAGTCAAAACTAAAGTTATAAATATAAATTTTAAATAATTACAAAGTATAATATAAATCACTATAAAGTCATTACAAAAAAATGAAAACAATACACAAAAATATTTAAAACATTAAAATACATATAAAACGTACAATATGGACATCATAATATAATAAAAATAATATTAAATTTGGTTATGTTGCAGCTTGGGCATTCACAGATACACTCTGGTAATATTCACCTAATGTATAAGGACACATGGTCACTAGGTACTCGTTGACTTGGTTTTTAAAAGCTGTAGTTGAATGAATGTTTTTAAATTTTTGAGGAAGTTGATTATACAGTAGTAAACCAGAGACAGTAGATGACTTCCTACTTATTTCTAAATGTCGATAGGGTACTACAAACTGTCTTTTATTTCTTGTGTTGTGTGAGTGAATATCACTGTTACATAAAAAAGTTCTTTTATTTTTATGAATTAGTATCAATAATTCCAAAATGTAAATTCCATACACTGTTAATATATTTAAATCTCTAAATAGGTTTTTACAAGACCAACCATACGGAACACCTGCAATACATCTGACAATACGCTTTTACGCTTACAAATAAAACAAGCAAGAGGGAAAAATGATGAGCGTCAGTTGCTGCATAGGACAGAACGATACAAGGATCTTTAGATCCTCGTAACGATACAGACCGAGCCAGTCTTATAAATTCCATGGCTTCGCCCAATCGTACATGTGAGTTCGTGAACTAGTCGATTTTATGATCATTACTTAATCCAGGGCCATGTTCTTTTATTAATTAATTTTACCATTTTTGCGTTAAAGTGCCCTAAAATAAATGTTTGATCTGTATGTCTCAACTTTCCTGTCGTATTTTTTAGCGGTGTTTGCATACCACTTTCAAAATATTATACTTGTGTGAACTACTGCTAATTTTAAGTCCCATATATATTTTTTATAAACACAATTTTATTGCAATATTAACACCTTCATTACAGTTTTGGGAAAATTATTTATAGCTATACTGTATTAATTTTGATAAAGCAACGGCTGTTACAAACAAAATTCATGTTGAAATACCCTAAAATAATTCTAGGCATCGAATAATTAGGCAAAAATCAAATATACCATTTCAAGACACCGGCCCTGATTGCCTACACTCCTTGAAAGACAGTATAATTCTCATCGTAAAATAGAATATAACTAATCGATATTACTTCGACATGAAAACATATATAACGGTAGCCACATTATGTAAACTTCAACTATTGTCACAACTAATCTATTATGTAGTCACATAACTGTTGGGCTAGGAAAAACCACAGTTTACGTAACGCCCGAGTTCGAGTTTCCGTCGAGCGCTTTGGCATTGTTTATGAAGCATGAAATCTTCAGATTAAACTAAGCATGAAAAATACGTGTCGAAGTGGTTCTCTGCAGACTTACGTTTATCACGATGTAAGACGACTCATGTTGTATATCCAGCTGGCGTATAAAATTCATTTGTTTTATTCTCGTCTCTAGGACATGATGCTTTATTCTTCAGGTGTTTATGCGTTAAATCTTACTTATTAGATGAAATTACGTAAGATAAAATAGCTGTTTAGACATGACAATATTTAACACAGGTTTAATATTAAAGACATTATTTTTTTTAACATATCATTTCCTTTAGTAAGTTGGTAATAATCTCAGCTATTTGAACTGTTAATAGCTCTGTGTAGATCAACAGAAATACATTTGTACAACTTCTCTGGTAACTCTGGCTTGTTATATCATCGGCACTTTTCGGTCAAAAACTTTTCGGTTTGTTGCACATTTTCTCGCTGTATTGCATGTCCTATCCATCTAAGATGTGCTATCTTGTTGAACTTTACCTTTCTTACTAATAAAACACTCGTATTCTAAGATTATTCCGTATTTATATCTAGAATAGTTATCCTAAGTATAAGGTAAATATAATACTAAAATATTTTGTTACAAATAAACTCGGTATATGTTAGTTATAAGTATTCCTACTTTATTCCGAAATAATAGTTGTTCAATGTCGCAATATTTTGCACAAATACACAGA
The DNA here is from genome assembly GCF_040954645.1 of Diabrotica undecimpunctata. Lineage (NCBI taxonomy): Eukaryota > Metazoa > Arthropoda > Insecta > Coleoptera > Chrysomelidae > Diabrotica > Diabrotica undecimpunctata. Next base: position 19,162,881 of record NC_092809.1, on the reverse strand, counting down.
ACAACGACATATTGAGTAAAATATGTCAATTTTTATTTTTCTTTGAAACTGACAACTAACACCAAATATATCTTTTTCTTTATTTGTTATCTTATATGTTGAGTTTGAGTATTTTAAAATTGCAAAAAAGTTGCAAAAAATTGCAAAAAATTGCAAAAAATTGCAAAAATTGCCAGTGTATTTTGAAAATGGATTTATTTTTTCTTTGAAAGTTTTTCTTTTTTCGTGTATTTTTCATCATGTTAATTAAATTATTAACTTCCTCGACAGCCGCAACACCTCTTAAACCCATTTTTTTATTATATACATAGCTACTCACAAAACAATACAAAAAATAATATATTCTTGTCACTAATGACTTTGACATTCATAAAATAGGTTATTCTTCTTCTTCCTTTGCCCTATCCGTTTCGGACGTTGGCTATTAACAAGGCTATTTTGACTTTGTTTACGGCACCTCTGAACAGTTCGGTCGATGTTAGTCCGAACCATTGTCGCAGGTTATGCATCCATGAGTGTCGTCTTCTTCCCGGTCCTCTCCTACTGTCGATTCTTCCTTGGACTATTAACTGTAGCAGCCGGTACTTAGTATGCCTCATGACATGTCCGAAGTACCCAAGCTTCCGTTTCTTTACGGTGAAGATTATTTCTTTGCTTTTGCCTATTCTCTGCATTACTTCCACGTTAGTGATGTGGTCTGTCCAGGATATCCGAAGAATACGGCTATATATCAACAGATCAAAGGATTCTAGTTTCTTCAGGGTGGCTTCCGTTGTGGTCCATGCCTCTGCTCCATAGAACAAGACCGGGAAGACATGACCAGTCTTAATTTTAGTTCCAGTGAGATTTTGCTTGTGAACCACTTTTTCATATTGTTGAACGCGTTTCGCGCTTTTTCAATTCGTGATCTTATTTCTGTTGACTGGTCCCATTTTGTGTTGACTGTGGTTCCAAGGTATGTGTATGTCTCCACTTGTTCTATTTTTCGGTTGTTTAATGTCAATTGCATCGGAGGTTGTTGTGTTCTGCTGATGAGCAGGCATTTAGTTTTGGTTGTATTGAGTTCTAAACCATATTCTTGATTTGCTGTGTGTATGCTTTGCATGAGTCTTTGAAGCTCGTTGCACTCATTTGCGATAATAACTGGGTCGTCAGCATATCTAATATTATTGATTACCTCTCCGTTTACTTTAATACCCTCCGAAACTTCTCCCAGTGCTTCTCTGAAGATTTGTTCAGAGTATATATTGAACAGGAGCGGCGAGAGGACGCATTCCTGTTGTACACCCTTTTTAATATCTATCTTCCCACTGCGTAAGTTGCTCATCTTTATCTCAGCACTTTGGTTCCAATAGAGACTGGTTATTATGCGCAGATCCTTGCCATCGATATGTATCTTCCTGAGCATTTTCATGAGTTCATCATGTTTGACCTTGTCAAACGCATTGGAGAAGTCGATGAAGCACAAGTGGACGTCCTTGTGCATGTCTCTGCATCTTTGAATTAAAACTTGCAGACTGAAGATCGCCTCTCTTGTGCCCAATGCGCTTCGGAATCCGAACTGTGACTCCGATATATTTGCTTCGCATATGTTATATATTCTATTGTGTATAATTTTGGTGAAAACTTTGGTAATGTGATGTATCAAGCTTATTAAGCGGTGTTGATCACAGTGTTTTGCACTTGGTGTTTTAGGTATGGCTACAAAGGTCGATCGAAGCCATTCCTCCAGAATCTCCCCTTTGTCGTAAAAGGTGTTAAAAAGGCCTGTCAGAAAATCGAGGAAGTGGTCATCCGTTTCGCATAGGAGTTTTATGATCTCGCCCTGTATGTTGTCGGGACCTGGTGTTTTGTCGTTTTTTAGCGATGAAATGTCTTTTTCCACTTCAGACCTTAGTATTTTGGGTCCAGTCATGTCGTCATCTTGGTCCACTATCGCTCTGCGTTTATCGTTAAAAAGCCGTTCTACGTAATCTTTCCATGTGTCAATGAGCTTCAAGTCGTCTGATATAAGGTTACCGTCTGCGTCTATTAGTGTCGGGTGGGGATTATTGGTTTTTGAGGTAGTAGTTGAGGTAGAGGTTTTTGATAGTAAAGTAGGTTATACCACGGTTATACTAGACTTAAACAAGGGTGTGGGTCCGTATAATCTTATACCAAGTATAACTTATATCTAAGTTATTCCATGTTTATTGTTAGTGATTTTGCCTATACCTGATTTATTCTGAGTATAACTTTTATACTTGGTTTATTAGTTATACTGTACAAGTCAGAGTTCTCCAAACTTCTATACAATTCAAAGTTGTAACGTCTGTGCGACCAACCCTGCTCTTTTATTGCTTTACATATTTTTTCTAGGTTTTCTTTTTTTTTAATCACTAAAAATACTGTACGGCATGGTTTTAAACAATCTATTTAAATCAAAATTTTTTGGAGTCCCTTGAAGTACACTAAAAAGCAGAGTTATTATTAATTGTCTAGATCTCTTGATCAATCGTCTTTACTAGTTATCGTAAATAAGAAGAAAATTGTTCAACATATTAAAAAACTGCAAAGTATCGTTTTACGCCTACAAGATGTGAGGTGTGGTAAATGGCTTATGAATTAGCTGAACAGTTAAAAATTAAACATAATTTCAATAACACAACAACTGGCAGGCATCGATTGGTTGCATTTCTTTTTAAATCACAATTTTGAGAGTTCAATAAGAAAATCCAAAGGTACTTCCCAAGCTCGTGCTTAAAATATGAACAACGAAAATGTCACAAAATACTTTGATATCCTCTAAGACATTCAGTACAAAATAACTTGCTTAATAAACCTGGTCATGTTTATAATATTGACGAGACTAGACTTTAGTTAAATAATAAACCTGGCTATGTTGTGGGGGTAAAGGGATCTAAAAGTGTTCCTAATGTTACATCAGAAGAAAAAGGAGAGAAAATATTCGTTGTTACTTGTTACAAATATTGCTAAGAATCACCTGCATGCATTTTAAAAGTTTTTTTTTAGTGCCTATTCGTTTCGAATAGTGGCGATCATTCTGACTATCATTATTTTATAAACTAATGCTTTAAATAGATCAGTTGTTGTTGTGGAGAACCATTTCCTCCGATATTTTAACCATGATATTCTTCTTCCCCAATTCCCCGCTTTTCGAATATTTTGCCTTTAAGAATTATTTTCAGTAATCTGTATTTAGTGCCGTTTCTCATTATATGTCCTAAATATTCTAACTTTGTCCTTTTACTGGTATACATCACCTCTTTTTCTTTCCCCATTCTTGGTAGTACACTTGTCCGTCCATGTTATCCTTAGTATTCTTCTGTATAGCCACATCTCGAAGGCTTTAAGTTTTGTCTCCATCGCTTCAGTGTGTCTTCAGGATTTAACTCCGTAGTATAATATCTAGAAGATATAACATCGCAGAAGCCTCACTTTTATCTTCAGATTAAGGTTGTAGCTTTTAAAGAGTTTGGGCATGTTGTTGAATGCACTTCTAGCCTTCTCCATTCTACATTTTACTTCTTGTAGGTGATCCCATTTTTCGTTTACTATTGATCCAAGATAGGTAAACTGTTTTACTCGGTCCACTGGTGTATTCATAATAAGCAGTTGGACGTCTCTAATTTTATTTTTGGTGATGACCATAAATTTAGTTTTTGATATGTTTACTCTTGTAGTGCAAATCTTTCACTTACTTCATTAACTTTGTTTATTAGTTGCTGTAAAGTGTTTAAACTGTATGCAAAAATAACAGTGTTATCTGAATAGCGGATGTTGTTTAGGCGTTCTCTATTTAAAAGGATTCCATGTTCGCAATTTTCCAAGGCTTCACTAAATATTTTCTCTTAATATAGGTTGAATAATATGGGTGAAAGTATACATCCTTGTCTAACGCCTCACAAAATCTGGATCGCTTTCGTCGGTTTATTTCCAAGATTTGTTCTTATTGTGGCTGATTGGTTCCAGTATAAATTTTGTATTATACGCCGGTCTTTATCATCTATTTGGGCTTTTGTTAGAACATCCATCATTTTTTGGTGTGGAAATGTGTCAAATGATTTCTGGTAGTACACAAAGTAGGTGTAAATATCGCTAGTCATATTTCGGCATCTCTGGAATAATACGTGTAGACTAAACAGTGCATGTCTCGTACCTACGCCTTTCATGAATCCAAACTGTTTGCCTTGTATTCTCTCTTCGCATAGCTTGCATATTCTGCGATGTATAATTTTAAGAAAAAGTTTTAGTGTATGGCTCATTAGACTTATTAGCCTATATTCTCCACACTTTTTCAAAGGCAAGGATAAAAAATCTGAGTAAAAAGACGGTACGCCCTCTGGGTCTGTAACTTATATGTCGCAAAAGATAGCTGATGTGACGGATGAAATATTCTTCGGCTAAAAAAGCAGTTTTTTTCTAAGAAATTACCAGAGACAGTGTTACTCATATTAGATGGTCTCAGATTGTTATTCAGTTGAGATGTTGGAATTGGCAAAAGAATACGATATTATTTTACTATGCTTACCTAGTCATACAAGATTATTTGCTTACAACATTAGATAGAGCTTTTAAGTAATTTAAGGCATTTTATTACACTTCATGTTTTTATAAAAGCCAATCCTACAAGCAGTCCAGAATGTGATGTAGAAAATAACTCAAAGATCAAAATATACCCTATGCCAAAATTATGTACTTTTTTTCTGGGTGTGGTTACGATCTCCACTTTTTAATTTTATTTGGAAAGCTGTTGGGATATAAAGAAAAATTCATAAGAGAAACAAATTTGTTTTTTATTATTACCGTTAAGTTAATATTAAAAAAAATATGCCTTTACAAGGAAACTAAGTTCCTGTAGCTGGCTGTATACCATGTATCACAAAAAATTTATTTAAAAATCCTTTATAAAAGGTATACAATTAAAATACCCAATCGGGCTACATCACAACACGTTTTTGGATACTATATTCCATCATCAGTGTGTCTAAGTGTACCGGGTGGTCCAATAAGCCGATCTCTCGGCTATATATCAGAAACTATTCATGTTATAACTTTAGGAGAAAAAAAACCTTGGTAAAAGTGGCCAAGAGAAATCGCTGGAAATAACTTTCAAGTTTCTGGGTTACCCGCTAGGGGGCGTAACCTGTGAAGAAACTTTGAAAACCAGTTTTTTGTGAAATATGCCCAATTATACCAAGTGCTAAATAAGTAAACTAGAAAGAGGCCTAAATTCTGCACAAAGTTGTTCAAGTACTTTTTTTAAATTTTTTTAAATAAAGGGTGGGGGAGAGTGGGAAAGTATTTATGGATAAATACCTTTAACTTTGGTTTGGATTAACCGATTTTAACGAAATTAGTGTCATTAGAAAGAGTGTGGATAAATTAACTTACATCTACTATAAAATAATTGTATTTAGTTTTAATTGTCACAGGTAGAGGGTACTTTCGAATAAAAAAAATTAAAATTTGTTTTTCTTTTAAATGTTTTTTTGTAAATTATATTTATAACTAGTATGTAATTATAACTATTTTTTGTAAATTATAACGAAGCTGGATTAAATTTGTAACAAAATGGCGCAAACCACATGTTAATAGCTTTTGTTGAACTCGAGATATGAAGAAAAACGCATAATGTTTCGCTTAATTGTTTCAATTTTTTTTCTTACCCTATCTCCAAGAACAGTATTTCTTCACTTCCTCATTTAAGCACCCCATAAGCAAATAATATAGTTACAGACTTAGTTGCACAATATATTAACAGACTAAATCGTGGCATGTTCAGTTTTCTCAATAAATGTGCTTGTAAATCCAACATCACTCTTCAAGTTACCCTATTGTTCCTACGCTTAGAACAGATTGTAAATAAAGTGAAGAAAAAAATTATTTTCCGAGTGTCTTCTGCGATGCCTTTTGTTTGTCTATTAGAAATTATACCAGCTTTATTCATGGTATTACTACTATCTAAATATTGCAATTGGTATCAACCACCTAGTTTTTTGACCCTATTTCTTTCCATTTTGTTGTTTCAATGCAAGCAATTCTGACTTAAATATTTCTTTTAAGCACTTCCGTTAAATCCATCGTTTGACATCTTCTGACGATAGTACTAGCTTAAACACGTTCTTGTCGTTTTTATTTTTACAATACTAATACAAATTTTAACACCACACCACTATAAGTTTAATTATTGGTATCCAATGGTAATGAAATATATTTAAAGTTTCTCAGTGTATATTGTTACAGCAATAACAATTAAATATATCTAACAGCTAAGAAAAACACAGCTTATTTCTCATGATTGATATTGCACATCCTCTCCCTGTTTCTCCGCCTTCTAGATTTACTACCAGAAAATGATGAAATATTCACATCCATTCTCTTTTTGTCGCTGCCTCGAAAATGTGGTTCGAAAATAAAACTGCTATCGGTGAACAACTTTATTATCGCAAAAAACAAATCCCCGAATTGCCACACACAGTCCTACTTTTAAACCAGGCGATAAAATTGATCAGGTAATATTTTATCTGATACAGGGACAAACTAAAAGTATTATTATTTAACAGAACTGGTATCAGGAGTTTTTATTTCACGTTTTTGAGAATATGTGCCATTGTATTTATCGGAATGAATCCGAAATATTAGTTTGGGGATTACTCCAGTAAATGACCGTTTTGGAGTATAATTTTTTCTAGTTACGACGGATTTGCTTGAAAATTTGGAATTAGGTTCCTCTTACCGTCTACTTTACTTTTGGACTCGAGCCCAGGGTAGCTTTTACTTGGGGGGTGAAAGCCTCTTCTTCTCGTGAGTGAAAAACATATGTTCAAAATAACTTCAGAATTTTGTAAATTAACTAATTCTATAGAGTTTTATCACTAAGTTAATACTTTTTGAGTTAATTGCGAGTGAAAATGTTCATTTTTAAAAATAAAAACCGCGTTTTTGGACGGTTTTTCACAAATAACATAAAAAGTAAGTATTTATCAAAAAAATTTTCTTATCAGACATGTAGCTTATAAAAAACAAATAAAATAGTGTACTGATGAAGTCTGTAGACCCAAAAGAATAAGAGTTGTAGCTCATGAAAGTTAGGTTCTTATTTGTCAAATTTAAAATCGAAATAAACAAAAAATGAAGCACCAAAAGAATAAGAGTTGTAGCTCATGAAAATTAGTTTATTCATGTTTTCAGTTTTTACCATTAATACTAAGAGAGTTAAGCTCAAAATAAAGTTAGTTTTTTTTCTTTGATAAAAACATCGTAAAATCACCCCCTAATGAGCACCTGAACTAAAATTATTCGTTACCGCTCTGCAATTTGCTTTATTTATGTATTTTTTATATTATTTGTAAGTGTAACCAGTTCAAAGTGCTTATTTTTGGTTTGTTTTTAAAGTAAAAGAATTTTTTTCTAATTTTGAAAATTTTTTTCAAAATAACTTCACAAGGGTTTTTGCTTTCCATAAAATTTTGATTATTTTAGTTTTTTTTTTATAAGACACAAATTTGTTTATATATTGCTGTTCAAAGTTTGCATACACCCATGATTACTGATTCATTCAAGGTCTTTCAACTACAACCAAATTAAAAGCAAGGGTTTAAAAATTAATTTAAATGATCTTATTGCCTTTTAAAAAACTTACAAAATGGTTTTTTAAGTACTTTAAAGCTTAAAATCGAACCGAGTTAAGAGTAAAAAACCAATCCCATATTTTAGGAGATATCAGAAAGCATATACCGGAGCTATACTTAAGCGTATACACATAATGTGCTATTAAGGCAAAGACATACTTTCACCCATCCTTACAAACTAATAAGGGTTATTTTTTAAGTCGAAATAAATTAGGTTCATAACATTTTTATTGTGTTTACCCCTAAAAAATTAAAAACAACCAACGGCAAAAGTCCAAAAGTGAAGTGAAGGGTAAGTAGAATCTATATCGAAATTTTCATGCAATTTGGTGGTGACACAAAAAATTCAGGGTATCGCCATGTTTCACGTTCATTTACTGGCCTAGGTAAAGATATGTAGATGATGTGTTCTCCATTTGTCCTCATAGACCAAAAGCATTGAATATATTTCTGATTAACGTGAAAGGTACGTTTGATCTGGCAGGTAGTACCTTTTAATAGTCGAGTAGAAGTTGTAGATCATGCCGGTTCATAAGTTCTCTCTTCTGTTCGCTTGGTGAGGTCTCCAGCTGTTTTGTGTTATGAAGGAAGCTGCGGTGTGACTTCAGTCGGGCGGTTTGTTCAGCGTTATTACGCAGGGGTGACGATGGTCTTTGACTTGTTAGTATTTCTCGGCATCTGCGTCTACAAATTCTTATCATAGGTAAAGCTATTCCTGCGATAGAGTCATTCCTGCGATCTTAAGGCACTTTACACAGTTTACACAAGGCAAATGTAATAACTGCGAGGCGAAACTTAGTGCAAGAATTCAAGTGCAAAGGACATGTGGATAAGCACTTTAAGTTGTACCTGTCAGTTTCTTTAGGATATTGTTTCTTGATGTGACTTTCATTTTTGTGTTCTAACAGTGGTGTTTGTATGTAAGGAATCTTTTGAGAATACAGCCTAGGTATTTTAAGATTGGGTATTGGTCTATAAACTCTTTACAGCTTTTTGTCAGATTCTTTATTATTTAAATGGACAGCACGTACCTATATTTTTGACGGGTTTAGCTTCAGGTGATTTTGTTCATAGTATGCATTCAGTTTATCTAGTCATCTTAAAATTTTCATTCCACCTCTGTTAATGATATTTCTTACACAACGATGACTGGGTCATCTGCGTTTATTAATTGTTTTATTTCATTAGGAATTGGCTGGTCGTTGGTGTAGATGTTGAAGAGCAGGAGAGACAGCACACTACCCTGGGCCAGTCTGTTCTTCTGAGTTCCCTAGCGGATTTTTTAGCTTTGAAGTGTTACATAAAACTGGTGATTCTGCAGAATATATATATATATATATATATATATATATATATATATATATATATATATATATATATATATACCGTGTAAAGTTGTGTGTAAATATAAAGATGTCTTTTGACAATTTTGTACACCTTAGAGACCAGTCTTTTATGGTTCACGGATTCATACGCTGCGAAAAAGTTTATGAACGTCACGTCCGTTATATGCTTTTTTTTAAAGCCATCTTTAATATGTTATATCAGATTGAGGGTCTGGCCATAGCAGAATTGGCCGGGATAAAAACCAGCTTGTCTCTGGAGCAGATTTTGGTCTGTGGTTGCTTATATGTGAGTTATGACCATACGCTCTATGATGGCAATAAGATATGGCGATAAATTTAATGGGTTCTCCGATGTATTTTTCCAAAGCTTGAGTAGAGCAACGATATCAAATTTTCTTCGCAACTTTGTGATCTTCATGGAGTAAATGAAATTGTTGTTAAAGTGATTTGTGAGTGGGCCAAACTCTTTGATTTTTTTAGTCTTTATGATGTCAGGACCAACAGATTTGACAAATATCATAGTCAGGACTACTTCACGCGATTTGTTGAGGGTAACATATAATTTTCGTTGTTTTTATTTCTTTAGGTTTTAATTTTATATGGTCTTGTGCTGGATTTTCCATTTAGTAGCAATTTTGGGCCTCCTGGAATTTTCTTGGTTTGATTGTTAATAAGTTTCCACGTTCTTCTACTGTTCTATTTCATATCCAGATTCTCTACCAGTTTGGTTCTTCTTCTTCTTATTGCGCCGTCTTACTTCGAAGGTTGGCGATTCAAATAGCAGTTGTAGCTTTGGAAACTGCTGCACGAAATATTTCTGTAGATGGTCAAACCATCTCCTCAGGTCTTTCAGCCACGAGTTCTGGCGTCTTTTAACTGGTCTTTACCCTCTGCTCTGCACTTTGCCTTTCAATATGATTTGGAGTAATTCATATCTTTTACAGGTTGGTTCATTTTTCTCTTTTATTTACAGTTAGTGTTAGCCGCAGGATCTCGTCTGCTTTGGTGGGTCTTCAGAGAAAGAGATGGTCTCCTTTCTTTAGAAAATCTTTGGAGTCGTAGTAAGACTAGGTTTATACTGAGTAAGTGGCATCTGGGTATATGTTTGCTTTGTTTTGTCCTTAAACAAAAGTAAAATAAATGTAATTTACTAAATAAACTGTATATTTATATTTATATACAATAAATACTTTATACGATATATGTATATCTATACAAAGAAAAGAAATTCGAATATAGTCAAGTTCTATTTGCAATGTATTAACTGTTTTCTAAACAAATACAAATTCACTTTAACAATTAAATCTCTGAAGTAGGTTGTGTCACATGTGGGCTTTGCCTAAATATAATTTATAATTTGCTTAATATGAAGTATAATGTATAAAGAGTAATGTTAATGAATACATACAACAAATAGATATATACGTTCCCTAGCTTACTGAAAATTTTATGCATATGAAATAATAGACAGTACAAAAACTAAAAATAACAAACAAATGTAAAATTCTTACTTCGGAATCTTGAAACACGAAACTACATGTTCCATTAGTCCTGGGGCACCATGTATACTCATATTACAGTTTTAGAGTTACAAATAAAATTAACTAAGCGTTTACTTTTTTAAATACTTGTTACTCACTATTTTTTAATTAAACATCCTATAGACATAAATATTGTTAAATTTAACTTTAAAAATAAATATTTAAAAACATTTCTATAAATCAATATCTCAACCTTTTCTAAACAACTATCGGGAAACTTTATACGAACATAGATATCTCATCGAAAAACTGTAAATTTCAGTTTTAACTGTTGTTCTATAATATCTGTCTTACATCTAAAAGTGATTATGATGGATGGATAATCCACAAACACGAATATGGACAAGGGCCGAAGAAAAATCATCAATAACTTTCTCTTGACAGCTAAAGAGGAGAAACATTATGTTGTTTTCTTAGATGCATTTGTAAAAGATCCGTATTTTCGAAACTAAAAATACGAAATAAAATATTAAATTGTATTAAAAGGTTAATATTTTGGGTACGATTTTTTCAACTGATATACAGATTGAATTGATCTTGGTAAAGGGGCGAATTGGATTGATCTTGGTAAAGGGGTAAAGAAGTGAGTAAGGGGCGATTAAAATGCTCAAAAAATTTATTACTCTTTTGAACACAGAATTAAAACATTTATTGACGACAATAGCGTTGAAACAAACGAAAAACAAACGACAAGTTAAAATGTAACTAATGACGGGACACAGATCTTTTCTTGTAACTTAACATCTAATCAGGTTACAACTTCTTTCAATAAGTACCAAAATGAAAATATCCAATGCCATAATACTATCAACAGTCACGTGAGGCAGCGAAGCATGAAGTCTAACAAAAAAAGAAATTAATAAATTGCTGGTCTGGGACTGTAAAATTCTTTAAGTTATACATGGTTTTTGCGGAGTTAGAATGACAAACGAATAGAGGCTCAGACACAACAATGAATTGGAGTCTCTCTTTGAAACGGAAAATCTAATAAGATACAATAAAACCCATAGACCACTAACACCAGAAGTGATGATAAACGAAAAAAAAAATATTCAGAAGAAAGATTTTAAGGAAGCATTAGGGAAATTACAAAATAGAAAATCACCAAGGGAGCACAGAATACCGAACAAACTCCTTAAGTACGGAGGACCAGATCTGACCAAATAACTATTAAAACTAATCCAAAAAATAATATAACAAAACAAAACACTACAAGAATGAAGATTAAATAATCTAATTCCTCTAGACAAATTACACCCGGAAAATTACAGAGGAATTCATTTATCAAACAGAACACTAAGATTAGCAGCCAAAGTGATAACAAATTAACTGAATAAAATTATAACACTACCATAAAAGCAACAAGGTTTTAGGTCGGGAAGATCAACCACCGACGGTATATTTATAATGGGAAAAGTGCAAGGAAAATCATTAGAATAAAACACACCGGTATATCTATGTTTTGTAGATTTTAAGATGACTTTTGACAAATTCAAATTAAGGGACGAATTCACTCATTGTGCGCAAGAGAGATACTTTTAGAAATATATAATCAAAACGATCATAAATATAAGTGAAACAACACAATAGAAGTGACGGTGGAAGAAGAGCTAACTGAGCCAATTAAAGATGGCAAATAAATGAGACAGGGAGAGTCCTGATTCCTTTATTATTCAATCATGGATAAAATAAAAAAAGTAAGAACTAAAAAAGGATACCAGATGGAAGAAAAACAACTTAAAATTATATTCTTCTAGGCAGACGACACAATCCTTTCAACTCTCTTAAAGTGAAGATGAATAACAACGTATGCTGCACCAACTTATTATAACCGCCAGAAAATTTAACATGTTAATTCCCTCAAAAAGAGCAAAATGCATGGTTATAACAACGAATTTACTCAGATGTAAATTGGAGCTGAAAGTTCAGATAATAAAACAAGTAGGGTAAGGTGGGGGAAGTGCGCCCCCATTTATTCATATTTGGTTTTAATTGTATCAATGCTTTAATTGGGTTATTTCTGCCAAATCAAGAATAAGTGTACTAAGTACTTTGGCAATGATCTTTATTAAGGGAAGATTGCAAATCTGTGACTTTTGACGATTATTAATTATAATTTTTTTTTCTGACATATCGCAGTAGCCCACTTGCCCCGTCAATTTGGGGCAAGTGCGTCGTTTGGGCATAGTTTTATATTGTTTCCTTGCGTTGAATTACGGGGTAAGTGTACTTATTTACTAGGCTTTTCTGAACACAGTTCTAAAAAATTTTTTATAATTTTGAAAACAATAACTTCAGAAGGGTCTAATGACACACCAAAAAATAAGAAAGTACTTTATTTAAATGCAAAAATTATACAGTTTATTGAAAGACTTAATACTGAAATTATGGCTTCCTCTCCTAACATGTGGAGCTGGTAAACTTTAAGGATATCTTTTTTTGTCACAAGAAAAAAATATCTTCCACCTTAGAAAAAACAAAGCACTTTGTTTTTTTTCTTCAAGAACTTCACCTGGGTGAGAGAAATCACGTGGCCTATATATAAAATGTCATTTCTGTCCCGATTTAGGCTTTTGAAAGTCACCACACCCAGTCTCCCAGAGAAAATTCAGACGGAGAACCAAGAAATAGTTTCTTCTCGCCATCTTCTTTTTCTAACGAAATAGCTTCAGACTCATCGTGTCAAGAGATCTGATCATCCTGGTCTTCATCACTTGAGTCTTGGAAGGTACCTTTGCTGGGTCCGGCAGTGATCACTTCACTGCCTGCTGCAATTCACTTCTTCTTTTTTGCTGGAGTTGGTGTTCCGCTTTTTACGGTTTGTAGTAGGAGATGTTCGAAAGATACTGGACATCTGAAAAACAGAAAAAAATCATAAGGTTACGAAAGTAGCTCGCTAAAATTTTACGTCCATATTGTTGAAATACGATACTCACGAAGGTGGCTACATCTGTCACATCTAGAGAAGCCTCGTAACAATCTTCGGGTACAAATTTATTATCAAATGGAAATATACCTCCCCCATTCTTGATAACTTCTGGGTTGATTGGTGTCCATATTTTCTAAATAAGCTTGAAAAAAACTATTTTGGGAAGTTTCCGACCAGCAAACTGTCACTGTCGCTGCCACTACACAAGTTCTTCGTCCCACAATGATTTTAAAGTTTTAAATACCGCTAAATCCAATGGCTGGAGAATGTGACTTGTATGAGCCGGTAGTTTGAGGATGTGATTCCTTCCGATTGATTAATTGACCAAATCTGCCGTGAGGTGGGTTGAATGTCCGTCTTAGATAACTAGTATAGGCCGATCAGGACCAATGTTTTTATAAAAGTATGCTCAAAATAGTTCGTCGGGAAGGCATCATGTTCGTCGGCCTACCATTCATCCCAGATATTTTTGCCTTTAAAAACGATTAATGGAGGAATTTTTTCGCCACTAGCGCTTGCTTTCATCACCACTGTAGTGTTCTCCCTTCCCGGTCCACTGATGGTTCTTGTGCATGGTGTTCCTTGCTTTACAACAACTTTTGTTTTAGAGGGGTCACTCGAAAATCCTGTTTCATCTATATTGTATATTCTCTCAGGTTTGTCAGCCACATAATGCCAGACACATTAAAAAACAGACAGTTCTGTCTACGTAAAAAGAAGAAGAAGTAAAAAAACAGAAAAACCAATTAAGTAAGATAGTCAGGACAAGTAATACGCTGTAAGAACAGCGAACTTATAACTGATGTACTGACCCAACATATTGAAGCCGACTTTAAAAGAAAGCAGATAACGAAACCATTACATTCGTGAGCTTATTATGGTATATTGTGAACGTTTGGGTAGATATTGTGATAATATAGCCGTTTAAATTTTGTTTCGAATAAATTATCGTGTTGTGCATTCCGTCTAAAGCTGTTAGGGGATCGTGATCTTCCACGTCTCTATATATGATATATTCAACCTGCTGGAACTTTTATTTTAGCTAAATATTTAATAAAATGAGAATTAAGTTTTAAAAGTATTAGCCAAACAGGTTATGGTTAAAAACATTGAAGCTCGTAAAATGGAAAATTAATTACTATGCATAAACATCACGTACAACCTTTTACCATTTATAATCTAATAAAACACAAACATATTAAAATATTGTTTTATATAATATTGTATATGAAGTATACCTCAAAATATATTAATTTACCTTCATGGATGAACACCAATTCTTAAAACGACTAGACTTTGTAAATAAATAACAAATTTAAATTAGTTCAGCCAGTCAGATACGTTTATTTATAAAATATTTTTTATTTATTACATTAACAACATGCAACAAACTTTAAATTTTTATCTATGAATTAGAAAAAATGAGATTTTTGAAAGAAGTTCTGTTAACAAAAACACATGTACACGAAATTGGTATGCATGGTTTGATTATCATCATTGGTGCTACAGCCCTATAAAAGAGCCTCGACCTTCCCAAGTCTATTACGCCAGTCAGTTCTATCCATTGCCAACTGTTGCCAGTTTGCTGCGCCTATTTGTCTACGATCTTCATCTACACCATCCCTCCATCTGAGTTTTGGCCTACCCCTACTTCTACTTTCCACAGTTTGTGGCATAAGGATTCTTCTAGGAGGGTTGGTCTGCTGTGATATTGCCAGATGTCCTGCATATCTTAGTCTTCCTATTTTCATAAAGGATACTACGTCTTTACTACCAAATATATGTTTATATCTGTGATATATCTCGTAGTTGTACCTCCTTATCCAACCACCATTTTCACAGATGCCACTGAATATTGTTCCCAGGATCCTTCGTTCAAATATAAGCAGGAGATTTTCATCTGCCTTGGAAATGGTCCATGTCTCTGACCCATATGTCAACCCTGGTTATATAAGGGTTTTGTATATGGTTATTTTTGTTTTTTGGCTTAAGATTCTGCTTCTCATATGTCTACTTAGTCCAAAATAGCATTTGTTTGCTAGGATTATTCTTCGCTTGATTTCTTCCATCATAACGTTCTCCTTGGTAATCAGGGAGCCTAAGTATGTGAATTTGTCCACTACTTCAAAGGTAGATTATCAACCGTAAATTGGTGGCCGATATTTCTGGCTCTATTGTTGGGTGTTCATGTCATTATCTTAGTTTAATCTTCATTTACTCGCAGGCCCATATTTTTTGAGGCATTTGACAGGGTGGTATACATTTCTTCCTTCTAGCGTGCGTATTGGAGGCTCACTTTAAATTTTTATCTATGAATTAGAAAAAATACGATTTTTGAAAGAAGTTCTGTTAACAAAAACACATGTACACCAAGTTGGTATGCATGGTTTGATGGAACGGTAAGAACAGTCAAGTTTATCACAGGCCGTGTTTACTATACAGTGTGTAAAAGCCAAATGGAATAAATTCATTATTTAGGTTACTGTAGATATTTATAAAAAATCCCGAAACAAGTCAAATTTAAATTATAACTTGACATTCTTTAACGTGAAAATGCAACCCCTACCTTCAACCCCCTTAGAATGACAGGTACAACCCCCAATTTTTAAAATAGGAAGTATATGCTTGTGATATATCGTTTGAAAGATCTTTTCATTCTCAATTCAAAAATGTTGTCGCTTTCAAGTTTATTAGGATTAATTAAGATAAAATAAATTAAAATCATGTGGTTACCGAAATTCGCTAAAATATACTCAAAACTTATTTCCCGTTTAGGTCTTGATTATGAGAAAGTGAACAAAAACCATAGCAATGTGGTTTTTAAATGGTAACCATTAAAAAACTTTAAGAATTTCCGTGGCCACGTTATTTTAACACGCATTAGTAAATTGTTTTATTTAAGTTTCATTTCATGAGAAATTTCCTAATTTACCGCCTATATCCCAAGGAACAATAGCAGCAAGTAAAATAAAGAAGCAGTTTCGCGAGTTTGGTCATGTAAGGCAGATAAAAAAAGCAGCTGCCAATTCACTGAGTGATGGACTCAAATTAGATGTGTTGCTTGAGTTTTAGGAAAATCCACATGCATCGAGTAGACAGGCATCCACTACATTCAATGCTAGCCATACATCGATAGTAAACATATTAAAAGAAAATAAATTTCATCCCTATAAGATGATACCTACTCAGGAGCTCATGAAAGACGATTTTGATAGGAGAACTTTTTTTTGTGAGCAAATGATGGACATGTTGATTAACAATATTATCCAATTAGAAGACGTTATGTTTTCTGATGAGTGTAATTTTTCACTTAATGGTCATGCTAATCGACAATATTGCTACTGGGCCACGGAAAATCCTCACTGGATGAGAGAAGAACACACTCAATACCCTCAAAAGGTTAATGTTTGGGCAGGGATTGTAGGAAACAATATCATTGGTTCCTTTCTCATTGAGGGCAACTTGAATGGCAACAATTATTTGGCACTACTTTAAAATGATGTCATTCTAACGTTGGCAAATTTATATCCTGATCCAGGAAACCCTCAAGTTCCAGCGAATACGATATGGTTTCAGCAGGATGGAGCACCACAACATTACCTACTTAATGTCCGGCAGTACCTCGATACAATATTTCCCAATCGGTGGATAGGGAGGCGAGGATCGATGGAATGGCCAGCGCGATCACCTGATCTTACATTATTAGATTTCTTTTTATGGGGATATGTGAAGAGCCATGTGTACAAAACTAAACCTTCTGATTTAAATGACTTAAAAGAACGAATAACGCTTGCGATTAGGTCGATCACGCCTGTTTTGTTAAATAATGTTTGAAGACAGTTTTATTTGAGATTAGCATGTTGCCAAGACGTTCGCGGTGAACATTTTGAACATCTACTTCATTAACATTCATAGTTCTTTTTCGTGTTCTACATGTTAGTACGTTTTGCATTACATTTTAGTTTTTGATTGTATTGTAGCGAATTTCGGTAACCACATGATTTTAATTTATTTTATCTTAATTAATTTTAATAAACTTGAAAGCGACAACATTTTTGAATGGAGAATGAAAAGACCTTTCAAACGATATATCACAAGCCTATACTTCCTATTTTAAAAATTGGGGGTTGTACCTGTCATTTTAAGGGGGTTGAAGGTAGGGGTTGCATTTTCACGTTAAAGAATGTCAAGTTATAATTTAAATTTGACGTGTTTCGGGATTTTTTATAAATGTGTACAGTAACCTAAATAATGAATTTATTCCATTTGGCTTTTACACACTCTATAGGGTCACAACTAAAAGTGTTGATTTTACTTTCTTATTAAAAATACAAACAAAAATAGTTAGATTAGGTTAAATGTTGTCCCTTCAGCCCATCCTTTGTAACAAAGTCTATTAAGGCATAAGGTGACACTTCTATAGAGTCCTAGGGCTAGATGACCGATCCAACTCAGGAAGGATTCGGCCTATTTGCATGCCTCTAAAAGACAGTTGCCTGGAAATAAATATAAACAACTGATAGAATTAAGGATAAGTCAACAAGAAAAGAATACTGAAATAAAGAACGAGCTAAAAAGAAAATTGTGGGCGCCAGAAAAGTATCAAGGTTACTTCCCAAAGTACATTTATTGCTGTAAGGGTTGCTTTAACTAATTTATGAAAATAAGAGGAAAAAAATGATAGTAATAAAACAGATATTATGTACAATCCAAATAATGATCGTTGTTTGGAGGATTACTAGATTGGTTGCTCTACTTCGATGTGATCTAAAACCTGATTGTGCCAAATTAATTATTTTATATTTTTCTAGGAACCACTTTTATTAGTTTATAAGTTTGCACATTTTACATGTGACAGACATTGGTCTGTAAGAATTTGAAGCATCAATTAAAGGTTTGCCTTATTTTTTATCAGGAGTAATTATGGATTTTTGCCACAAATTTGGAAATAATTTTTTGCTCCATATTAAATTGTAAATTTCAATCAGTTTAGCTAGAGTAGGCCTTGAAAGACTTCTTATTAAGATAAAGCCAATGTTATCTTGACCTGCAGCTAAATTTTTACAAAAGTTCAATGTGTCTGATAATTCTTGTAATGTAAACTGCATATTTAAAGATATTTGATCAGATTTTATGCTATCAGATACACTTCAGTTAGTATACATAGGTAGCTGCCAATTTGAGGTAAGTCTATTTGTTGCTTTCTTATGAAAAGTTTCACACAAGATGGCAACAATTTGTTGACTACAAGAAGTGACTGAACCGTTTTGAGTAAGTATGGCAGAAATTTTTGAATAAGTTTTCTTTTCTTAACAGGCTATTGAAATACTATAAATTGCACAGATTACTGACGTAACTTAAGAACAAATAATAACTCATTTTGTAGGCGTTACATCGAAGCGGCTAAGATGGGAAATGTTTATTGCATGCAAAAACGAGTCAGTTCTAGAGATGTCTCCTTTTTGAACTAAATTCAATAATCGTTTTTGCACCAATCGATAGAGCGCCTTTAAATTAACGTATAAATATAAAAACGAAAAATCGTAAAAATATGGAGTTGCCTTGTTTTTTCACAGATGTCTTCTGTACACTTTTTTAATTTTTATTGAAAGTATAAGACATGTAATGCGATAATTTTTGTTAATATTATTTTTGCAATGATCCAATAAAGGCAAGAAACAAAACAAAACAATCAAAGGCAAGAATCAGTAGCTGTTTAAATTTTTTAGATGTCTACTAATATAAGCTTTTTATAATTTAATCTTCATAAATTCATAAACACAAAATTAATCTAAATAAACGAACCAACGGATATGTTTTACCTCATAACTTTCTCGGTACGCGTTACTCCTGCTAGCTTTATCCGGAGCACTTGACAGAATAAACCGACCCTAACGAGACCGAATAACGAAAAACGGCCGCATAAACCACTTCGTCAACAAGAGGCGAAAGGATCCATAAACTTCAATTGTAGTTTCATTGTAAACAGAATTTACTTCGTTTTATACGTCCTTACGTCAAGTGCTCCACAATAAACTCTATTAAGATGATGTACTAGTGGTGCAATAGTAAATCTTTCCAATTACAACTCTAACACTAACATAAGGCTGTCGCACAGGTGTAGTTATTGCTGCAGCGTCTATAGAGTGTAAACCACATATGGTGCAGAAATAAAAGAGTCAGTTCGCTGTTATCTGGTCGTAAAGTTGGGTCACCCGTATAATTCTTGTTTTACAGCTTTGCCATAAAATATGTGAAATAAAAGCCCGTTTTAAATCTGGAAGCGCTGAACATTTTAAAGGATTCAACGTTTTTATGAAGACACTATATAATATACTTTAAATTTATTAAATACAATTAGTTTTGTTAAACAAAATTTAGTCTAAAGTGATAACGATTTTCGATGTGATGGATAAAATTTTAACACCTTATTTTTTAACAATGATGACAATATTATCTCTTTAAATTTGAAAAATGTAAATAATTGTCTAAAATTATCATTTTTTTAAATATTTAGCTATACAGCAAAGATCGTTTTAACACAGAGATGGCCCAAATTTAAAGGAGTCTTTCTCACTGATCTTCTTCATCTTTAAGTTCCATCTTCTATCGAAGGTTGGAAATTATCATCGCTATGTGAACTCTGGACCCACTCTAAATAGTTCTGCACTACTGCATTCAAACCATTCCCTCAAGTTCTTGAACCACGAATTTCTTTGTCTTCCGACATTTCACTTTCCTCGAATTTTGCCTTGCATAATAAGCTGCAACAATGAGTATTTTTTTGGCCCTGTCATAACATGGCCTAAGTATTCAAGTCTTCTTCTTTTGATAGTCAATATTATTTCAGTTTTATTACCTATTCTTCTAGAAACTTCTGCGTTTGATATTCTTTGAGTCCATGATATTCGTAGGATTCTTCTGTAACATCAAAATTCAAAGGAACCCAACTTATTTAGATGCAATTGTTTTAATGTCTAGGCTTCCAAGCCATAAAGAAGAGTAGTGAATATATAACACCGAAGCATTCTTAGGTGTCCTTACCTTATATCCGGACAACAAAGAAACTTTTTAAGCTTAACCAATGATGCACGTGCATTATGTGATATCCATGTTCATAAGTATTTGTATGTATCCACACTCTCAATTGGACCGCGTTATGTAATAACGGATTAACCGCCAAAAATTCAACATCGAGATAATAGTGCCATCTTGCAGCTAGAGTGCAAATCTATGTATAAAAATAGGTTTGGTAAAAAAAAAAATTCAAAAAAAGCGATTTTTGAACGCCTGTATTAAGCGACATTTTTTATTTTATTAAAAAAAAATCACACAATAGGATTTGTAATATCGAATTAAACGCCAAGTTGATTTTACAGAATTAAAAACCCTTACAACAAAAATTGTAATATCAAATCAAGCGCCAATAATGGTATATAATCCATTATTACAGTTCTTTATTACAAAACACAACATATTGTCTAACGTTCAAGATATCGAATTAAAAGACATTCTTTGTCAGGTAATTTGTTATTTTAAAACAAAATGCGCGCTCTGTTGAATCATTGTATCATTTTACCTCAGTCGTTAACCAACAAGTGATCAGAGTGTTGTCATTTCTTATCAAGTTACACGATGTGCATAATAAAATAATTAGCTTAGATCTACTTTTTTAATCTATCAAAATGAATAATCCAAGCCTTATAAATAAAAGTTCTAGAAGTTACAAACTTATATGTACAGCTTTAGAAAAAAGTGCAGTCTCTTTTTCCTTGGAAAAGAATGAAAATTTATTACCGGAGCCGGAGGTACGTATTATATATAATTACATTTAAGTACAGTGAGTCCATTTAAACTACCTTTTTTACTACCTTTTAAACTTTCATCATCATCATCATCCTTTAACCCCGATCTATCCACTGCTGGATGTAGGTCTCCCTCAGTCTTCTCCATGTATTTCTGTTTTGCGGTGTTTGCATTAAATTTTTGTCGATCCGTTTTATGTCATCAGACCATCTTGTTGGCAGACGACCTCTGCTTCCATATGCTTCGCATCTTGGTCTCCAATGTACGATTCGCTGTATCCGTCTGTTATCCGACATTCTAGCTACGTGCCCCGTCCAGTTCCACTTAAGGGTCATAATTTTTTCTATGGCATCTTGTACTCCTGGTCTCCGTCTTATTTCCTTGTTCGTAATCCGATCCCTACGAGAAATGCCTAACATCGAGAGTTCCATGACTCTTTGTGTAACACAAATTTTATTACTACTTTTATAGGTTACTGTTAGAATTTCTGCACTATATCAACCGTATGTAAGTACTGGCAAGACGCACTGATTTTAGGCTTTTATTTTGATACACATAATATGCAGTTCTGACTTAAGGACATATCTCAGTTTGCCGAATGCCACCCAACTGAGTCATATGCGGCGGCTTATTTCGCACGTTTGATTATCTCTTCCTATGCGTATCTCAGGCCCCAAGTACTTATAAGAAGTATTTTTTTTCGATATGAATGTCATTTACTGAAATCTTTTCGCTTAACACAAGATTTCTCATGACTTGTGTTTTAAACTACTGTAACTTTACTTAACTAGGTACTTTTTTAGGTGCAAAAAGCATACGAGGCAACTGAGTTTCTAATGAACGCATCAATAAACTCGACATTAAATAATGAAAGTACCTGCCCTAATAAAGTCAGTTCTATGGGAGAGGAGAAATTACCTGAGGACTCAGTACTATTGGATATATCCTATTCTAATGTGAGTATTCCCTGCACTAGCCTATATGTCTCAAACCATTCAACGAGTCCGCATTCTTTTGATTTATTGCATGGAAATAGAAGTTTGAGTGTTGATATGGAAAACAACACAAACGTTACTAGATCCGAGCAAGTTACAGCCGAAAATTTTCAGCTAAACTTCCAACAAAACGTAAAAAGTAGTACACAACAAGTGCAAGAAACAAACGAGGAAGCCTTTGGCTTAGAAAACGACAATCATTTAACAACACACGCAAATAAAGAGGAATCCTCCGATGAATCTAATGGAGGTCATACAGAAGCTGCTAGAGAGCAAGGAAATAAAAATAAAGAAAATATATTAGAAACAGAAATCATGGAGACATATAAACAAGGAAGACCAAGAAAAGGTCGCAAGAGACGAGTAGAAAATCAATCCCAGCAATCTCGAAAAGTTTTATGCGAAACCAATAAGCCGTATGTAAGTCAAAAGGGCAAATCTGTAGAAGCTAGACAGTTTAGAGATTATCGCTGCAAAGATAAATGTTACGACAAAATAAGTTTGGAAGAAAGGCAACAAGAATTCAACAAATTTTGGGCACTTAATAACTATCAAGCTAAATGCCTCTATATATCTTCTTCCGTCTTTGTTGTGCCTATAAAGAAGAAAAAGAGCTAAACTAACATCTAATAGAACCCACACAAGGATATACCACCTAGCTGGTAGAGAAGTATGCTCAAAAATGTATATTCAAACTTTGAGAATATCCTCGGCAAGAGTAGACCGGTACTTAAAAAAAGTTAGTTCAACAAATGTCATTAAAGATCGCAGAGGAGAAAAGACAGCTATCCATCGAAAAATGCCTGAAGATCGAAGACAAAGAATTATTGACCACATAAGCAAATTTCCAAAGTATAAGTCACATTATTGTAGAAATTAAAGTGAACGCCTTTTTTTAAATAGTGATGTAACATTAGACAAAATGTTCAACTTGTATAAAGAAGAACATCAGGATAGTGTTTCTTTTTCTTCCTATAAACGCATATTTTATGTCAATTTTAATTTGCAAAGAAAACGACTGAGAAAGGACACATGCAATAAATGCGATAATTTTGCAGTTAAAATTCAAAATTCTACATCTGAGCAAGAGAAAAAACAGTTTGAGAGACTGAGAGATACTCATCAAGATGAAGCAAAAGCGGCTAGAAATCTCATGAATTCAGATCTCCAAAAAGCTAAAAATGAAGAAAATGTGGAGGTACTGACATTTGATTTGGAAAAAACCCTACCACTACCACGCATTCCAACGAACATTGTATTTTACAAAAGACAGTTGTGGCTTTATAACTGCGGTATACATTCAGGAAAAACTGGGCGAGGATATTGCTATGTTTGGGTCGAAGGCACAGCAGGAAAAGGAGCACAGGAAGTAGGTTTAGTTTTACTAAAATATTTGCAAGAGAACTTAACACCTCAAATAACTGAATTGATATTATGGTCTGACAGTTGCGGAGGACAAAACCGCAATATTAAAATTGTGATGTTTTTAAAATCTGTGCTTGAGCTTATACCTTCTTTAAAAAAAATAACGATGCGCTTTCTAGTATCAGGACACAGTTTTATGCCCAATGACTCCGAATTTGGGGACATAGAATCAGCACTCAAGTTCCAAAATCGGTTGTACACTCCAGACGATTATATAAACGTTATAAAAAGTTGCCGAAAACGAAACAAATTAACGGTTCAAATGGTACAAAAAGAAGAGTTTAAAGGAGTTGGGAATATTTTAAAAAATATCGTAAATAGAAAGAAAGATATAAATGGGAACTCGATTAACTAGCTTCAAAATGAAGAAATACTGCTCTCCAAAGAAAATCCTTTTAAAATATATTTTAGCAAAAATCACGGCGGAAATTTTCAAGAAGTAGACATAAGTAAACGAGTCAAAATACATGCAACAAGAACTACAGAATTTTCGTATTCCTCCAAACTTCAAATTTTGTGGCCTAATGGAAAACCTGTCTCTATCCCAAAACTTAATGACATCATGTCATTATTGGAACTTATCCTATTGGATGCTAAACAATTCTATGAAAATATTGTAGGGAACGAAGACATTCAAGATGACATTGACGGCTTTAATGGATCATTGGATTTCGATATTGAAGACTTATCTTAGTGAAGTGTTTTTGGTGTATTTTCTATGTAAACGATGTAACTTTTTATATGTATTAACGTAAAAAAATTAATAAAACATTATTATAACAAGCATTTCTGATTTTGAAATATCAGATTAAGCGCCAAATATGTCTTTTAATCCGATATTCGGATCTTAACTCATGCAGATCTTAAAAAATCAATAACGAATTAAGCGACATTTGATCGAATAACTTTTAAAATATAAACTATTTTTAAAAAATTTAAAAAACATGTGAAAGTCTATTTATATTTGCATTAATCTATAAAATATGAAATATGTCATTACTATATTTTAGAAATAGCACCAAAAACAAAATTAAAATTTTTAAACCCATTTATCTCAAAACTACATTTTGGCGCTTAATCCGCTATTACATAATGCGGTCCAATTACAGTATACTCAACAATTATTTGGATGTTTACATCTGCTGATTTTGTCATGATCATGCATTTATTTTTTTTCAAATTCATCTTTAGTTCGTACTCATTTCAGCATTAATTAAGTCGTTGCATTACGTCCTGTAAATTATTGTGGTTATCCGTCAATATTACTGTATCGTCTGCAAAACGCAAGTTATTCAAAACTTCTCCATTGATAGATGTACTTCTATTGAATCTGAAAGCGCGCTTCTATAAATACCGCTTCACTGTAGACATTGAAATGTAGTGGTGACAGCATGCAACCCTGGCGGAATCCTCTCTGTATTTTGATATCTGGGGTATACTGATTGTCGACTTTTACCTTGGCAGTTTGAAGCCAATATAGATTAGATATAATTTTTAAATCAATCAGACCAAAACAAAATATATGCAGGTAAGAAAAAACGCAGAAATAAGGCAGCCACAAAATATAACAATAGGAGAATACAACATAGAGGAGGTAAAAAACTTTATATACTTGGGATCCCTAGTCACGTCTGATAATAACGTTACGGAGGAAGTGAAAAGGCGAATATTTATTGCAAATAAATGTTACCATGGCTTAATTAGACACCTAAGATTAGATAACGTCGCAAGAAAGACAAAATGCCAAATATATAAAACCCTAATAAGACCGGTACTCACATATGGCTCAGAAACCTGGACACTTACTAAAAGAGAGGAAACGTTGTTAGCCACCTTCGAAAGAAAAATCTTGCGACACATATATAAGGGCACAAAAGAAAACGGAATATGGCGAAGACGATATATCTGAACCTCTGAAAACTCTGAAACTCTGAACTATACAAAATATACCAGGATCCGGATATTATAACATTCATCAAAATAGGACGGCTGCGTTGGATAGGACATGTAGAAAGAATGGAAGAAGGCGAAATACCAAACAAAATATTCAAACAGATGCCAGTAGGAAAAAGAACAAGAGGAAGACCGAAACTGAGATACTTAGAACAAATAGAAAATGATATAACAATCTTAAAAATAAAAAACTGGAGAAAAAAAGCACGAAACAGATCGGAATGGAGAAGAATCCTAGAACAGGCCAAGACCCAAAAAGGGTTGTCGAGCCAGTGATGATGATGATGATAATTTTTAAATCACGACTGTCAATATTTTTGCTTTTTAATATTAAACTTTGCTTTTTATGTTAAACCTTATTAAATGCCTTTTAAAAATCCACAAAATAAAAGTACATGACCTGATTCATATCCATGAATCTCTAAGACAGCACATTAAAGCCGAACAAAGCATCATTTGTGTCCATATCAGTTCATATTTAAGAGTTTTCACAATTCTGTTGTGTATTGTTTTCAAAAATGTTTTAAGTGTATGACTCATTAAAGCGATTGTTCTGTGATCTGAGCAGGATATTGCACTGACTTTTTGGGTATTGCCACAGTGGTCAATTGCAGTCATTGTCTGGGGATTGTGGCAGTCTGATATATTAGATTAAAGAGTTCAACCAGTACATCAATAACATCTTTATCAATGAGTTTTAATAATTCAAAGGGCACATTATCTCGTCCGGTAGTTTTGCCCTCTTTTGTGTTTTTGATGATATAGATGATTTCTTCTCGTAGTGTTTGTGGTCCGGCACCCTCCGTAGTTTCTAATGATAGTTCTTCTCATTCACCGTTAAATAGCTTTTGGATCTAATTGGTCTTGTGGAACAATCTTTCCTTCATATCAGTAATGTAAATACTCTATTAATAATTTAATTACTTAAATAATACCAACATTGAATAAAACTATATCGAGGTCCTTTCATTTTAAGAGCTTACCACCAAATAAAAATAAAAGTACTTCAACATTATTGAAATATGTCCTATAATTTGAAAACTAGTTGTCAAATTTAAGCATGACTCTGTAAGTCATCATTATCATTATCATTACCAGTCCCATTTAAGTCCACTATAGAGAATAGGCCTCCCTTATTTCTATCCAGAGTCGACGATCTTGTGCGCTATTGATCAAATTTTTGGTCATCATTCTCAGATTATCTTGCCATTGTGTAGGTAATCTTCCTCAGTTACGTTTATCGGTTTTTTGTCTCCAGTTGGTTAACTTTTCTTCGTCCACCTTTTGTCCTTGGGAAAAAAAATTGGGAAAAACGCAAAAATAAGATAATTAGCGCAGAAGCGGAAGCACTTGAAAAGAAGAAGTAAAGACAAAATGTAAAGACAAGAGAAAGTCCTTTTGAAATACAGAACACAATAAATATAACCGGCCTACAACCACCATAGACAAATCCAAAATGTAACGAATAATTTCGTCAGAAAAAGAAACAAACAAAGAAGAAAACAATGGGAAAGCTTCTCAAACCAGATGAAACACGACTTTTACAGAACACAAAGAGAAATATAGACGATGATTGGAGGACACAGAAATAAGATGAATGAACTAACAAAAATGAGACACATTCAGAAAAACACATGAACAGACCACTTTCTATTTCTATTTGATAAAGGTGACGATAATAAACCACCAACACCAAAAGTGATGATGAACGAAGAAATAAAATTAAGAAGACAGAGGTAGAAAGCATCAAGAAAATTAGAAAACAGAATAACAAACAAACTCCTAAAGTACAGATAACTATATATGACCAAATACCTATTACAACTGATCCAAAAAATAAAACAAAACAGAAACTTACAAAATTTTAAATTCATCCATATTTGATGGTCAAGCAGCATGAGGAACTTGTCGTTTTCAATTCGAAGCTGCAGCTAGGGCAAATGGCTGTACTGGGTAAGAAATGGCAGCTTTCTTTGTAGTGTCATTTCAAGGACAGGCAGCAAGCGTTTTGTAATGTCTTTTCCACGATGCACCCAGTTACACCTTTTTCGTTCAAGCTTGAGACACAAAATATAGTCAGCAGATTCTAAGGAAGGTTTTTCAAAGTCAGCTGAAAGCTCGAAATCAAAAAAATTTGAAGCCAAAATTAATTAATTATTACATTTCGCGCACTATCAGACACACAAAGATTTTCTAGAACAAATTGGTATACACGCATTCGTAGATTAATTTCAGGATGTCTAAATGAAACAAGCTCTCCGATTACCACATCACTAGCCGCTAAATGGAGCGGTAATCTCAACCTAGGTGTATGAAGCGGCAAAAAGCATTTCCAGATCTCGCCCAAAAGAAATGATTTCAAAAAATGAAGAAGTTATAACCACTGGTTGCCGGGACTGAATTTTTCTTTTGGGCATATCCCATCTGTGCTCAAGGGGATTGAGGTCACGTGAGGAAGGTGGCCATTGTAATCTGACGATATATTCTGTCTCTAAAAAATCTGCCACATATCTCGTACGATGCGAAGCGTACAACAGGCCTAAGAATGGTATTAATATAAATTTGTCCAATTATGTTACCAACAATAGAAATTAAAGGAGTTTTATTAATTAGCATGATGCCGCCCCAAAACATTATGGAGCCACCTTGATATGGGACTCTTTGGACAGCTTGGTTAAGTCTATCCTGTCGATTTGGGTTCCTCCAAATCCTAATTCAACGATTATCTGACAAAAGGCTAATTTTCTTTTTATCAGAAAATAACACGTTTCCCCATCTGTTGTCATGCCTTTGTAAAAATGTTCATTGGCCCATTCCAGTCGAGTCCTTTTCTGCTCTAACGTAAGCTGTGGTACAAACACTGGTCTTCTTGTAAATAAATTCGCCAAATGTATTCTGTTTCTAATAGTCTGATCGCAAATTACAATATTATGAGCTTGCTGGATCTCTTTTCTAATAGCTGGGGCAGTCATGGAGGGGTTTCTCTGTGCAGTTAACGTTAAAAAGCATTCTTGGACATTGGTAGTAATTCTGGGTCTTCCGCTTTTTGGACGATCGCTAACAGAATTCGTCTCTCGATATTTTTTCACAATCTGATACACATCACTCTGATTAACTCCAACCCGCACAGCAACGTCGACTTGTGTGTGGCCTTTTTCAATCAAAGTAACGATTCTAGCTCTGTTGAACTCTGTATCACTTGTCTATTCATATTGTTCACTACAAAGTGAATAAAACGCAAACTAATTTTTACAAATATCGGTTTTCGTAAACTGATGAACGCAATATGAATACTAAGAATCTTTGCGACGATTAAGAAACACAAAACAAGCAATAAAATACATTATTATATTAGACAAAAAAAATCAGTGCAAAAAATTTCAAATGAGAAACGTTCAGTTGCGTAACAGATAATATGCAAAACATTTTTGAGTGTATATATATATATATATATATATATATATATATATATATATATATGTATATATATGTATATATATATAATGTTGCTGTTTCAAATATAATGTTATTTAAAACTTATACCTTCACATGAGGATTATTGTTCCCTTTACTTAAAAAGGTATAAAAAACATTACCTATCTTACCTGTAGCGGGATTTTAAAATCAACGTAAAATTCACAAACCGGCTTTGTCAGCACTACTTACCAATTTCCAGCAAATATTCCTTACAATAATAAACGAAGCTTGAAATTGCTTGAAAATTGTCAAAGAAAAATAAACACTGTTACTATTAAAGTAGATCATCTATTTTCTAATACACGAGATCATACCAGGATCGTATAAGAGTTGATAGCTGTATTAGAATATCTACCTGACGGCTTACGGCTTATTTTCGTGCGTAACGTAGTAAGAGGGTTAGTAGGGTATATCTTCTACGGCAATCTGCTTCAATTTGCGAGCTCTTTGTAAAACCCACTTCAGATATTCCATGAATATCAATAGCTACGTGATGACAGCGTTTGTTTTTCTCGTGTTTTAAAGTTATACGCGAAAGTTTATAGAGCCTGAAATGAGTTTGAGACTAGAAGGTGGTTTGAATGGGCTACTTTTCTTGAATCTAGAATAAAATTCTAAAATAAAAGTTATGGATAAAGTTGGTAGTAATTTGCCTTTTACATAATTCTGTTGTTTCACATTTCGATAAATATGTAAAAGATTGCTTAGTGCAAATACAATTGGTTACATGTAGTTAAAATATGATTCTTTCCTATTGCAAGCCTTATCTATTAATTTTTTAAGCATATATATAAAAAAACATATAGAAGTTAAAATACTTCACCATTGTATTTAAGTATATAAAAACATATAGTTAAAACTTTTACAAGTGTCGTCAAAATTTATACAGTAGCATAACGTTTTCAATCTAACCAGATCATCTTCAGTGCCTTATGTACTTGAAGCTAACAATGAATTTGTGGCTATGACATCCATATATGAGTTTACATCTTTCCAAAATTAAATTATATGTTGACTCTAGGTCGATGACAATGGATAAAATTTAATACTTGAGGAGCTACATGTCTCCCTGCTCGGTTTTTAACACGTGGTTCTTGTCACTTAAAACGACACAGACCAACTGCTGTGTGTCGTTTTATACAGCCTTATTTTTGTATTTCTCCATACCTATTTCGATTTTATTATTCTTTGTAAACTTGATGCACATCTGTTTCCTTTTGCTATTCGTAGATCTATTTCTTTTTCTTTTTCACATTTATTTTTCATAAGAACTTCTAGATACATGTAATCCTCCACCTCTTCAATTTTCAGAATTATTCTCCATAATGCAATTTCCATATTTACTTTTCCGCTCTTCTTTTGCTTATTCTTCCGCTCCATATATTTTGTTTTATTTATATTTATCTGTAATCCCATATTTTCTGCGGCCTCTAGAAAATTCTTAGCTATTTTTTCTATTTGTTTTTAATTCTAGCCAAAAGTACAACATCATCAGCATAGGCTAGACACTGGTGACTCTTATTAAATATTGTATATATATTCAGGGATTCTACAGTATTCACTGCCTTCCCCCGCTCAACCTTTTCCATCTCTCTCTGTTGTCCCATTCTCCATCGTTTAGGCCTCTCGTACTCATGGCGTCGTCTACTTCGTTCCTCCAGGATTTTCGGGGTCGTCCACTTTTCCTCTTACTGCTGTTTTCTTGTTTATGATCCAATTTTCAGCCCCCTATGTCATAATACTTCGCACTAATGTTTTATAAATCTGTGTTTTTGTCTTCATATTTAGGTGTCTATCCCACCATACTGAGTTAAGTTGTCGGATTACTGTTCTTGTTTGTCCTAATCGTTGTGTAATTTCTTCCTCTGTTGTTGCCTTTTTCGTGATTATAAACCCCAAGTATTTGAATTTATCCTTTCCTTTGATTGTTACGTTGTCATCAATCTGTAGATCTTCTATGTCTTCTTCACTTGTAGATAGGTACTCTGTTTTCGCGAGGATAATATCTAGGCCAGCCTTGGTATATTCTTCTTGTAGTTTCTTCATCATGTAGCTGAGGTCGTCTTGGTCTTGTGCAATTACTACTTGATCGTCTGCAAAGCTTACCGTATATAGGTATTCGTTCCGTGCCGGTACTCCCATGCCTTTGCATGGGAGTACCGGTTAAGCATTAAATATTGTTCCAGCTCAAACAGCGTGGTGGATAAAGGATCCCCTTGTCTTACGCCTTTCTGAACTCTAAAGTATTGGCTCTTCTTTCCATAAATCTTAACTGTGCTTGTAGTGTTCTGAATCATCATACACTTTCGTTGTACACTTCTACGGTCTTCTATTTTGACTTTAACGATGAGTTGTAGTATTCTATATCGATTTCCCCTCCCCTGTAATTATCTTGATAAAAAAGTAGTAAATGTGTAAAATAACAATTTTAATTAGTGGGTTTCTCGCGATTTAATGTTTAAAGATATAAAGAGCAGCTTTTTCTACATTTTGATTTAACTTCTTGAGACACGCTGTATTACCACCGAAAGTTAGAATTTATTTGTTGTGTTAAAATGCATTATAATTAAGTAAAAAATAAAAAAAACTCAGTGATTCTGTTTATTTTAAAATTTCTTGAGCAATATACTTAACCCAGTCAGGTCTCTAATCAACTTTTTTTACAGGCAAATTCTGAACACGTAGCATCAAGAAATTTACATATCTCTAATAAAAGCAGCAAATATTGGCTGCAGGTGGTGCAAAGTTGATTCTATCGTATCATCTCAATAAACCTCTGCATGTCTTCCCGGCGTTTGAGTACATTGCAGACACAAAAATGAAACTACAATCTCAATTTTGTCTGCACGGATTTTCTTCACACTTCCTTCTGTTTATTTAAGATAAAGTTATACACTATCAGGAAGCTTGAACGGGGATAAAATATCGATGATCGAGAAAAGCTTTTAAGTTTTGTACTACATAATTTAAAATTTTACTACGACTTGAATTAAAAAACACTTTTCAGGAATATTATGAAATATTTTTATCTTTTCAGTCCTAAAATTCAGACTTAAGAAGTTAAACTTTTAGTGTCATCTCAAGGAGTTGTTGAATGTATGATTTTAAATTGTAAGGATTAAAGAATTGGGTCAATATTGTTTTTAATCGTTGGAAGTATCTACCACAGCAACTCTTTTAGCTATTTGTAATTATTTTATACTTTATTTGTAAATACATGATAGAACAGTTTTTATGTCAGCAATTTACAATGGTATTTATACACCTAGCAGAAAAAATGTATTGATAGATTTTTGTCTAAGTTTTCTGTAAGAATTTGACCATCCTGACGACCTTCGAATATTTCTTCTTCTTCAGGTTCCTTCTCCTATCGGAGGTTCGAAATCATCATCGCTATCTTAATTTTATTGGCCGCGCTTCTGAATAATTCTAATGAGCTGCAACCGAACCACTCTCTCAAATTTCTTAGCCAGGATATTTTGCGTCGTCCTGGGTTTCTCTTCCCTTGTATCTTCCCTTGCATAATTAATCTAAGTAATACGTGCTTCTCGCCCCTCATTATATGACCCAGATATTGAATCTCTAATTTTAACAGTTTTTATGACTTCACATTCTTTCTTCATTCTTTGTAGCACCTCTATATTAGTTACATTTTCAGTCTAAGATATTCTGTGGATTCTCCTGTAGCACCACATCTCAAAGGAGCTTAATTTTTTGATTTCAGACTGTTTTATTGTCCACGCTTCCATGCCGTATAGTAAAGTAGAAAAAACGTAACAACGTAGCATTCTTGTGCGGATCTCTAGATAAAGGTTACGGTTGCAAAGTAAGTTCTTCGATTTTATGAACGCGATTCTTGCCATTTCTATTCTAGATCTGATTTCTTTTGTTTGATCTCCATCTCCAGTTAGCCACGTTCCTTCGAATACAATACAACATAAAAGAAAGGGGCAAAGGGAAATACGGACCAAGTCACTATTTTTCACGAAGGTATTTTTTGTTGAATTGTGGTAGATCTGGCTGAGTACTTCACATTGACAAAGTTTTGTGGGAAAACTGGGTTTAGAAAATATTTTCAATATTAGCAAATTTATTTATTTATCATATTTTACATGTAAAACATTTTCGGTCGCATTCAGAAATTCATCGAAAACTCCAGGGAATCGCCTTCGGGAGCATTCTTCAACAATGTGACTAACGGTCTGTCGTTGCGCTCTACAGTCACACTCAGGTGTAAGGGCTTTTCCCCATCTATATAAGCTGTTAGCACGTCTACCGCTGCTTGTTCTTATTCTGTTTAGCGTTGTCCTTGTATTGCGGGTCAGTTCAAAGCCTGGCGGTTTCAAAGTAGACGGAGAGTTTTGCGTTGGCTTGAGCATTATTAGGATGCAAACAGCACACTTCGGTTTTAGTTGCATTGGGCCATTGAGACATTATTCACAAAAGTATTCTCCCATAACGGCAAGATCATCCGTTAGTATTTTTTCTGTAATATCCTTGTTGTTATGTCTTGTTGCAATGGCCCAGTCGTCAGCGTAGAAAAATTTCTACGAAGTTCTCCCAGGTAGGTCCGCAATGTATAAATACAACATATACAATGCATTTTTGAGGTTTTGCCGTTTGGTTCGTCAACAGCTAGATGTTCCTTCTTGTAAACCAGTAAAAGGCGTTGTTTAATCTTTAATTAATAATTGTTCTGAAAACGGTATATCTAAAATAAGATTCAATGCATTCGAGACCATTTATGGATTTTACTGATTTATTCCAATTTATAGGGAATACATACGAAAACATAAATGTTAATAAATAACATCATAAAGCTGAATAATAATATGAAATTCGATGTAGAAAAATATTTATACAAATAATAATACTTTCTTTCTTAGAAAAATTTTTCCCACAAATAAATGCACTATTTCAATAAAAAATATTGCTTCAAATTGGAGTCATATATAAGAAACCGTTCATTCACTACACGTGTACAAATGAATGAGGTTATAACAATTTTTCTCTTGACTGATAGACAACCAAACACACAGATACGTAGCATAATGAGTGTTGCCGAGAGGGGGCATTTGGGCCTGTAGGACCCATCGCCGGCTCTTCAGGCTTCTTCCTATCCCCGGAATTGGATCGGGTATTCACCATCTTTGGTTTGTCGCTGGTAGAAAGGTTAAATACCACCGCTGTTATAAATAACAGTTCCAGTGACAAATATCTGTTATAGGTAACGGTTCCAAGGAATAGTTACAAAGTAACAGAGCAAAAATGGAAAACAGATAGGTAAAAATGATCTAAGTATTCCTTGACTTACGGAACGAATAACTTAGTAAACAAGTAAATTAAATGGTATAAAAATATAATGCAAAGAAAAATGTTTCTAAGTGTTTCTTGACTTACGGAAGAAACAACTTAGAACAGGAAATAAACAAGAGAATCAAATATGGAAAAATAAGAATACAAATATTTATAAGTGTTTCCTGACTTACGGAAGAAACGACTTACAAATACGAAAAATCAAATACAGAAAAGATGTGGAAATATTGCTAAGTGTTTCTTAACTTACGGAAGAAACAACTTAGCATAAAATAAAAAATGAAAGAGACAAATGTATTAAGTATTTTCTTAACTTAAGGAAGAAAATATCTTAGATAAAATATCGGAAATAATAATGCAACAATGATTATGAAAATATTTCTAAGTGTTCTTTTGACTTACCGGAAAAGAACGGCTTAGACGCACAATTAAAATAACAAGTCAAATATTCAGAGAAATATTTCTAAGAGTTCTTTGACTTACCGGAAAGAACTACTTAGACAAAGTACAAATCAAAATATAAAATAGAAAAAGCAAGATAAATATTTCTAAGTGTTCTTAACTTACGGAAGAACAACTTAGACACAAAATACAAGAAAAATAAATAATCAAAATAATCAAATAAAATATCAAACAATCAGTACATAAACAAATATAGATCAATGTAATATTCTAACCTGAAAAGGTCTGAATATACAGTAATGCTAAAATAAAATGGTATATAGTATATATAACTTAGTAGGAACAATATTAGCACCGACTAGGTCTACAGTAGAAGAGGCAAGCTCGACTGACTAATGAGAGAAAATCTACCTGCTTTTATGTAAAACAAATTCTTTGTTTTACGTAGCAAAAGTGGAATTTCCCTGCATCGAGTCAATTAGAAATTTGGATTTGGCCAAACTTGGAATTCCCAAGTATTTTCACCGATATCCAAATTCCTTGATGCGTCCGGCACGGCTGTCAGCTCCCGGCTGACACGCCTCCGGAGGACATGAGTACTAGCTATCATGTAGTCAGAATTTTCGATGGATGGTGGACATTATGCATACTACAACACTTTGAAATTTTGAAGCCATAAAACGTTTCGTATGCGGTAGATGGTTAAAAATGAGTGGCTTCTCTAATAAGGACTAGCGAGGTAAACATTTGTACAGAAACCATAAGCTATCCAAAGAAAAAGTTTGACTCATAAAACAACATAGAATCATTCAATGAAGTATATCTTATTATTTCTTCTTCTTCTTGTGCCACTCCTATCGGAGATTGGAAATCATCAAGGCTATCCTGACCTTGTTTACAGCTGACCTAAAGAGTTCATTAGTGGTACAGCCAAAACACTCTCTCAAATTACGCAGCCATGACATTCTTCTACAGCCTGGATTCCGTTTTCCTTTTATTTTTCCTTGCATTATATTTTGAAGTAATGCGTATTTATGTCCTCTCATCACGTGACCCAAATATTCGAGTTTTCTTTGTTTGATCGTTGACAAAATTTCTAGGTCTGTTCCTATCCTTCGCATTACTTCAAAATTTGTAACTCTTTCAACCCAACTTAGCACCACATCTCGAAACTTTCGATATTTTTTATATTATTCTGCTTGAGAGTCCAGGCCTTTTCACCGTATAAGAGCGTGTTAAATACGTAGCCCCTTAGCATTCTTAATCGGAGAGGGATGCTTATATCTCTGTTGCAGAAGAATTTCCTCATCTTTATGAAAGTGGCCCTGGCAATTTCGATACGTATTTTTATTTCATTGTTTTGGTCTCCAGTTTCGTTTATTGAAGTACCCAAGTATTTGTAACCTGATACTTTTTCAATTTCAATACCGTTTATACTAATATCTGTTGGTTGTGTCATGTTCTTACTAAAGACCATATACTTAGTTTTTTTGATATTGATATTTATGCCATAATTGTTGCAGGCAATATTTATATTTGTAAGTAATCGTTGTAATTCTTCTACTATTCTTGCAATTGGTACAGTGTCGTCTGCGTATCGAATATTATTTACAAACTCTCCATTGATTACGATTCCTTCGTTTGCTTGCAAAAGGGTTTCCTGGCAGATGCTTTCACTATAAACATTAAATAGCAGCGGTGACAAAATGCATCCCTGTCGTACTCCTCTACGTATTTCTATTGCTTGTGATATTTCATTTTCTATTTTAATGTAAGCTTTCTGATTCCGATATAGATTGAGAATAATTCGCAGATCTTTATTATCTATGTCCTTTCTTTCAAGAATATCTTTTAGCTTATCATGGCGTACTCTGTCAAACGCTTTTTCATGATAAAACACGCATGTACTTCCTGATTAACTTCTAAGCATCTTTGGCAAAAGGTTTCACATGGCAACAACATTCGGTATTTCCAAGCGGTCACCCATCCAAGTACTAACCGTAACCGACACAGCTAGACTTTTTTTTAGGTTTACTCAGTGTGGTATAGATGTTGCCCAATCTATCAATACTGTTATTTAGTTTGTTAATGCTAGCTCCTTTGTTTGTTATAGTATGGCGCCTGTTCCATTATAATTCACTTCATGTTATTGTCGATTTTATTTTATTATTTCAGATTCATATCGGTAATTCTTAAAGTTTGGGTAAATTAGCTTCCAGAAATTGATTAAAAGATTAAAATGGTTGTCAGTTTTACATATTTCTGGTGAAAGTTTGTAGATTAAACCCTCCCTTTAGAAAGTAGGTACCCGGCAAATCCGTCGGCTATTGTTGTCGCAGTCGTTGCGTCTGTAGATGGTACTGATAAGGATAATATGAATAAATTTGTAGTGTACGTTATTTCCAAAAGTTAAAATCTTATAGTTTTTAGAAACGACCCCCCTCCCCTAGGGGCTTCTGTTATACGTTTTGTATTGTATTTTTAGTAGTAGCACTCGACACTCAGTTCTGTAAACATGTATAGTTAAGCAATAAATAGTTCTATGAAAATTGTCGTCGTATATTATTTTAATTTAATCAAATAATATTTTATAGCAAATACATCTCACGATTAACTAATTGTGTGTCGTGACAGCGCCATCTATAAGTTATATTGCGATTTAAAACGAAAAAAAAACTATTTTTGAAGTCTTTCCGTTCAATTTTTTATAAATTATCTTCTACACAAAGTTTCTCCCAATAATAACAAACACAACAAACAAAGAATTATCTAATTTGGTGAAGTCGTTCTGACTTGATGCTCGTATAAACATTTCGGCGATTCATTTTTATTAATATAGATTTACTATTAGCATCTATTAGTTAATTTGAAATAAATTTTTGGAAGAATGATTGCATATTATAGAACTCCGACTTAATTTCCATGTAATTAATATTTGCGTGTCATAAACAAATTGTTTATACCTTACGTAACATAAAAATAATAATTAACAAAAAAAGACAAAATATCGATAGAACTCTACAAATAAATATTTATATTTAAACCACTCGTAAATATCCATAACCGTCCTCGTTTAATTTCATTGTGTAGGCAAAACCGTACATAAACCCACTATATTCGATAAAAACCCCCCAAATATTCATTTCCATTCTCGGAATATGCCCCTGACAGTCATTAAGGCCCGTCCGTCATTATCAAATTCGATGCGAATGGTAAATTCCTAGGCGGCATGGAGCGATTCTCAGGTGGAACGTGACATCATCAACTTAACTGGAAAAGGAAAAGTCAATCGAATCTCTAGGGCAAAAAACGCGGCGCTGAGGCGGGGTGAACAGACTGATCTTGTTTCTGCGGAAATGTTATTTTCAGTCATTTCGGCGATAAGATCAGCCTGTCTAACCTTGCGCTATCGACACTATTCGTTTCCGTTGATTTGCTGTGTCCGGAGTCTGGACTGTTTATAATAGATTCTATAAAACAAAAAATTACAAAAAATTCTGAAGTAAACTATTCGTCGAATAGAAAATAACAAATGTGTTAAATAAAGAATGCTTTTTATACACAAAATAGTTTCCATTGGACCAAAAATGTATCTCGGTGTTTGTTATTTTAAGGCCAATCAATTAATTAAACTTTAAAAAAAATTACAATAACTTAATATTACATACTTTTTATGCACTTTTATTTTTTCTTCTTCTTCTTTCATTTTATAAATAATTCTACTTGTTAATTGGCGGAATAATACCTCTATGAGATGTTGTCACTTATTGATCTTGCATTGGCTTTATAAATTCTTGACTTCATCTCAGTGTTGTGTCTGTTTCACCATATAGAGTTATTAAGGCATTCTACCAGTCTATTTGCCTTTTGTACTTGATCTCTCACTTCTTTGTCCAGGTCTCTATAGCTAGACAGTGTAATTCTCAGGTATTTTATTTCCATTACTTGCTCAATATTGATGCCATTAATTTCTATTTTACATCTGGTTGGTTCTTTGATAACTATTGTTTCAGTTTTCTGGGATAGGATTGTCATATTAAATTCTTTTGCTCTATTTTGCTATGTTAAATCTGTGGACCAGTCTTTGTAGACTATCTTTATCTTAGGCTATCAATATTGCGTCGTCTGTGTAACCGATTATTTTGATTTCATTGCTGAAACCTTGTGGACAATCTTTGAAGGTCTTTCACATATATTTTCTACAGCTTTCCACTTTGTAGAATTACTAAAAATTTGCCGGTCAACGTGGATATCTGGAGCATGATTATACTCCACCGATGCTTTCTCAAGAATAACGTAATTTTCATCACCTTCATTTGTGTACACTTTTTGTTGACACCTTTTTTTGATGCATCACCATCTTACTTTTTTATCTTTGAAGACATGGGCCTTTGAATATTTATATTCATTAATTATTAATAAAAATTCTCCCCTTTGACTAAACATAGTCGTTGGATTCGCCATTTAAAAGTTAAACACTAACTGAGAAAACTATACCATAATACTTGCAACTGAAGTGAATAACTGAAAATATTTATATTCTTACTTTCAACTATAATCAAATTTGGAATTTCCGGTCAATAAGACTTAATCCCCAACTTTCTCGGCGATAGGGCAGCAGGTACTTAGGATTAATGGGCCCAGGTAGTGCGTGGGGTAGCTAGATAATGCCGGTATTTTTGCACATATGTAAACCAACACAATTCACTGAATCATTCACGTCTCCAAGATACCTTCTTAGACCCACATTTCAATTATCCTTCTTAGTTAATATTACGTCCGTCTCAATGTTTATCGTCTTGAATTTTACCTGATTATTGTCTTATCTCCATCTAGGTATTTTATGACAGGGTATCAGAGGCGGACTCCAAGTAAAAATAATAATATAGCAATTTCTTTTCGAGGCATCTATTTTATTGTAAAGAAAATTACATTTATTTAATAGTATTTTAAAACTTATATTCAATACTGAGTGATAACAATAAGATATTTAAACTACACTGTAAAAGTTAAAAATTAATAATTATTAAATATCTATGTTGTTATTCTAATACTTATATTATTTATATTCGAAATATAACAATACGAGATTTAAACTAAATTAATATTGATTATTATTCTGTGTTGTTATTCTACGATCAATTCTGTTTCACTGTCGGAGTCATCATTTAGATTAATCACAATGGGCTTTATATTAAAACTTTGCGTAGACAAATAAGAATGTTCAACTTTTACAATATGCTGTACTGAATTTTTCCAGCTTTCATCCGATATATTATTTATAACAGTTTTAATCAACTCTATGACAGTCGCACTCAGGGTAGGAGAGACATTTTCCGCTCTTACCTTTTCTTTTACTTGGTGCCACATATGTTCAATAGATTGAATACACAATGGTATGGAGGAAGACGTAACACAGTGTGTCTCATCTGTTCTGCTAAGTTGTCACATACATATTGCTTTTTAATAGGAAAAGTATTTAACACTTCCAGTAGTTGCTCTTTGTTGTAACTAAATTCAAAATAAATATCATTTTCTATCAAATACTCCTGAATTTCACTTTTAGTACTTGCTCTAGTACTTGCTCCAAAGCTGTTCATTACCGTTCTTGAGTATGCATTTAAAAGACTAACATGGCAACAGAAAGGAATATCCATCGATGGAGAAAGATTAAACCATCTACGTTTTGCGGACGATATCGTGCTTCTGTCAGATAATCTGGGAGAGATCAAAGACATGCTCCAAGAACTGAATTACATACTACAAGAAACTGGGCTGGAGATAAATTTCGAGAAAACCAAAATGATGACCAATATGGTTCCCAGCGAAGAGATACAGATCAATAACAACAAGGTAGAATTAATCGATAAATACACATACTTGGGTCATGAAATCAGAATAACCAGAGACAACCAAACCTGCGAGCTAAATAGAGGAATCACGTTGGGATGGGCGGCATATGGAAGGATGAGAGACATTTTTAAAACAAATACTCCAATTCACCTGAAAAGGAAGGCATTTAACCAATGCATCCTACCAGTCTTGACCTACGGAGCAGAGACCCTAACTTTAACGAAAGCTACTGCCGAAAAACTGAGGGTAACACAAAGGCGAATGGAGAGATCAATGCTAGGTCTGACCTTGAAAGATCGCGTGAGAAATGAGGAGATACGCCGACGAACTGGCGTTGACGATATTATACTGCGAATCAATAAACAAAAGTGGAGGTGGGCTGGACATGTTGCTAGAATGGAAGACGGAAGATGGACGAAGAGATTATTGGAGTGGAGACCAAGAGCCGACAAGCGAAGTCGAGGCAGACCACCCACCCGATGGACCGACGACCTAAGGAGAATAGAAACAAACTGGATTGCAGCAGCTAGAGATAGAGAGAACTGGAGACGTTTGGAGGAGGCCTATATCCAACAATGGATGTGAAAACGGGGCTGGATGATAATGATGACTTGCTCTGTTTGGAGCTTTTTGAAGCTGACGACTGCGATAGCTTGCGTTATCCATTATAATGACACTATTGTTAGGGATATTTTTTAAAAGATAATTTTGAAACCAGTTTTCAAAAAGTTCACTTGTATCTTGATGGTAGTCCAAGCTAGAGTCTTTGATATTCTTCGCAGATAACAGCAAGCAGTTTGGGACCCATCCGTCTTCCGAACCAGCGTGAATTATTGTTATGCGTTTTCCTTTATTTGAAGGTGCTTTCGTCTGGCAGCTTCTACTAGAATCGATCCATCCTTTTTGTACTGTATCGTGTGAATCGAACCATGTTTCATCCAGGTAAGTGATAAATCTGTTTTCTAATCTATATTTCATAATGTCAGAGGGATAACTATATCTCCAAGTACGCAATCTTTGTGATTCCATTAAAACTTGTTTTTTTGTCTATCTTACGATATTTAAAACCCATTGTAGAAATGAATCTATGGAGGGTGGCACGGCTAATATGTATATTTGTTTCATCTTCTAACTTCAATTTAAGTTTATTCAAAGTAGGAACAATCTGGTTTTTATAGAGGGAATATATTTTTCTTCTTATCATATCTTGTTGAGCACTGTCCAAACGATGAGACCGGAAATCACTACGTTTTTTTTCTGCCTGGAAGTGTTTTACTGTTTACAATATCCTTTATCGACGATATTTGCGTTTTTGTAATTACACAGGTTTCTTTTACAGCAGCTTGTTTGATTAAGCCTCTACTTATTAAAGTATCATACACATTTTTAACTATCTGTTTTGCGTCTAATGACAAGTGTTTTCGACTATGACTAATAGCCATCAAGCGATTATTTTCCCAAGGACGAAACATAATTACACTCGTATTATAAACCGCACAGTAACAAAGATTATTAACGACTGATAAAACACGTTTTTAAATATGTTCTGCTAAATACCTGCCCACCGAGGGCTGGGTCAGGTATGCGTTGGCCAGTGCGATGAGAATTATAATCATTACTTAGTATCAGTCATTAATAATATATCGGTTGAAAGCTGGAAAAATTCAGTACAACATATTGTAAAAGTTAAACATTCTTATTTGTCTACGCAAAGTTTTAATATACAGCCCATTGTGATTAATCTAAATGATGACTCCGACAGTGAAACAGATTAATCTTAGAATAATAACACAGAATAATAATCATTATTCTAATTAAGTTTAAATCTCGTATTGTTATGTTTCGAATATAAATAATATAAGTAATATAAATAACAACATAGATATTTAATAATCATTAATTTTTAACTTTTACAGTGTAGTTTAAATATCTTATTGTTATCACTCAGTATTGAATATAAGTTTTAAAATACTAGTAAATAAATATAATTTTCTTTACAATAAAATAGATGTCTCGAAAAGAAATTGCTATATTATTATTTTTACTTGAAGTCCGCCTCTGACGCCCTGTCATAAAATACCTAGATGGAGATAAGACAGTAATGAGGTAAAATTCAAGACGATAAACATTGAGATAGACTTTACTTCTAGTTGTTATAAATAACTAAAGTAAACTTAATTATTTAAACATAGTTTCATCTTGCAAGGAATATTAAAACATTGTATGCGAAGAATCGTATGATGCAAAGAAAAAATGACATTGTTGTTATTCCTATGCAGTGCTGAATATAGTATAGTAAACAGAAATGACACAGAACATTTCCAACGAATTACACTAATTACTACAAACCACCATATATTATTTTATTTGGGATTTATGCTTCATAAAATCTTATTTTAAAAAATACCGAATTATTATATAATATTATCGTATATGCTGATTAAAAATTTAATAGCGATGATGAATATAAAAGTTAATATTTCCAAAATATATGAATGCAAACCCATATGTATCTGTTTTATGTTCGCACGAACTGACTTTATTTATATCTCAACGTCATATACGCGCAATAATAATTGATTTCATAAATATGTTTCTGATCCATAAAATGTATTTTCAATTTGCATGATGTGCAATTTATATTTTATATTTAGATTTACTGTGTGGACGAGGAACAAAATGTAATTGTTGATAAATTTAATATACATGTATATATAGACATAACGCTATGGAATTTAAACCCATAACTGAAATAATATCTGTACCATCCGTGAATAAGTGGATAAGTCAAATTTTCGTAAAAACAAGATATCTCAATCTTGAAATAGTTCTCTTTCAATTTCGTCAGGTGAATAAATGAGTAATTTAAATTTGCAAGAGCTTAGTTGGTAGGAGTCCGTGATTTTTTGG
Source organism: Diabrotica undecimpunctata (assembly GCF_040954645.1). Classification (NCBI taxonomy): domain Eukaryota; kingdom Metazoa; phylum Arthropoda; class Insecta; order Coleoptera; family Chrysomelidae; genus Diabrotica; species Diabrotica undecimpunctata. Next base: position 19,119,294 of record NC_092809.1, on the reverse strand, counting down.
GTTTGACGATTTATTTGGTATTAGAACCGGTATATCGATTTTTGTCTAATATTGAAGAGTTTTAAATATTTTTTTGAAATAATTTATTTTAACAAAATGACGGTATTAGATTTTTGTTTTGATACAGGGCAGCGACAGCCGCTTATACGTATTTCGACCTCTTTAGGTCTCCTCAGAACGGTATAGCCACTGCTCTGAACCAAATCAAAAATCTCTCTCGTCCTAGACAATAGTTATCAAAATAACTATCTACTGACGTAACTACGCCATCTAAAAACAAAAAGAGAAATCAAACGATTACTACATAGCGAAACCGAATTAAAATTTTTACCACTGTGTTTCCTAAAACTTTTTGTTTGCGAAACAAACAGCTGGATAAATTACTCGGCAAGGGAATCTAAAATTGCATTCCACATGCTTCATCCTGGTCAAAATTCGTAGTGAATCCAGTTTCTTGTACTCCAAACGAAGTAAGTAATAAAACAAAATAAGGGTATTATATTTTTGTTTTGATACAGGGCAGCGACAGCCGCTTATACGTATTTCGACCTCTTTAAGTCTCCTCTTAGAGTTATTACCAAGAGCCTAGGAAGTAAGTTGGATTTCTATCAGCCAAGAGAGGAAGCAGGTTTTAGAGCAGGATATGGCACGAATGATCATTTACAAGTAATTAAGAACTTAATAGAAAAGAGTGTTGAATATAACAAGCCATTAGTCATAATATTTGTTGACTACGAAAAAGCTTTCGACACAATAAGTCATCAAAAGATATTAAAAGCCTTAACAGAGTGCCGTATAGATCATTGCTATATAAACATGATAAAATACATCTATCAAATGGGACAGCAAGTGTGAAACAGCAGATAAAAAGACCAACGTATTTAAAATAAAACGGGGAGTGCGACAGAGAGACACAATTTCGCCAAAATTGTTTACAACATTATTTTGGAGCATATGTTTAAAACCGAAAAATCTGAGTGAAAAAGGAATTAATGTCAATGGAGAAATGCTTAGTCATTTGAGGTTTGCTGACGATATTGTCCTTTTTGCTTACAGAATCGATGATGCAGTATCGCAACTAAAGAAACTATACCTAGCCTCCCTACAAGTAGGATTAAAAATCAACCACACAAAAACACAAATCATGACAACCCTTGTGTTAAGCGAAAAGATTTCAGTAAATGGCATGCATATTGAAGAAACCACCTCATATAAGTACTTAGGACATGAGAGACGCATAGGAAGAGATAATCAAACGTGCGAACTAAGCCGCCGCATGGAACTTACATGGGTGGCATTCGGCAAGCTAAGCTATGTTCTTAAATCAGAACTGCCTATGTGTCTTAAAAGAAAAGTCTTTAATCAGTGCGTGTTGCCAGTACTTACATATGGTGCAGAGACATTAACACTAACCAAGAAAGTAAGAAATAAAATTTGTGTTACCCAAAGAGCCATGGAACGATCGATGTTAGGCATTTGTCGTAGGGATCGGATCACGAACAAGGAAATAAGACGGAGAACAGGAATGACAGATGCCATAGAAAGAATTATGACCCTTAAGTGGAACTGGGCGGGGCACATAGCTAGAATGTCGGATAACAGATGGACACAGCGAATAATATAGTGGAGACCGAGACAAGAAGCACATCGAAGTAGAGGTCGTCTACCAACAAGATGGTCTGATGACATAAAACGGATCGACAATAATTGGATGCAAACAGCACAAAACAGAAATACATGGAAAAGACTGAGGGAGACCTATATCCAGCAGTGGATAGATCCGGGTTAAATGATGATGATGAAGTCTCCTCAGAACGGTATAGTCACTGCTCTGAACCAAAACAAAAATCTCTCCCGTCCTAGACAATAGTTATCAAAATAACTATATACGGACGTAACTACGCCATTTAAAATCAAAAAGAGAAATCAAACGATTTCTACATAGCGAAACCGAATTCAAGAGAGATTTTTGTTTTGGTTGAGAGCAGTGGCTATACCGTTCTGAGGAGACGTAAAGAGGTCGAAATACGTATAGCGGCTGTCGCTGCCCTGTATCAAAACAAAAATCTAATACCGTCATTTTGTTTTATTACTTACTTCGTTTGGAGTACCAGAAACTGAATTCACTACAAATTTTGACCAGGATGAACGGCATGTGGAATGCAATTTTAGATTCCCTTGCCGAGTAATTTATCCAGCTGTTTGTTTCGCAAGTTTTAGGAAACACAGTGGTGAAAATTTGAATTCGGTTTCGCTATGTAGAAATCGTTTGATTTCTCTTTTTGTTTTAATTTATTTTAACTTGACCATTTGTGTACATAATATTCAGTCGGTAAATAATTAGGTATGTAAAAATACCCACTTGGGCATGTTGAATTTTGCTTTATTTTTCTTGGTATCTTCAATTACCTGTTTATCAACATAACAAAATAGTAGGGGGTTTTACATTTGAATGGGGAGTAACTAGATATTCAAGACTAATCCGTCAGTTTTTGTTTTAAGGTTATGCAGTTAACATGCGAGCCAATATTCTAACGACTATTAGGTATTTGCATTTAAAAAACCTAGACAGGATACTTGCTCTAAATGTGATATTTTAGAAACAAAAGCAAAATTTCTTGTAGAGGGAGAGGAGAATGAGGATTTGAGATAAGAGAGGGATAAACACCATCAGCTTGCAGACGATGCTTACAAGGCAAAACAGGTGGATAAGGAGGTTGCATCTTTAGACACTAAAAAAAGAGCATACACTTTTGATCTTTAACAGTGCCCTTTTTAACAGCGAACACTGTCTTTTATAAGCGTCAAATGTGCAGTAGTGGTAATGAAACAAAAAGATTTCTAGGATTTTAGCAGTGTAGGAAAAGCAGTATTAATCGTTAAAAAAATTAACACAAATGGAGAAAAGTTCCTGTGACAGCTAGTGCAATGGTTCCAATATAATACTAATAATGTAATATTTAAACATAGTTTAGACGTCTTCAATTCTTTTAAATCTGTAAATTTTCGAAGACGAGGAAAACACGTTGTACCAAGCACATTACCCTAAATCACAGACAAGCTTCTGCCAATTAGTTAGGAGAAAAAGAAATACCTTCTTGGTAATAATAATAAATTTTTTATATTACCATGAATAATTCAACAACAACAACTCCTAAGTTCACATTGAATAATAATCAGTATCTTCTATGAGTAACATTACTTAAAGCAATACTTCCTATCTAGCTTACCAAAACTAAATTCAATTAAATATTAACTTTTTTCATAAGAAGTAAAAATGTCGCTTTCATACAGATCATAAAACACAAACAATTGAAATATGTTAAAATTTTATAATTATAAAGTTCTTTGTCTCTCATTGAAAAGTTTAGGTAAAGTCACATAGGGGATATTGTCAGGTCACCGACGAAATGATCATTTCCCGTTTACGATTTAGACATACCCAGTTTTCCCATGAACAATTTCCCATTAACTACTGACGTGGATGTTTCAGGACGTAGACTCTGACATGCGGTATGTTATACCGTTGCCTATTCTCCTTTGTTTTTAATATGAATTTATCTTATATCACTGTATTTGTTTTTTATATCAACTACGGAATGATTCTTCACATTGCTGTAGCATAATATACTGCTACAAGTAAAATAAACTTTACTTTTTCAAGAATATTATGAATGCATACATAATATTTAAAAAAAAATGGTGGACGTTACTACAAAATCGTTTATAAACTAAATTACAGGAAAAATTGATTACTTGTGACTAACAAATGGTAAAATAATGTTAAAAGAAACAGACTAATGATTTAAATTTAATGAGAAACTAAAATACAAAATTCTGACAATAACCAAAAATTACAATAAAATAACTAGTCATTTTGCGCGCAAGGTGCGCAATTTTTCTTTGTACACTGTAAGCACACTGGTTTTCCACAAGAAAAGCACACATAAAAAGTCTTTCGCTTTAATGCACTTGGGCATAAGTAACACGTCTTCTTTTTCTCAAGTCTTTCTTCAAAATCTGCTTATTTTTGGCGATTTTGTCCTAGTATTCGTTCAATACCACATAATAATTCTCTCGGGATTCTGGGATTTTTGAGTCTTCTTTGTAGATGAAGTAAAACTAATTGTTTCGCCAACTCCTTTGTGTAGTTTCGCCTTTCCATATTATCTGTTTGTAGTGATTGGTACACAACATGCGAATTAACAGCAGCTATATCAATAATGCGGTAAAAAATATTAAGTGGCCATCGGCGAGAACGACGTTTTACAGAATATTTGCCACACTTGGCATCTAAAGTATCGACACCTCCTTTCGTACGATTATAATGAGCTATAATTTCTGGTTTTCCAGTAATCTGATCCGTGCCTATTGAATGGTGCATCGAAGAAATAAGTAAAACAGCCCTCGATTTTTTTGGCACATGGGAAATTATAGATAAACTTTTCGTAAATCCGTAAGTAGTTGAATTTACTTGCCTATATCGGTGTGGCTGGAATTCCGGAGAGATTTCCCGTTTATTTTTCTTGAGGGTTCCCACATACGTTAACTTCTTTACTTCTAACTGCTTTACTAATTCTATAGAACTAAACCAATTATCAGCTGTGATATTACGGTTAGTTCCATAAATAGGTTTAGCAAGCCGAAGAACAGATTGAGTTGGTTTATTCATCTTCTTTTCTTCCTCAGATAACCCAGTTCCGTCAGTGTCCTTGCCTCCATATATATAGGTATTGTATAAGTAACTTGTTCGTTCATCAGGCAGGCACATTATTTTAATGCCATATTTCACAGGCTGATTAGGCATATACATTTTACACCTAAACCTTCCCATAAAGCCGACCAACTTTTCATCAATACAAACACATGTGCCTACGGAATACAGTTTTTGACAATTTGATATGAATATATTAAATATGTTACTAATGGCTGCTATTGGATCTATCTTTTTTCTTTCTTCTCTATCCAGGGGGTTATCAAAACGTAAACATTTTAGAAATATTGCAAATCTTTCTTTTGACATAACACATCTGAATATATCTCTCCAAGTGCCATCTGTAGCAAATATAGAATTTATATCTTCGTCATTGGATTTGAAAACTGATGAGTATAAAAGCAATCCCAAAAAGGCTTTTATTTCTATTTCATCAATTTGATTTAGTTCTGGTCTATTCATTCTTTTATAGTTTTCACGAATTGCACGTAATTTTTAATTGTCCATTTACGTATTTCTTGTATTATATCCTCAGAAATAAGAAAATTTAAAAAAATGATGAAGTTTCGTTTCTTACATCTCTGGACCGCACAGCTGGTACTTTTGTTACAAGGTTGTGTAACGGAGTTCTTACATTTTTCGAGGGTGCTGTAGTAGACCACTTAAAACGATTTTTGCCATAAAAATATGACTTACCATTATCATTTAAATGATATTCGTCTTCAGAATTTTCCGACTGCTCACTTCCGGTGTCGTGTGAACTTTCAATACATACTTCTTCGCTTGCATCGTCAACATCACTATCACTAAAATATTCTAAATCACTAGGTACTTCGTCAGCCCACTGAGATAAAACAGACTCAGAATCATCATCTGAAAGCTTTACAGTTTTGCGGCTAAATTTAGAACAACTGGATTAACTTGCTGCCATACTAACAGCAAAAGAATACACTACACTGCTTTTAACTATAGAAACGTAAATACTGACATGCGGTACTTGATACCGCAAGAAAACTTTATGTCAACGTAGCTCAAAGACTGAACGTGTACTAAAACTGCAGCAGTTGAGAGCAGGTACAATTAAACCCCACTTGAAGGTACACAGATGGTGTTCTAAGAATCTTTTATAAAACACGTTTTACAACAAAATATATTTTCGGCTCGGTATTACATACCGCATGTCAGTGGTTAAGGGTTAAGAAAGAAGAACACGCAGTTTGTGATGAGTGCGGTTCACCCCTTACAGTAAAACACGTGCTAGTGGAAAAGTGCGAAAAATTTAATATCCATAGAATTAAATACCATCTACCAAACAATCTTAAATATATTTTGAACTCATATAACAATATTGATAAACTACTTCTGTTTTTAAAAGATTGTAATTAATTAATAAAGTGTAAATAATCGTTACCGTTCCGCTTATTAGGTTAAAGCGGGTTTTTTATAAATAAAAAAAAAACTGCTAAACTGGAAATGAAAGTTATTTACCAAATTCACTAAACTAGTAGATTTTATTACATTACTAAATTTTGGAACAAATTACCATATCTGTATTCTGAGATAATAAAATAAACATTATGATTTTCCAGTTGTTGGTTAAATGGTATTGCATGCAATTTATGCAAACTTTCATAGATATAATAAAAGTATCAAATATTTGAATTAAATAGCAATACACAAAATTTGCATATTTACTTGAGTATTAACACATAAAATATGCAATTTCAATGTTTGCTTAAGTGTTTACATATATGGTATAGAGCAACATTTGTAGTAGTGTAAACAAATGCTAATTAATTCTTGAATTTAATAACCTCATTAGCCATTATTGTAAATATGTTTAAATATTACACAAACCAAAGTCAAACACCAAACATGAGTTCTTTGCAGCGCAATTTTATTTTCTTTTTTTTTATTATTATATACAATTTTCTAAAAAAAAATATAATTTAGAAAAGTCATGGACGATATTTTCTTTCTTTTGGGTGGTTAGTTACTCTTGTATAACAAATTCAAAATAAATGTTAATACAACCTAAATTTTGGAAAGAATTTATACAATTGTTTCAATAATTTAAAAGACAATTAAAAAAAAACAAACAAACAAATATATATATATATATATATATATATATATATATATATATATATATATATATATATATATATATATATATAATAATATAAAATATGTTTAATTCCTTTTAGTAATTTGTGTAACATAATAATATACAGGAAATCTAATTATTAGGAATACAATAAAGCTCATAAACGGGATCATTCATCCAATACAGCCCAACAGACTAGGGCGGATCTGTTTTGAGGTGGATGTGAGAGATTTTTAAATTTTTGCAGAAATAGTTAGTTTTGGCCGGTGAGCTGGTGGTATTAGCTCTTTAGGAGAGTTTAGAAGATGACCTCCAATAAGATGAAATCAATAAATGGGACCCAGAATTTTCAGAAGCCGCTTTAAGTGGCGAAGTAGAAGAAGACCTGGGTGTAAACAATCAAATGTGGGTAATGCTTTTCAAAAGTAAAGAAGATCTGAAAGAAGTGGTCCATATTGGTAAATATGGTTCTAAATTGTTCGTGCACAAAATCGAAACAAAGTTGGAAAAACCGAACCTCAAAATATTGTTACACAGTTGCCAGGTGTAAAAGAAATTGCCCAGGAAGCCAAAACAGTATTGGATACTTACTCGTAGATATAAATGCTCTAATGGCATATCTAGGAAATCCTTTTTTCGATTACTCTATATAGTTCAAATGATTAAGTAACTTTAATACTATATTTACTATTTAAATTTACTATTTCTTTACCTATTACTACCACGTTTGATTTAAAATTTTTCAACAAAGTAACTGGAATTCTAATATATTTAAACATCAAAACGAAACAAGAGGATTCATATTATTATAATGAGATTTAAATTCTGTAAGCCATTGTTGTTTGTGTTTGTATCTTTTTCATGCCTTTCCAAAAAAATATCGTTAAGGGTTTGCAAGAAAATCCCATTTCATCCCTGATTAAGCAGCAAAGGCATTCCGCGGTCTTAGTAAAACCCACCCTATCATCCGTTTTCTTACAACCGTCAGTTTCTGAAGATTTTATGCAAATCATCCAATATTTTCTCGAGTTTTATTAGATAATCATAAAAGGTAGTCAAAGTAGTTTTTCTCGTTGTCTTTAACAGGTTTAATCTCACAAAGATAATAAATTTTAATATATATATATATATATATATATATATATATATATACAAACAACACAGTTTATTAGGGTTGCAGTCAGAAAATTGGCCGGGATGTTAATGAAACACTCTTATGACTTTTTGTCTAGCTTTCGGAATGGTTTTATTCCTTTTTCAAGACACTGTAATAAGAAAAAGTGTAAATATTTATAAAATATCACAAATCTTCAGTGCAACTTACTAGTCGTTGAGATTATTTATAAAAGCATAGACATTCAACATTAATAACACACACATAAAATATAAAATAGTGGACAAAATACATTTTAAAATTCTTTAAAATTTAGGTAAAAATAGTAAAAATTTTGTTGTCATCTTGTACTGGTGTGTTTTAACTCTGGCACATAAAGAACAAAAAGAAAAAATCCTATGATTAAAAAGTAATTAGGTGTACTTAATATCATATTTCTTTTTAAGAAATACTAGAGGCCCATCTTAGGTGATTTTAATTTTTAAACCTGTCTTAATGGTATGCAACATGTTATGCAAATAACTGTAATTTGTGTGGGTACGGGTGCAGGTAGATATTAATTTTATTTTGGATGTTTTTCCAGTAAGTAACAATAAATGTTGCTCAGTTTATCTATGTCTGACTTTTCTGACTGAAACAATCAAATGGAACATCAAAAAAACCAAATTCATGAAAATTAGCAAGAACAACAATACAAACGAAATATTAACGGTAGGCGACCAGCAGATTGAGAGAGTAAAAAGATATACTAACTTGGGAACGATAATCACAGAAAATAACGATTATACTGCAGAAATAAGAGTCAGAATTGAAAAAGCACGTGCCAACTTCGTGAAAATGAAAAAGATTTTATGCAGCGAAGATCTTACATTGGCCCTCAGAATAAGGCTAGTTAAATGCTATGTACACAGTGTACTCTACTATGGAGCTGAATCATGGACATTGAACCGGAACACAATAATTCGTCTTAACGCATTTGAAATGTGGACATTTAGAAGATTGTTAAGGATTCCATGGGTAGATAGAATCACGAATACAGAAGTGTTAAGGAGAATAGACAGAGAAAGGCAATTGTAAAATACAATAAAAGAAAGGAAATTGCAATATCTCGGACATGTGATTAGAGGCGAAAGATACAACATCTTGAGACTCATAATTCAAGAAAAAGTAGAGGGTAGGAGGAGCGTAGGAAGAAGACGCGTTTCCTGGTTGAAGAACCTGAGAGAGTGGTTTGGTTGCAGCTCAAGGCAATTATTCAGAGCAGCTGCCTCGAAGGTCAGAATAGCCATGATGATTGCCAACCTTCGTCGCGGAGATGGCACTTAAAGAAGAAGAACGAAAACGACTATCGTTTTCTGTCTTTTTGGGATGTACGAAATTTATAAAAGATTATAGAAAAATTATTTATATAAGATTATATAAGATTATTTATAAAAGATATAAATTTGAGCAAGAGTTTTGCTACGGCTTTGAAGAATTAAGATGCCGAATATATCTTACCGAAGATGTTTTTGTTGTTTTTCGTAATATGAAATAAGCTACGAATATTAACCAAAAAATAAATCGTGTACTTGTTTACTAAAAAAAGTTTTACGATTTTTCTAATTAAAAAAAAAACACAATAAATATTTTCTTGCTTTTTACTGTAATCTAATCAGAATAAAATAAAATAGTAATACAATGCCTGTATAGAAGCTTCGCTTCAATATATAAAGGGTTCAGAATAGAAGTAAACCAAGTCCACTTTATCTACATTTGAGCTACAGAGGTTTAAAGTTAAAGCTTCATAACAAAATTACCCGTTAAAATTTTTAAAAGTATATATTTAATTTAAATGATTAATTAATGAAGGTCAAAAAGTAACTTGTGACGTTTACATTACTCTTATTGGCCAAATTTGATGTAATAACCCCGAAAAATGTAAAAGAGTGGACTTGGTTCAAATGTATTCTGAAGAATTTTAGAAAGATAATAAACCAGCTACTAGTGTTGTTAATACACTATATTTTACATTTACTCAGAGATTATATTAGAAATATTAAAACAAAATATCACTTCTTGGCTGAAAGGAAAAGTTAATTGACATAAAAAAACGAATCGTCGCCGTCAGTATCATTTCCTTTAGTCGCTTCGTTGTTCTAGGTTTGACGAGTTGGCTGATTCCCTGAAAGGTTTCTGAAGCATCCATGATGAATACGAGGTATGTGAGATAGCAGGGACAACATGTCCCCATTTTTTAAAATTCATTTGTCTTCTGGTTGAGTGGAGCTGTTCCTGCTGTATAGTCAACAAGTTTTATTGTTATTTTTGAGATTGCCAAGGTTCGGAAACTCAAAATTTCATTGAAAGACTCATTTATTTTTATTTGTGAAGGTACTCCCTTTTTACACCTCAATCACTGTGTCTAAAACCAATTGATTGGCCTACCTTTAGTATCTTTTTTCCTGTTTGTGATTGAATCTTTGAGGGAATTTGTGCTCAAAAACTCTTCTCGTTATAGTTTTACAACTTCAAAATAAGGTTTTTCAATTTTGCAGTTTTAATAATGTTATATCAGTCATCACGCACATTTATAGTCCAATGTTTCTTAGCTGCTCTCTCTATTGTACCGAATTCAGTATTATTGAAAAGGAATGAGTGGACTGGTATTATAATTTTTAAATCAGTTGTTCCCACGTCCAATAAAGGGTCTAGAACAAGTTTCAGTAGAGTAAGGCTAGTTTTTATATTCCTATTTTGCCCAGTGCATGAGTCACAAAACATACCAACGCGTTTGAATTTCCGGGTATGTTTATATAAATGTTTCCTAAGGCATGAAACTAGATCTTCAGAACCCTTTCACAATTAGTCTCATCCCGAACATGCATATATCGGCACTGTTGTTATTGAAACAATAAATGCCAAAGTTGCAGATATAAATATTTCTCTTATAGTAGGCGGCTGAAGTTGTAAGTTTGGGAAAAGGCAATGATTTTTGAAGGTCAAACGAATGAATTTTTCAGTTCTGCACGCGCTTGTTCTGCTTGCCTTAAGTCTGCTCGCTTTTTTTCAGTTTTATCTTCAATTCGGCTGTGTTTTTCACATCAGTTTCAGCATGGATTTTTTTAAATAACTTGTCACAGTTGCTGCAAGTGTCCTTTAAAGGAGGTTTAAAGTGCAAGTTAAATTTTTAATAAAAGACTTAATAGTAATATTTTTCTTGCATAGGATTTCGGTTCTTACTTTCACATTTGTCTTTGTATAAGTTATACATTTATTTAATATTTAATAATAGACTTAAGTATTATTTGTTCTCATTGTCCTTTCTTGTATAGTGACTTTGGTAGCAGGAAAATGACTTTATATCATCAATAATATCTGAGTCGTTAATTTTACCTGACGCTGTTTTTCCCCTTAGGTTAATAACGGTAGAAACTTTTGTTCTATTTAAACATCTTCCCCAACTTATTTGTAACATGCTAAGAAAGTTACAAACCCTCAGCTGATTATTATGTTCATCTGGAATAACGAACTGATACATCTTTGATTATGCTTCTTCTGATCCGTCTCTTATCCGACGCCTACTGACAGTTAAGGCCTTACTTAACTAAGCCCTGCAAAAACAGTTTGTTTTTTAGTAATGTGCCAGTTTCCAAAATTAATTAAAAATGATTTCAATGTGTCCACAGAAATGAACTTCTCACGGCACTTTTTGGGGCATTTAGAGTAATATCTGGAGGGAAATATCCTCTGTATACTATCTGTATACTCTTTACCGCTGTTACGATTTAACTTCCTTTTGTTAACTTTCCAGTTTTAAAGTTCCTCAGGCACTTCTTTCACAAAAAAATCTCTTCATTTTCCCAATCTGAATGAACAGGGGGACGAGAAGGGTCTTGTTAAAGTCAGATGAAGTATCAGCCTCTAAAATATATATATTTAGGGATTCTACAGTATTCCCTGCCTTTCCTAGCTCAACCGTTTCCATCTCTCTCTGTTGTCCCATTCTCCATCGTTTAGTCCTCTCTTGCTCATGACGTCGTCTACTTCGTTCCTCCAGGATTTTCGGGATCGTCCTCTTTTTCTCCTTCCTGTGGAGCTTCATTCGGTTATTCTTTTTATCCATCTGCTGTTACTTGTTCTACTTACAGGTCTATTCCACTTTAGTCTTTTTTGTTCTATGTATGTTGGTATGAAAACTAACCCTCTAAAAACATATATGAAATTAGATGTTTACTGCAATAGGTCAGGCTGTGATACACGTTTTATCTAATATCAAACACTTTGAGTCGCAATCCCAAACTAAACTATAACAACCTTGTATTTACCTGTATCAAATTCGCCTAGCGAACACTCTTTACATGATCCAAATAAAACATCCATCGCATAATACAACTAGCCAACAAAAATAATGTGTAATAAACTATCAAAAGCTTTAGTTATTAAAGGTTTAAAGCACTTCAACACAGAACCGTATAGAGTAACCAAACACGGACCTGGTTCAGTAGTATTTTGACAGAAAATAACAATCTGTCAGTAAACACCGGAACTTGCTGCTTCTTAGCGGATATAATCAGAACTAGGACACGATTCATTATTACACTGAAAAGTTACCTAGTTGGTGCATGTTATAGCGCTTTTAGACAAAAGGACTGAGTGAGAACAACTGGATTTATTGACGCACTCTTATCGATGAAAATATTGAGACTAACTAAAAATATTTGGAGTACATTAAATTAACATAATCCAGAATAATCATTTCTAGAATTTTAAATTAATATTTCTTGAAGTGTAAAAATGTAACGAAGGTGAAAGTCGTTATTTTTGGTGTGTTATTAACGTTACAATCACATAATGCGAACTACGATGATAAGATTTGTCCCCCATCCCTTTTTTCATTTTTTACAACAAAAACTGACATTGAGATGGATTATTCGTACTAAATTCCCTTGATATCTAGTTTTTTATATTCGCAGTAAAAAGAGAAAATCTAATATACATTAAAAACCTCTATATCTATATTGAGATATCTAATTGAAGCATTCCGTCCGTTCTAAGATCGTCTGATTGTCTTTTTCTGTTGGCGTGCCGGATGAATCTACAACATATAAAGAGAAACGATTTTTTGGGTGCGCGAGAGAAGTTAAAAGAGAGAATAAAGGAGGGCGTCGGGAGAACTTACTTTCTCGAATTGTGTTTTTACGGCGAATCATCTTTCTTTGACAAACAACAATAGAAGTCTAGAGTTCTTGTTATTATTTGAGGGATAATAGCTTCTCCCATCGAGTTTTGCAATTCTTTGATGAAGTTTTGGAGAAGGATCATAACAGGGTTAAGTTTGGAATTGATTACACTATGGAGCTAGAAGGTGTAATATGGTTTTATTTTTAAAGTATTCATTGACGTCTACCGAGCATTGTTTCGTTACTTTTGGTTATTTTTAAATATTTACTTTAACATTTATTTAAATATATTTATATAACTTAATAAACTGTTTTTATTTCAAAAATATACTATTTTACTATGTATTAAAATCAAATTTAATAAGTAGTTAGTTTGGGGTATTCAATAACAACTACAATACTATATGACTTAAAAAATTTATTTAACCATACAATTTACCTTTTCGAATACAAATAATACATCTATGTATTTAACCAAAATGGTATTTTAACGTACAAACCACTCAGTCATCCTCAAGGAAGTCTTCTTCTTGATAGTCACTATTAGTATTACTAGTGTGATTTAAGTTTTTTAAAATCATGGCAAAATTTAAAAACAGATAGCAATAATGCCAAAGTTTGACATAGGAACTTGCTGTTTGTTAATGTCTCTTTTTCTATTAATCAAAGGCGGATTTTAAAATGTTTTAATATCATACAAAGACCTAAAATTTTTAAAATCTTCTAGTTCCATATTATGTACAGTATATTTCATTCAGTTTTGCCTGACTAACTGCTGCCAGTTCCAGGGCTTTAAAACAGAAATTTTGTTACGTTTTTTTCTCTTTTGCTCTATCAGCGCATGGACAAATGAACAGTGTCCGCCTGAATGTGGGTGTGATCCTTTAGTAGAAACTTTTTAGTAACGTTGATTCACTCAATGATCCATCTATTTCATTAAAACGAGTTATTTTACAGCAGGTAATTGGTTATTTACTTGACCAATTACTTCCTGATATCGTCTTTATGCTGTTTATATATTTGTTGTCAACTAATTAACTCCAAGTATGTGATTCATTGCAAGTATTTGGTTCAAAGGATATATTGAAGATTGGACGTCTAAAATTATTGCTTTTTGTGATTGGTCGATAACGAACCTGTCTGTAAAATGTAGAAACTAGGTAAAAAAGGAAAATAGCAACTTTTGTTTTATAAGGTGTATATTAATTAAAATATTGGTATTGTTTGGTTGTATTTTATAATATAATGTGAGTTTCTTTAGTATGAACTTTCATTCTGTTGTATATAATTTTGTTTTTATTAATTCGATACAGATATTTACCAGAGATTTACTTGGGTAGTTATATATAGAAGTTTGAAGTTTGTTTTTCTTAGATATTTCGAATCCTTATGGCTGTGTTTTTCTTTAATTAAAAAAGTTTTTGTAAATTATAACCATATTAAACATTAATACCATTGGATTGTGAGTATTTGTGTGTACTTTGCTAGTATAGTTATATGGCAACTCTATTTTATTGGATTATTTTTATCATAAACAATTTGGTTACTGATTTTCTTTTAAATGAAACAACAAATCTTTAAGATATTGTTAAAAATCAAACTGATATGCTACCGAGGCTTATACTAGGATTGAATAGACTTCTAAGTGATGATTTTTTCTTGAGGATACTTACTGAGTATCCAAAGAAACACATAATAATGCTAACATTTTTATTCTGGCCCTGGCGACCATAGTATGATTTCTTCTATCTCACTGCCAGGAATGACGGTATCTGCAAATTTCATAGATCCGTAATGCAGATCCGATTTTATTTCCACGACGAGTAGTTCATCATAACTTTTGTCTATATCAGACTTATCTTCTTCATCAAAACTCAAGGCATCTCTAATAATAAGCTTTTCATTGAAAACACCATTGCTTGGTGTATTATTTGATTCTAAAATATTTGATTTGCTTCTAATATTGGTTGTAGAATCTTTAATACTATTGCTAGTCTAAGGTTGGTATCAAATCACTACATTAACTTTTTGAGGATACGTTTTTAATTAATTTAAAAATAATGAGCAAAAAAGGTAGCTTACCTGTAAATGCAGTAGAAGAATTCGCAGAACTTTTCAGTAGTTCAAGAAACTTTCTCCCACGAGAATTATGGTACAATTTTCTTATTATTAGTAACAAACAACTGTAAACACACTAAAAATGGCAAAAGTACTATTATTAGATCACTAACAGTCTACCTATCATCATAGAGATACGGAACACTATGTTTGGCGGTAATTCACATGCGTAGAGAAATAAAACATTAAGTCCATATGGTGTTCTGTCCCTCTGAGTGAAAATGGAGTTGGTATTCTTTTAAAGATCACAATCTCAACTAGCTATTGGTTTAGGACCTAGTGCTATATTCCTTTAAATAAAGTGATAAAAGTTGGAAAAAATGGATATAGTGTTGAAAAAAAAATGGTGAGTATTACAAAATCAGCAAGATAAATAACCAAGATTACATTATATTTTTACTTAATAAACAAAGATCACAATCGTATTCCCCCTAGTCTTTACTCTACATCGTGCATAAACTCCCATCATCATATTATATCGAATGATATCTAAAACCGATTGTTTCTGATCCCATCACACTAATTACTATTTAAATGGGAATAAGCCGCAATTAAAGGTTAAAGTAAGTTTATTGACGTTTCAATTTCCACTTCGGAAATCGTTCTGAAAACACAAACATTAGTAAATTAAACAAATTTTGTTCTTTTGTTACTTGGTGAAAAATTCTTCTAATAATTTAATTTTATCTGACTCATTTATATTGACAATTCAGACATATATCATACATTTTAAAGTCGATGACTTTAAAATAATATTGCCAATATTGTTGAGTTGCGTTCCTGGGACGACTTTACTTGTAAGATAGTTCATTCTATTACATGAAATTATCTTTAACTTGAGAATATCCGTCACAAAAAATTATTACATGTAATTAGTCTTTAAAAAGACAAACACATGCCATGTTGACATTCCATAGTAAATTACACTGTTTCAATTGTTTAGAATTTCTAATTTGGAATTATTTTTATTTGAAGCAGTAGTTTTGGTATTAATTTTGTTTTATTCTATTTTTATAGAATTAATTTAATATTCACATCTACTTTTTCTCAAATAGCTAAACAATAATATGGTTTCAAAGATATTATTTGAAAAGTGCCAAATAATATCTTATTTTTAATTAAAAGTTGTAATTTTTTAGTCTACAAACGAATGTCTCACTAAGAGACTGAAGCGACGAGGCCAATTAATATTTTTTCGAAGTTTCTTGTGGCATCTTAATACAATTTATCATTTTTATTGTAAATAAGTCACAATTGGTCTTTAAAATGCCACAATTTGCCTTTAAAATAAGCCGTAAATTTACTTTAAATGGGTTTATTTTAATGTTTTGATTTACACTTACAAAATCGTTCTCTAAATACAAAGCATTAATAATTTTTTATTATTATTGTGCAGTTTGAACCTAATTTTCAAATAGCAATTCAAAAATTAAAAGTGAAATTGTGGCTTATTCCTAATAAAAATAGTAAGCTGCCATTTAAATTAATTCGCTAAAATTTGATTGTCTATAAAAACAATAAGTGTGGCAACAATATTGAACCTTACCTCTCGAATTACTTCCACTATTCAATTTTAGATTATGTATGATTAATATATAAATTATTATTATATAAATATGTATTATATATATATATATATATAGAGAGAGAGAGAGAGAGAGAGAGAGAGAGAGAGAGAGAGGGAGAGAGAGAGGTAGAGAGAGACATGCGTGTATATTTGGTGCTTGAACCATATTTAATCTTAATTGATTAAAATATGGAAAGACCGAAAAATATCAAGAAAATACCAAGGAACACTAATCTAAGATTGGTCAATTGCTACATACGCAGCTGAAGCATGGACTCTCAAAACAATCGATAGAAATAAAACCGAAGCCTTTAAAATGTGGGTCTATAGAAATCTATGCGTGTCTGGACAAAACATGGAACTAACCTGTCAATTTTGGAAGAGCTTTATATAAAAGACAGGCCATTAAAAAAGTAAACCGACCATACCTAATTTACTTCGGCCACATTACTAGAAAAACGGGGACCATGGATCTATATAATCTGTCATTAATAAATAAGATTTATTTTGTCTATGTATTTTAATAAAAAATATTATTTCTAATGCTCTTTTTTGAAGTTTTCAATCCACAAAAATAACAGTTTTTAATTTACACTTAATTACTTAATTTTAATTAATTAAAACTTAACCGTACATGATAACCGGACTTAATTTTACCCGTACATGAGAGCCAATTTAGTAAATTTGGTCAACCATCATAGTGAAATGGTTATATACATATTAAGTAATGATATAGTTTCAGCTGACGATGTATGCAACAACAGAAAGATTAAAATCTAAATATGGTTCTTAAGAAGAAGCGTTAAACCCCTTTATGCAAGATTATGCACGAAAACATAGTTTATCGTTATCTTAGCACGTCATATATCTAATAATTAATGAAGAGCTAGCAACATACATCTTTTATTTAACTATTACCTAAATCGTAGCGTTTTAAACATCAGAAGTGAACGTGACATGCGGTACCTATCCTATTAGGCTAATTTCAAAAGCTTATGCGAATATGAATATTCCACTTAACCTGACGCCACACCAGATCCAACCGAGTTCTTGTAAACACTCCAGAAATTGAATAATCCAACCTAGTAATGAGCAAGTGTTATTATCAATATTTACAGTGAAGCGTATACGATGTGCGCGAATATGTTAATCAATGTATGTACTACAATGTACAGCTTCAGTATTCACACTTAATTACTTTCAACTCATCTACAATAAGTTGCTAGACACCTTTCATTCAAATTCAGCCAAGTTGACTTCTCCAAGGTTAGTTAAAATATGAATAAGCCCGTTTGGCAGAAGTTATATTTGTTTGCAAATTGAAATATTTAACATAATAAAATTATTTCAAACACAAAGGCAAATTCATTAAAACTAGTTAATTATGCCAAATTTTTATATGTGGTTTCATATATTGTTCACGATAATAAATTAAGTTAAATTAAAGTTAAAATTAAATATGTTAGCAGTTGTCTTTTTTTAAACACCTCCAATCTAGAAAAAAATCTTTGTAATTTGCTTTTAAATGCGAAGAAACAGAGAGAAGAACAAGGTATCGTTTTGACTGTCTCTTCCTATTTATAAAGAAGTAACATCTGGGGCTAAAAAGAGATTAAATTGATGAATTTTTACCATAAAAACATTAGGTTGGTGAATAAAAAAGTAATTTTGTTTTCGAAAGTGTGTGAACAGTATTTGTAAGTACCAATAAATTATTATTGCATCGGGAGAAGTTTGATTTAGGAGAATTAAATATCCAAAAGAAGATAAGAGTTTTGTTAGGACGTAAGTTCAAGATTCGTTTTTGGGAGCAGATCCAAGCAGAAAGTTTAGCTAGTGAATGGAAATGAAGAGAGTATCTGGGTCAATCAGTAAATTTTAGAATTGAATAAAATTGGATGTTAATTGGTTTATTAAAATTTGAGAACAATGGAATAGAAGGTTTGAAAATCGAACAGTAAAGAATTAAATTTGTAAAGTTGTTTTTTCATAAGTTCTGTAATAAAGTATAGGTAACTCATTCAGTAAAAAAAAATTGTCAGGATAGGGACGAAGCGATATTTATATTTTGTTTATTTTATATATGTAGTAAAATCTTTCAATATATTTTTCGATATATTTTAATTCATCATCATCAGTAGCTCGACAACCCTTTCTGGGTCCTGGCTTGTTCTAGGATTTTCCGCCATTCTGTTCTGTTCCTTGCTTTGTTTTTCCAGTTGGTAATCTTAAGTGTTTTCAGATCTTGTTCCACTTGTTCCATGTATCTAAGTTTGGGTCTTCCCTTTGACCTTCTTCCTACTGGTGTTTGTCTCATAATATGTTTTGGTGTTTCAGTCTCCAACATTCGTTCAACATGGCCCATCCAGCGCAGACGTCCGATCTTTATGGATGTTATGATCTCGGGTTCGTTGTATGCTGTGTACAGTTCAAAGTTATATCTTCTGCGCCATATGTCATTTTCCTTTACCCCCTTATATATGTGTCTAAGGATTTTTCGTTCAAACGTGCCTAATAGATTTTCATCGCTTTTCGATAGTGTCCATGTCTCTGATCCATATACAAGGACCGGTTTTATCAGGGTTTTGTATATTTTGCATTTGGTGTTTCTTGCGATGTTGTTAGATCTTAGATGTTTAATTAGTCCATTATATGTTTTATTAGCGATATGTATTCTTCTCTTAACTTCTTCACTGACATTGTTATCTGCGGTAACTAGTGAACCTAGGTATGTAAAATTTTTCACGCTTTCGATGTTATAGTCTCCTATTGTCAGATTCTGTAGGTTTCTTTGGCCTGTCGATTTACTGACCTTCATGTATTTGGTTTTTATTTCATTAATGTTTAGGCCACTGTTTTGTGCCGCTCTTTCTATCGCATTAAATGCTTCTATCATCTCTTTTTCGCTTCTGGCTATGATATCAACATCATCTGCAAATGCCAATATTTGTACACTTTTTGTTATTATTGTTCCTCTGGTGTTGACTTTTGACTCCCTAATTATTTTCTCTAATGTGATGTTGAATAGAATACAGGATAGGGCATCTCCCTGTCGTAGGCCCGTTCTCACCTGAATTGTATCTGTTAGTTCGTTTTGAATTCGAATTTTGCTTTGTACTTTAAGTGTTTCTTTTATGATATCAATGAGTTGAGTTGGACTCTTTCAGTGCATGAATCAGAAATTCTCGATGGATGCTATCATAGGCACTCTCAAAGTCAATGAAAAGATGATGTGTGTCTATATTAAATTCACTAGTCTTTTCCAAGATTTGCCTCAAGACGAAGATCTGATCTATTGTGGACTTCTGCCTGCGGAAACCACATTGATATCCCCCAACTATTTGTTCCGCATATGGTCTCAATCGGTCATACACAATATTTGACAGTATTTTATATGCCACAGTCAGTAGCGTTATTGCTCGGTAGTTTTTACATTGAAGCTGATCTCCCTTTTTATGTAGTGGAATAATTACTCCGGTATTCCAGTCTTGTGGCAGTTGTTTATTATTCCATATGTTCACTATTAGTTCGTGTATCGCATTCAATAGGGAGTCTCCACCTTCCTTTATTAATTTTGCGCTGATATTGTCTAATCCAGGTGACTTGTTGTTTTTCAGTCTGGTAACTGCTTCTTGCATTTCAGCCACTGAAGGTGGGTTTGTTTTTCTGGTATCCGTTTGATCCAGTATAATTCCATCATATATTGGATCTTCGTTTTTTTCAAACTTTTCTTTGAAGAATTCTGTCCATCTTTGTAGTATTTCACTCTGTTAAGTTACTATATCTTCTTCTTTACCTCTACACATCATTGTGCTTGGTTTAAATTCTTTTCTACTTTTGTTAAGTTTTTGGTAGAATTTTCTGGTTTCTGATGGTTTATTTAGTTCTTCCATTTCTTGGAGTTCTTTTTCTATGTGTTCTCTTTTCTTTCTGCGATGTATTTTCTTCTCTTCCCTCCTTAGCATTCTATATTCCTCCTCTGCCTTTCGTGTTCTATGTCGTTGTTGTAGTCGTTGATATGCATTATTTTTCCTCTCTGTTATGTTGCGACACTCTTCATCGAACCACTGTCCTTCAGTTGATTTGGGCTTTTTTTGTAGACCTAGGATCTCTTTGGCCGCGTCTTGTATGATGGTTTTACACGCTTCCCATTCTCTGTTTATTTCCTCGTGCTTTTATCTGTTTTCTAGCCTTACTTTTATATATTCTTCGTATTTTGCCTTTTTGCTGTTGTCTGCTAAGTTTTTTATTTCATATTTTTCAATTTTGGATCCCTTTTCTTTTTTAATGTTTGAGATTCTGGCTCTTATTCTACTTTCCACTAGATAGTGATCCGAGTCTGCATTTGCCCCTCTTCTGCTGCATACGATTATTACGTTTGAGTGATGTCTTGAGTCAATAATAACATGATCGATCATGTTTACTGTAACCCCATCTGGAGATCTCCACGTTCCCTTATGAATATTTTTTCGCTGGAAGCATGTGCTGGCAATGACCATGTTAAGGGAAGTTGCTAGATTTATTAGTCTGATACCATTGTCATTGGATACCTCATGAAGGCTGTGCTTACCTATAGTTGGTAGGTATTGTAGTTCTTTTCCTATTTTTGCGTTGAGATCACCATAAATAATTTTAATGTCATTCTTTGGGCATGAATGGTACGCAGCTTCTAGTTCTTCATAGAATTTTTCTTTGACATCGTCTTCCTTTTCCTCTGTAGGGGCATGCACATTTAAGATGCTGTAATTAAAGAATGTTCCCCTTAGTCTCAGGATGCACATTCTAGGGTTCGTAGCACGAAAGTCTCGTACAAGGTGTTTAACCTTTTTATTTACAATGAAGCCAGTACCTAGTGCGTGGTCTTTAGCGTCGCAACTATAGAATATAATGTGGTGTCTTTTGTCAATAATGCCACTCCCGGTCCATCTCATTTCCTGCAGAGCTGTTATATCTATATCATATCTATTCAGTTCACCGAGCAGATTTTGGAGGGCTCCCGATCTGTATAGGGATCGGATGTTCCATGTCGCGATTCTTAAATCGTGTACCTTTTTCTCGCGCAGTCGTCGTCGTTTGATCAGTCCGGTTTTCATTCCTTGAACATTCGTAACATGTGTGTTTTCTAGGATAGGGTTGTTAGCCCTATGCCTAACCCCCTTTTCGGAGGACCATTTCTCCCTTCCTCGTCGGCTCTGACCCTACTTTCCACTGGGGTTGGTTACCCAATCTCCGGTAGGGTTGCTCAGGTTTGCCAGGGTCCACCCGTGTGATTAAGTCACACTTCTTGGAGGTGAGGATAGGAATTGAGTAGGAGTGGCTAGAGGTGTTATCAGGAAGCAACACCTTATATTGCGCATCACTACTCCTTTGAACCCCGATATATTTTAATTGTATTGGACATTATGGCATTTCTTTTATTGCCTTCTATTTCTGTTGTATGCATTGAACACTATTAAAAGACAAAGGTACTTCAGAACTCACAAAAGAATCCTGAGATTAAATTTGATCATCTGAGATTTAACATATCCATATGTAATTTATGTGTATTCAGTTTTAAAATTTATATTGCATACATGAATTCATTTCGTTTTCCAGTGGTATAGCGTTGATAATTAATTTCGTAAATCTTAGAGAGCACGTCCCCAGGTAGCAGATAGGGGAATGTCATTTCAAAAACAACACTAGTATCAGAAAAAATGACATGAAGATGCAAGCTGCGAAGCAGGAAAAGTTTATAATGTTCATGATGTACAGGAGATAGTATTATACAGGAATAGTCTATAATGTTATACAGGAGATAGAAAAACTTAACATAAACAAATTAAATGAATGAACTATAAAAAATTGCTTTATAAGTATGTAATAAGCATTTAATTCCTAGCGCTTTAAGCTTTAAAAAAACTTTTAGTACTTTTAATCAAATTTTATAAAATACTTCTACAAGAGTAAGTACTACAGTAAGTCATTAACATTAACAATACATAACAAAAAGAATTCAAAGGTTTGGTTATGATACCATAATCATGAAAATAATCAAAATATAAAGTTCCATATAAAACCTACCCTTACGTCATTTCGGGCACTGTTCCAGGGATTTCGGGGACTGTTCCTTATAATACCGCGACCAATTGTATCAATTTTCACTTTTTCAAGTTAAAAAATGACATATAGTCCAGTCGTCAGAGAGTTTTGCCGAGATTATTAATTTTGGGACCCCAAAATAGATGCAAAGTAGATTACCACTTTCACCCCGAGCTTACCCCTAAAACTCCCTCTCGTGTCACCTCGGGGGAACAATTAAGGGTCTAACCACCTTCTGATATCCCCGGGTGCTCTGTAGGGGGCTTCGAATATACTGTCGAGAGCTCCTCTACTAAAGTCCATTTTCGGGTTATGGACTTATCTTCTGGAAAATATTTATCTTCTGTGTCTTGCCTTGAAAAAGGCAAGATATTTCTTACATGACAATTTCTTCGTCGAAATAAAACACCAAGTTAAGTTGAAATAATTCTCAGCCACAGAGTATGAAAAATAAATGCAGGAAGCAGAGCCCCGAGAGCACTAAGCTCTCGGAGAGCCCGTGAGGGATTGACCTGACCTGAAAATCGCCAATATTTATATGCGCTGTTCGAGCGATAAATAGGGATTTCCAGGTCAAGAGCCAATGGTAAAAATTCGAGGCGGGGCGATGCACATCGAAATGCGTACTAGTCCACAGACTATGGCATTCGATGACATCCCCCTCCTCTGGAGATTCTGCGGCTGGGAAAAAATATTTATTGATAAAAAAATACAAATGTAAAAATACACAAGAAAATATGCATAAAAATACAAGTAAAATGTTCAAAAAGAAATTCACACAACACTGCACTACTTATAGGGAGAAATCGGTGGTGATAACGGCATCTTAAGCTCCTACAGGTCCATCCTCGGTCGGTGTGCCAACTCCTTCAACGGGCTCGTCTTCTTCTCGGTCGTCCGGATCCCATCTCCCATATCCAACGGGGTTTCGTAGATTACCAGCGTGCCGAAGCCTACGTGGTCGTCCAACCACTTTCGGTAGGGGGCGATGACTGGGTCTACTCCGGGACTTCCATCGGCATCTGGAGCTTCTAACTTCGAATAAGCCTGGCTCGTCAAAGGTGTCTGCACGTCGAAGGCGTCAGGTCTGCAGAAGGCCTCGATGTCGGAGTGTAAGAGTATTGCTTTCTAACACTACGTGGTTCTCCCCATTCTTCCCTTGACTTCAACTTATGTTGAAGTCACTGGTGTGTTGCCTTCTGTGAATTCGAGCTGGGTCGTGGGTTCGGATTTTAACCACGTTGTCGGGCACCATGTCACCTCGGGGAACAATTAAGGGTCTAACCACCTTCTGATATTCCCGGGTGCTCTGTAGGGGGCTTCGAATATACTGTCGAGAGCTCCTCTACTTAAGTCCATTTTCGGGTTATGGACTTGGAAAATATTTATCTTCGGTGTCTTGCCTTGAAAAAGGCAAGATATTTCTTACATGACAATTTCTTCGTCGAAATAAAACACCAAGTTAAGTTGAAATAATTCTCAGCCACAGAGTATGGAAAATAAATGCAGGAAGCAGAGCCCCGAGAGCACTAAGCTCTCGGAGAGCCCGTGAGGGATTGACCTGACCTGAAAATCGCCAATATTTATATGCGCTGTTCGAGCGATAAATAGGGATTTCCAGGTCAAGAGCCAATGGTAAAAATTCGAGGCGGGGCGATGCACATCGAAATGCGTACTAGTCCACAGACTATGGCATTCGATGACATCCCCCTCCTCTGGAGATTCTGCGGCTGGGAAAAAATATTTATTGATAAAAAAATACAAATGTAAAAATACACAAGAAAATATGCATAAAAATACAAGTAAAATGTTCAAAAAGAAATTCACACAACACTGCACTACTTATAGGGAGAAATCGGTGGTGATAACGGCATCTTAAGCTCCTACAGGTCCATCCTCGGTCGGTGTGCCAACTCCTTCAACGGGCTCGTCTTCTTCTCGGTCGTCCGGATCCCATCTCCCATATCCAACGGGGTTTCGTAGATTACCAGCGTGCCGAAGCCTACGTGGTCGTCCAACCACTTTCGGTAGGGGGCGATGACTGGGTCTACTCCGGGACTTCCATCGGCATCTGGAGCTTCTAACTTCGAATAAGCCTGGCTCGTCAAAGGTGTCTGCACGTCGAAGGCGCCAGGTCTGCAGAAGGCCTCGATGTCGGAGTGTAAGAGTATTGCTTTCTAACACTACGTGGTTCTCCCTATTCTTCCCTTGACTTCAACTTATGTTGAAGTCACTGGTGTGTTGCCTTCTGTGAATTCGAGCTGGGTCGTGGGTTCGGATTTTAACCACGTTGTCGGGCACCATGTCACCTCGGGGAACAATTAAGGGTCTAACCACCTTCTGATATTCCCGGGTGCTCTGTAGGGGGCTTCGAATATACTGTCGAGAGCTCCTCTACTTAAGTCCATTTTCGGGTTATGGACTTGGAAAATATTTATCTTCGGTGTCTTGCCTTGAAAAAGGCAAGATATTTCTTACATGACAATTTCTTCGTCGAAATAAAACACCAAGTTAAGTTGAAATAATTCTCAGCCACAGAGTATGGAAAATAAATGCAGGAAGCAGAGCCCCGAGAGCACTAAGCTCTCGGAGAGCCCGTGAGGGATTGACCTGACCTGAAAATCGCCAATATTTATATGCGCTGTTCGAGCGATAAATAGGGATTTCCAGGTCAAGAGCCAATGGGAAAATTCGAGGCGGGGCGATGCGCATCGAAATGCGTACTAGTCCACAGACTATGGCATTCGACGACACTCGCAGAGTCGTCCAAAAACACAAAAAAATCGATTTACCAAGAATCTGTACACGGTAAAAAAAACTATTTTAAATAAAAAATGTAGCTGAGATGGTTTTAAAGAAAAATGTTTATTTACATTGCTTCTGTTGAACGAACCGTTCTCTCAGAAACAACGCTTAAAGCGACTGTCAATTTTGCATGTCAGTTACGCGCGCGAAATCAATGTACCGGGGGGTCCAATAAGCCGATCTCTCGGCTATATATCAGAAACTCTTCATGTTATAACTTTAGGAGAACAAATTCCTTAGTAAAAGTGGCCAAGAGAAATCGCTGGAAATAACTTTCAAGTTTCTGGGTTAACCGCTAAGGGGCGTAACCTGTGAAGAAAAATTTGAAAACCAGTTTTTTGTGAAGTATGCCCAATTATACTAATCATTAAATAAGTAAACTAGAAAGGAGCCTAAATTACGCACAAAGTTGTTCAAGTACTTTTTTTTTATTTTTTCAAATAAAGGTAGGGGGAGAGTGGGAAAGTATTTGTGGATAAATACCTATAACTTTGGTTTGGATCAACTGATTTTAACGAAATTAGTGTCATTAGAAAGAGTGTGAAGAGAAAAATTCGATATCTTTTGATCCAATTGACCTATCGACAAAAATCAAGATGCGTTTTAAAGGTAAAGAGTTCATTTTTCGTATAAAGTTTTTGTATTTTGCCGAGAATAAACTCAGTTTTTTTAATGTTAAATAAATTAACGTGACGCGATTTTTGCCATTTTTTTACTATTCTTATAAGATCAATAAAATTAATTACTTTCATTGACTAGTTGTAGTAAAATTTACAGTTTGAGAGATCAGTCTTTAAAATCTATGGCATGAAATTTTAATTTTGAGTTGTGGTAACAAATATTAGGCATTTTAAATATGAATAAAAAACGCAGAATTTAATGTTTTACATTAAAACAATTACACGTCACGGGAAATGCATTTAAGAAGACGGCTTTGGATGTAGTTTATTCTAGAAGTTTTGTTCTTGTGAAAAACTTACCACTGTATCTAATTACAAAAAAAGTTTAAAATGTCGTAGATCGTTTGTTGTGTGAAAGTTAAAGTGAAAGCATTTTTAAAACGACTCATACTTATTGCCAAAACTCTAAACTAAAATTTCATGCTGTAGGTTTTAAAGTTTAGGCCCTAGTAATCGAAACTTTATAGTGGCCAGTCAATGAAAGGGATAGATTGTGTTGATCTCGTGAGAATCATAAAAAAAGACAAAAATCGCGTCACGTTATTTAGTTAACACCTGTATAAAATCTGAGTTTATTTTCGGCAAAACACAAAAACTGTATACGAAAGCTAATACAAATTTTATCGAATTTATCTGTCGAGCTAATACAAATTTTATTAAACATTCATTTCACGCGCGTCACTGGCAGGCAAAATCGATGGTCGCTTCAAGCGTTTTTTTTTAAGAGAACAATAATTCATTCTACACAAAATATGCTTAATAACGTTTTTGTTAAAAATTATCTCAGCTACATTTTTTATTTTGAAACATGAAAGAACGTGGTACTTTTTTAAGAAGAGTGAATTTCGAAACGTCAAATTTTTGTAGTTAAAAAACATAATTATCATTACAATAAATTTTGGCTTAATCCCATATAAATACAATATTATTATTTTTAGTTTTTTTCCATTTATTGATAATCATCCAAACTCATGAGTAGACTTCGGCAAATATGCATATTGCATATTTTGCATATTGTGCATATTTTATGCAAATATTTCATATTTTGGCATATTTGTATAAAAGTTTGCATAAAGTGCATAAAAGTTCAGATTTTTATACTGTATTTGAAAATTTTTAAACATACCAATTTATTTCAATTCTTGTATAAAATTTTGTAGTCATTTTAATCAAGAAATGATCTAAGTACGTAATCTCTACAGGTACAAAACATTTACAATTTCAAAGAAGATCAATTTAAGTAGCCCTCAACATTCTTAGAAAGTCTTGGTCACTGAGGCATTCAGTTATTGGATAATCGCTAAGGGTTCGCTCATTTGCATTTTATGATCTAATCCCCAAATCTATCTATAATTTATTGTATCTTAACAGCAGGTAAACGGCTAATAGTTTTGTTCCTAATTTAGGGATTTTCCAAAATCTCCCAGTTTATTGAATTAGGTACCTAAACATTTCTAATTTGATGCTTAGATTTGTAAATCATTTTTGTTTTGATATTCAAAGCGTAAACACTCGTTGTGCGTAACAAAAAGGAAGATTGTGATTTTATAATGCCTAAAACAACCAGTGCTTCAACTTGGATTAAACCCTATAAAGAGCTGTCTATGGATATGGGAAAAATCTACTGTTCAGTCTGTGGCAAAATTGTAAGTATCTAATATTTTCTATTAAATATCTAATATTTCATACATACAGGGTGTTTCCAAATGACACTTACAACGTTTGACTGTAGATACTTCTCGAAAAATTGAACAAAACGATATAGTTAATGAGGGGTCAAACTTATTTACTTTTCGAGATACAGGGTGTTAAAATTAAAAAAAAATTAAATTCTTTTAGTTAATAACAACAATAACTTTAAAACCAATAAACGTATTTACTTGAAATTTAGTACTCGTAGGTTGTTTTTAAATGAAAAATAGCTTCCTTTAGTGAGAAAAAATTGTCCATGGTACAATACAATGGTGTGTATTTAGAAAAATTTTTCACCTTTACTTTTTTTTATGAAGTCAGCTATTCTAAAACACAATTATTTTTATTGTAATTGAATTAACAAAAAAAAAAACTTTTGTTGAATTTTAAAATAAGTTATATTATGTACTAATGGTTAGTAACAAAAACTAATTTGTGGATTAATACTGCATTTAAAACACTTAGCGAGTGTTTTTTTTTTCCAAACCAGTTATTTGATTAATCAAAAACACCTTGTATATTTTTATATTTTAAAGGTTGGGTTAAAATAAAGGTTTTTATTTTTATTTATAGATAGCATGTGAGAAGAAATTTCAGATAGACCAACATGTGAGAACTGCTTCACACATTGCAAAAAAAAGAAAAATAGGAGGAAAACATCAAACTTCAATGGGTAAATGTTTCCAATCTACTTCAAAAAAATTAGATGAGCAAGAAACTTTTAATGAAGACTTGTGTCGCGCATTAGTGTCTGCAAACATACCGCTTTCAAAATTAGCAAATGTAAATGTTAGTTCGTTTCTAAAAAAATATTGCAAACTTAATGTTCCAAGTGATCGGTCTCTAAGAAGAAATAATGTGAACGGGCTATACTCGTCGGTGTTAATTAATATTAAGAAAGAAATTGCAGATAATTATTTTTACATATCTGTAGACGAAACCACTGATTCCTCAGGAAAGTATATTGCTCATTTATTGATTGGTGTTCTTAAAGAAGATACCTTACC
The DNA here is from genome assembly GCF_040954645.1 of Diabrotica undecimpunctata. Taxonomy (NCBI): domain Eukaryota; kingdom Metazoa; phylum Arthropoda; class Insecta; order Coleoptera; family Chrysomelidae; genus Diabrotica; species Diabrotica undecimpunctata. The sequence continues at coordinate 19,090,247 of NC_092809.1, read as the reverse complement.
AAAATCTCATCTTATTTCATGCCAGCAACTTGAGAAAACAAATGCTTTAACAATTTCGCGTTTTATACAAGAAACATTAGCAACTTTTTTTCTTCCGACAACTATTCCTTCTAATAAATTACTGCTTATTTTATCGGATACTGCTCTTTATATGGTGAAAGCAGGACAAAATTTAAAAATATTTTTCCCAGATTTAATACATGTTACTTGTGTAGCGCATGGATTAAACAAAGTTGCAGAGGAAATACGAAAAAAGTTTCCTCTTGTAAATACCATGATATCCAGTGTCAAAAAAGTATTTCTTAAATCTCCTGTAAGAATTCAACTTTATAAAGAAATGCTACCTAACATTCCTCTTCCACCACAACCTATTTTAACGCGATGGGGAACATGGTTAGAAGCAGCTAATTTTTATGCAGATCATTTTGTTAAAATAAAGAACATAATTGATACGTTAACAGATGAAAGTTCCCAATCTCTTTTGGATTCTAAACAAACTTTTCAGAGTAACTTGCTTCAACAAGAACTTTCATTTATAAAATCAAATTTTAGTTTTGTTCAAAAAACAATTACTCAGTTAGAATCACCCAAACTGTCATTGTTAGAAAGTACAGCATTAATAAAAGAATTTGCGTCATGTTGTCGGAACGTTAGAGGTAATATTTTAAAAGATATTTTAAAAAAATTTGAAGCTACTATGGAAAAAAATAAAGGTTACCATATTCTTTCTCAAGTAGTCAGTGTTCTAGCTGGAAATATTTCGGAAACAATTAATTTAGAACCAAATGTTTTGGTTAGTTTGAAAAATGCTCCCGTTACATCAGTTGATGTTGAACGAAGTTTTTCCATATATAAATATATGTACTCAGACAGAAGCCACAAGTTTTTGTTAGAAAATTTTGAACACCACTTGGTCATTTATTGTTACCATAATTCTAAATAAGTTTATTCATACTTAAAAATGATGTAGTTACTTAAAATAAATGTAAATCTTAATGAATAGTAGGAAATATTTAGTTATGTACACTTTTTTTTTAAATAAAATTGTTACTATTTTACGATTTTTTTATTTATTTGTATGCATATTTTGTAAAATAGTTGCATATTTTCGGGTAAACACGTGCATATTTATGCGCATATTTTCTACATTTTTGTTTGCATATTTGCCGAAGTCTACTCATGAGATTCCTCTTCAATATAAAAATTTTTCTTTTAACCATTTCATCTTGTTGCTTTTTTCAATACAATAAAACGATACACTGCTTCAAGCACCACTTTATTATGTACATTATGTCTTTAATATGCTTAAAAATTGCTTTTATTTCGGTGATCAACAGTTTATTTCTTATTGTCGTCATTTCAATATCCATTTGTTGAGAACTACAACCAACCTCCCGTATGCGTCTGAGTGAAGTGGTCTCTGGAGAACTTGGTGACAATGAGTGTATAAATTGCAGCACAACTAAAGGACGTTTCAAAGTTTTTGAGCATGTTCATAGGCGTAACGACAAATTAGTGATTAAGGCGAATAAATATGTTTTAAGGAACTCTATTTTAATATCTTTTTGATGATGATCTGCTTTTTCTTACTTTTATATTAACCTTTTATTTATTTAATGACAATAAAATAATTATTTAATTAATCATCTAAGTCTCGTAAATCATACATAAAAAAAACAATCTCAGGGTGCCATTTTATTATAAAAAAAATAAATCAGCTTAGGTTATACTTATCTTTTCTCGTGGCTTCCAGTATCTCTTGGTTGTTCCTTATTGGGATAAAATAGGAAAAGGAAATAAATAGAAATAACATAATAAACAAATACAAATATCTATTATTTTCAAAAGAAATAATATGAAAATTTTGAAATACCTATTAGAATATTTGTTCATATGTTTTTGTACTCAAAAAAAAATAAAATTCTGAATATTATAAAAAGAACTTTTTAAATTTATTCAGCAATAATAATAATTATCCTTTGACGTTAAAAAAAACTGTATTATATTAACAATGTGAATCAGAAAACTTTAATTACATTTTTTTTAACTTTTATCAAATTTATGGTATTTTAAAATCGCGAACATTTTTGATCTTCTGATGGTAGAGAGTCTTTTATTTGAAACGTACAAAAAAATTCTGTCACAAAAAATTATTGATTGACCTTTTAATTTACACACGACGATGTCTCCTTTCGACCAAAAGAGCTCCCTCTTGTTGATTATGTTACTTACAAACTCCAAAATTCTCTCCTCTCTTTTATATACTAACAATCTCCTGAGAGTCAAGTATTTTTTTAGTTGGTGTTGCAAATAATTTTAATAGTTATTGTTCTTGTGACTTACTCACTTGGACTTTATAGAATCAAGGAGGTATTCGACTTCTCAACTTTGACCTATCTCTCGTTCTACCTTTCAGCCACCCACTTCTAACTATTAACACCAGTGGTACTTGCTTCTTAACTGACCTCTACAAAACTTTACTTGCTTCTTTCGGATGACCATCACATAATAATCTTTTCTACTCCAAACTTTTTAAACACTCACTCTCTTTCATCCCTATTCCAAACTTGCTAACGAATAAAAAAATTCCTATATCCCTCCTCTTATTTTACATCAGAAAAACCCAAGCACCGCTTCTAAACAACTTTCTTTAAAAATGATAACAGTTTTATATTATACTTTCTAAATACAATGGTCTAAATACAAACTACCTGGTGGCTTTGGCCTTTCCAGCGAAACAAAACCAAAGGCTTTTAAAATATAACATTTACAAATACCGGGAAACAATTGTCTATTCATATTTAAGTATTTACTAATGTTTTTCAGTCCTTTACACCCTGCAACCCACTGCTTAAAACTAACTTATAACAAATCTTTATAAATCGATGTATAAGGCGTTGCAAATTTGGCAGAGAAAAAAAATTAGAGAAATCCTGTAAGAAATTATATATTTTCCAGTACAAAAATTACTTTATTCTTTTTACTTTTATGGATGCCTACAAGACTTAGGTTAACCAAACCGAAACTTCTGTTTTTTTTTATGCACACAACTGCTCCTTTCAGCTATCGGGAATCCCCTTTTTTTTTCTTTCTTCGCCAAAATCTCTCATGGCTCAAAACCCCCTTTCATCAATAAAATTTCTTCATTTTCATTGGGAAAAGCAAATATCCTTCTTCCTTTATTTCAACGTCTTCAAATATCAAGTTGTAAGTACTTTAAGATTTTTTAGGAACTACAAATTCCCGACTTCTTCCAAATATTGCTTGTACAATACCTCGCTGTTAATCTCCGATGACACTATTTACAAAATGCTTTTTCGTTATTCTTACTTTCAGCTAAAAGTTGTTCTTAGAAACACTTCAGACCAATTTTACCCTCACTCATACTATAAAAATTTCCATGAAACATTATCGATAAGCTTACAAATATGTATCTAAGATGCATAGAAATAATTTGCAATTATTAAAAACAAAACTTAGTACTGGGTAATTCCAATATGTACCTGTTTTGAAGATAGACAGACAGATAATGATTTCACATGTTAAATGCAAGAAACCAATATTTTATAAGGTATTTCTTTAACGTATTACAAAATGACAATTTTTTTTTTATTTCTGGATATTGTTTGAAATTATTTCTAAATTAGTTTCTAAATTCAGTGACATTTTGAAATTTTTACTTATAAATAAACATTTCACAGATTTAATTACAAGGACGCAAACTAATTATTCTTTTCAATTGCATACTTATTTTTTTATATGGTTTGTACAACGAATTTAATTAAAGGTGCGTTAACGACCCTAATCTGTATACTTCATTAGTTATATGATCTCTCCCAGTGCACCATCGCTGATTGCATCACCGGCGAATAGTCTCGAAGGGACTGAAAGTGGCTGCACTGGTAAGGTCAGACCACCTGACTGCCACAAATTACGTACATAGCTTAGTGCGGCTATTTGCTTATACGGTTGTTGCGTGTGTGAGTCTACCGGGAACTCCGGAATGTCATGGTGTGACGTGGTGTGTGGTTAGTAGCCACTGCTACGATCTAAAGTTTAGAACAAAATTAGCCGTTCGTGCAACAAGGGCTATATTGCTGATTAGATTTCGCTATAGGCAACTTGCATGTTAAATGCTTACAGTAATTAAGTCTCTATTTTAAACGTTTCGACTGCTAATAAGATTAAATGAAGTTTATATAGAGGTGCATAATGTATTATGTAGGTTATTTTAAAAAGATCCACATTTTTAACAAAAACCAAGAAGATTGTACACAAATTATAGAAGATTCTCAAAATTAAAATGAATAAACAAGAGACAAGTTTTTAGCGAAACAAAAGGAGTTTTAAAATAATTAAATTCCGAATTCTAACAAAATTAGGGTGAGAATTATTATTTTTTGAAATATTTTCTTGGGGATAAACCGCCTTATATAATATATTATTTATTTGAGAGTTGGACAGATTTAAATAATTAATAATATATATTGTGTTTCTTTTGTCTTTATAAGCAACTTGCTGGTACTTTATAACATAAAGCAGTGATAATTACTTAAAAATATAAATTTAAACCCCTTGTTTACTTATACGTTTACTTATCCGTTACTTAAATCTTTTGTTTACTTATCCGTTCCTTACTTCTGAGTCCCTGTTTATTATAATATTATATGTTCACTAATATTTTAATATGTAATTTTCTAGAAAAGTAAAATTGCACTGCTACAATCACATCTATTATTACGTATTCTTTTAGGATTTTTTTGAAGTTATACTTCTATACACGCGCGCAATCCGGACAAAACTAATAAATATTTTTGAAAAATTTAAACGCAGAATGAAAGATTACATTATTACTTAGGGCAGAAAGTCCCTGAAAACTTCTACAGTGTTTATTTTAATATGTTATGTAACAGGGGTGAAAATAAAAGAGAAAATATAGTATAATTTTTAATTGAAAATATTGCATGCAAAAGAAACTTTTTATTTATTCTAAAAAATATTTCATTCTGCTTTTAAATTTTTCAAAAATGCTTTTTAGTTTTCTCAGGATTTGAAAAAAAAAATGGATACATTTAAAACACATTGAACATTTTGACAGGTGACATTTTGCGCCTTTCCCCTTTAATACCTTACGATTACAACTAATATTACTTACCTTATATAATTACGATTAGAAAACTATTCAAATTCAAAATAAATAGGATCAACTTCGGAATCCGAGTCGTCTTGAGGGTTAATAATTAGGTTAATAATCCCTACGGTCGCATCAATTATGTTATCAAGATCCCACCTTTTTTGTTCTTCTTCTATTACATGTCTTACTGCATCTTTCCAGTTTTGTTTTGTAATATGTTATAAAGACTCGTATAACAATTCACGTACAACTTGTATTTTATATGGCGTATTTTTTCTAGCCACACAACTTTTCATTTGTGCTCAAATGAGTTCAATTGGATTTATTTCGCAGTGGTAGAGTGGAAGTCTAAAGACTGTGATGTTTCGCCTTTCCGCCATTTTGTCAACTACGTATTTCTTGAACTTAGATTTGTGTTGCCGGGCAATTTTTAAAAGTTCTGCTTCTACTATTCCATCTTCGTAAGGCAGATACTTATTCCGCAGCCAGTCAAGAATATCCTGTTTCTTCCACGCATTCGTTAGAAGTCTTTCTACTAGTCGTGAATGATAAGGTGCATTATCTAATACTATAATTGAATTTGGTGGTATGTGTTCAATCATTTGCTCAAAATACTCTTCGAAAACATCAGCTGTCATCTCCTCGTGATAGTCTTTTGTGCTTTTGGAATGAAATTCCAACAAACCATGCTTAACAAATCCTTTTTCACTGCCAATGTGAGAAATTATTAATCTACTGCCTTTACCAGAAGGTGGGGAGATACCAGTAGACCAACCTTCCATGAAGGCTTGCCTGGAGCTTAATATATTTTTATCTGACCAAATTTTTTTTAGAGTATGACTTGAATTTACCCACGTTTCATCCTGGTAGAAGATGGGCCTTTCTTCAGCCCGCAATTTTCGTATGAATCTTAGATAATTTCTTCTCCAACATCATCTTCTCCTCCCGGTCAATCAAAAGTGATTTTCGGTCTGATTTCTCCCACCGGAAATTTAATTCTTTTAAAACTTACCACAATTTAGTTCGTCCGATATGAGGCAAATCCGGGTCGTCTCTAACTTCTTGTAAAATTTTGTTTAGGTTTGGTATTTCTTTTTTGTTATACAGATAATAGCCAAATCAGGTTTATAGAAAGTCTTACCAATACTGCTGTATCATACACACATGCTAGATAGAGCACATTTGCGTTGTTGTCTCTACGAGTCAAAAGAGAATTCGTATTATTTTTAGCGTAACTATTAGAGTGAAAGCACATGTCTGTTACTAGCGACTGTCAACAGTCAAGAGAAAGGACGTCTGTTGCTAGCGAAAGTCAACACTCAAGAGAAAACGTCTGTTGCCAGCGGCGGTCAACAGTCGAGAGAGAGGACGTCTGGTGCTGGTGGCAGTCAACAGTCGAGAGAGAGAGAGAGTATTTTTCGTTTTCCATCTGTCTATACTTTAGCCTACAGTACTAAAACTGTCTCTATTTCTAAAGGATTGGGGCTGTTGTGAGAGTAGGAAGGGTTGGAGTAAGTTAATGATTTTAAAATTGAGGTAGAGAATGATAGGAATTGATACAGCTAAAAATATGACATGGTTTTTCGCATGTGAAAAATTGAACACTGCTTTTACTATTTTTTTTACAATTTTATCATATTTTTGTGAGTTTATGCGAAATGAGAAAAGTAAATAAACATAGTCTTAACAAAACATTTTGTATAAGGGTATAATGTAACTATTTGTGTGGGAAAATAAAACCGTTATTTCTACTATTCTCTTTATAATTTCATCATGTTTTCTCATCTATTAGACCTTTTTAGGACTTCAAATAATTATTTTAAGCCAAAAATCGATTCAGTCGTTTTCGATTTATTATAAAAAAAATTACAAAAAAAATAAAATGACCTTTGTTAAACGCCATTTTATGATATTTCATATTTATGTAGTTATAAAATATCATAAAATGATGTTTAACAAATTAAAACAATAAAATGAATTTAAACTGTAGGGGTGAACTAATATAAAACATTTTGAATTTACAATTAAAAAAATAAGGCTTATTCATCAAGACAAACAATATATCCTATCTACTAAGTTAAACGAACAAATGCACTTTCGCACGAATTGTCACAAAACGTTGGACGAACTTTCACAATATTTTATTGCAATCGATTCCGTGATTTTTAAATATTAGTTTTTACAAACATGGTGACACAAGATTTTTATATATTAGGATTTCATGGTTTTTTGTTTAATAAAATGCTTTTTTTTTTCATAAAATCTTTAGGTTTTAAGTGCTTTTTGCGTTTGTTTATGCTTTTAAATCGAAATTCTACTAATAATACAGTAATCCCAAACAGTACCAATACCAAAATTATCTACACTCTCTAACTGATTTGGGGCCAAACGACTAAAATATAAAATATAATTTTCCTGGAGCTAGAGCTCGCGCGAGACTACCGCAGGGTTAAGTAAATACTTCCAAACAACCAATATACGATGGTCGATGTTTTTTTTACAAAATAAACTACAAAAATTTATTTTTTAATATATAACGCCTCTATTGTTCTCTCGAATAATTGAATATACATCATATTAATATCAACACCGATTGCCTGTTAACAATTTGTTTAAAAATTTTAAAACTCGTTAAAATGTATCGTATATTTCCTGGTATATATCACACGTAATTTGAACGTGTATAAATAGATTGCAAAATAACGGGCTAACCGTGTCAATGTGATTGAGCTAACTTGTTTGTTTACAACAATTGAACTGTTATCCTCTATCTCACCTATAAATTGGAATGAAATATTTTGTACATTATGAATGGTTGTGCTTTTAAATCGTGTATATTTTATTTTGTGCAAAAATAAGCAACGTATAATAATTTAAGCAACGTATAAGAGAATAGTAGTATTTATATAAATTATCTTTATTTATGTCGGTGAGATAGCCAAGCGGGCTGGGCAACCGGCTTCTCATTCGCTTCACTGCGAGTGGTTCAGTGGATGTGGGTTCGGTCCCCAGCTCGGTTTACAGAAAAACAAAAAGTCGAACGCAGCAGTTTAAAATTCTAGATGAATCTGCGGCTTAGACTAGAATATGCTGATGTCTGATCGGCCTATGGTGGAGCAGTACGGCAAGAGATAAGGGCTTGCGGCTCGTTGATACTCCTCCATAGATCCCTACCGGAAGGGCGTGACGCCTAAAATACCGGGTATATATATATATATATATATATATATATATATATATATATATATATATATATATATATATATATATATATATATATTGTGACGATTGGGGTTTATAGAAAATAATTTATAAGTTATATACTACATAATATTAGATATTTGGTTGTTTTAAATAAGTTATATACTAGAGAATTTAATAAAAATATATTTATGTGAGGGCATTTTTAATAAATTAGCATAATAATTGTAAAAAGTTGTATTTTAATATTGTAAATATATATAAGTGAGCCATGTGCTTAGGCAACCAAAAATACTCTCGGAGATTGACAGATATTTATACTCTGAAGTGACGTTTAAGAATATTTACGAATATAAGTGGGTTATAATAATATATTGTTTGAAATGTGTATTTTATTAAATTAGAATGTTAAGTTACTAATTTAATTATATATTCTGATCTGAAAAGCCTAAATGTAAACAAAATTATTAATAGAAAAGAATGGAATTCTCTGGATCTCCGGAGATGGCCATGTTTGCGAAATGGTTTGTTCCAGAAAATTCATACAAGTATGAAATAGAACAAATTGGAACATGATCTCTTACGAGATGGTTCTAGAATGTCCAAAAGATATCAATACCCGTGATTTGGATTCAAGATGGCAGTTTTTGGTCAGTTTTTAAGTTTTTAGTCAGAAGTCAGGCCAGTTTATTATGAAAGTTAGTAGAAAGATACAATTAGTTAGTGAATATTGAAGTAAATTGTTCAGAATTTTCAAGAAGTCAGTCAGAAAAGTTTAGTAAGAAATATGAAAGTTAGTTGGAGTCAGTGAATCAGGTACAAATAGTCGAATTGCTTAATATAGTGAGTTAAAAGAAGATTAAAAATTATGCATATAATTTAATGCACATTTATAATTATACACAAATAATTATTGAAGATAAAAAAAGGTATATTGGAAGAAATTAAATTATATTATGGTTGGAGATTTGTATAAATCAACTTATAATAATTGGATATTGGTATATTGAAAAGAAGAATAAATATAAATGCTGTTTGCTGGTTTGGTTGGTGGTGTATAAATGCTGGTGAAGACAACTATATCTTAAATTGGTAGAAGCTGATAATTGAAAAAAGAAATTTCACAAAAACAAGTATAACCGAAGTACGAAGACTTTCAGTGGTGATTAGAATATATATAGTGGAAAACAGTTCATTTAGGCATTCAGTGAAAGAAAGGTACAAAATTTTGTTAATATAATTTAGTTAGTGTCATAACAATTTCAATTTTGAAGATAGTTTGTTTAAATTTTAGATTGTCTATAGAATTTAATTAGTTTTATAAGAATATCAATTTAAAGATAGTTTATTTTAAATTTACATTGGCTAGGTTAGATATATATGTGTGTTTCATAATAGTTATAATAAAGATAATTTAAAAAAGTACTTACAAGCTAATTCTTTGAGAACCGCGATAAAAACCCTATATATTATATTATTAAAAATACTCATTGCTCATCATTCAAACAACAAACAACATCATAAAAATTTGGCGCCCAACGCGGTGGCTCTCTATTTAAAAGAATTAGTTTGGGAAGATAAGTGCTCTTATATAAATAAATTAATTTTCATTAGAAAGAAAAAATTATAGATTTTATTTTTAATTATATTTGAATAAGTAAAGTCTCAAAATGTCTCAAGGAAAGAAAAGTACAAGAAGCAAAAAGAATGAAGAAGATGTGGAAGTAGAAATACAACCTATACAAGAGGAGAGTTTAGTTCAAGTTCCACAATATACTGCAGAAATGAATCCAGAAAGAGAGGAAAATGTCAATATGGCAGCTTTGATGTCATTAATGATGCAGATGAACAAGACAATGGAAGAGAATTCAAAAGAAATCAAAGAAGACATGAAAAAAATGGAACAGAAAATGGAAGAGAATTTAAAAGAAATCAAAGAAGACATAAAAAAATTGGAAGAGAATTCAAAAGAAGTCAAAGAAGACATGAAAAAAATGGAACAGAAATTGGAAGAGAATTATAGAAAATTAGAAAAGAAAATAGAAGATAATAATAATAAAATTGTAAAACAAATGGGTAAAAAACTTGAAGCTGCAGAGAAAAAAGTAGCAAATGAAATAAAAAGTATACGGAATGACTACAAGAAACGGATAGACAATGAGAGGACAGAAGTAAAGAGGATTATTCAAGATAATAAGATAGATATCGAACAGAAAATAGAGTTACAGAAATGTAACTTAGAAGTAAAAATTAACGAAGACAGGAGAAACACAGAAGAAAAATTAGACGATATACAACAAAATATCCAAATAAATTGTAATCAAATAAGAAATGTGGAACAGAGAATAGATGATATTTCACAAATGAGAGACATAGGGAGACCTTACTTAAATTTAACAAATGAGACTGGGATTAAATTCTCTGGTAATATAAAAAATTTGCATCCTAGAGTATACATAAATAGTTTAAAACATAAATTAAGATTTGTGAATAATATTAATGATATTAAAGATTATATTAGAATGACATTAAATGACAATGCAGCAACTTGGTTTGCTAGTATTGAGAATGATTTAGATAATTTTCAAACATTTGAAAATAAATTTTTAAATTATTATTGGGGTGAACTAGAGCAAGCCAAGTTTAGAGAAATTCTATATTTTGGAAAGTATAATCAAAATTTAAAATCAAATATGGTAGATTATGCATTGAAATTGATAACAGTTGCAAAATATTTAGAACCACCACTTAGAGAGGATGAAACAGTCTTAAATGTATCTAGACATTTTGATATTGATGTTGTGCAAACCGTAACTGTACAAAATATTCAAACAATAGATAGTTTTATTAATTTTATTCAAAGAATACAAAGAGGCAATATGACAAGTAATAATAACAACAGAAAAAACAATAATAACTTTCAACAATATAGACAATCATATAACAATAACACTAGGTATGGTGATAATTTACAAAATTTTAATAATAATAACAGTAATCAAATTAGACAAAATGGTAATAACAATACTAGTTATAATAGACAACATTTTAATAACAGTACTAATAATAATAGACAAGATTTTAACAATAGAAGAAATACAGAGCGACCTAACTATAACAGACAGGTAAATTGTGTTCGAAGGAATAGAAGCTGCGAAGACAGGGAACGAAGTAGCACAAGGCAGGAAAATGTGAGTAGAAGTCATAGTAGGGAAAGACATAGGACATCAGATCCAAGTGTACAGATACAATCTGACAATTCTAATAATCAAAATTTTGTGCAGTAAACTTTCTGAATTACAAGTTAGGCCATTGCTATTATGAAAAACCTTCTGAATTTATTTCTTTAGATGAAGAGAAAATTATTGAATCTATTAATTTAATTTATATAAATGCTTTGGCCAAAAATAAAATGATTAAAATTATGATAGATACTGGTTCAGAAAGTACTTTAGTCTCGGAGAATTTTATTTTTAATACATTAAAACTATCAGATATAATAAAGATTCCAAAAATTAAAATCATTGGTGCAAATAATAAGAAGTTGGGTGAAATTGATAAACTAGCCAATTTTAAAATTAATATTCTTAATAAAGAAATTAATATGCAAGGATTTATTGTCAAGGATTTATGTGTTGATATATTAATGGGAAATGATGAATTGGAAAAGAAGAAAGTAAAGATAGATTTTGAAGAAAAAGTGGTAACTTTCTAAGGGCAAATAATTAAATTTATGCAGAAAGATGAGGTGGAAGAAGGAATAAGAGTTGATAGGATATTATTAAAAGAAAATAATGATGTTTATGAAGAAGAAATGTATTTTGATGATAGGGAAATGTCCCAAAAGAATGTAAAGAATAATGGTAGTGAATATTTAAGGAATGGAAATTTTAAGCAGATGGATGCCTACGAGGCGGAGTGCGTAAAATTGGAAGCAAGGAATAATGAGTACATATTGAAGAATAATGTGATTTGTAAAGAAGAAGATATGATGAAAGTTTTAAATTGCCCTGAAGAATATAAATCAATAGTCATTTCCATATTGCAGCAACACAAGGGACTTGTCAATAAAGAAAATAGAATTGCACAAAATTATATCCATAGTATAAAAGTTAAAGAAGAAAAAGATTTTAAAACAAAATCATACCCAATACCATATAAATACAGAGAAGAAGTAAACAAAACAATTAATGATATGTTAGAAGATGGGATCATTGAGAAGGCAGACACACGTTTTATTAACCCCATAGTAGTAGTACGAAAAAGATCAGGTGAAATCAGGTTATGTTTGGATGCAAGGAATATTAACAAGATTACTGAAAAGCAATTTGAAGCACCAATGAGTATAGATGGAATATTAGGAAGAATTACAGGAATGTCATTTTTCACTAAAATCGATTTACAGCATAGTTTCTGGTTAATACCTCTAGAAAGAAAAAGTAGACAGTATACAGGATTTCAGATAGATGGAGTAGTATATCAATTCAAAGTAGTACCATTTGGACTTCAATCATCTTGCAGTGCTCTATGTAGATGTCTTCATGATATTTTGGATCAATATGAACATTTTGTAATTCACTACATTGATGATATATTAATTTTTTCTAAAACGGCTGAAGATCATGAGAAACACCTAAAAATTATAATAAATAGATTAGACAAAGTTGGACTAAAAATAAATCAAGAAAAATGTACATTTTTTCAAAAAGAAGTCATATATCTAGGTTATAAACTTAACACTAAGGGAATCGAAATGGATCCAGAACGGACACAAGTCATTCAGGAATATAAAACACCACACAATTTAAGAACTTTAAGAGGATTCATTGGAATAATTAATTATTATAAAAGGATGATACCAGATCTAAGTATAAAAGAAATTCCATTACTTGAACTACTGAGAAAAGGTGTAAAATGGAGATGGGATCAGAGAAGAGAACTAGCATTCCAAGAAATTAAAAACATTTTTCTGTCAAATTTGAAAATATACTATCCTGACTACACACAGCCATTCATATTAAGAACAGATGCATCAATAGAGAGATTATCAGGGGTATTATTGCAAATACATGATGGGGTCGAATACCCAATACAATTCATTTCAAGAATTACAAAGCCACATGAAAAGGGTTACTCAGTTTCAGAATTAGAACTAGCAAGTATTATACACTGTGTCACAAAATTAAGATTTTATTTGTTGGGTAATGAATTTACAATAGAAACAGATCACCAAGCTTTAACGTCTATATTAAATAACAAATATGGAAACAGTAGAATACATCGGTGGAGTCTAATACTTAGTGAATACTGCTTTGAAATCAAATACATTTCTGGAAAATCCAATATAGTGGCAGATGCTTTATCAAGGTTAGAAAATACACCACAAAAAGGGCAGCGCACAATAAAAATTGGATTAAATCAATTAGTAGAAAATACAGGATTATATTCTAAAGAAGAAATTATAAGAGATCAGATCAATTTGAGTGAAAAACAAAAAGTCCTTAGGAAAGATGGGGTATATTATAAAATAATAAATGGCATAGAAGTATATGTAATAACTAGAACTTTAGCAAAGAAAATATTGAAAAATTTACATAACAATTATATGCATATTGGTTCAAGAAAGCTATGGATGCTATTTAGGGACAATTATTTTGCAAAGAATGACATAAGTATAGCAAAAGAAATTACTACCCAATGCCCAATATGTCAACTAAACAAAGAAAAGAATTTCAAAAACCAGAACACATATAAATCTAATGTTGTATATGAAAAACTAAATACAGTTTCCATGGATTTTATTTCAAATTTAGTTCTCAGTCCAACAGGAAAAAAGCATATACTAGTGATAGTTGATTTATATACAAAATTTATTAAACTATATCCCTGCTCCAGAACAAATGTTAAAACATTAAAATTATATATTAATCAATTTTTCGAAGAAATAGGACCATTTAGAAATTGCATAATAGATAATGCGACATATTTTAACAACCAAAAATTTCGGGCATTTTGTGAGAAAAAGGGAATCAACATTCATTTTACAAGTATCAGACATCCTCAGGCAAATCCTGCAGAAAGATATATTAAAGAAGTTATAAAATATTTAAGGATACTGTGCCAAAATCAACACGAAACTTGGCAGCAACATATACCACAAGTAGAGTATTTTTTAAATAATACACATAATTTGAATACAGAGGAAGTACCAGAATATTTAATGTTTGGCCATATAGGAAACAGAAAGTGGATTAGTGAATATAATCAGGATATGTTAGAACAAGTAATGCAGAAAGTGAATAACCGAATTAGGAGGAAAGCTGAAAAATATATCAGAAGACAAAATCGAAATATAAAAAAACCTATCACATTTAAAAAAGGAGACCTAGTGTTAATTCGTTCACTTAGAAAAAGTAATGTTAAAGAAAACCGTTGTAAGAAATTACAACCAATGTTTGAAGGTCCATATACAATTGAAAATCAGAATGGACTAAATAGTTATGTGTTAATAGATGCAGAGAACAGACTAAGAGGCATATTTCATATCAACGACATTTTTCAATATCATGAAGAGATTGAATAATGATTTCTATACCTTTAACACAAATATAATAACACTAATAACTTACTGATGTGTCCATTTTGTTCAATAGACTTGATTTGTTAAATGGTAGATGGTAGATTTCATTATTTTGAATCAATTTGACATCGTACTTGTTGAATTTTGTATATATGGAAATTAATTTGTACCCTAAAAATCATAATTTGGGGTTCGATACTATAATTGCTATAAAAAGTGTAAAACTTACCAATTCATATGGATAAAAGCCTTTTGAATGGAAATAATTCCTAGATTTTGTCTATAAACAAACAGAACACAATATAGATTATATTTTTAATTAAGGTTATATTTTATTCTCTGATAAAATCCATTCTCCAATTGACATGACAGTTTGACCATAGAATAGCCGAACTGTGCAGCGTTGTTCTCTGCTTTGACATAGACAGCGAACAGGGATGTATTTAACACATTTTAAATAAAAAAAAAATTGATTTATTAAATTTAATAAGGTATGAGAAAATTAATATTTAAAAAAATAATAAGTAAATTATTTATTTTAAATATTATTTTTGGGGTATTGTGACGATTGGGGTTTATAGAAAATAATTTATAAGTTATATACTACATAATATTAGATATTTGGTTGTTTTAAATAAGTTATATACTAGAGAATTTAATAAAAATATATTTATGTGAGGGCATTTTTAATAAATTAGCATAATAATTGTAAAAAGTTGTATTTTAATATTGTAAATATATATAAGTGAGCCATGTGCTTAGGCAACCAAAAATACTCTCGGAGATTGACAGATATTTATACTCTGAAGTGACGTTTAAGAATATTTACGAATATAAGTGGGTTATAATAATATATTGTTTGAAATGTGTATTTTATTAAATTAGAATGTTAAGTTACTAATTTAATTATATATTCTGATCTGAAAAGCCTAAATGTAAACAAAATTATTAATAGAAAAGAATGGAATTCTCTGGATCTCCGGAGATGGCCATGTTTGCGAAATGGTTTGTTCCAGAAAATTCATACAAGTATGAAATAGAACAAATTGGAACATGATCTCTTACGAGATGGTTCTAGAATGTCCAAAAGATATCAATACCCGTGATTTGGATTCAAGATGGCAGTTTTTGGTCAGTTTTTAAGTTTTTAGTCAGAAGTCAGGCCAGTTTATTATGAAAGTTAGTAGAAAGATACAATTAGTTAGTGAATATTGAAGTAAATTGTTCAGAATTTTCAAGAAGTCAGTCAGAAAAGTTTAGTAAGAAATATGAAAGTTAGTTGGAGTCAGTGAATCAGGTACAAATAGTCGAATTGCTTAATATAGTGAGTTAAAAGAAGATTAAAAATTATGCATATAATTTAATGCACATTTATAATTATACACAAATAATTATTGAAGATAAAAAAAGGTATATTGGAAGAAATTAAATTATATTATGGTTGGAGATTTGTATAAATCAACTTATAATAATTGGATATTGGTATATTGAAAAGAAGAATAAATATAAATGCTGTTTGCTGGTTTGGTTGGTGGTGTATAAATGCTGGTGAAGACAACTATATCTTAAATTGGTAGAAGCTGATAATTGAAAAAAGAAATTTCACAAAAACAAGTATAACCGAAGTACGAAGACTTTCAGTGGTGATTAGAATATATATAGTGGAAAACAGTTCATTTAGGCATTCAGTGAAAGAAAGGTACAAAATTTTGTTAATATAATTTAGTTAGTGTCATAACAATTTCAATTTTGAAGATAGTTTGTTTAAATTTTAGATTGTCTATAGAATTTAATTAGTTTTATAAGAATATCAATTTAAAGATAGTTTATTTTAAATTTACATTGGCTAGGTTAGATATATATGTGTGTTTCATAATAGTTATAATAAAGATAATTTAAAAAAGTACTTACAAGCTAATTCTTTGAGAACCGCGATAAAAACCCTATATATTATATTATTAAAAATACTCATTGCTCATCATTCAAACAACAAACAACATCATAAAAATATATATATATATATATATATATATATATATATATATATATATATATATATATATATATATATATATATATATATATATATATATGGCAACAGACTGCTCTTTCCTGAAGGTACAAGATTTAATTGTTTGAACTGGACATTAACGAAGAAGAAGAAGAAGAAAAAGAAGAAGAAGAAGAAGAAGAAGGATAAGAAGCTACATACAAAACGTCAAACAAAGAGAATCCATTAGACAAATACGAAAAGCAAATTTAGAATAAATACGAAAAAGCAAGAAGCAAAAGTGGCAAGTAAAAGTGGAGAGTAAAAACTTGAAAACAAAAAAAAAAATGTGGGAAAGCAGTAATGCCGTGGTAAGGTAAACAGCAGTAAGTGCCAAAATAATGGTTTTGAGCTATTTGCAATTTAGGATGTTTTCTTCCACACAATTTATTATTTATTTAATTTTAAGCAGAAAAACGTTAAAATACATTAAAAATTATGTCTTAGGTTTTGACACACAAAACAATTGTGTTACTTGGTTTTTGGATGAAAATTCAGCAGTTACTGCTGTTTACCATAATATTCAAGTTATTTTCTTAAGCAGTAAAAATGTAGAATTTTCAGCTTTATGTAAATATCGGTTTTAAAAATAAAACAAAAATGCAGAATAAAGCGGTAGTATAATCAAATTAAAAATAAAATATAATTCACATTAATGGAAAAGAAAATAATCGTAATTAATTACATAACATTGAAAAAACTATTCGAAATTTATTAAGTCTTTTACATTATCTTCTTTTAATGAATGCCAAAAATGCCGTCTGTTTTAAGGCATGAGGGGCACAGTTGCGAAATTATACCTTGTTTCTTTTGCGTAGGGACACCTCTACAATTATCGCGTAGTTTACTAGGAATTTCTAGTTTAAAATTTTCTTTAAAAAAATTATATTCTTTAAAATTTTTGTAGTTAATATTATTTTTATAAAAAAGTAATCGGCTGCCTCGTCTGACCTGTACCACAGATATATCGCAAAGCAAAGGTCTATCCGTTTTTTTTATTTGGCTTTTGAATCTGCAGATTTCCAATATAAAATATCTTCGTTTTTCAAACAAATTACGTTCATTTTTTTCCATTTGAATTTTCTACAGCCTTAATAAAATCGTTGAAGTACTAAATATTTCCTTCATTTGTGATCTTCATGCTCTGTTCCACACCGTGATGAACTGAATCCGCACTCATGAAGGTGCGGCCTGTCTCAAAACATTTTAGGATAATTTAAGAGGTAGCAATCATTTTTGTATTTACCATTATGACAAACATGGTAAATAAGCACCAATTTTTATTTTGGGCTGAGCAATTGTCTGTCCAATACAATACTTTAACGGCGTCTCTTTCTTCAACTAAAGCTCTACAATATGCAGATGCAACTTCCTCTGCCTTTCTTCCAGCCACTGTTTCATGCCACAAGACCGATATGTTTTTTTACAGCTTCTACTCTTCTTATCTGCCATTGCTGCAAAAGTTAGATGAAAAGCCACACGTCGTCTTGTAAAAAATGTCTTCTGGCTTCCGGGAATCCTTGGTAGCATTATAACTTTCTGTAAGTCTACACTCCTTACTATTTCAGTTTTCACTTTTTCCTGTGCTACATCCTGTTTGTATTCAACTCTTCCTCTGTTAGCCTTTTCAGAGTGCTGTAGGTATTTCAGGCTAGATGTACAAGATGTTTGAAACTTAATGCTTACAGACTCAAGAGACAAGAGACTTAGTTTAGAACCAGCTGTTGTATTAATAATATTTGTTCCGTGTATTTTTTCATCGTCATTAGAACCTTCCACAATTTCAACAACATTTTCACCTATTGCCTCATTATGAGATTTTACATGCTGAACATGCAGCATACAGTAGTCGCACTCCTCATTTCCTAGTTTTGTGAAGCTAATATTCATGTCAGACACCACTTCTGAAGGTAATCGGCATGCATACTTCGAATTGTGATATCGTTAGATAGATACAAACGGTTAGGAGCATGTTCCCTTCGGTACTGACTTATACATGAATGAAACAATGAAATATGATGTACCAAAATTTGACGATTACATTTGTTAGACGGTGCTGCTGATCCCCGTCTATCTTTATTTGGGGTTATTGATTCCGGTCTTGAATTGCGTAACATCGTTGTGATGAACTTATCGTTTTTTTCGTCATAGCCAAGAGTTCTTAAAAAAAATTTTTTACATATGCTCTATGTATGTGAGTTTTCATCTGGTAACGTGTAGATTAAAATTCTACTTCTCTTTCTTACTTTCACCTTAGTTGTTCCACATGCTTTATCTTTTTGAATAATACAACCATGTATCCAAGCTTTTCTTGCATTGTAATCCATTTTATAGAATTAATTCAAAATGGCTACTCTTCTTTCCTCTTTTATTTTTTCTAGACATCTCTTCTTGCATACACATGAACTCCTTAACTGATGGCTTTTCCTATCTCTTTCTCTCTTTTCTGAATGTCTTCTTACTCTTTTCCTTTTTCGGGTACGAACTTTATCACCTATGTTTTCAGTTTCATTACCTTCAGTAATATTATTGTCTTCTGAACTATCAGTCTCAGGGAGATAATTTGAATCATCAATTGAATTGTCTGAGTATCCACTAGTTTCATCTAGTATTTTTCTGTTGTCTTGTGCATTGTTAACCGATGAACCAGGTGTTGAAGGTCTGAAATATGAAAGTTATGTAGAATTCAATCCGAATTTATTAAAACCCCAATGACTTTTTGATCTGATGCTTCTGGCACATACGTCTTAAAACGGGCAGTTGTGCTTCAGTAGCCGTAGTAATTTCTTCGTCGCTTTGTTTTTCCATAGCCGATACTGATGAGCTAAGTGCCGACAGGTCTAAAATATGAAAGATATTTATAATTAAATTCGCAGTATTTCATGAAAAAAAAAAAAAATCAAATTAATGTTTTTATTAAGTTTATATTTGTTTATTAATTTAATAATAATAATAATATTAATTGCTTGAAAAAACATCAAACATCAAGAGTTGAAAAGAACTGACTTACAAATAAAATACAATTAACACAAAGAATTAAAGAACTAGATATTAGACAAAAGTAAAAACGAACAATACAATATACATCATTATTAAACAACAAAATAAAATTATAAATGTAATAAAAATTGGTACTGTAGCAAAAACTGGTGTAGACATATTACTCGTTTATAACAAAAAAGCCTTAAGTTTAGTACCTACCGTCTTGAGCTGATACTTCTGCTTGTGTTACCAAAGACACTAAATATTTACCCCGTGAGGTAAACATGTTATTTAAACAGTTGGTGTACTCCACAAATACAACACCTTACATACACTCCAAACGGTAGACTAAACAAGTCCAAGTACGGTCTGGTCTGAAACTGCAAATTAAACTTTCTGCGTTATGCCATGTGTTTATTTTAACGGATATTAAATCAGGCGATGTTTAAGCAAATGGCAGTATCTGAGAAGATACTGCCTTATGTCATGATATTATAATACAAACTTGGAATACAAATGTGAAGGAAAATAGCAGTATCTACTTTACTAAGTAGATACTGCCGTTTACATTCACATTAAAAATTGTGTTCCAGGTCTCTGTGCAGGCAAACAGCAGTAATTAGTGATTACGTTAGATACTGTCTGTTACCATCACATTGAGAGATACTTTGTTAGTTACTCCTTTTTGCCATTGCTATTTCTGGTGTAAGTTGACTATCAATGTGCACCAAACCCTTTGTAAAGGCAAGAGCAGTTACTACTTAGGTAGGCTACATTAAAATCTCATTTTTGACAAAAATGTCACTTACTGCCTTTTACTTTAACACGGCAGAGTACAGTCTGTTAATTTTTAATTGTTGTATATTGAAGAGAATATTAATCTTCTTTTATCGGTTGAAAGTTTGCGTATATTATAAATTAAAACTGGTTAAAGTCGAAGTATATTATAGCATTCATAACTTTCTTATTTCGCAAAACTTCGTAACAGGTAACATCATTTTACCTATTAAACCGTGAACTTTCAGAAGTACTAAAGAACTTAAACCGATAAACCTGATTAACGTGGTAACGATGAAATATAACAAAAGCGCATCGTTCATTTAAAAAACTTTTTATAAAGATATAATAGATAATTTAAAACTAGTACAGGATTTCATAATGTTACAAAACTTTACTTAAACTTGTGGTAAAGAGTAGACGTATATTCAACAACCACATTGATTTTTTGTAATCATGAAACAAATTTTAAAGAGATGGACGTTTTTAATAAATTAATTTTAATTAAAAGTTTATTTATATACGAGTAATTTCAAATAGCTTATTTATATTAAAACCATTTAATTTATTATTATATGAAACAATAAAAATATCAATTAACACAGATACATAATTTATTTATTAGTTTTATTGTGTTCATCTAATGTTTATTTACAATATCAAGTAAAAGCTTATTTACTTAGTTATTATTAGTGACTAAATAGTTTAGGAAGGTAATTTCTCAAATAATTGCAGTTTTAACCCGGGATCACTAACCTTCTCCTGTGTAACATGATCATTGACCTGTTAGATTTTATCTAACACATTGTTCGTTGTAAATTTAACCCAAAAGTTAAGATATGTATATATATATATATATATATATATATATATATATATATATATATATATATATATCATCATCATCATAATGTGGAGCTTTATCAACCGTTTCCAATTACGCTGCAGCCTCCCTTATTTCAATGTTATTCTATGTTCTTATTATTATTCGACGATGACTTAGTTATTCGTTGTTATTATAATTTGCGCTCATTTGCGCCCTTATTTTTCTATCTTGTGCTATTCGAGACCCCGTTGTTTCTGTTAATTTTCTTATATCATAATCCCATCTGAGATTTGGGCGCCTCTTTGGTCCCTTCCTGGGGTACCACATAGTTGTTCTAGTGGTCCATCTGTTGTGTGTTCTTTTTGCTATATGTCCTGCCCATTGCCATTTCAGGAATTTTATTCTTTGGATTACATGAGACACCTGGGTTTGCCTCCGTATCCATTCAATTCTTTTACGATCCCTCGTTGTTATCCCTAGCATACATCTTTCCATTGCTCTTTGAGTTTTTTGGAGTTTCGACGTTATTTCTCTCTTTAATATCCAAGTTTCACATCCATATGTCAAGACGGGTAATATGCATTGATTAAACACTCTCTTCTTGAGGTATAGTGGCATTTTGGACTTGAAGACTATGGAATTTCGTCCGAATGCTGACCACGCTTGTTTTATCCGTCTGTTGATTTCCGGAAGTAGTGATACCGATTTATGTATGAGCTGTCCCAGGTATATGTATTCGTCTACTACTTCTAGCGAGGTTTCATTAATTTTTGTTTCCACGTTGGCAATCAGATCATTGTACATTATTTTAGTCTCTGCTAGGTTCATTTTTAGGCCTACCTCATTGCTGGCTGTATTAAGGTCATTAATTTGTAGTTGTAATTTTTCAGAACTTCTAGCAATTGGAATGATGTCATCAGGGAATCTAAGATGGTTTAGGTATTCTCCATCTATACATAGACCTTGGTTGTTCCAGTCTAATATCCGGAAGATATTTTCTAAGGTTGCAGTGAAGAGCTTAGGGGATATGGTGTCTCCTTGTCGGACTCCTTACTGAGTGGGAAATTCTGGGGTATTTTCATGTATGCTTACTCTAGCTGTGGCCTCTTTGTATATATTTGCTAGCGTTTCGACATATGGTTTATCTACTCCTTGATCAACAAGAGCTTCTATGACTGCTCTTGGGTATACGGAGTCAAATGCCTTCTCGAAGTCTATGAATGCTGGCGCCAGTGGTAGATTATATTCTGTTGTTCTGCTTATTACTTCTCTTAATGTTTGAACATGATCCATTGTGTTGAAACCACTTCTAAAGCCTGCTTGCTCTTGGGGTTGTGCAGCGTCAAGTGTGTTTTGTATTCTGTTGTTAATGATTTTGGTGAATACTTTGTACATCACAGGCAGCAAGCTGATCAGTCTATAATTTCTAATGTCTTCATTGCTACCTTTCTTGTGAATGAGGATTATGTTGGCTGAATTCCACTTTTTCGGAATATGTCTCGATTTTAGGCAGTCTGTGTATATTTTTGCTAGGATTTTCCAAGTTGTTTTACCAGCAATCTTTAGAAGTTCGGCTGAAACACCGTCATTACCGGCTGCCTTGCCGTTCTTCATGCTCTTAAGAGCTGCTTCTACCTCATCCACGAGAACATCTGGTACATCTTCTTGAACCGCAATTTCTTCTTCACATATTTCTTGTACTTCCGGAGCTTTATATAGACCCTCGTAGAATTATTATTCCTCTATTAATAATTCCCCCTATTAATTTATCCCTATTTGTGATCCTTTCGTTGTTGTTTATATATATATATATATATATATATATATATATATATATATATATATATATATATATATATATATATATATATATATATATATTTATCTTTAATCTTCTTAGCTATTCGGACAATCTCGGCAATCATCATAGCTATTCGGACTTTTGAGACGGCTGCTTGAAAAATTCATTTGATGTACATCCGTACCACTCTCTCAGGTTGCTTGGATCTTTCCCTGCATAATCAGTTGGAGCAAGGTGTATTTCTCTCCACGTGTAATATGTCCGAGATATTCCAATTTTCTTGTTTTAATTATATTTAAAATTTTTGTTCCTTTATTCATCCTTCTCAAAACCTCTTTGTTTGTGACGTGTTCTGTCCAAGATATTTTCAGAATTGTTCTATACACCAACAGCTCGAATAATTCCAGTTTTTCATTGATGTCGTATTCAAGATCCAAGATTCCATTCCATAAAATAAAGTCGAAAAAACATAGCACCTCTCCAACCTAACTCTTAGTTCCAATTTTAAATCCCTTGTACATAACACTCTTCTCATTTTGTTGAAATTTGCTCTAGCCTTTTCTATTCTGATTTTGATCTCCTGAATGTAATCATTTGTGGAGGTAATCATTGTTCCCAGATATGCATATTTGTCCACTTGTTCGAAGTTGGTTTCGTTTATTAGGAGATTCTCGTTATTTCTTTGAGTTTTTGATATTCTCCTAAATTTTGTCTTCTTGACATTCATACTCTTTTCCATACTCCGCTATTCTGGTCACCAGTCTCTGAAGATCTTTAATATTTTCGACTAAGATCACAGTGTCGTCCGCATATCTAATGTTGTTAATGGGAACTCCATTTACCTTTATTCCAACTATTTGACCCTCAAGAGCGTTTTTAAGGATCTCTTCGGAGTAGGCATTAAAAAGAATTGGCGACAATGCGCATTCCTGTCTCACTCCACATCTTATTTTAATTTCTTCTGACAGCTGTTCGTTAACACGTACTTTTGCTCGCTGTTTATAGTATAAATTTTATATGATCCTGAGGTCGTTGTAGTCAATCTTCTTTGATTTCAGGACATTCATTAATTGTTTATGTCGTACTTTAACGAATGCTTTATTATAGTCAATAAAACATACGTATATATCTTGATTGGCGTCCAGGCATCTTTGTATCAGTATATTAAGTAAAAAGAGAGCTTCACGCGTTCCTAGGCCCTTATCTTTTATCTTTATATCAAACTCCAAACTAACTAACTTGAGATTACGAATAATAAAATTTTTCACAAAAAACAAATAAATTAAATCTAAAAAATCCAAAATAAAAGGCAACATCAAGATAACAAAGGCAACGAACATCTAAGTCAGTGTTTTGTTTACTGCATCCACAGCAAATAAATATCACAGTTACCTTCTATATGTTTTGCAAATCGGTTTCCTAGAATCTCTGCAAAGGTGTTGTGTATAAAGATTTTTTCTTACTGGACAGTATGTGCATGTACATCTTGGTTTCATTTCTGCTTTACTGTGCTGTACTTTAATCTTTGTTGTGGCACATGTTAGTATTTGATTCTTTTCACGAAGTACATAAGGCAATTGTGGCACTCTTCGATTAAAATAAGGTAATACAAGGTTTTTTGCTAGATCTGTAATATAGGCCCTTCGACGGAGCTAAACCACACAAATGAAGACTTGGTAGAGGTATCCTACAGAGCATCATACCGGCTACTATAGGCGCAGCAAAAGCTAATGGGAAAATTGTACCTGAATTGAACGCAAAAATAACAGAACTGGCATTCAGAATACCAACACCGATCGTTCTGTGGTAGATTTATCTGTCAAACTGTGCACTTGCACCGACTACTACGGTATCAAATGTGACGTGCGTGACGCTGCTGGTTGTCGAATAAAAGGGATCCTGGGATATACTGAAGAAGATATCGTTTCGTTAGATTTCATTGGTTATAAACGTTCATCGATATTCGATGCTGAAGCAGGAATACCATTTTAGGTATTAATTTTAAATATACTGTAAACGACCATCGGTTGGTTATTCTGATTACAAAATCTACTGTTTAAAATTTAGATCTACAACGTCAACCCGTCCTTTTATGATATTATAGAATGTTATTACATCAGGTTTATGCCGTACTTCAGGACGTAGATCCATAGAATCACCATCGTGGAAGGTTGACAACATCAAAAAGTTTTAATTCTTTTGGGAATATATAACACTAACAGGCAGTAGTTGTTTTGATTAAAGTTTGAACAAATAATATTAGAACAGATTTAAAACAACAGTCAGATTGTAGCATTTGCATTTTCCTTGATATATATTTTGAAATCCCCTCATATATGTATTAAAATAACGAATAATGTTTTCCATATTTCTCTGTTCCTATCGTACGAGTTAAAACCCAAACAGTATTTGGTTTTTTTTGACGTCGCCGAAGTTAATTTAAACCATTTGATAGTTTGTTTATATTTCACAAGATGTGTATTTTGTCGGTATTGTTTGAACGAAGCCTCTTTTAGGATATTTGCGGTACCGTTACCGTTGTAAGTGCTTTGTTTATACCAAGATTGTGCGAATGAATTTTAAATGTAATTGCTCACTCTCGCTAAGGCCGGCCGCTGTTAAAGGTGGGTTTAGTTTTATTGGAGCCGAATTTATTTTCAAATTCGTAATCTTTTCGTTTTCCTTTTTTTGTCATGGAAATATAATATAAAGTGACAGTAGCAGTTGAATGTGTAGTATTTAGCAATCAATAGTTGCAGTTTAAGTGAGGTTTCAGAAGACGAGAAACAAGAATAGATGTTTCCATCCTCATTTTGTTTCTCCCTGGTTGTCTTCCCAGGCTTTTTGGCAGTTTGGAGATGAATTTGTTCCTGTTCAGAAAATTCCAGTATGAATCCAGTTTCAACCCTCAGAAACTTTAGTGCTTTTTTTTTGGCGAGATTAGGTAACTTTTTCTATATTTAAATTTTAAAGTCAAGATTAAGATTTTTTTAAAAAATAATGATTGCTTTCATTATTTAAAAAGATAATTTTTTATTTGCAATAATTTTTTTATTTGCCACAGTTTATAGCTCAGTAACATTTGTAAGTTTTTGTAGCATCTTCCGAGTTTGTACATGAATAGAACACATGTAAGTTTTCTTTGTTATTTTTGGTATAAATCTCTGTAATTACTAATATAGTAATTTTTGTGCCATCTGTAATTTTGTAACTGTTTTTGCTGACACAACAATAAATGTTTAATTTATCTCTCTGAATCATTTTGTTTATTTTAGAAAAGTCTTCTAATCCCTGTTTGTGTTCTTTATTTTAGGAAAGAAGAGCCTTTTTACCTTTATCCAGCAAGATTAGGATTCTTCGAAACGGCGTCCTTATTTCAAATAGCTAGAAGTCTTTCTTGTTGTTTTTATTTGCCCTTTTGTCTGGGAGATTAATGTAAGTATCCATTCGTTTCATTTTTTTTTGTAATTGATCCAATCCGACCCCTTGCCATAAACTTATCCACGATTCAGCTCTCCAAATAAACCCTGAGTGCCGTTCGCACAGTTTCGTTTATTTTGCTTACTCTATCTCTACCTCCAATTGTTTCTGTCCCCAATTTTCAACCCTTATAGCAATACCCCATGCGGTAGGCGAAATATTTTTGTTATAAGATCAATCACCGTTATTTTGTTGATTTAAAACTAGCTTTGTACATTTAGAAATACTAAAATAAAATTTATAATCTTCTATTACTCATATTCATTCTAAACATTCTTGTTTGATCAGTTTCTGTTTATGTCATATTTTTTGTACCAAAATTCCATTTATTTTCCATTAAAAATATATACAATTACAGCATTTTTCAAAGTAACAACGTCTCTTTTAGATCACATAATAAAATCAAATAGTAGCCTGACCGTTGTCAAGCCCTTTTCAATTAAAAGTTTTGGCGTATAGTGAAGTTGCTTAATGAAACACAGTGTAGCTTAAATGCGAACCAGGGATTCTACTCAAAGAATATTATCGATATGTATATATATATATATATATATATATATATATATATATATATATATATATATATATATATATATCTAAAGTATTCAACTAGTGAATTCAGAGGTTTAATCGGTCATTCAGGTTGGCAAATAAAAAAAGAAGTCAACTACTTCATAAGTTTATCGAAAACGTTTCGCTTTATACTTCTAAAGCTTCATCAGTTCTCCAAAATATAAAAGATGACATAGCGTTTATAAGAAATACAGATGTTTATAATTCATAACTTACAACTCAATATGTAGTATATTATAGATGTTATTATATATCTACTGTAAACTTTACTCATTATTTAAAACTAACTTAACAAAAAAAAAACAAATCAAAACAAAACAAAAAACACACAAACTCTGCAGTAAATAATGTTCATATTCGTAGATAAGAAGATTTAAAATTTTTTTAAACGAACGTTTGGCTTCATTTAGATGGTTCTCCGCTGAAGGCAAACAAAGCTCTGATTTATTGCAATCTATGCAAACAACGTGACGCGATACCAAAAACTTTTTAAAGGGCCATATGTCACCAAATTCCAAGGTTTGAGACAATAATTATGAACTTCTAAGGGGTCATTGCATGATTAGTTATTATTTTGAATGGAAAATAAGCCAAATTTTAACTGAGAATAGGGGTTATTTATTTCGTAAGATGAGAGAGTAGTAAACCTGGCTCAAATTGTCGATGTCAGTTCTTTTGTTTGTTGCCGATGAGTTCCTGAGGATCTCACACATTTCAGTAAAAGAGGGTTTCTGATGGTTATTTTGTTTCGCCAGTATTTTGGTATTTGTGAAGTCAATGTGATGTTTGGTGGAAATGGCGTGTTGTTCAAGGGCACAAGAGGGTTTGGAAAGTCTAATATCGCTTTTGTGTGAAGTTATACACCCTAGGAGAGACCGACTGGTCTGGCCAATGTAGCAGGAGTTGCATTCTGAACAGGGTATCTGATAGACAACATTGGTGTGCTCTAACGAGCTTAGTGGAGTTTAAGACTTGGAGAATAACTTTCCAATGGTTTTATTATTTTTTAGGGATATTTTGACGGGTATGTTTTTGAAGAGTTTAGTAAGCTTGTTCGTAATTTGTGGGAAATAAGGAAGAGAAGCATATTTTGTGGCTGGTTTTGGGGTTAACGGGGAATTGTTCGTCGGTATGCTATTGGATATGGAGGCTAGTATTGCACCGTTAGGTGTTTCCGAAATAGAATGACCATAGCTTTTAGAGAAAAGATATCTGTTGATGATGGATATGGGGTAAGAGTTATCAATGAAAATGGATTTGAGTAAATCCAAAGATTCCCTCTTGTACCGCGTATGGGTCAACGTGTGTACTCTAAAGCTAAGCGCTTGTACAAGGTTATGTTTGTATCTTATTGGGTGTGTAGAGTGATAATTTAAGAACCGGTTGCTCGCCATGTCTTTCCTGTACCACGTAGTGCCCAATGTGTTACTATGTGTGCGTATGATTCGCATATTCAAAAACGGTATGCTGTTAACAACCTCCAGTTCACATGTAAATTGAAGGTGAGGATCAGTCTTCAATAGCGTTGAATAGCTACTTGCTGCGTTAATTATACTATTTTTGAGGTTTTTCTAGCTTTGATGTTATCGCTTTCTAAGATTTTATTCCCAGAGATCTTCTCTGATATTCTTTTTCTGTATAAGTATTTCGTGGATTTCTTATTTAGTATTTCGACTTTGATTTTTGTTTCTGTTGGCGCTGCTCTCTTGGGTGTGAAATATTTTAGAACGATTTTTGTTTTACTCAATACTAGGGTATGGTCGCTACTTACATCTGCAGGGTTGAGGCATCTTACCTCGATTATTTTTGAGGGATATATATCTTTGTTGGTTACAACATAATCTATCATAGATCGTTGTCCACCGGTCTTATTGAATGTTTGTGTAGTCTTTTGTGGTGGATGTCGATACGAATAAATTATTATCTAAAATTTTAACAATTATTTTTTTGCAGTGTACTTATATTCAGTAAATGTAGCTATAATTTTGCTCTACAATGGCAAGTCTTCTAAATAATTAAGGGTTAAAATTAATATTTCGACAAAATTTAAGGAAAAGAGATATACAAATCTACAAGTCATATTTAATATTATACAGCAATTAATCTCTTCAATATGCCAATTAACTTCAAAGACGTGCTCTGTTTCAACTTGAATGAAACTTTATCGACGCTCAATACAGAGTTGGACTAATTATCTGAGTTTGGTAAGATATTCGATCAAAAATCTTAGCGGTTGTACGAAAATTTCATATTCCTCGCAAGAATTTAATAATATAAAGAGAAGATTTAACTAACAGAGGTTAGTTGATTATTCGTTACTAATTGTTTATTAAAATCTGGTATTAAAGGAAAGTCCTACTTTTTGACAAAATAATTTTAAAAAATGAAAATACTTAACTTTTCACTTTTATGTATTTCTCCAAAGAATTCTCCAAAAGAGAAAACTATAGCCGCAAAAGAGATAACCTAAAAAGGTATAGCAGGGAAAACTATAATGATCTGCACAGATAGCAGACAAGTGCTACTAACCTGGAATAGACCACGTGTCACATCAGGTTTAGTAATGGAGTGTCACGAGTCACTAACTCAAGCTTCGGATGGTAATACCATCATCCTGAGGTGGGTTAAAGGACACAATAGGAATAAAGGCAACCGCATTGCTGACCAATTATCTAGGAAGGCGACAGGCCTAAGACTCTTAGGACCTGGGGATCTTTTTGGTTGGTCAAATACAACAATCGCGGAAATTGTCAAATGTCACTCCCATACGCAAACCGTAAAAAGATGGAAAAAAGGAAAAGATGTAAACTTGCCAGGGTAACACTAAGTAACCTTGAAGAGTCAACATCAAAAAAGTACTTGGAAATGACCAGGAAAAATCTACGTTTGGCAGATGGTTTTTTAACTGGTCATTTTCAACTAAGCAAACACCTCCACACACTGAGGCTACAAGACACACCTCTATGTAGGAAGTGTGAACGAGAAGACGAAACCGTGGAGCATGTCCTATGTGAATGCCCAAAGTTATCGTTAATACGAGAGTACGCGTTCGGCGAGTCCTGGCCCACACCTGCCCATATAAGAGAGATGTCTCCTGGTGACTTTCCACCTTCCTAGAAATGGCAGAATGGACAATGAGCGAAGGGTGACAGCTCCCTGGGAGGATGCACAATGGGTCAATTGTGGCCTAAGTGCTGTGAAACTTAAAAAAAACTTTCTGTGCAGAAAGAGAAAACTAAAGAAGTAGCAAGAAACTACATCGCCACAATATACAAAAAACATAATATCAACCGAAAATGTAGTTTCTACGAATTAAGAAACAACTAGATCCAACTGATAAAACAAATTAGAATCCGTCTAATGCTACTATAAAATGGAATATTCTTAATACAATTCTATTAGTCCAGTCGGGATAGCATTTGACCTTGTACTGCGAGCTGCCCCTAATTTTATTATTCTAACATTTCTAGGTTTAATGGTAGTGTCAATTTAAAATCGCGACTAAATTCCGCCTTTGCGTCAGCCATCATCTTGATTTTAAAGGAGAACTGTTTTTCCTCAGTACCTCCCAAAGTTTCAAAATTTTAACAAAAGTTGTAGACTAAAATTGTTTCAAATGTAATTTTTTACAATATCTTTTTAGAAATTTTTTAGAGTTTAGAGTTAAGGGAAAATTATGGTAGGGGGAAAAGCATAATGGGGTGTGTCAAAATAACAATGGTCCAAGTCCAGTATTTATTTATGTTTTTGCCTGTTTATTATCTCTCAAAGTCATTGTTTTCAATGCAACAAACAGCCAAGTCCTGTCTCCATTGGTTATACCGTAAACAGCGTAAGATTACTGTTGTTGTGAAAAGAATTTGTTATGATTCACTGCAACAGTGACTTTTTTAAAATTTATTGTTTTAAAAACATTTAGTTTGGATTTTACAACCGTCAAAAGCAAGCAAATTTTGTGTTTTCGGTGAAATGAAGTTCCTCCACAAAAAGTGTAAAACGAATGTGCAAATCAAAGCCGACCTAGACCAAGTTTGTAGTGAGGTTGCACCTTCGTTAGCAACAGTAAAATTTTGAAAAGCTCAATTTGTTCGTGGTCGTTTGAGTGTTTTTGATGATAAGCGTCACCACGCCGGAAATGATCAACAAAGTCCATGACATGATTATAGCAGATCGTCGAATTAAGCTCTGCGATTTAATAGAGGTCCTAAACATTTCCTACGAACGCGTACACAACATCATTTGGACATAAAAAAGCTATGCGCGCGATAGGTGCCGCGTTTGCTGACAATCGATCAAATGCAAAAACGTGTGACCAATTCGAAGACGCTTTTTGGCGATAATACGGCGCGATCCGAATGATTTTTTTCGACGATTTATCACCGGTAATGAAATCTGGGTGCATTATTACACACCGGAAACCAAAGAAAAGTCGAAACAGTAGCACAAACGCGGCGAAGGGTCGCCGAAGAAGGCAAAGAGTGCTCATTCGGCCGGCAAAGTGATGGCGACTGTTTTCTGGAATGCGAAGGGCATCATCCACATCGACTACTTGGAAAAAGAAAAAACAATCAATGTTGAGTATTACTCAGCATTATTGGATTGATTTGCATCAAAAACGCCCCGGTTTGGAACGCAAAAAAGTGGTCTTTTACCACGACAATGCACCGACTTACCGATCGGCCAGGCAAAATTACAAAATTACACGAATTGGGCTATGAATTGGGTGAAAACCCACCGTATACCCCAGATCTTGCCGCCAGCGATTTTTTCCTGTTTCCAGACCTAAAAAAAATGGCTCGGAGGACGCCGTTTCGCAACAAATGATGAAGTCGTCGCTGAAACTTTGGCCTATTTTGAAGAACTCGAGCAAAAGTACTATTCGGATGGGATAAAAAAATTGGAATATCATCTTACTAAGTGTATCAAGCTAAAAGGGGACTATGTTGAGAAATAAATCGATTTAATTTCAAAAAACTTGTTTTTTCTATCCAAGGTTAGTTTGATATCAATCCACCCTCGTAGTACGTCAGAATTTTCCCTCGGATCATAAGAAGGAACAATATCACTATCATCATCAACTCCATATAGTATGTCAGATGGAAACTCAGAAATAGATAGAGCTGCATTTGAAATTAAAACCATTGTTGTTAATTTTTTTTAAATCATCAAACGAGAACTTACTTGTACCACTGCCTAGGTTATTATTATTGTGTCTGTTTTCTGGCTCTGGCTTTTCATCTGATTTCATCTGATGTTGATAAGATTCGGAATCGGAATCTACGTGTTATTGTAGATATTAGTTACAATAAAACAAATTTTAATAACAATAACTTACCTGTATTATTTAATTGTACATTCCCACACATTTCCAGAATTTTTTAAGCTCGGAAAGACCTAAAATAAAAGTGTCAAAGAATTAGTGTTCCTATAATAAAATGTTAGAAACAAGTGTCTTTAACGTGATGCCACATTAACAATTTATTTGAAAATAAGCTTTATATAAGGTGTCCCATATAAAAAACAACATAGTTGGTACAAGTTGATACTATATCACCTTAGTGAGACCCCCGTAAGAATCTTTTGTGCAACATTAAACTCTTCCATAATATATTTATCAAAAGTTTCAATAAAGTTATTTAAAATTTTTCTTAATAAAGAAGATATATTACCTTGTCGTTTTCGACACTTTTCAATAATCGCCCTGTATCTTGCTAATGTGGGAAGTTATTGGTGATTTAGTTGAGCAATCCTCTCTTTAACCAAAAAAGAAGACATGACATCTTAACTACTTTGTTTTCTAGTTTCTCTAGTTTTTGGTATACCATGCCAAACATACCAATTTGGGACACCTTGTACATTCATATCGTAAAGTTATTACTAAACCAGATAATTCAATATTTATACTAAGTCACTATTTTTCCTCTTAACTCGGAAAATATCGACCTCACGTAAAAATTTACAAAGAAGAAATTGTAATTGCAACAATTCAAGTCGGTACGATTTTGTCGAAAAGTTGACAACGACCGAGATATTAAATGAAAATAATTCGTATAAACCAAATTCCTGAAAGGTCTTCGACTGGCACCTTCACCGCGTACGCACGACCTTAAATATTGATTTTAGCAAAAAAATTAAAAAAATCAAAATTGTATAGAATATAATTCTCTTCATTTTTGTTTATGTACAATTATGTCGTTAAGTTGCCAATAAACATGATAATTCAATAATTATGCTACCCCCTCCCACTCCTAGTGGGAGGAGTAGTTTGGTATTAAAACATAACCTTATTTTATTCTGCCATTTATTTACATCTTTTGGTATTGTTTCCTAGTTAGTATGCAATTTTATGGGTAACTTAAGTTTTTATTTAAGGTTATTTAGGATATTTTAATTATTACGACACTTTTACTAAAACTTTACAGTATGCCTTACAATTGTTGTGTGCCACAATGCAATTCATTTTACAATAAAACTTACTATGTTAAGTTTCATAAATTCCCCTTAAATAAAGTTTTATAAAAACGATGGTTGATCTCTATCAGGTCTAAAAAAAGTATCAGAAAGCACACAAAAATCTGTTTCAGGCACTTTTCAAATGAAAGTTATACCATTTCAACTATGGGTTAGTTAAAAAATACTCATTATAATTTCTGGCATTTTCATTGTCTTGTTCGTTTAGGAACAAGAACCTTATAAAAGATGCAGTACCTTTAGTAAATTTACCAAAAAGAAAGTTGGAGACTCCAGTGAAGGACTCTGGGAGAAGTAATAGATATAGAAAAAGACTTTGTGCAGCAGTATTGCCACCAAACAAACAAAAAGAGCAAACAGAAACATAATTATTACAAACAGTTAAGAAAAATACACAAAAGTGTGGTTTAACAGAGACACCTGCTAATGAAAATAAATCCAGAGAGTTCAAAAATATGTACTACAACTCAAACCGTGATAATATGGAATATAAGTCAATTAATTTCTTATGACTTTTTTGTGGGAAGAAACATTTTATTGAGTTTTCAAGAAAATTATTTTTAGTTTTTGTGTCAGTTTTAATAATCATACATTAAAATTCATAGTGCTCTTTCAGTGGAAAATAAACTGTTAATAACGCTTATGAAATATAGACTTAATTTGTTTTATTTTGCATAAAAGCATTTCTTTGCAGTAGACATTCGAACATTTCGAACTGTTTTCGAAAAATATTTGTTAAATGGACCAAGCATCTTTACATTTACTTTAAAAAATTACCTTTCGGAACATTGCAACAACGTCAGGCAACATATTCTACATATTATGGAACCAATACCTTTAAAATACTAATAGAATGATTTAAAAATTGTGAACTTATATATGTATCTGATGTTTATGGAAACAGTATTTCAGATTACTAGAATTGTATCCTGTATATTAAGAAAAATTACAGGAGAATGCGGAATTTTAGGACTTATAAAAGAAGAAAAATTTATTTTAGCGGACAGGGGTTTTGATATACCAGATCTTTTAGAGGAAAAAGGAATATCTAAATATACCTTTATTTAAAAAAGGGGTTCAGTTAACAGAAGAAGAAATAATAAAAACTAGGGCCATTGCCAATCGCAGAATCATTGTTAAAAATATTATAGGATTGGCAAAAAAACATAAAATATTGAAAGACAGAATTTCTTCTAAATGATTCCCATATATGAATGAAAAAATTTATAACTGTTTTATGATTTTGTTATTTTAAAAATAGAATAAGTAACACTTTGTGAAAATAGTTTTTCTATCTATAGATCTACCTATATTGATCAATTAAATTCCTGGTGGGTCAGTATTTTATAATACTGACCCACTAATACTTAATAAAATTAAAATAAAATGAAAAAAAAACTTTTTTCAACATTGAAATATCCATTATTCAAATATGTTTAAAATGTATATCTGAATCTGAGGAATAATATGAGGTTATGATTTAATACCAAACCTCGACGTAAGCGCCCCTTACAGATATTTTTTTAACTGAGTTATGGCATGTGATCTACCTATTGCCAAAATATCAGTCCATACCACTTTTGTCGAAAAATTGAAATTGGGGGTGATATTGAGCAAAAATGCTTCTCCTTTTTCATTTTCAAATTCAAGATGGCAGCTAACGCAACGGTTGGATTTACTCACCATTTTAAATTTCCACTACCGTTGACCCCTCCTAAAGGTTAGAATAATAAAATTTGGGGTAGCTCGCATTTGGACCTTTTTTAAGTCTAACCCGACTGGACTAATACACAATACAAAAATATAGCAATATATTACATTGTTATTTTAGATACCTGCAGTTTGTGTATATAAAACACAAAACGAAACATAATACGATCGTTACTCGAGTTATAAACCTAAAGGCAGCCCACATAGTTGGTAAATAGTAAATAGACTGCTAACACAACTGGGTATTTAGAGCAAAACCATAAATATGCTTCAGCTGACAGTAAAACATGCAAATACTGTGCAAGTTAGGGAACATGTATCTTTCACATATAAAGAGTTATTTACACGAAGTAGATTGATTGTCAACTAAAGGAGTACAATAGTTTTCTTTAACAATTACTTGAAATATCAATTTATAAAAATATATCTGTACAAATATTTTAAAATATTTAGTAAATATGGTGTTTTAGGAATATTATTGTTTACGAGTATTCTTTTTTCTGATATTTTATTAGTAATTTAAGCTTTCAGTAGACGCTGTGCAATTTTGTGTATCAGTAGTCGCACACGGTCTACTACACCAGTTGTAAAAATAGTTCTATGGATGCATTTCATGAAATTTCATTAAAATAATATATTATTTGTAGTTTTTTTAACATTATTTATTATTACTGAAATATTTTGTTTATTTAAAATGTTTACGTAGCACAAAAAATATTCTATCACTATTTGTAATAGTTTGATTTATTCTCTTTTTTTACGAAACAAATTACAATTAATTTAAAATTAGAACATAGCATGTCAGTCTTCAAGAACTATCTTAAACAAAAATAAAACAATATTTTACTAAGACTAAGATCATAAAAAAATATAAGACATAGCAAACAACATAATAAAGTTAAGCCGGAATATTGTTACAGTCAATCCAAATTGGATTGACATTCAAACAAAGATACTTCTTACAAATCGAACAAAAATATTTCGTTTTTTGATTCTTTTTTCGTCCACAGTTACCACACCTCCTAATTGCTCTCGAAGTACTTTGAACTGACACGATATCTTTTTCCAAATGACAGACCTCCTTTAGTCGAATCCTTAATGTCTTGGGTATATATGTAGACAATTTGGCTTCGATTCTTCTGGTGGTTGTCTTCTTCTTCAAGTGCCATCTGCGCGGCGGAGGTCGTCAATCATCATAGCTATTCGAACTTTTGAGACGGCTGCTCTGAAAAGTTCATTTGATGTACATCCGTACCACTCCCTCAGGTTGCGCAGCCATGACATTCTACGCCTCCCTATGCTTCTCTTTCCTTGGATCTTTCCCTGCATGATCAGTTGGAGCAAGGTGTATTTCTCTCCACGTGTAATATGTCCGAGATATTCCAATTTTTTTGTTTTTATTGAATTTAAAATTTCCATTTCTTTGTTCATCCTTCTCAGAACCTCTTTGTTTGTGACGTGTTCTGTCCATGATATTTTCAGAATTCTTCTGTACACCCACAGCTCAAGCTCAGCACCCACTGGTGGTTGTACATAGGGTTAAATGCTAAATTTGTCAAAACTTCTCGTCGGACCTTTGTGGAATTTGGAATGTTACAATTGGAAATAACAAAGGAATTTATTGCTATAACATCTTAATGGCTGTACAAAACAACCATAGGCCATCTTCTACTACAACGTGCCACATCATATTTTGCGCATAATTTATCTACGGTATCAACACCGCTTTTTGTGTTATTATATACTATTCTGATTTCCGGTCTTCCAGTTATGAATGGAATATGTTGGAATATGGAATGGTTGGTGAATAGTGAAATACAAGATAACGTTTTTGTTTTTTTTTGGTTTATATGACACGTGTTTCTCTTGAACAAAACCCAAATGTACTAGAGCCAATAGATCGTCCTTGATTAATAGAGAAATATACATCTATTTACTTTTATTGTTCTCAAGAGAGTTCCCAAGAGTTTTATTAAATGCAAGAATGCAGGGAAAAAGACCTGTTGGAAGACCTAAAAAGAGTCGATGAGGATGCCAGGAACTGCCTGGGAACGCGTTCATGGAAAAGAACAGCGGTAAATCGAGATTATTGGAGAAGATTCTTGAAAGAGGCCAATGCCCAATTTGGACTGTAGTGCCATTGGATGGAAGAGAGTTTAACGATTTTCCTTTAAGCTTGTACCAAGATCAACGCTGGTGTACCAATTGTCGGTGGTTGCATTTCTCTTATATCCGTAGAGATGTTGACAGGCCCGTTCCGCGACTGCCTTGGTAATAGTGTATAGATAGTATGGACCACCCTCTTGGTTTTTGCCAACGTGTACTTCCATGTTACTGGTATAAAATAACTTCAGACAGTGCAAAATTTTTTATACCGCATCTATTGGGTTTGCTTGGTATGTACTGGCGGAACGAGCACCGTCCTCTAAAAGCCTCCATTTTTTCGTCCAAGGTTACGTATTGCGAATAAAAGAAACATTTTTTTTATTTTCGTACCACTTAGCAATTAGATCTCTTATGGGCGCTAATTTACCCAAACTAACTCTATCATGCTTTGTATGCCATCAGTTTGCATGTACCTTGATAAATTTTTGAATCACGTGATCTTCATTATCAGTCGAAAAATCTCTATACCATGCCGTCCGTTTTCCACAAGACTGTTTTATTAATGTGACTTGCCTTTCTTACACCTGCAAGATATAAGAGACATAAAAGGGCACAAATTTCATTAATGT
Source organism: Diabrotica undecimpunctata (assembly GCF_040954645.1). Lineage (NCBI taxonomy): Eukaryota > Metazoa > Arthropoda > Insecta > Coleoptera > Chrysomelidae > Diabrotica > Diabrotica undecimpunctata. The sequence continues at coordinate 19,051,927 of NC_092809.1, read as the reverse complement.
TTGTTGGATATATATCTCGATCGCGACTGAACTTCTGCTTTTCTTTTTCTATTTTTGTATTGGTCGCTTCAACAACTATTTGCAACATATCAGTATCATACAGATGGTTCCAGATATCTAAAATATCAGTTTTTTGTCTGACACATTATTCTGAACCCAGAAGCTGCAAAACAATATTTTCACTTCGAGTTCTGACGTTCTTAGGGGCAATATGCTTAGTCCATTTTGTTTTATTATCTTTGCCCAAAAATATGGCCTAATGGCAAAGCCTGTCTTATCATCTAATTTCCCATTTTTTTATTCCGTATCGGTTTCCTCCAATTTTCTTCTACATCATCTTTTTCTTCCGATTTCTCTACATCATCGTACTCATTACCCGTCGAAACTTTTTTAAAAAGTGCTAACAATATTTTTTGATCTTTTTCATAATTCATAATATCTGAAAAATAAAGCTTTATTATAAATTAATTACTTGTAAGTCACAAAATTGTATTATTTCTCTAGAGGCACACGGTCCACTGCACCGGTTTTACAAATTACAAACTTAGTCTGAGCATCAACACTGCAATGATACACAGTCGGTAAATGTAACGTAACTACCAGAAGTATCAGAAGAAGGTACAGAGCCGGAGAGACTCAAAAGCTTCCAATTGGCTTTAGAATTGACCGTCATTGACGATCTACGAGACTGGTTACTTACCAAAAGAGTGGCTACTATCAATATTCATTCCATTTCCTAAAAAACCAAACGCTAGAAAATGTGAAGAACATAGATTAGTTAGTTTGATGAGCCATGGACTTAAAGTACTCCTTACTATCATTCACTCGCGCATATACACCAAATTAGAAGAACTCCTGAGTGAAGCTCAATTTGGATTCAGAGCAAGACTCGGAACGAAGGAAGCACTTTTTAGTTTGCAAGTTCTAATAAAGAGAGACAGGGATGTCAACTGCGATGTGTATGCATAATTTATTGATTTCTAGAAGGCATTTGATAAAGTCCCACATGGGAAACTAATCGATATCCTAAAAACATCAGGACTCGATGGTAAGGATATAAGACTGATCTCAAACTTATATCTCCAACAAAAAGCAACAGTACGATTAAAAATTAAACTGTCCGAGATCTTGACAGTCGAAAAAGGAGTTAGACAGGGTTGCATGATGTCACCGGCATTATTTAACATATTCTCTGAAAACATCGTTAGAGAGGCCTTGGAAGAATAAGAAGATGAGATTGCTGTAAATGACCAACTTATAAACAATATTAGATATGCAGATGATACAGTGTTGCTGGCAGATAGTGTGCAGGGGCTTCAAAGGATGATTGATAACGTTGTAGAAGCATGTAACAAATACGGCCTAAAACTAAATTGCAAGAAGACAACAATAATGATCATTAGTAAGAACACCAACATAAACGCCCAAATTACAATAGGCGATTCACCCTAAGAAAGAAAAAAAAATATGATATTTGAGCTGCAATATTAAGATTACTTGGGTTCACAGCTACGAAATAAAAACTCGTATTGAAAAAGCCAGAAACTCTTTTAAGAGCCTTAGGAAGATTCTCTGCAACTTATCTTTAAGTATCAATATACGCATAAGAATTCTTAGATATTAAGTCCTCCTTCATGGAGTAGAAAGCTGGAGCCTTACAGAAGATGCCATAAAACGATTAAAGGCATTTGAAATGTGGTACAACCGACGTATGTTAAGGGTCTCATATATACACCACACAAGTAACATAACTATTCTCCAGAGGCTAAGAAAAGACAAAGAAATTATTTACACCATAAACAACAGAAAATTGGCTTACTTCAGCCACATCATGCGTAATGATAAATATGGACTTCTATAGTTGATTCTACAAGGCAAGATTGAGGGTAAAAGAGGCCCTGGACGTAGACGTATGTCCTGGCTGGCTAATCTTAGGAAGTGGACTGGTCTAACCTCAACAAATCTGTTTCGAGCTGCTGTGAATAGAATAAGATGGGTCAATGTGGTCGCCAACATCTCTAGAAGATAGGCACATTTAGAAGAAGTCATTGACTCCCACCGGTCTCCTAGACAAGATGCGTCTACTGAAAGGTTAAGCAAGAAGTGCATAAAGTGGTACTTTTTTTTAGAAATGGAAAGAATAAACGCAGTCAATCAGCGTTATTTGCATTAGTTAAAAATTTAATTAAACATCTTTAGTAACTTACATCTACTGAGTAAATTGAAAATTATAGACAATATTAATAAAAAAAACCAAATTAATTACGAATTTGTTTAGTTTTCGTTTCTCAATGTTAATATTAAAAACGTAATTGTTTGGTTAATGCTAATATAAATTTTCATACAGTCACATTTGATTCTGCTTGATTCATGAACAAAGCTGTATGTTTGTTATAAAACTTAAGAGGTTGCTGGTTAAATGATATTAAATAAATAATAATGAATAAATATCCATTTACAACAGCACTGGATTTGTATCCTTAATTTAACTCTACTTGAAGAATATATTTACACGAATCAACTAAAAGTGATGCCGAACTACATCAAAGTGTGTAATCTACATATTCTTCTGGATCCGGTAACTTTAAATATTGTGCAATTAGCGCGACAGAATTTTTAAAAAACTAGACTTTGTTTGTAGACTAGGGCGAATTTAATTATACTTTGTTTGTTTGTCTGTGTTAATTAATTTTTAAGTCAAATTTTATGATCACAGACATATATTATTGGTATAATTGCAGTATTTTCTCTACCAGACAGCACCTTAATACGGGTTTTTATAATTTCAGCATTTAATTTACCATGTAGCGTAAGACCTGAAGATGCATAGCAAATTATAGTATGCGAAACCGGTAGTTGGTGGTAGAATAAATAGATTAAGTCTTTTTCTTATTTCTTTTGCCTAAAACCTGTTTAGTTGATGCTCTATTTTCGGGGTAAGTTGGGCTTACTGCGCTGAATAGAGGTGGATCCTCATTCAATAACGATATAGATAGTAATAAGGTTCGTCATCAGGTACAAGTCTAATGTTAGGTTAATTAGAAAAGCTTATCTCTTCAGTAGCATTTAGATTAGGCCTCTCTTGGAACAAATCGCGGTTGGGTGGGATGATCCCTATCTTTCCCCGTCTTGGATATTCACCAGTAAGACCGCATTGCTATAGTTATAATACTTGTTATGTCGCAAATAGTCATAATTTTAATTAGATTTTACCTAGGCATCACAGGCAGTATTATTAGCTTTTTTGAAAGGCCCATTAACCGATCTATCTAAGAGCTGTAGTTTGTGAGAGCAGTGGAGCGGAAATACGAGTAATACTATTCCAGCAAAAATCAAAGGAGTAGATACGTATATGGGACGAATGATTGTCTAGCACTAATAATATCTTATGTGATAACAAGGCATTCGGATGTTTTTGAAAATGTTTAAAAAATATAATAAATATCTCTTATTGCATCCAGCATAATGGATTACCGCCACCGATTTATCTCACTGCCCTATCTCTAATGAAATGCTCCTAATATCTAATTCGAGAAAACACGAACATAGGTTTAATGGCGTTGTCTCATGTCTTGCACGAGACAACTAGCTGCAAATGCTAGTACGACCAAACTGCCATGTTCAGTATACGCTAGTGTGACCAAATTGGATCGAGCCAGTGCATTGAAATGTCAGTTGGTAGTTCAGATTTCCTTCCTAGATGGTGTAGTTACCTTACTGGACAAACAGGCTTGTGACCTAAGGGTTTTATATAGATAGCTGTAGCCTTTTATACAGGGTGGTTCTTAAGTAATTGTACAAACAGAAACCGTAGATTTTGCACTTTAAAATATTACGATTTAAGCCAACTTGCTTTAATAAAATGTTGATATTAAGAAAGATACAGGGTGTTGAAGTAAAAATTAAAAAAAAATTTATTTTTCGCTATAACATTTACGTTTGTAAATATTTTTGGACAAAAATTTACAGTTGGATCCTTTTGAGTAGGATAAATTATAATTTTATACTTACTTTAATGTAACTAGATATATATATATATATATATATATATATATATATATATATAGATAGATATATATATATATATATATATATATATATATATATATATATATATATATATATATATATATATATATATATATATATATATAATAGACCCAAAATATGTGGTTTATACAAGACCATATATACCAGTTTATACCACCACATTCTAGAGAGAAGTCAGTTAGAACATACTTAAATACGACTTTTCTGAACGTTGGATTGGTCGTGCTAGTCATATTCCTTGGCAATGTGGTGAATATTGATATAATTATTTAATTCATAAAATATCCGAAAAGAATACTTATTGTTAATTACGTAAATTGTTTACCCATTTTTTTTTAGTACAAATAGAAACTAGAGCACAGGTATTGAATAACACATATGTGTCCTGTTTCATAATACCTTCGCTACAAATCTAACCTGAAAGACTCAGCATTTTTACAAAAACATCATCGTTGTCTTAATAACCGATATTGGTATAAATATAGTAAACACACAGGCAATTTAGTTCAGCATAATATTAGTTCGTTAGTAAATCATAATAAGCCATTTGTTCCAGATGTAATTATAGTTACTCGTAAGCTGTAACGAAATCATATAATGTCATCGATAGGTTATTCCGTGTGTATATAAGTTACCAATGAACGAGATACATCACAGTTTATTACATTATTTAACTTCTGTAGCAAATAAGATGTAGTTCCATAATATACCAAATATATGTATCCAAAATAATATATTTATCCATTATATATTACAGCACCACATAGCCCCGAATTTAATTCGCTTAATTTTGGTGTACGGGGCGCATTAAAACAACGTGTCTATAAGAATCCCATAAATATTCACAACCAACTATGGGAAGAAATAAACTGCAGCAGTTTCTTTAGAACCAACGATGCTATTTAATATGAGACGATCTTTTATGGAATATATTATTGACAAATGAATTAAAGAAAATGGTGGACATATCGAACACTTACTTTGACAAAAAGTTATGTTGTTTAGTTTAACTATTTCTTAATTTTGTTTGTAAACAAAATGTTTTGATTATGACTTTAATTTAACATAAAACGTAAAATGTTTATTGTAAAATCCTATTATTCATAAATCCTAAAGTATTATGCTGATATATTTATTTTATTTAATATTTTGTTAACTATTCATCATCATCATCATCACTGGCTCGACAACCCTTTTTGGGTCTTGGCCTGTTTTAGGATTCTTCTCCATTCCGATCTGTTTCGTGCTTTTTTTCTCCAGTTTTTTATTTTTAAGGTTGTTATATCATTTTCTATTTGTTCTAAGTATCTCAGTTTCGGTCTTCCTCTTGTTCTTTTTCCTACTGGCATCTGTTTGAATATTTTGTTTGGTATTTCGCCTTCTTTCATTCTTTGTACATGTCCTATCCAACGCAGCCGTCCTATTTTGATGAATGTTATAATATCCGGATCCTGGTATATTTTGTATAGTTCAGAGTTGTATCGTCTTCGCCATATTCCGTTTTCTTTTGTGCCCTTATATATGTGTCGCAAGATTTTTCTTTCGAAGGTGGCTAACAACGTTTCCTCTCTTTTAGTAAGTGTCCAGGTTTCTGAGCCATATGTGAGCACCGGTCTTATTAGGGTTTTATATATTTGGCATTTTGTCTTTCTTTCGACGTTATCTGATCTTAGGATTTTGTTAACTATTAACTTTAGTTAAAGGTATTTTATACCAAAATTTAGAAGTATTAATGTTTTTGTCTATTTTTTCTTCGTTGCCTGGAGTAATTGCCTTAGATCAGAATTATGCAGCTGATTTTTAAACTACGATTATCTCGAAAACTGTTGACTTTTGAAGTTATTAACAAGTATACGTTTTTTTTGCCAAAATAATATATCTTTAATATTTTTTATCCCAAATACAGGTAACTTAAAGAACAAAAAAGTTAAGTGCAAATTTATACAGCATATGTGGCATAAGTGGCGCCCTCTATCAGTTAAATCAAAGTATGCAGCAAATTATAATTTCTCATATTTAAAAGTACCCAGTTGTAAATTTTTATACATAAATGTTTACAAACATGAAAGTTATAGTGAAAAATAAAATTTTAATTTTGCACTTTAACACCCTTTAATGTCTTAATATCAAGATTTTATTAAAGAAATTTGGCTTAAATCGTAATATTTTAAAGTGTATAATATACTGTTTCTTTTTGTGCAATTACTTAAGGACCACCCTGTATAGATAAATTAAATAAATTATTTATCTTTTATTGTAAGATTTTTCTGTTGGACAATTATGGGTGAATTACCGTAATACACTACTGTCTATGTATTTTTTTAATATGTCCAAAGAAAAAAAAAACAATTAGATAAAGAGAAACGAATGAAATACTGATTCAAAAGGCTAAAAAAATATCCGCCTGGACCCCATTTAAATATTTTTATTTCATATTTCACGTAACCCCAGAACGGTTAAAAAAAGCGATAACTAAAAAATTTTGAGTAGACGTCACATATCCTGTTTATTTAACCAGCAAGTTCGGTCCTGCTAAAAGCCACAGAATCAACAAACCAATTTCAAGTAATTAGCAGCAAAAATCAGTTATTCAGATTACGACAGTTCGGTTAAATTTGCAGAGATGTGAAAGTTTTATGATGAAGCGCCACCAATTTACCCTTTGAAGGGAATACCGAATGAAACTCAAATGGATAAATCAAATTATTGAAATTTCAACTGAATAAATATGATAAATGGTTGAATTTAGTAGACCGAAGAATATTTGCCTGTTCCATAAATAAAATGCAATCTCTCAAAATTTGGCGGATTTTAATCTGTGTTATAACTTGCAAATCTAATAAACCCTGTGATCCACTCAGGTCAAAACTATACTAAGCCGACGACTTTTTATACTATTATTGATTTTATTATTTTTGCTTTTTGATCATAAGTTTTTATTAGTTTTTTAGTTATCCTCTATAGAATACATTAAGGTAAAAGTACAAGTGTTTTTCAGAATATTTTTATTGATGGGTTACCGCCATTCAACCAGTCACCTCAAGCCTATTATAAATCTAAAAAAAAAACAAAAAAGCTAAAAAACAAATAAAATAAATGTTACCATAATAGTAATGAGTAGAGCTCGGATTATATGCTAATTGCATATATATGCATATTTTGTCAGTTTAAAAAATGCATATTTTGAGAACATTTTAATTTACCTTCATATTATGGTCACCTTTACACCCAAAATATATATCTAACCTTTATATCTAACAGTTCCCTCTGATAATGTCGAAGAATTTAAGGAATTTCCAAGTTGAATGGTCGTATTTAGGTAATTTTTTTAACCCGATCTCACTGTGTTATTAGACAACAATAGAATGGTTACACGTGACTGTCTATTTTTATTACTATTTATCTAAATGAGTTTTATAATATTGAATGAGACACTGTATTTGAGAATAATTCTACTATTGTTGTGAAAATAGGCAATCCCATACCATTTTAAGAAGGTTTTTATGATCTTATAATACGGTTGTTGGTTTGCACATTAAATATTGGGTAGGCATAACTAGGTTAGTTTTTTCCATTTTGTCGAAAAGCTTTATTGTGTTAACATAATATATATAGTGAGTTTTAATCGGTTTTAAAAATGGCGAAAGTAGTAAAAACTGCGACGTGGATTAAGGGTATTTCCGAGTTAGAATTTAGTGGAGTGGGTTTAAGTTTTTTGCAAAGTCTGTTCACAAATAACTGTTTTGTAAATCAATATTTAAAAACTGAGCTGTATATCGGGAAATGTGCGCATGTTCAAAACAATTTTAAAATCGCATTTCAAAATTTGGGTGAAAAATCTCTCCCACGAAGTATTATAAATGCGTGCCCTTGGTTCATCATATTTGGCGACTACTGTATAACTATGTATTACTTTTGACAATAATTTCACTATTATGATCATGAAAGTGATCATTTCTTTATAGTAGTAATTCCAGCTTCATATCTAATACACTTTTTGTGTCTTACTAAATTTTAAATATATTTTCTCAAGAAATTATCTCCACTGTTTTAGTTTTTGTTATAAATCCCTTTTATTTTTACCACTAACAATACATCATGAATACACCTGTCCTAACAATAGTTGTTACTCCCTTGTACATGTCTTTCATATTCTTCACATCCTCGCTGGGAACTCCTTTCTTATTGAGCGCCCACGACAAAACCTCTTGAACTTTATTACCTCTTGGACCGATCTTACTAATCTCGTTAATTATTTTTCACTTTTTTTGTATCCCTAAATTATTTCAACAACGTATTGTATAGTATTGTGCATTGTACATGAATCTTAGCACATTTACAGTCAAATGGAACTAATTTTAATTGTATGGTATAAATAATTTTTTGGCCATATTAAAATTCTTCTCTTAAAGTTAAAATGTACGCGTTAATCTACAATTTCCCTTTACGCCGTATATTTATTCGAATATTGATTTAAATGAAATCATCTGAAAGCATAAATTCATATCTAAAGTCAAAAGTTAAATGAGCAAAAGTAATTTAGCCCAACAATAAAGTATTCTCGCCTCGCTTATTTTTTGCCAGAATATTGAATTTATTGTCTGTCAAAGCTTTTTTGATTGGACAAAAACGCCCACAAAAGCTTTTCTTTAGAAGCATCGTGTTTTGTTTGGGTCTAAAGAAAAGTAATAGGAATACATTTTAATGGTAATTCGACTTATTTAGAAATCTGAGATAAAAGAAATTAACAGTAAAATTTTGAAGTTTAAAAATTGGTAGCTTATTTTTCAAAAGGGTTGTTTTACTTTGTATAAATGACTTCAATTAATTTAATTATAATAAAGGGCATTTTACTTATTTAAGTTAGGTATAAACTACAATAAAAAAATAAGTAATTGTATCTCAAACAAGCTAACACTAATATTTTATTTAAATATTTTTTAGCTCTTTTAATAAATATTGTTATGCGTTAAACTTAAAAAGTTTCTTTGTTGTTAAAGGTTAGGACTACGCCGGTTAAAAGGTGGACTATAATTTACTGGCAGTTATGGTGGACTATCGTCATTTTTACAATATTTAACAAAAAATTTAAAAAAAAAATGCAAATGTAATTATAAACACTTTAATTACACAAAATTAAAAAAAATGTAAGTCTTACTAAGTGATCCAAATATAAATAAAATCAATGTACACTACTCGTTTGCATATATTGTATATATTTATATTACCTCTGTGTTCGCCACATATAGCGTGATGGTATTGTTTAGAATATGTAGTAGTCATGCGCATCTTTTTACTCGGACAATGGAAACATGTCTTGCATTTTTTTTTCTTCAGGTAACTGACGTTCAACTTCTTCGGAAATTTTGAGGACCTATTTAATATTTTGCTTAAGATTTCGACGTAAAGTTGTAATACCCAATCGTTCTTTAAGCCAGGATCCGACGAGATGACGAGTTAATTCAACCATGTATTCGTATCGTAATAAAACTTTTCTATTTGCTTTTAGTCTGTTTGTGGTGTAAATAACATACGAGTTAATACCTGCAATATTTATCGTATTATAAAAGATAACAAAGGACATTTCCTCGTTTTACGACCCGAATTCATATCCCTTAACTGGTCCGGTACTGTAGCAGTAGCGTAACTGCTCCGGTATAGTCTGCGAAACTACTGTTTTTAAGAAAGCAAAACAAGACTCAAAAATAAGTTTTTTATTAAGAAAAAATGTTACAAACATACCCTGATATATTTATATAAAAGTAAACGTATTAGATTTGGGCATTAGTTGGGTTAAGAAAAAAATATTTAAATAAAACTGACATCCATACAAATATTTGTGAAAAAGTACATAGTTTTGTAAAGTAATTAAAAAAATATATAAAAAATACTATGAAAAAAAAAGATGTATTCCTAGGATAAATGTTTAAACTGCACACTAAACAAAAAACTAGGTAAAATAAAAATCGATCAAAAATGTTTGTTTCCAGCATCAGTCAAACTTTACCAAGTTTATATGCAATTTTTACATAGTGGTTTTGTACATCCCGCGATTTCTACTCTGACACAAACTGCAAATCTTGCGTTTTTCTAAAATAAGAACATCTATCTGATTGTCTTCTAGTTCTTCTTGAACTCCAAGTATCTGGCTAATTGTAAAACGTAATTGACGCGGAATGTTCGTCATTGTCATATGTCTTTTCATGAGATCTTGCACTAACTGCATAGCCAACTCCAAAGCAAAAACACTTTTTTCTTTTATTACTGGATTGTTTTTGTAGCACTGATGTAGAATATATGAATTTGCTATAGAAATGTCCAATATGCGGAAAAAAATTGTTAAGGGCCATCTTCAGCTTGAGTTGCTTTTGGAGCATTTCTCATATAGAGAATCTACACCTCCCTTATTCTCATTATAATTAGAAATAATTTCTGGTTTTTCAGTAGAGGGATTACTATAACTTCTAATATGCATTGAAGTTATAAGTACTGTAGCCTTTCCCACTTTCCTACATGAGAAATTAAGGTACATTCTTCCCTAAATCCATAAATTGTTAACCCTTCAGGTCTGTTTTTGTTGGGCAGAAAAGATGGAGCTGTTTCAGCCTTATTTTTTTCCAGTGTGCCCACATAAGTCAAGTTTTTTGTTCGTAAAATATCCACTAATTGAATAGAAGACTACCAATTATCAGCTGTGATATTTCGGTTGCTACCAAAGAGCGGTTCAGCTAAGCGCAACGCAGCTTGTGTAGGCTTTAGGAATTTTTTGTGCTCGTCACTGATACCGAATCCATTTAAGTCCGTATTTAGCCGGTTTGTTAGGCATATACAATTAAAACCGGCATTTACCACGAAAACTTACAAGCATTTCATCAATTGTGGCAGATTGACCAAGTCCGTATCAACTTTGACAATTTTCTATGAAAGTATTGAATATAAATGAAATAGCTGCAGTTGGGTCATCTTTTTTGCGTTCCTCCCTGTCTTCAGGATTGTCGAATCGGATAGCAAGTAAAAGAACAGCAAACCTTTTTTTGCGCATGACTGCTTTGAAGATTTCTCTTCCAGTTCCATCTGCTGCAAATAAACGGTCTATATTTTCGTGACTGGAGTTGAAAATGGCAGTGTAAACAAGAAGTCCCAAAAATGCTCTTAACTCAATAACATCCATTTCTTTAAGATGATGGATAGAACTAGCAGAATATTTCTCACGCATTGATCGTAATTTTGGGTTTGTATTCTGCTCAATATGTTGTAGAATGTTATCACTAAACAACATATTCCAAACAGACAACGGTATCGCAGCCTCGCCGAGCATTTTTGCCTTTGTTTTTAGAATTGGCACTTTTATGACAATGTGTTTACGTGTTCTAGATGAGGGGATAACTTCTGATGTACATTACCTGTGTCGATTTTTATTATAAACATAGGTTTTGTCACTATCACTTACTGCTAATTCATTACAATCTGCAGGCTCGTCAGAATCAGAAAATTCCGAACATGTATCGTGTTCAGATTCAATGTTATGGTCTTACGGTTATCCGAAATATCGTCTACATCACTGTCACTATCACATTCCTCATTGTACCACTATAAAGGAGTTGTCTCATAATCGTCATCGCCGAAACGCACTCGTTTTGATGGCCCGGCCATAATTTCTAAAAATGCACGACATACAAAAGTCACACCAACAGTCCGGCGTCGTCTGAGGAACTACTCTCGACCTAATTGTTGCGATAACTTTTTAGGAACTTAGAGAAACTTGTTGCAAATACACCCACTTGTCAAGATCCAATATTTTAAGGATTAGATAGAAGGAGTTGCCTGTAGGCAGTGCCAATTTCCAATAAAATATAATTAAAAATATGGAATCGTCTGTCGGACCAGTTAAGTGATATTCGAACATATCTGGTTAAATTTATCCACTCCACCATTCGTTCCATTTTAATCAGTTATTATAGTGGGTTTACCATTTATTTTGGAAACATCAGCACCATCGCAAAGTGTTGAAAGAAGTAAATTATAGCTTATTTTAGATTTTTATAGTACTACCTTACAAAGAATTAGATAATGACTTGAACTCAAGAGAAAAAAACTAACATAGAAAGTGGACTTTCGTAAAATTGACGACGTGCTCTCAAAAAATCTAATACATAATTACAGTAGTAGTGAAACACACCCACCACCTGTTAAATCAAGACTAAAGAAACAGCTACTAAGAAGTGTATGTGCATAGTTTACTCTATTGCACCCGAACTGCGACGAAAACCGAGGAGCGTCGTCAAATTTACGATACTCAAACTTTCTATAAGGGTTGAAACACTTTTGGAATCAAAAAGATCAGCTAACTTAAAGGTCTACAAGCTAAATGCAAGTAAACGAAATACACTGTAACTAGTCCAACATAAACAAAGCAGCCACTCAGATAGCTTATGGTATTCCCCTTTATACTATAATATTACAAGATTTATTTATGAGATTCACCTTATTTTATGTTGAATTACTTTATAAATAAAACGTACGTCTAACAAATTTGTAACTCATTTAACAACTTTATTAGTTGTTAAATATATAGAAATTAAATAGTCAACATAGGGATCAACAGTGTTAGTGTCTTTTTCACGCTAAAATGACACGTAAATTAAAGTACAACTGTTTTTAATGGAATATTAGCCAAACTATTTAGAATTAAACTATGTGGTTTGTACTGATGTGTTCACAATTTTTTGTTAAATTTACCTGTGTTAAAATCTAAAAAAATAGATCTAACTTGAGTTACAACCTTGTTTGATGGGGGTGTGATGGGTGATTTTCTGTAAACTATAGGAATTGGTCCAAAATTTAACCATTAAAACAATAAATAACTCATTCGATTTAAAGAATAAATTATTACTCTGGAAGTACCTTGAGTTATCTTTTCATAACACAGAAATCAGCATTACTACCTAATAGTTCTGATGTTTGTTTTAAAACTTATTTTAGTGTTTCAATTAAAGCGAAAGCTTTACATGCTTATTATATGTGTTCAGTTTAAAATATTTGTTTATCCTCGTGTTAACAATTAATTTTAAAATCCTTAGGGAGTCTTAGAGGATGAGATATTCGGGCCCTTATATTACACGCTCCTATTAAAATTTTATCTTAATAAGGATGACAAATGGCTAAATTTATTACGAACGCTGTTTTATAAATAAAACAAGGCGACCAAGAAACAAATCACTTTTGTCTTGGCGTTGAATTAGAATAAGAGAAGAAAGTGAATTATCACGAGATCTGTACGAATAAATTTACGAGGGACACTCTACAATTTAGGGCTCCCTTGCACCATGTAATGTAATATCATCTTTAATTCATGTAGTTATAGGATGTCCTGAGTATCAAAAAGGTATAAATATGGGTTCTTGAGAATATTTATTACGTTAAAAAAACTAATAGATTTGCCTAGTTTTTATTTTAATTAAAAATATGCACTAAGTTCGATCTATCATATATTTATTCACTATTTAATAATTGATATATACCACCTTGACAAACGCCTCAAAAAATATGGGCCTGAAAATAAATGAGGAGAAAACTAAGATAATGGCATCAACACCCAACAATAAAGCCAGAAACATCGGCCACCAATTCACCGTTGATAACTCTATCTTTGAAGTGGTGGACAAATTCACATACTTAGACTCCCTGATCACCAAGGAAAACTTCATAACGGAAGAAATCAAGCGAAGAATAATCCTAGCAAACAAGTACTATTTTAGACTGAGTAGACTGAATAATTTTCTGAAGAAAAAGGTTCTGCCACAGCTTCAATGTCATTTGCATCACAGTCCTCAGTTATAGCCACCTGACTTGTTGTAGATCGGAACAGGACCCATTTATGAGCCCTTCAGACACGTAGACCTGGTACTCTAAAATTTAAATAGTAGTAGTTTCATTTTACACTTTTTATTTTTACAACAAGACAAAAGTTATTCGCTATAATTTTTAATTGAAGCAACACTATGTCAACACCATCTAACCTAAGAAATTGTAACACTTTGTGAATAATTGAAAATATAGATTTGTACATACCATTCGTAAGATATTTGTACATACCATATTGTAGAACAATTTGCACTACCACTGTGGACTACAAAATCACGTCTACAATTAAACTTGGTATTACATATTTTGCATAGTCACATTATTAATTTTGCACTCACGTTTTTAAAACAAATAAATTAGTTCTCAAAATATCCAAAGTACAAAATGGTAACAACTCAATAGTAGTACTTTTCAAGTAATCTTACTTACGTGCTATATCTGGGTAAGTGTAGTTGTATAGTTGATGCCGCTAACAGCTTAGACATTGAGATGTGCAACAAGTTGATAACTTAAGATATCGAGTTGTAGTATTAAAGAAAGGATGATTTATAAAGTTATCTACTTTTGAAAGTTAATTATATTCACTCAAAGGGTGCTTTGTGAATTGTCTGGTTGTAGCATAACATGAAGACGATATATTTACATCTATTGGTAAACTTATCTTAAAAATAAAAAATTTTCGAGTTATCTAGTTGTAGTATTGAGGTGACGATATGAGAAGCAGACACTTAATCCAAAAAACAAAAATAACCATATACAAAACCCTTATACAACTATACAACCAGTGTTGACATATGGGTCGGAGACATGGACCATTTCCAAGGCAGATGAAAATCTCCTGCTTATATTTGAACGAAGGATCCTGAGAAGAATATTCAGTGGCATCTGCGAAAATGGTGTTTGGAGAAGAACGAACAAATACGAGATATATCACAGATATAAACATATATTTGGTGGTAAAGACGTAGTTTCCTATGTCACAACCTGTGTAAAGTAGAAGTAGGGGTAGGCCATAACTTAGATAAAAGTGATGGTGTAGATGAGGATGGTAGAAAAATAGGCGCAGCAAAATGGCAGCAGTTGGCAATGGATAGAACTGACTGGCGTCATTGGCTTGGGAAGTTCGAGGCTCTTTTATAGGGCTGTAGCACCAATGATGATGATGATTTAATAATTGATTATGAATTATATATTATATCTTAACTATATTTTAAGTTTAATAATAAACATATAAAGTAATGACTCATATAATTAGAGACAGACTGACAATATATACAGAACAAAACATAGGAGATTACCAGTAAAGTCTAAGAAAAGAAAAATCGACGATAGACGCTATACATACGTCAAAACTAGTGATAGAGAAAACATACGAGTACCACGGAGCAATACATTATACTTTTCCTAAAATCTAAACAGGCGTTTGACAAACTAAACTGAAGAAAAATGATCTTAGCCTTACAAGAGATTCCCAAGCAGCAATACACACCGGAGGAGAAAGAACAGAAATAATGAAAATAAAAATTGGAGTAAGACAAGGAGATGCGCTTTCAACGGTACTATTTATTCTATCACTAGACACGATAATAAAAAAGCTGTTAAATGCAGGAACTACAAACAAGAATTCAATAGTCATAGCAGCAACAGATCACTCGGAATTAAAGAAAACCTTCCAAGAAATAGAAAACGAAGCTAAACTGAGAGATCTGAAAATAACAAAAAAACATGAACGTAAGCAAGAAACAGAAGACACAAGTGACAGAACTGACAATAGATGCACACAGTTTCGAAGAGGTTAAAACATTAAAATATTTGGGAGTATTAGTCAACAGAAGAAATGAAAGTGTAGATGTGAAAAGAGGAATTTAACAGCGTTTTATAGAAATAAAAAAATGTTTAGAGATAAGTAGATAACCCGACACACAAAAATTAAAATCTAAAAAACGACCATTAGATCGGTAGTAGTATATGGTGCTACATTACAGAATACGTTTCAAGAACATACGCAAAGCTTCTCCCCGTTCTTTTAGGCTAACGGACCCCGAATTAGCTACCTTTAAAGAGAGAATTGAACCAGCACTAATCAGAATAGAGAACAATCAGGCAGAACAGGCAGAACAAAGTGTGGATGAAGCCTGGACAGATATTAAAGAAACCATCGTAACAACAGTGAACCAATGTCGCCAACCATCTATAAATAATAGCATTAAACCGTGGATCAGCAGAAACACGTGGAAAGTGATTGAACAAGGAAAGCAACTTAAAGTTGGCCCCTGTGATCAACAGACATATAAAGCTCTCTCCAGAGATATTCAACGAAGATGCCGAAAAGACAAACAAGAATACATCTCTGAAATCTGTCAAGAAATAGAAAATCACGGATATCGAAATGAAACCAAAGACCTCTTCCGGAAAGTGAAAATTCTTGCGAGAGAATTTAAACCCAAGAACTATGCAATAGAGGACAAACAGGGTATTATCATAAGTGATATCGACAGAGTGTTGGAAACATGGAAAAACTATTGTTCAGAGCTCTACAGGGAAGAACACGTAAATCTAGGCCACACTTCGGCCCTCGAAAACATCGCATACAACCCTGAACCTGAAATTCTGCTGTCCGAGATTGAAGAAGCTGTAACTCACCTCAAGAAGAATAAATCCCCTGGCTGCGATGATATCACGGGAGAGCTCCTTCAGAACATGGGAGACAAAGGATGTTACATAATGTGGAAACTTTGTAATAAAATTTGGAGATGCGGAAAGTGGCCCAGAGAATGGCGCACATCATTGTGCATACCAATCCATAAAAAAGGAACAACTACAAAGTGTAGTAATTATCGTACCATCTCACTGATTTCCCATCCAAGCAAAATATTACTAAGAATCATTAAACGCCGTTTGCAACAATACTTAGACAAACAAATTCCCCAAGAACAAGCAGGCTTTGTCAAAAGGAAGGGTACGAGAGAGCAAATCCTTAATATGCGGCAGCTCATAGAAAAGGCCCGCGAATTTAAAATTCCAATAATAATCTGTTTTCTAGACTACCAAAAGGCATTTGATTGTGTGAAGTGGGAAGTTCTCTGGACAGTTCTTCATGAGATGGGAGTTCCAGATTATTTGGCAATATTAATTAAAAACTTATACGAAGATAACTCAGTTAAAATAAGAATTGAAAACCAGCAATCTGATACCTTCAAAACCAGCAGAGGTGTACGACAAGGGTGCATACTATCTCCAGACCTGTTCAATTTATATGGAGAATACATAATGAGGAACGCACTCGATGGATGGAGAGGCGGCATCTCAATTGCAGGAAAAAACATCTCATACTTAAGATTCGCAGACGATACAACACTGATAGCAACATCTGAAGAGGAGATGTCGAGACTGATAAAGAGAGTAGAAACCGAAAGCAACAAGTGTGGGCTCAAGATTAATAATCAGAAAACAAAAATCATGATTGTGGACCACGCGAATATCCTCCAAACAACAGGCGCCCTAAATCAAGTCGCGAAAGTAGACGAGTTCACGTATCTAGGATCTTCCTTAAGCAATGCAGCCTCCTCCCATACGGAAATTCGCAGAAGAATAGGGATGGCCAAGAACGCGATGAGTCGACTGTCAAAAATATGGAAGGACCGCTCTTTATCCAAAAAACTCAAAATGAGACTGGTACGGACACTCATTTTTTCAATCTTCAGTTACGCTGCCGAAACATGGACAATAAAATCAGAGGATAGGAAAAGGATTGACGCATTCGAAATGTGGTGCTGGAGACGAATGCTACGCGTCTCGTGGACGGAGCACAGATCCAATCAGTCGATTCTCGAAGAGCTAAATATTCAGACCAGACTCTCCTCTCAGTGTCTTGCAAATGTTTTAAAGGTTTTTGGCCACATTGCGAGAAGAGACAATGACAACTTAGAAAGATTAATTGTATGCGGAAACGTAGAAGGACGTAGAGGCAGAGGACGCTCACCTATCCGATGGTCAGATCAAGTACAGAAAGCCACTGGAGAGACGTTTTCCGAGTCCATGAGAGCAGCCCAAAATCGCAAGAGATGGAGAGAATTGACAGCCCGCATTGTAGGAAATCACGATCCTCAGCAATGAGGAAACGACAAGAGAGAGAGAGAGAGTATATGGTGCAGAAACATTTACATTAACAGCAAGAGAAGACGAGTAATTTAAAGTTTTTGAGAGGAAGATTATCAGAAAAATACTGGCACCAAAGAGGAAAAACAAATAGGATGAAAGACATTGAGTGAATCACGAAATACAAGAACGGATGGGTCAAGAACACATTGTTACAGCAATAAAAGCACAAATAATTAGATAGTATGAACAGATAATAAGAAGAGAAGAACAATCCGTTAAGAACCAGAGGCAGACCTGAACTGAGATAGAGATAACAAGTGGAAGAAGACATCAGGAGTATGGAAATGAGAAATATAGAAAGAATAATTAAAAAAAAAGAAAAATAAAAAAAATTGTATTGGAAACAGCGAAGTTACACCAGAAACTGTAAAACCAAACCCAGAGTGGGATGATCCCCCACATAAAAAGGATCTTCAAGTGAAAACAGCTTCAGCTTCTTCGGGAGCGTATAGCTTATATGTATATATTGTTATGTTTCATTTTATCAATCAAAGATAGAATAAAAAATTTATTTTGTTAAACAACGCGGGCACATAAATTTGCAACGCCCTGTATATCGATTTGTATATATTTGTTAGTTTGAATTAAGTTTTACTCTGAAGACCTGAATAACATTAGAAAATACATAAATGTGAATAGACAATTGTTTCTGGGTATTTGTAGATGTTATATTTTAAAAGCCTTTGGTTTTGTTTCGCTGAAAAGGCCAAAGCCACCAGGTAGTTATTGTATTTAGAAAGTATAAGATAAAACCGTTATCATTTTCAAAGACATTTAAAAGCGATGCTTAGGTTTTTTTGATGTAAAATGAGAGGCGGGATATAATAATTTTCTGTGAGAAAAGAGAGTGAATGTTTGAAAGTTTGGATTCGAAAAGATTATTATGTGATGGGCATCCGAAAAAAGTAAGGAAGTTTTGTGTAGTCAGTGAAGAAGCAAGTGCCAGTGGTATTACTTAGAAGTGGGTGGCTGAAAGGTGGAACGAGAGATAAGTCAAAGTTGAGAAGTGAGTAAGTCACAAGAACTATAACTATTAAAAATATTTGCGACACCAAGTAAAAAAAATACTTGGGTTTCAAGAAATTATTATTATATGAAAGAGAGGAGAGAATTTCGGAGTTTGTTGAACGAGTACTGGTAAAAGGGGCCTGCTCGTGATTTGAAAAAAGAGTTGCTGACATGCTGATAGTGGGATACTTAGAACGGAGAAGTCTTTGATTGGTAGCCTAACATAATCTACAAGAGGAAGCTGTTTTGGTCGAAAGGAGACATCGTCGTGTGTGAATTAAAAGGTCAATTAATTATTTTTTGTGACAGAATTTTTGTATGTTTCAAATAAAAGAGAACCATCAGAACCATCAGAGGATCAAAAATTATCGCTATTTTAAAATACCATAAATTTTATAAAAATTTTTTACGTCAAAGGATAATTATTAATATTGCTTAAAAAATTTTAAAAATTTCTTTTTATAATATTCAGAATTTTATATTTTTTTTGAGTACAAAAACATATGAACAAAGATTCCAATATTTCAAAATTTTGATAGGAAGTTTAATTGATTTGCGAATATCCAAATTTCTTGTTTGTGTTGTTTCATCAATGTTATAAAAAACAAACCGATAAATATTTGGTAGATTAAAATTATTTTATGTGGTACAATTTTCATTTGGACAGTTAAGCCCATAGAATTTATTTGATAAATCTTCATATTATTTCTTTTGATAATAAAAGATATTTGTAATTTTTTTATTTGTGCTATTTCTATTTATTTCCTTTTCCTATTTTATCCCAATAAGGAACAATTAAGAGATACTGGAAGCCTCGAGAAAATATAAATATATATAAGATGATTCATTTTTTTGTATAATAAAATGGCACCCTGAGATTATTTTTTATTTATGATTTTGCGACACTTAGATAAGTAATTAAATAATTAATTAAAGAAATTAAATAAATGAAAAGGTTAATATAAAAGCAAGAAAAAGCAGATAGTAATAATATATAATAATGCTGTAGTTTTATTTGTATCTATGGCTTAATCTATAGGTAAGTCAAAGCCTAAATACTGGAAAACAGAAAGAAAACAAACGATAGTGGTGATTTTATAGGTTTTGCTGTGATCTTTCCGAATTTCAGATTTGCCACCTTGTCACCATCACCACCGTTCGTTCCGCAATATTGAAAAATTAAACTAAGGAAAATTTTCTTATTTATGTATTTACATTTTTTTCGGTAAAATCTATAGTTTCGGCGTACCAGTGCCACAAAATACAGTATAGTCCAAAATAAACATTACTGAAACTAAAACATAGGTGTATCTTTTTGAACTTTTCATACCCAAATTAACTAGTATAGACCTGTCAAGTAATCATTAAACAATTAATTACTAAGGCCTAATTGTTCAAAATGTTGTTCAGTACAGAGAAGAAAGTGTTTCTGATGGAGCATTATTTTAGCTCATACGAAACCAGTCGACGTAATGGTGCAAGTCTGTGATACGTGTTTGTGATCAATTCACACAACGGTTTAATAAACGTTATCCAAGTAATGATGTATTTTTAAAGGTTTTTGGAAAGTTCAGAAGTACGGGTAATATATTGTGCCAACCAAAAGGAAACTCGAGGCGTTTCAGGACAGTTAACAATAATAATTATGAACGTGTTTTTGACCAAATCTTGTAAAATTCTAAAGCCAGCCAGGCAAGGACAGTGTTACATCTTGGCTTAGAAAGAACTTTCTTTTAAAGAATTCTGAAGGAGCTGGTTGCATTTACGTATGTAATTCAGGTTCATCAACAATTACATTCTTGGGATTATTGCAGTCGAGTGGATTATTGCGCCAGAATTCTTGCATTACAGTATGGAAATCCTGAATTTTTGAAAAAGTATTCCTTTCAGACGAAGAACATTTTTATTTTTCGGACTATGTAAATCGCCGCACAAATCGATTTCTAGGCTTTGGCAAACCAGATTATGTCCAAGAAGTTCATTTACATGTGCCATATACCAGTGCAAAGTAAGTGTCTGGTGTGCAGTTTCGTGACAGGGAATCATTGATCCGTACTTTAATATTAAAGAAAATGGTAGGCAGCTCACACTTAATCAACAGAAGTACATACAAATTTTAACACGCTTTATCTCTGATCTACGTCCATTCCTACGTACACATAATTTTGTGTTTTAAGACCAATTTTTCCAGCAGGACGGGGTAACTTGTCATACTGCTGTCGAAATTCGTCAATTCGTTTGAGAACATTTTTCAAACATATTTATTTCACGATTTACCGACTTCCTTTTCCTTCACATTATCCAGACCTTAAGTTTCCAGACGCATACATTTGGGAAATGGCTAAAACTGCCGTTTTTAAACAGGCACCATACACAATTGATGAATTAAAGAATGCCGTTAGAGACTTCTTCGCGGACCTGAAATAACCCTTATTCCATAATATGACGAGTAACTTAAAACATCGGTATGAAGTCTGTCTTCAGAGAGGAGGAGAACATTTATAACATGGAATAAAGTCTCAATAATATATATTTCTTAAAAAATATAAAATAATTACAAGTTCAGTACTGTTTATTTTGGACTTTACTGTACTATTCATGTACACCACCACGTTTTTTTCGTAAATTTTTCTAAATTATTCGATTGTAACAGATCCGATTATATCGACAAAACTTATATCTTTAGAATGTTGCTTAGATTGTAACCGTTTTAAAAGTTTCAAATTATTTTTTAAAGTTTCAAAATTTATAATTATGATTTCGAGTAAATACTCAAATTATTGTTGCTCACGCCATCTATCCACCGAGTACAGAAGCATCTAAATTAGCTCAAGGATCCAACTGCAGTTCATAATAGTTTTGACATTGGCCTCAAAATCCGAGCATTCGTAACCTGCCCCTAATTCATCTCTCTTTTCTGTCTGTGAACGTCCAACAGACAGGACGAAATTTTGTTTTTACAACAAATATGAGATCTGAAAAGTAGGCTTCCATGGCTTCCATAAATCTCTACTCGGTGACTGCCTTTTTTAAGTTTGGAAACCAAAAAAAGTCACACGGGGTCAAATCTAGAGAATACGGTGGACGAAGCAACAGTTCGTAGCCCAATTCAACCAATTTCGCCATGGCGAC
This sequence comes from Diabrotica undecimpunctata, assembly GCF_040954645.1. Taxonomy (NCBI): domain Eukaryota; kingdom Metazoa; phylum Arthropoda; class Insecta; order Coleoptera; family Chrysomelidae; genus Diabrotica; species Diabrotica undecimpunctata. The sequence continues at coordinate 19,029,712 of NC_092809.1, read as the reverse complement.
GGTGGGCGGGTCCGTTATCATGGTGGAAAAGCACCTTTTTCTGTGCTAAATAAAGTTGTTTTTTTTTTCTGCAGGTTGGCGTCGAATCAGTCCAATATTTCGGCGTAATAGAGGCTTATGATCGTAGGTAGTCAACGTAAATTACTCCTTGTGAATCTCATAAAATGGTGGTCATCACCTATCCGGCCGATAGGACAGTCTTCGCCTTCTTTGGAGCACGTTCACGTTACGAAACGACGTCGCGTAAGTGACGCTTAAATAGCGTCAAACATTGCTCTAAAGTGGTCTTACGTTTTAACTTGTCGGCAGTAAGCGAACGCGGTAATCATCGCGTCAATAGCCTCCTCATGCACAAAATTGGAAAAATAGAAAAGCAAAGAAGAAAAAATGAAAAAAAATAGTAAATGAAGCTATGGAACTTCTGGGTCTGGAGACAAGACAAAGAATAAGTGATGATGAATTTTACGTCAAAGATATAAAAAATTAAAAGAACACATAATTTTTATCAAAAGGCGTATAGTTTACCCAAGAAACACTTTTGGTATATAACACATTGTAAACTATGCTTTTGAGTTCCGCTGTCAATATGATCTGTTTATATGTCTTTATGCGACTGATAAACATAATAAGACTGAATTATAAACTCGTTTCAAATTCAGTCTTCAAAAGTTTTTTAAACAAATCCTCACAATTTCTTTAATGTCCCTTATGAATATTTAATTATGGTTTTAAAGATAAAAAATAGTTGAAAAAAAAATTTCATTTATTGTTTAAATGAGTAATATAATATTTTGCTATTTTTCGCATCAGTTTTTTGTTTCTCTAATTAGTACCACATTGGATGCATGTTAATCTATAGTTCGTCCCAAACCCTTCTTTCAGTGCGTCATAGTTGATCGAAAAACACATTAAGCTAGAAGTGACAGAAAAATACGTTAGTCTGTGATTATTATACATACAACTTAGAAAATTATTTATCGTAAGTTAATTCTACTTACGGATGTATAATTGGTTGGAGTTTAGAATACTCTAAATAGATATCCAATCAATGATGCGCATAAATATAATTTAACGTTAATGTCAACTGATAAAATGATAATTGTCATTCCAGGTTAGTATTTTCAGACATTTTACAGTGAAAATTTATTTTTGTATTTATTGTCATATTTATTGTCATATTGGAGTAGATCGACAAAAGATGTTAAAGCAACTATCTATGTTAGGGATACCCAATAAGTTGGTTAAACTTATACGAGTGACTCTGGAGGGTTCCAAAGCTATGGTGAGAATAGATGGAGATATGACGCAGGCCTTTGATATTGAAAATGGAGTTAGACAAGGGGATGCCTTATCAACAACACTTTTTAATCTAACTTTAGAAGCTGTTGTTAGAAAACTGGATGTAAACGGCTGTATTAATACAAGATCTATGCAAATATGCGCATATGCGGATGATGTTGCCATAATAAGCCGCAACAAAAGGGTATTGAGCGAAAAAGTCATAGAACTGAAACGAGAAGCTGCTACGTTTGGTCTATATATAAATGAAAGCAAAACAAAATATATGGAGTGCACAAAATCGAATGAACATGAGAATCTGAAGGTAGACAACCATACCTACAAATATGCCTCGACTTTTCCCTACCTAGGCTCAATAATAAATCATAACAACAACATCAGTCAAGAAATACAAGCACGGATTCTTAGCGGTAATAAGTGTTTTTATGCATACAAAGACTTAATGAAAAGTAAGTTACTGAATCGTGAGTCTAAGCTGAGAATCTACAAAACAGTAATTAGACCAGTGGCCACATATGGATGTGAAACGTGGACCCTCTCAACCACTGATGAAAATCAACTGAGAATATTTGAGCGCAAAATACTAAGGAAGATATTTGGACCAACCCAATGCAGCGATAGTTCGTGGAGAATTAAAATGAACCACGAGCTGGATGAACTAATGCAGAGCGCAGATATTGTCAGATTTGTAAAATCACAAAGACTAAACTGGCTTGGTCACCTAAAAAGAATGCCAGATAATCGAGCTGTAAAAGTAGTCCAGAGATGGAAGCCCCAAGGAAACAGAACAAGAGGAAGGCCCCATAAAAGATGGATAGACGACGTAGAGAGGGATCTTAAAACCATGAACATCAGGCAGTGGCGAAGGAAAGTATCCGACAGGGCAGAATGGAAGAACATTGTTAAGCAGGCCAAGACTCACAAAGGGTTGTAGCGCCATTAGAAGAAGAAGAAGATTTATTGTCATAAAAATATTTTAAATATGCCGAGATATATCGAGAAAGAACAAAGACTATTATTAAAATTATTAAATTATTTTCAATTAGAAAAAGACAGATTACGATCCTGCAACTGTCAAATTTAACTAAAATGTCATGCAATAATTCTCGACATTCTTAAAATCCTATACGACGTCAAAATTAGTGACGCACTGAAAGAAGGGTTTGGGACAGACTGTACCATAATGTTACCGGCATGAATTTTTATAAAGTCCTATAAATAAAACATACTAAAAATAAACATTAGGAATTTCATTTTTAGAGAAAAAACCATATTAAAAAAAAATAGGTGACAATCATTCTCGTTTTTAATTTTTTTCCTATTTCGGTAATGAAATAACTTTACTAATATATTTTTACGTCACCGTTGTCTCTTTAGCTCAATATGTATATTCGCTGACTTACATTTGGTTAAATCTCGGATCTGATTAGTCCAAAAACATTCAATTACAATAATTCTGCTCCAGCCTCGTACACGCTATATTGATACTTCATGAATAAAACAATGGGACAAGGCAACAAATCACTTTTGACTTGGCGTTGAATTAGAATAAGAGAGGAAAATGAATTATTAAGAGGAAAGAGGAAACGAAACGAACATATTTGAATGATGAATGTAATCAGATTTGAAGGAAAACTCGTGAAAAGTAAATTGTGTGAACCAAGAGGGTGTTTTAATTAGATGGATAGAATTCACTGTTTGTCAAATTAACTTATGTCAGTTATTAAATTAGCTACACTGAAAAATGTTTACTCGAAACATGCAAAGACAGGTTAACCCTTTAACTTTTTGATCTTTGAACAAAATGGTAAACAATTTTACAGAATTTAATTTTGAAATAGTTGGACGGTACAATTTAATAAAAATATGAAAGTATGATGAGTATTACAATCTATGCAGAAAACAATAATTAAAAGAAATTAAAAGCTTAAAAGATATAAAACTAGTAAGAAAATAAGTAAAAAATTTTAAAAAATGAGTTAAATTTCAATATAGCACATAAAGCTGGACAAGTCTCCATACTAATTTGCGTGGAGAAGATGTTCTGAATTAACCCTTCTGTCGCTTTTCTATGGCTCTTTTCATATTTCTCATAATATGACTTGATGTGGATGAATTTGTGGATTGTATACCAATAACTAAGTATTTAATAACAGAACCAATCCATAAATTTTCTAGATTTAAAAATGATCAGACTTAAAAACAAACATGAGTCCTCGGTATTTCCCATATTGACACAACTATACACAATGCATCATCCCATCCCTCACAACATAAATTGGCAGCCAACTATAGCATGTTTAATAGATTAATAGAAATTCCCATGTCAAAATATACCTTCTAAATAGAATTAAATATCATTAAGCAAATAGCAGTAAACAATAGCAGGGTACAACTAACAAATATTAAATAAAATTTTAAAACAAAAACTACATAAAAAGGCCTTGAAATTAGTATTTCCACTGCCACAGAAAAAAACTAACTACTTTCTGCTCGATTACAATAAACTAAACACGTAAAAAAGAAAGAAATAGTACCAGCTTTTAGAACAAATAATTTAAATAAATGTGGCGACTGCCCAAAAAGTTACATCGGTCAAACTGGTAAAACTATAAGAAACGTATAGCAGAACAGAAGGAGGCTACTTACGCACTTCACCTTCTAGACCATAACTATTCTTTTAATGACCACTTTCAAATTCTTCACATACAAAATAAAGGCCTTGAGCTATCTTTTTTAGCATCTATAAAAATTACCAAGCTAAAAAAACACAGATAAATTTCTGAATGACCAACTTCAGACAAACAGTCCCCTTCTCCTTAACTAATTTAGTTGAAGACTCTACAGAGTAAATCCATACCAAAAATATATCACTTGAGGAAGCCACTCTGTCGGCTGTAGTGATAATACATTATTATAAAGTGTTAAAAAAGTTTTATTAAAAATCCTTTATAAAAGGTATATAATTTAAAAACCCAATCCGACTAATCGGATGGCATTTCGAAAATTTAATTTAAAATAAAAATTATGCATAATTTGGTTACTTTAAAGTACATCATTAATTAAATCATTAGTTGTAATTTAGTTTAATTTAAATTAAAAAAAATGGTTTTTGTACCCTTAAAAATATTTTAGTTAAAAATGTAATGTCGTTAAATAGAGAATTAAATTCTCGTTTAAATGAGAATATGTGTTGAATTATACCGATTTCTATTTAAAAAAATTAAGGGTTACGTCACTACACCTACACCGGTGACATCATCCATAATCCATGTACCTTATAACATGGGTATTTTGGTATTTTATAACAAAAATCGACCTGTTTCAGGATTTACCTCAAAACTCGACGTTTCTCGAAATAATGATAATATTCCATAATTTAGCCGTTGACTGTATATATATATATATATATATATATATATATATATATATATATATATATATATATTTTATATATATATACATATATATATATATATATATATATATATATATGTATATATATATATATATATATATATATATATATATATATATATATAATATATATATTCACTTAAGTGACGGAAATATTAGTTATAATGTTTTAACCCTAGAACACTCCCGTACGTAATAAAATGCTTACTACTCTTAATACGTATAATTTACGTATGTTGAATTAACAAATTTAAGAATAGTGGTAAACTATCAAAATATTTATTGCAAACAGAAATACACAAAACTCTTACTAATAACATATTCAATAAAAAAATTACATATTCAATAACAGTTTTGACACTGCTTAATTTGTTGTTCTCCGCAAATAGGTTTTTTGCATTTCGGGCAATAAGTGGTCGTTATTCATTTAATTGTTGTGGGACAGATTAAGCAATACTTCCTTGGACCTTTTTGGTTTTCTGTTACGACTTCGTGAGTATCTTCTTTTTGCAAGAACTCAGAAATATTTTTTTTTAATTCACGTTTCAATTTTTTATTTTCTAAGCGACTTGTGAGGTTCTGTAAGTTTTTTCATAAACTGCTGTCTTTGTAAGGGTTTTCCACCTTCAGAAAAAAAGTTATGCGAATAAATAATGTAGACATTGATGCAAGCCATATTGATCATATTATAAAACATGCACATCGGCCATCTTTTGGTCTTGCGGTTCGCACACATATTTTGACACATTTGGTCAAACGTATCGACTGCTTCTTTCGTGGAATTATACGACATTATCATTTCGGTTTTTTTTGTATTTGTATTAACTGTTGTCTTTTTATGCATTGTTAACAGTAGAGGAGAGTTATTTTATTATTTTTAGGTTATTAGCACACCAAGGGGCAAGATTTACTATATGCGTACATATAGTCCATTTCCATCATATTGATAGCACATTATATATGCAAATCCCTAAACTGTTGATACGGGTGACTCAATGAAAAATAGATATTTGTCAACAAGTTTACAGAAGTATATAGGAAAACAATTTTAAATTGAGTATGACCACCAGGTATAAAGGTTGAAGCATAATAGAATACAATAGTTTTAAGGGTTACTAATCCCTAAATAAAGTTGCCAGTGTCGGAGTGATGGAGATTAACAGGTACTAATAAATTTGCAAGAAATGTAAGATGTTTATTTTATTGGTTATATATAAAATAATTTGTGACCGTAACAGGGGCAGATTTGTAAAAAAATGAATATTATTTTAATCAAATTCCATTTCAGATTCACCGCTTTCTTCAGAATCTAAGGAATCTTCAACTTCAATGTTAAGTATTACCGGTTCCAGCATTGCATCAGTCATATTACCCAAATTTCACATTTTATTTTCTTCCTTGTGAGCATGACTAACAGTATTTTTTAAATTTTATAGAGTTACTTTTGATAAGGAATGTTCTAATAATTGTTGTAAGTCTTCTAATTTAAAAGTTTTGTTGTTGCTTCCGACTTCACCCTTTACTTGAGACCATATATTTTCTATCGGATTCAGATCACAGTGGTATGGGGGTAAACGTAAAATAATTACATCACGGTTTAATGCCATTTCATCAATTATATATTTTTTATAAGCTGCTTTATGTTGCCTTACAATAGGTAATAATTCCTTTTTTGTCGAATTCTCCTTGTACTCAATTGCGTGTTTATCCAACCATTTGATTATCTCTCCTTTCCATGCCGTTATTGGCAATTTTTCTGCTAGTTTTGAATGGTAACTAGCATTATCCATGACTATGACAGAATTTTTTGGAATTAAATTCAACATTTGCTCAAAATATTCTTCAAAAACGTCAGTCAGTCATTTCCTTGTGGTAATCTTTGGTTGATTTTGAGGCAAAACTTAATAATCCACCATTGACAAAACCGTATTCGTTTCCAATATGGGTTATTATGAGTCTGCGTCCTTTTCCAACGGGAATATTGTTTATTCCAGTAGATACACCTTCGATGAATACCTGACGGGAACTTTTCACATTTGTATCAACCCGTAGATATGGTACAGTATGACCTTCATTTAGCCAAGTCTCGTTCAAATAAAAAATTGTTTTCCCTTCTTCTCGGTACTTTTTAATAGTTCTTAGATAATCTCGTCTGCAACATACAATGTAATCTTTTTCAATTAAAACGGATTTTCTTCTATTCTTTTGCCAACGAAATCCCATCTCTCTCAATAGTCCCCATAATTTCTTGTTGCTTATGATTGGTAACTCTTCGTTTTCTCTAATTAATGTTTGGATTTTGTCCAATGTTGGAAATTCTTTGTTAAAAAAATGAGTGGACGCTGCGTCTTATCATGTTTTTATATATTTCATCAATTTCCAAGGGTTTACTCCCTCCACTCTTCTTGGGAGATGAAACAGTTCCTCCTTTTCTTTCTTTTAGGAATCTATAAATTCTTGCTTCTCCAACCCCTGTCATATTTGAATACATGTTAACGATTTCACAAACATTACTTAAAGGGCGTTGATGTACAAATGCATCGTGTACATTTAATATTATATTTTTCTCTCTTAGACTGAAGGCACTTTTAAAACTACACTTAACCGGGATAAAACCTGTTGTCGACGTCATTTTTAAGTGCAAATAACAAAATATCGACACCAAAAACGTAGGTAGGTAAGACATGAACAATGTACATCTACAAACTAAATGGAAGATGCAAACAATTTCTAATTTATATTATTGGCATAAGCTGTAATGTGGCATAAAAACTACTTAAACTATCATTAGTGAAGCCTTATCAGTAATTCCAGGTAATCGTTCAAAGAAGGTATTCTTTTTGTGTCAGGCGATAACTTGTATAGAAAACACCTTTAAATTACTGTTTACATTAATTTATTTCGTGAAACATTGAATTGTCTCGTTAATCACCAGTGTATAATTAACAATAATCGTGTGGCATATATACCGACGTTTTTTAAGTACAAAAAAGGTATAGTGAGATTAGTGGACACTTATTTTACAGAAGATTTTTTAAAAGATAATGAATTATTGACGGCATCTTAAAATATTAATTTTTTTTTATTTATTTCAAAACAAGTATAGGGTGACGCCTATGGTTTTTTGACTTGTTGAGGATTTGCATACATAATGTGCTATCAATATGATGGAAAAGGACTATAGATGTGTTGATCTGACGTTGATTATTATTTTCCAATAATTCTGATGGAATGTGTGGTTTATTCTTTCGGATCGTCCCAAATATTGTCAAATTATAGGGCCTTTTTAGTCATTTCTCTGCCAAAGAAATATTCGTGAACCAGTTGTCCACGGTCAGGTTCCGGTTAGAGCCGTGAATTTGAGCTGTTAAAATAGTTACAAAGTGATCGGCTATAGGAAGGCCATTTGTTTGGGTAGATTTGCCTAAATACGGTTTAGCATTGACCAAGTACTTGGAGGCGAAATCTCATAACAAAACCAATTTTAACCCCCTAAAACCCTGCTTATCAATTGTCAAATATTAACTGGACTTGTAATTTGTTTTACAATGGTTAATAAATTCCTCCCACATTTCTGATATGGGGGCAAAAGCAATAACTTTTCTCCTTTCAGCTTTAGTTGTCTTATCATCGAACCTAAAACAAGCAATCGGAAATTCAAATCGAAATTTGCTCATCGTGGCCCTGTATATGGCACGGGAAAACAATGTATTAAACATATTCTTCGATGACAAGTGATTTCCCTTTAGTACTGCAGCGAGTATATAAAGTCCCAAGAGCGTCTTCAGTTCTTCTAAATTGGTTTCAGATGTTCTTTGGGCAGCGTCATGATAATTTTTGTTTTTCCGATTTATTTTTTTATTTGTATATGTCACTATTTTAATTAGCATCGAATCGGTGAAAAATATTTAATAAAATGCACGCAAAAATTCTAAAATGCTTCAGCCTTAGAACCAGGCCTTACATGGACAACGTTGATTGCAGGTGTTTTACCGATTGCTTTTGGCGTGGTTTTCCAAAGATATCCATTTTTGCTCATAAGAGTATCTCCATCTGGAACTATAATGTGTTCGAGATCAATAGCGGTACCCTAAAAATTATTGAGACTAGTTTAACAATTCGCAGAAAAGAAATTAAATAAATTTCTCCAGAAAATTGGTACGTGAGGGCTCCCCTCTCTGCGCATGGTCTTGTTGGATCATTGTTTCAGTATCGACAGCAACATCCTATAAATTACAAAAATAAAATTAAGTGTAGGCTAGCCAATGAATTATAAAATCAACCTACCCCTTCAAAACTCATACTAGGTGATAGTTCTTCTTGTGCCCTAGGGGCATTTGAAAGTAGTCTCCGCTTTTTTGTAGGCATTGTAGTACTCTTTGTATTTTTCTACACATCTTAGACTTTTTTCCACGTCCTTCTTCACATTTTCTTCATCGGGATCAACAATGCTGTCATCAGAATCACTATCAATTACCGTTTAAGTTTGGCATATGTTAGAGCCTTTCTACTCATTTTATAATAAAAACATGTCCGATAAACCTTTTGAAGCGTCAAATTAACGTACGTTTATTTATCTATTAATGCTCTTCACACGTAAAATTAACGTGTTGACCCTCAAGGATCGCGACACACTAGCACCTACTTAGTCGAGATTTATATTACAACTGGCGAAAAATATTACCACAGTTTAACCACAAGTTTTTTATACTATGATATTACCAACAGCCCATGTGTATTCATTGTACCGTAATAGCCCATAGCCTACTCGAGGCACTGCTAAAACTTGGAGTGGGAGAGTCGACGCGTTTGACAGTAATTAAGTTAGCGAGTTTTCGCAATGATACGTAATTTTTACGTACAAGAGTGTTCTAGGATTAAAGCAAATGCATCGTAACATACGTTAAATCCAATAGCTACCAATATATTACTCCTTTGTAGGCCTCGGTCGGTTTGTCACACACACGGTCGTAAGTTTAATTAGGAGTTGTCAATATGCAGTCGATGCGATATTGAGAATTTTGTAATAAACTGGGAAATTAATTAAACTTAGGTGCTTTACATTAATTACAGCAGAACGTTTAAAGCAGTCCTCTCTGCTTTTAATATTATATTTTTTATTTACTCGTAAATAAAGAATAATGGTGAATTAAAATTAAATTTGTCAAGAATAAAATTATAAGTAAAAAAATTTAATTTGTAATGTTTCCATTTTTAAGTCTTATTGCTTTGTAAAATTTTGAAAATCGAAACGTTAAAATTAAATATTTTTCATTTGTTAACTGTCTGGTATTCCCAAAAATATAGTAGTTAATGTAATAACGATAAAAATTTAAGTATATATCTAATAATAATAGAAATAATATATCAAGAAAAGAGATCATATATACATTTAAAACGTAATATGAACTTCTCCGATGTGAAAATAAAAAGTCAGATAGATCAAGTCCTAATTTAACTTGTCTCATATCTCATGTCCTTGATTTTACACTAATAATAGCAAAACTAAAACAAGAATTACAAATAATAATTCTAAAACCTGTTATGAGATAGATTAAATTACCAATTAGAGTGCTTTTAAGAGAAGCAGGTTGTAAACCAACTAGAGGAAGAAATAAATAAAAAGCTAGAGAATACAGTCAAACAAACAGGATATAAAAATAGAGTGGCAGATCATACATACAGCCATGTTGAAAGCAGCAGAAAAGTGTATAGAAATAGAGCATATAAAAAGACTGGTTCGATGAAGCATGTAGGAATGCTTTGGCAAGAAAAAAACAGGGCACAATTACAAAGAGATAAAGAAAATGCGATCAAAAACTATGTGGCAAGAAGAAAAGAAGTGAAAAGAATTTGCAGAAAAAAAAGAGAACAGCTAGAAAATCAAGAACTAGAAGATAAAGAATTTCTATTAAGAAGTTAAGAAATTCAGAGAAACTACAAAGAATAATCCACGGTATCACAGAAACAAAGAAGGCTTACTTCTAGGAGAAACAACAGAAAAATTAAACAAGAGATGAGCGGAATATTTCGAAAATCTATTAAATAGAGACCAACAAGAGAAACTCAAGGAAAATGAGAATTGGCAAGAAGATGAAGAAAGGACGTGTGAGGAACCAACCAATAAGGGACCTAAAAAATAACAAAAGTGCAGGAGAAAGTGGTATCCCAGCTGATATTTTAAAAAAAAAGGTGGCGAAAGATTGAAGGAAAGATTTCACTTGACATTAATAATTTGCCAAAATGAAGAATATTTATTATTAGTGCAAAAACTATACAGGTATAGCACTATTAGAAGTAATCTATAAAATACGTGCAAAAAGATTAATAAAATATAATACCGAAGTGATTGAAGACACCACGGAGATTTTAGACCAGGTAGTATGTTAAAATTAATACAAAATAATAGCTACGAACACCACTTAGGATTACATATGCTATTTATTGATTTTAAGTGATCATATGACTCCCTTAATCAAACGATGCTATATGAGGCAATGAGAATATTAGAAATACCAGAAAAGCTTATAAGACTAGTAAGAATAACGCTTAGAAACACGAATAATAGGATAACAATGGAAGAAAGCTTTTTAAGACAGTTCACAGTAAATAGAGGTTTGAAACAAGGAGATCTTCTAAATTTATTCAACCTAGTATTAGAACAAATCGTAAGAAGATCAAATATGAGCACAAACAGGACTATTTTTAACAGCAGAGAACAGTACATACCGTATGCGGATAATGTGGTAATACTAGCGAGAACAAAAAAGAACATTTAGAAAAAGTTTTCCAGAAATTTAAAGAAGAAGCGAAAAGATATGACATTATTAATAAACGAAACAAAAACGTAATGTATATGGAAATAAAAGGAGACATAAGAAATAATAACAAATATAGCATAATGATCGCCTGGGTCTATTGCTTGGATACCAAAAATGCTACAGGCAACAGCGATTAACAAACTAAACCATATTCAGCGGATGGCTTGCATAAATATAACAAGTGAAATGAAAACACCACAAGCTGCTGCAATGGAGTTGATCATTGGCATCACGCCTCTAGATATATATGTCAAAGAGGTGGCTCTAGTGACAATGATGTGACTGCGCTCAGCTGGTGCAAACCTTGATGTAGGAATGGGACAATTGAGAACTTGTTTCTGGCGGGGAGAGCTGGATGCGCACTGCTACAGGTAGACGGCGACTCAATTGAACCAAAGTTTGTCTTTAACAAACCCTACAAAATTGAAACAAGACAGTATATAGAGACAAACGTGGCAAATACATATTGCAAATACACCGATAGCTCCAAAATGAAAGAAGGCTCAAGATGTGGAATATACTCCAGATCACTGAACCTAAGAATAAAGTGGGATATGGGCAAAAATGCCAGCGTAGTTCAGACAGAACTGACTGATATCTCTATAGCCACAAAAGAGATAACCCAGAAAGGTATAGCAGGGAAAACTATAATGATCTGCACAAATAGCAGACAAGCGCTACTAATCTTAAATAGACCACGTGTCACATTAGGTTTAGTAATGGAGTGTCATGCTAACTCATGCTTCGGATGGTAATACTATCATCCTGAGATGGGATAAAGGACACAATAGGAATAAAGGCAACCGTATTGCTGACCAATTATCTAGGAAGGCGGCATTCCTAAGACTCTTAGCACCTGGGGATCTTTTTGGTTGGTCAAATACAACAAACGCGGAAATTGTCAAATGGCACTCCTATACGCACCGTAAAAATATGTGAAGAAAGGAAAGGACGTAAACTTGCCAGGGTAATACTAAGTAACCTTGAAGAGTCAACATCAAAGAAGTACTTGTGAATGACCAGGAAAACCTACGTTTGACAGTTGGATTTTTAACTGGTCATTGTCAAGTAAGCAAACACCTCCACACACTGGGGCTAGCAAACACACTTCTATGTAGGAAGTGTGAACGAGAAGACAAAACTGTAGAGCATGTCCTATGTGAATGTCCGGAGTTATCGTTAATACGAGAGTACGCGTTCGGCAAGTCCTGGCCTACACCTGCCCACATAAGAGGGATGTCTTCTGGTGACTTGTTCACCTTTCTAAAAATGGCAGGATGGACAATGAGCTAAGAGTGACAGCTCCCTGGGAGGATGCACAATGGGTCAATTGTGGCCTAAGTGCTGTGAAACTTAACTCGCCCTCCCTACTCTACAGATACAAATAGCATAATGCAAGGAGCAGACTGTCTATAGTTTTGGAGAAGTGTTAAAACTTGAATACTTTGGATAAAACATTACAAACACGGGAAATGAAGAAAAAAAGATGATAAAAAAAATTAATTTAGGAAAGCAAAGCGATAGGGTCACTAAATTCATTAAAGAAAGCAAAAATTGTGTCAAGAATAATAGCTAAACTGCGAGTCTACGAGACAGTAATTAGACCCACAGTTATATATATATATATATATATATATGTATATATATATACATATATATATATATATATATATATATATATATATATATATATATATATATATATATATATATATATATATATATATATATATATATATATATTAGTGAAACGTGGATTATGAACCAGCAGGAAGAAAAGAAAGTAAAGATCTAAAAAAGAAAGGTGCTTAGAAAAATAGGAGGAATAAAGACGGCAGAGAATATTTGGAGAAGACAAACAAATAAATAAGTAATGAGGATGTATGGAAAACCAGCAATTACAACCAAAATACAAGCCACTCCCAATAAAACTCCCACACTCCCAAAGGAGGGAGAAATCAAGAAAACATATTAGTAGAAATTTTGCTCATTTTATCTGTAATGTCTTATGTAAAATTTTAATTTTAAATATTTTCGTTTTTTAGAAAGGTCTGCAGGTGCTTTTGAACAGACTCTACAGTTATTTTCAGTCGCGACATTTTTACACTTCAAAATCAATACATTTCGCCTATTCAGTGTGTGAAATTTCGCAAAAAATACATGACAACCGTAGTTTTGTATGGTGGCAATACTTATTTCAGTATCAGTGAAGCTAGGTATCAGTGAAGCTAGGTGGCCCAACTCAGGTTGCTTTTCAACAGACGAAGCCACAATATATTATTCCGGTAGCGAGAATAATCAACACAGACACGGCGTGGCAGTAATAGTTAATAAAAAATCTAATAGAGCGGTGGAATGCTATTTCCCTATCTCAGAAAGAGTAATGGTACTGAAGTTAGTGACATCTAATGCCAAACTGAATTTGATACAAGTTTATGCTCCTACGGCAAATGCCGACGAAGAAGAAGTAGAATTATTTTATCGAGATATCGAAGAGGCACTTAGAATAACGAAAACAAGAGAAATCACGATAGTCCTAGGTGGTCTCAATGCAAAGATTGGAAAGGGACAAAGCGGAAAGTGTATAGGAAACTATGGTCTGGGAAATCGAAACGAGAGAGGAGACCGTCTGTTACAATTCTGTCAAGAGCAGAACTTTATTATTACAAACACATTTTTTATGTTACCAAACAGACGACTGTATACATGGCGATCATCCGCAGATACATCGGAGAAAGTAGTCAGGAACAAGATAGACTACATTATGATCAATGAAAGATACCGTAATGCTGTTAAAGCCGTGAAAGCATATCCTGGATCAGACGTGGCCTCAGATCACAATCCACTTATAGCCAAAATTACACTCACCCTTAAAAATATTAAAAGACATCAAAGAATCCCTACAATAGACACAAGAAAACTTAAAGAACCTAAAGTAAAAGAATGCCTCCAACATGAACTGCATGTGAACTGCAACAAATTGAACACAAACACCAACGATATTGACGAGTACTGGAATCGACTAAAAGATTGTCTACTGGAACCCTGTAAAGAAATATTAAAGACTTCCTCAAGGAGAAAAGAGGAATGGATGAATGACGAGATACTCAATATGATGGAACAACGGAGACAATTTAAAAACAAGGATAACAATAAATACAGAGAGATAAACCACGAGATTAGAAAGACGATAAAGCAGGCAAAAGAAAAATACTTTGAAGAGCAATGCAAAGAGATCGAAGACCTTCAAAATAAATATGATCTGTTTAACCTACACAAGAAAGTCAAAGAACTGGCAGGACTAAGAAAACAAAATCCCACTTGTGCAATTCTGGATAGACACGGTACTGCTATAACACATACGGACGAGAAAATACAAAGATGGGCAGAATATATCGATGAATTGTTCGATGATGAAAGAGGAGATCTGGAGCACATAGAACTTACGTCAGAAGAAATAGGTCCATATATTACAAAAGAAGAAATATTGCACGCATTAAAAACAATGAAGAGCGGGAAAAGCCCTGGACCTGATATGCTTCCTATAGAAATCATAAAAATTCTAGATGAGAAGCACATTGATGTTTTAGTGACACTTTTGAACCAAATTTATAGTTCAGGCGTATTACCCAAAGAGTGGTTGACATCTATTTTTATTTGTCTCCCTAAAAAGAAAAACGTAAGAGAATGCAGCGATTACCGCACCATTAGCTTAATGTCTCATACGCTAAAGTTACTACTTAAAGTCATCCATAACCGAATATATCACAAACTGGACATAGACGTTAATAATACACAATTTGGTTTCCGCAAAGGCCTAGGAACACGTGAAGCTCTTTTTTCACTTAATATACTAATACAAAGATGCCTGGATGTCAATCAAGATATATACGCATGTTTTATTAACTATAATAAAGCATTCGATAAAGTACGACATGAACATTTAATGAATGTCCTGAAATCAAAGAAGATTGACTACAACGACCTCAGGATCATATCAAATTTATACTATAAACAGCGAGCAAAAGTACGTGTTAACGAACAGCTGTCAGAAGAAATTGAAATTAGATCTGGAGTAAGACAGGGATGCGTATTGTCGCCAATTCTTTTCAACGCCTACTCCGAAGAGGTCCTGAAAAAAGCTCTTGAGGGTGAAACAGCTGGAATAAAGGTAAATGGGGTTCCCATTAACAACATTAGATATGCGGACGACACTGTGATTTTAGCCGAAAACATTGAAGATCTTCAGAGACTGGTGACCAGAATAGCAGAGTATGGAAAAGAGTATGGTCTAACAATGAATGTCAAGAAGACGAAATTTATGAGAATATCGAAAACTCAAAGAAATAACGAGAGTCTTCTAATAAACGAAACCAACGTCGAACAAGTAGACAAATATGCATACCTGGGAACAATGATTAACTCCACAAATGATTACAATCAGGAGATAAAAATAAGAATAGAAAAGGCTAGAGCAAATTTCAACAAAATGAGAAGAGTTCTATGTACTAGGGATTTAAAACTGGAACTAAGAGTTAGGTTGGCGAGGTGCTATGTTTTTTCGACCTTATTTTATGGAATGGAATCTTGGACCTTGAATGCTACATCAATGAAAAAACTGGAATCATTTGAGCTGTGGGTGTACAGAAGAATTCTGAAAATATCATGGACAGAACACGTCACAAACAAAGAGGTTCTGGGAAGGATGAACAAAGAAATGGAAATTTTAATTAATGGAAATAAAAACAAAAAAATTGGAATATCTCGGACATATTACACGTGGAGAGAAATACACCTTGCTCCAACTGATCATGCAGGGAAAGATCCAAGGAAAGAGAAGCATAGGGAGGCGTAGAATGTCATGGCTGCGCAACCTGAGAGAGTGGTACGGATGTACATCAAATGAACTTTTCAGAGCAGCTGTCTCAAAAGTTCGAATAGCTATGATGATTGCCGACCTCCGCCGCGGAGATGGCACTTGAAGAAGAAGAATACTTATTTCAATTTTAAAGACAAGACTCTTCCTTACATAGCAAAATCTATAAAAATCGTGCAAGCAGTTTCCGAGATAATTCGGGCTGTCTATAGTTAAAACTCAACCTGTAGATTGTAAATGAAACAAAAAAAATAAAAGCATCATTCTAGTAAAAGTATAGAAAGGGCCTTTATTTTTATGTCTTAAAAATGTCTGTAGGTGCCTTTGAACAGATTCCAGTGGAGGCCGGTCAGAGTCGGCAGGGTCGGCAGTGCCGACCCACACCTATATAGATATTATAGGTTTTTCTAATATTTAATTTAATCAGTATTTAAATAATTAATTGTGGCAGGTAATCAGTTGATGTCATTTGTTTTTGTGAAATAAAAAAATATCTGTGAGATAATAAAGACTAAATTTTATTCATGGTTTTTAAAAGAATTCGTCCAATCTGAGCGTTAAGTGATCCCTGCGTAGACACTTTTCAAATTGATGATCTGATATCGGAGACATCCATCCGCCTGTGAATTCTTAAAAAGGCACGTTTTGAGTTTTCGGCAAGCCGATCCCAACCTTGACGATTTACTTGTAAAAATCAACGGAATATTAGTTGATTAGCAACCAAACATACATTTCTTTCCATATGAATCTAATTACCAAGTACGGCAAATTTAAATTTGCCGATGCTTCATTTGGATTGGTGATTGGCCGCGAACTGTACATTGCGAGCGCGGGATAAAATGTTATTTCATATAAGAACGTAAGTAGTAAAGTGAAGTGATATTCAGTGCACGAACTAGCCTTTCTTTTTGTGATTTATTTTTATTTTCTAAAGTAATACTGTGATACGTTACGTCTGCCGTAAATAGTTAAAGGTTAAAGAGTTTTTTGACATATTAGAATTTTTTTTTTAATTAAAGTGTAAACAAATTCAGGTAAATTAACCTAAAAAATGCAAGCCGTGGGAGAAACTGTAAGTATTGATAAGTCTGATATTGTAAATTATATTTTGCATGATGGGTTTTCATCTATTCCATACGAAGAACAAATTGTTATTAAAAATAAGAGGCGTCCTTTGAATAAAATGTCCCGGCTTATAAATATTAATGCCGGTAAGGGAATTAATGGATTATTTTCAAATAATTGGTACAGCAAGTACTCATGGTTTGCCCGGAGTGAAATAAAAAACAAACTTTTCTGTTGGCCTTGCATTTTATTTTCGACAAATAGGGGTAAACATCAAAATCCGTGGTATGAATCTGGTTACGATAATTTAAAGGAATTATTTAGGGCTTTACATAAACATGATATTTCGAAAGATCATACTTACAGCCAGATTAAATTAGATTTATTTGGAAAACAAAATATCTATGTTTCATTAGATAATGCCCAACGTGAAAATGCTATTAAACATAACGAAATTGTAAAAAATAATCACGCAGTTTTACGTCGTTTAATTGATATTGTAATTTTTCTAAGTTGTCAGAAATTATCTTTTAGGGGACACGATGAATCGGAGCATTCGTTAAATCAAGGTAATTATAGAGAACTAATAAAAACGTTTAAAAAATACGATTTGGAATTTTCTAATTTACTTTCTGATTCGAAGACATTTAGCGGTGTATCTGAAACAATTCAGAATGAATTGATAGAATCAATTAGTTACATTTTGAGTAACGTTATTGAATCTGAGATTCAGAGATTCAGGAAACATAATATCTATGAGAGGTTTTTAGGTTTTACAGACGTGAGTAAAAGCCATAAGGTAAAATATATTTTTGGTGTTTTAAAGGACAGATTAAAATTTTTGGATATCAAAAATAAATTGGTAGGGCAAACTTATGACGGCGCTGCCGTGATGTCTGGTGAATTAAATGGTCTCCAGGCAAAACTTAAAACTCTTGCACCGCATGCTTTATTTACTCACTGTCATGCGCATAGAATGAATTTAGTTTTGCAGGATACATGTCAAAAATTTAAAGAATGTCGTCTTTTTTTTGCCAGTTTAAGCGGGTTTGCTTCATTTTTCTCAAGCTCGCCTTAACGGACTAATGTTTTAGAACGGTTTGTTTTGAAAAAAATGTCAACAGTTTGTCAGACGCGATGGAATTTTAAATTTCGGTTAGTTTTCACTGTAGCAGATTTTCGTGAACAGCTTTTGGATGTTTTTGATTTTAATATTGAATGCGACGATTTTGAAAGTGATGATATCTCGATCTGTGAAACAATCGGTTTGAAAACTTTATTAAATGATTACTCTTTTAACATACTTTTAAATATTTTTAAGAAAGTTTTTACCCAAACCGATTTGATATTCAATGTTGTTCAAAATCAGTTAACTGACATTATTCATTCCAAAAATAGAATAACAAAACTGTATACTGTATACAATGATAGTAATTTCCAGTATATATGCAGTGACGTTTTGGACTCGCTTGATATTTCCGAACCCCAAACAAAAAAAGACAAAGGCATGACATAGAAACAGATTTCGAAAAACGAGTATATTTTGAAATTTTGGATACTATTATTATGCAAATAGATACTTGTTTTTCGAATTTTAAAGATTTGCAAATTTTTGACCTCTGACGATTCAAAATTTAAAAGTTACGCCAAAGAATTTCCAAGATATTTATTAGACAGTTTAATTAAAAATTATCCATCATTGTTTAATAAAATAAAATTAGAAAATGAATTAAAAGTTTTATATGCTGATCCAAATATTTTCGGAAGATGGGATAAGTTACAAGATATGTATAATTTTATATACTGCAATTCATTACAACAAACTGTTACCGAAATTAATAAATTATTGTCATTAATTCTCTCATTACCACCAACGTCTGCCTCAAATGAACGGGATTTCTCTTGTCTCAAAAAAATCTAAACGTATTTTCGAAATACCATGAAACAAGAGAGAATGTCAAGCTTGTCTCAAATGTCAATAGAAAAAAAACTTTTAAAATCTCTCTAAAACTCTAATAAATTTTAGGATGACGTTATAACCCATTTTGCTACTTCCAAACAACGTAGACTAGAGTTAATTTATAAACATGTTTAGGTTCTAAATTTATAGGAAAAAACAAAAACCAAGAAAACAAAAAATCCCCTATGATGACTGAAGTCTTTATTAGACGGTATACCTATCTAAGGAGACAAAAAATACCTTGCCGACCTTGTCTCTCAAGCCACGAGCCGCCACTGACAGATTCTACAGTTATTTTAAGTCGGTACATTTTAACAGTCCAAAATCAATAGTTTAATTTTTTAAATTTCCCAAAACGATTAAATTAAAAATTACGATTACTCTCGTTTTAGGTGACGGCACAATTTTTTTCTTCAGTTTTGAATACTAAAAAATAAATAAAAATGGTTTTAAGAATTGATTTTGGTTTAATAATTGATTTTGGTTTAAAAAAGTGGATATTTTTATGGAATTCGTCATATATATACGCATATTTTGTTAATCTCTCTCTCTCTTTTTCTTTCTCTCTTTCTCTCTTTCTCTTTCTCTCTAAATCGCTCTCTAATAATAATTAATTTTCTGCAATAATAAATACCAATATACATTAACATTAAAATTATTATTAGCAGCATAATAGTACTCCGACAAAATTTATATGTATAGTCAGTTTTTTTTTATAGTTCTAATGTATTCTAATAGAAAAATAATAACCTTTAAATCAGGTTAAGCAAACATGACAAACTCCGTGTCAAAATTAATAAACTTTCTTTACAAAAGATCCCTTTGTCGTATTTTCAGCAGTAAACTGTGTGTGCGGGCTCAAAAGTGGTTAGAGCTAAATTAGAGTGTCACTCCCACCACCGTCATTTCTAGGTCGTAAGTTATCTTGGGCTTTTGGTAAGAAGCCAAGAGTTTCAGTTAGAACTCCACCAGAATTTGGCCCCAAAACTCCGGAGACACTCCCGCGACACATTCATTAGTTCAAACGCGTTACATTCAAATTGAATACTGTTCACGAAAGTTACGTATTTTGTTGTAGGATGAGGGATTATGTGAAAGGCGGCACAAATTTTGTTATGAAATATATTTGCGTTTATAATGCACCATAATAATGTATTCAAATGTGTTTAGTTAAGTGTCTAACACCTATAAACAATAAGTTTTATACTCATAAACTCAATTGTTCTAAATTAAATAATATGTTATAGCATAATATACAACGGATAAAAGCACTGATTAAACAAAAAACTTTTATTATTCAGATTTTAGGATGATTACGCCAAGAATAATAATATTTAGTAGTAAAATTTTACTAGTAGTAGAGTTGAAGCCTTTAATAATAGTTATATATAAAAAAAGTAACAGGATGAAACCTATAATTAGAGGACCTAAATACCATCTTATGGTTATGACATTGTAAGATTTGTGAAAAGTCAAAGACTGCCATGGCTGGGACATGTGCAGAGACAAAACAATGCAAAAACAACAAAGAAAATTTTACAATGAAAGCCCATAGGAAGGCGACAAAAAGGAAGGTCCAGAACGAGATGGTTGGATGACGTGGAAGACGACCTGAAAACAATGAACATAAGGCAATGGAGAAGAAGGTCACAAGAGAGATCTGAATGAAAGGACATAGCCAGACAGGCAAAGACCCATCCAGGGTTATGATACCAAAAGAAGAAGAAGAAATACCATCTACTTCGCCTTATAATACAAGGAAAAGTTGAAGGAAAAAGATGGATTGGTCGAAAGAAACTCTCATGACTGCGTAATATTAGACAATGATGTGGTTCCACAGTAGAAGAATTATTTCGCGCAGCAGCCGACAGAAAAAGGTTTCAGGAAATTGTAAACATGATGACGGCCAACGTCTGAATACTGACACGGCACCCAAAGAAGAAGAAGAAAAGGAAGAAAGTTCAACCAAAATTAAAGGAAGATAATTTACGGAAGATCTGAGGCTGGACAGAGGAAGGGGGTAAAGGGAGAAAGAAGTTAAATAACAACTTTCTATTTAATAAAACTATCTACAAATTTCTTTATGTTTTTTTCCAAACACGCTGTAATTTTTTCGACTTAAAATATTTAGGTTTTTCGCTTATTTTCACTTAATATTAAGAAAGCTAATGGTAAATTTACGGAGACCAAAGAGGAAAATCTAAGGCAAAATAAAAGAAGATCAGTAGACCAATAAACTGCAGGAAGTAGAGCAGGAGAACACAAACAGAAATACAGAAAATTTTTACAGATTAAAGAACATAACAAAAAATGCAAAGGCAAAACGAACGGAATAAAAAATGAATAGGGAACAGTGATAATAGACGACCAAAAATACAAACAAATATGGAGGGATAACAACAGAGAGCTAAAGAGGTAGAAAATAAGGAAGAAACAACAGGAAAAGAAATGAATAACTAGAAGGAAACTGTGCACGAAGAAGAAGCAGACGAAGTAGATGAAACAGACATTGAAATTCCAATATAACCAACATTAGAGGAATTGGAGGAAGTAATACAGGAAATCAAAAATAGAAAAGTTCCTGGTAAAGATGGAATTAATATGGAACTAATCAAATACCGAGGCAGGGAGCTAAGAGGAAAACTATATGGAAAGAAGAGAAAATGCTAGGGAACTTAGAGGTAGTGCATATTTCAATAATACAAAAAAAGGGACACCAAAAATTTGTGAAAATTATAGGAGAATAACGTTACTAAATACAACATATAAAATATTGAATGTGGATTCACAGAAGGAAGATCTACAATAGATGCAATACACACAATACAGCTAATAATGGAAAAGGCAAACGAATATGAATTAAAATTAGAAAAGTTATTCATAAACTAAAAACAGGCATTTAATTCAATTAAAAGAAAAGAATGAATGATAGGACTTAAAAAATTAAAAATTGTACATAAACTCAGAAAATTAATAGAAATGACAATGAGAACTACGAAACTTAGCATAAAAAAAGAAAGAGAAGAGACAGAGGAATTCGGTATAAATAAAGAGATGAAACAAGGAGATGCCTTATCAATAACGCTATTTAATCTAGCCTTAGAATATGTACTACCAAATATAAATAAACTAAATCTAAGAACAAGAGGTGGTCAAATAATCGCATAAGTAGACAATATTGCTATTGTTACAAGGAACAGAAAAAAATTGAAAAAAATAAAAGAGAAACGAGAGGTAATGGGACTGAGATTAAAACAAGAAAAGACAAAAGTATTAAAATTAGGGAAAAATCCAATGGAATAAAAACTCAAAATAGGAAATTCTGAGTTTGAAGAAATAGAATAGTTCACATACCTAGGAGTTACAATAAGCAAAACTGGAGAAAGGAAGTCCAAAATAAAAAAAAAATTAGCAGCGCATGACGATTAATTTGCAAACAAAAAATTACTTAAAAGCAAAACACTGACTAAGAAAACTAAAATAAACATTTATAACACCATAATTCGGCTAATATTATTATATCCAGAAGAAACAATGACGATGGTCAAAAAATATAAAGAAGACTTAAGAATAGCGGACAAAAAGATCCATGCGGACATGAGAATAAGTATGAGAACCATACTTACACTTTCTGCCCTTAACACTTCTGTATTATACAGATAGGCGAACCAACAAAGGCCCACTAGACCAAGTTCTGTAGATTTGGAAATAGGCACATCAATTACAGTGCATCTGCAAGTCCAAGTAGAATTAGATGAGCTATAAGTAAATTTAAGCAATATAAGTCTCTAAGGACAGAGAGCATATATGTAATACTTTTACCTATGGAATTAGAGGTATTGATACCTCTCATATGCAAGATCCTCAAAGCCAGTTTAGCATGGTGGATTGTAACGGAAATATGGCAAAAGGTTAAGTTCATATACTTGCTCAAGTTAAATAAAGTATCACCTCTAACACAAACAATCTGTAATATGCATACCAATCTGGTAAATCTACGGACTCAGCATTGGATGATATAAATATGTTTCTTTCAAAGTCAATAATGAACAAAGAGCCACAAATGGGACAACGGCCTATTTTTTTTAGATTTTGAATTGGCATTTAGTATTGTTGCATAAGGTACCATTTAAGTGACATTTTAGTCCGATCCCTCTGCAATTTTAGACCAGTCTGTGTACCAGGTACAAGTCGAGGGTTTCCTTTGCCCCTTTTTCCCGTGGTTAAATGTTTACCTGGAAAGGTACTTTAGACATGTACTTGGGTACCATATGGTTAGAAATTATCATGCATTCAGTATATTGGATTTTAATTATTATAATAAAATTAGACCAAAAACAGATGAATTTTGCGAAAGATCACAAAAAATTGGACCCATACTGTACATGGTCGTACACCCTAGATACAAACAAGAGTGGGCTATGTCTTGCAGTTGACTTAAAACGGACTAAAATTGATAAATATAACTATATTTAAAGGATAAAGGTTTAGTAGGGTATCCATAGCTGGCGTAGGTATACACCACACAGCTCCTGTGATTTTAAGGCAAGTAACATTTTTGTCTATACTCCGTCATCGCCAGGGGATTTGTTATTGATTTTTCATTTCTAAAAGTGCCGTTTTGATTTCGTATCGAGTTATTCCTAGCATTAATTTTGATCCCTGATTTGTGATTTTTTGCAGGAGCTGATCTTGCCTTTCGTCGGTGCTCTCATACATTTTGCTCTACATTTGTCATAGGACTCGATATTCCCAAGGATTTTGGTTCTATCAGTAGTAATTTTGTCATCTTTGTTTTTTATTTTGTACATATTTTTTTATCTATGTTATTCGTATTTCACCTCAAAACTTTTAAACTTTTGTTTTTTTGAATTATTTTGGTTATTTTTCTTGTATTGTTCTCTCTAATGTCTTTTCAGAGTGACCAGTGGATATCTTTATTTTTCCATCAGCTGTCTTCTTTTACCTATTAGCTGTGTGGTGTTTTAGCTTAGTTTTTCTTTATGGGTCAGAACGGTCAGGCTCCCTTTCCGTTCGTGTATCTTCATAGAGGTCGTTATTTTCTGGGAGAATCTATTTTTTTTTTTCTTGTTTTTAGGATCATCTCTATTCTTTCCAATTTGACATTTAATAGTATCTTAGCTCGGATTAATCTGTGGTAACTTATTTTTGAAAATTTATTGAGAACTTTGATGTTTTTGATTATTTCTTTTCTGTTTATTATGGTATAATCTATTTAAATTTTAATACTGCCATCTAGGCAGATCGATGTCCATTTACACTGAGTCTCTTTATCTAAAAAAGAGTTCATCATGAATAAATTTTTCTGGTGTAAAAAGAAAGATCAGAAATCTTTGCCCTCGTACATTTCTTTCGCCACAGTCATACTTACTCATTGCTACTTCTGCATCATCTTGTTAAAACCCCATTTTCGCATTAAAGTCGCCCATAATTATTGTGTAATATGCTGGTATGGCATGTAAGGATGTTTCTATAGAAAATTAGACCCTAAAATTTAGCTGATTTAAGAATAATAATTCTTAAATATAGATCGTTAATAATTTGCGAGGATAGCAGGCAAGTGCTACTAACTACGAATAAATCACGTCTCATACCAGGGTGAGCAATGGAGTATTATGAGTCACTAACTCAAGCTTTGGATGGTAAAAACATTATTTAAACGTGGATTAAAGGACAAAATAAAAATAAGTAAAACCACATTGCTCACTGACTAGCCCGGAAGGCAGCAGACCTAAGACTCTTAGGACCTTGAGATCTTTTTGGTTGGTTAACTATAACAATCGCGAAAATTTTTAAATGTCACTACGACACGCAAATCGTAAAAAATGGGAAAAAGCAAAATGATGGTGACTTGTCAAGGTAACTATAAGTAACCTTCATAAGTCAGCATTAAGAAGTACTTGGAAATCGCCAGGAAAAACCTACGCTTGACAGTTAGTTTTTTACGTAGTCATTTTTAATCAAACAAACACCTCGTCCCACTGAGGCTAGTAGATACACCTCTTTGCAGGAAAGGTAAACGGAAGGACGAAACTGTAGAGCATGTCCTATCTGAATGTCTGTAGTTTTTGGCCTTTAGCGTTCGGCGAGCGCTGGCCTATACTTGCCCACATAAGGAACATGTTATCTGGTAACTTGTCCTCCTTTCTGAAAATAGCAGGATGAACAAATAAGCTAAGGACGATATCTCCCTGGGAGACGCAAAATGGGTCAATTGTGTCCTAAGTGCTGTGAGACTTGACTCGCCCTCCCTACTGTACCTACAGATACAGATAGGTTTTTTAGTTTCATATAATACTACACTAAATAATATAAAGGACAAATGTGAGAGGATGTTGCTACTAAGGCGTTTAAATTGAAGAATTTTAACAAAACGTATTTACTGTATTTTTTTCGTTTTTCTTATTCTCTAAAATGAAACAATACTTTTCATTAAGTTCCTAATAAACTAATAATTTAAAATATATACAGTATTGTTGAAACAACGAATTTGTGCCATTTTGCTGTTCCGTCATTTATCGAACACATTATATTGTATTCTTTATAAATATCTTTTTATTTCGTTACGGAAATTTCTTATTGTATATGAATTATTGATGAAGAATAAATTAGGCCTTATAAATTACCTTTTTGCAAAAGCTTGCAAAAAATACCGCTATCGTTCTTTTCATCTAAAATCAGTTGTAATTTATTCATGTGATATAATCATTTAGTTTTGCTTTTCCCTCATATACAAACCACTCTGCCGGCAACTGTAGCAGACAGTCACAACTTGATGTGGGACAAAGCTTTGAATAAGGATTTTGTCTGCGTGAATGCTTAAATAAAGGATAAGGTCCTTTCTGGCCCTGTCGGAAAAAAGTAGGCCCTATTCGACGTAATGGGAATACATAAAAAGGCAA
Organism: Diabrotica undecimpunctata; assembly: GCF_040954645.1. Lineage (NCBI taxonomy): Eukaryota > Metazoa > Arthropoda > Insecta > Coleoptera > Chrysomelidae > Diabrotica > Diabrotica undecimpunctata. The sequence continues at coordinate 19,003,351 of NC_092809.1, read as the reverse complement.
ATAGCTTAAGAGTGATGTTTATCTCTGGCTTGGAGCGTATATTATGAATACATTTTTATAAGTATCTGCCATGAAGGCTGCTATTAGAATACTAATGGTTGGGGAAAATTAGATTTTGCACCTATTTTCAAGAATTATTCTGATTATATATATGATATATATATATATGATATATATATATATATATATATATATATATATATATATATATATATATATATATATTATTGTGATATTTATAGTCTTGGTGCGCCAAGCAATAATTAGCTAATTAATTTTTTTTTTGATTAATTAAAATTATTTAAATGATATGATTATGACTCTATCACAATTTTTAATTCTTTTATCTCAGGGTTAAATTCGTGCTTCAATATCTAGGCTATTACATGTGAAAGGTAAGGTCCAGAGAATACCGGAATAATAAAAAACACATATGATCTAACACTATATATTGAAATAAAAATAATGAAATAATTCACACTCAAAGGTTTTCAATAAACAAATCTCATATAAGGATTCTCAAAATTTTGTTCTCCGTACGTGAACAATCAAAATTAATGGTACAAACAATATTAATTGAAATCTCAAAATCCCAAACTATTCTAACTCTCCTAATCAAAATATTTCTATCCTTTCTCAATTACGTGTAAAAATTTTGTTATCAATAAAAGAAAAAAACTGCAGAAACAAAAATATCTCTCTCTGATGATGAGTGGTCCAAATCCTTGTTCCTTGTAGACTATATTATCTCCTCTCAACCGCTCCCTATGTAAACAGCAATCTTACACAGATTGTTGCAAGTATATCGTCCTTAATGATCTCCTTCAAAAGCACAAATCATTCAAATTATGATAGCCTTTCTCCTCTCGATAAACTGAATCTCTCGTTGGCCCGAGTGAAAAATGACTCTTGGAATATCTTCTCTTTACGATAAACTGAATCTCTCGTTGGCCTGAACAGTGACTCTTGGAATATAAGTAGAGAAATATGACTTACAATATTTTGCTGCTTCAGCTTCTGTCAGATACACTAACTCCACAAAAACTCACTAACATTCCACTACTGCTTGCTACATTTCAGGAACCGCCAGAGAACAATCACCGTTCCTCTCACAGACTTGGAAACCAACTCATTCTCTCTTTTCTCTCTCCTCAATCTCGCTAAACTTTTTCCTACATACTTATCCAACCTTTTTCAATCTCCGCCAATCAAAACTCCTCACAATTCCCCCATTTTTTCATTTCGATAACAAACAAATTTTTACCTATAATTATAAAATTTCCTAAAACTTATTTACAAATAATATTTTCTATAATTCTTAAAACTAACAAAAACCACTATCTAAAATCTCTTCTATTTGTCCCTAATCACTGCATTAATGTATTTTGGAAAACCCCGTTCAATTGTCTTTTTGTTTTCACTTAAAATTATGCGGGTCACTCAAGTATAACAAAGAAATAATTTATGCAAAGCTTACTTTTTGTTTGGTACAGGTAATTCAAGAAATTAATCTCTCCTTCTTCGAAATGTTTGTTGGATATTATCCTACTTATCTGAATTATTTTAATGTTATTGAATTTTGAAATATTTTTAAACAAACCAATATTTTTCTCGATTTTACATATCATAACAATATATAAATAATATGATTCTAGCCACAAAAGCATTTTACGCGGAGTACCATAAGGTTCAGTACTGGGTCCTCTACTTTTCTTTATCTTTATAAGTGACATCGCTAACTTAAAAATCGATGAAAAACTTTTTCTTTTTGCTGACGATAACAGTATTACCTAGAGAACCTCTAATATTGCAACTCTTCATGAAATTATAACTTCTGATCTACTAAAAACAAAAACCTGGTCCGACTCTAATTTACTCCCCTTTAACGTGGATAAGACAGTAGCACTATCCTATAAAGGAGCTCTTCAACCCTTGCTTCTTTATAACAGCCAGATGAATATCGTTGAGTGTGAAAAATTTATTGGTATTTTTATAGACAGCAACCTTAAATAATGGTCCTTTCATATCGATTTGTTAAGTAAGAAACTAGAGTCAGTCTGCTATGCAATAAGATCTGTTTCGAAGGAAATCAATTTAGAATCTTCCAAAATATCATACTCTTCTTTGTTCGAGTCTCATCTTCGACATGGGCTTCCTTTTTGGGTTTCTAGTACAGCTGCCCAATCGTATATTAATTTTAAATTACAAAAAAAAAGCAATTCGGGTTTTTTTGCTTCAATAGAATAAAACATTGCAGAAGCTAATTCAAAAATCAAGGGATTTTAACTCTTTTCTCTTTATAATAATGTTCTTGAAACTGTTTGCTTAATTCGTAAACACCTACATGTTTTTCCAACAAGACCTAATTATGACTACTTCACCAGAAATTCAAGCTGTGATGTGTACCGATTCTGTCAACTAAACTAATAATGTAAAGAAATCTATATTATATTTGGCAAAAAAATTGTACAACCATCTCCCTTTGCAAGTTAAATCTATAACTTCTTTCCTTAAGGTCCGTAAATTGACAAAAGCCTATCTATCTGAAAGACCGTATTATTCAGTGGCAGAGTTTCTTAACGAATAACTAAGAAATTACAGTACATTAAGGTGCAAAAAAGTATTTTTAGATATATTTCACATGCAGTAGCTTAACTTATTCGTAAACTAGTTCGTAAGGTTTTATTATACAATTTGAAATTTAGTGAAATTTTGTAATGGATTGTATATTTTATGTTTTATTTTGTGATATTGACGATTTATGTGATTTTAGTAAATTTTCATTTTTATTGTTATTTCTTTGACTTTTTGTAAGCTTTGTCCATAAAATTGTACAGTTTTTAGTGACAATAAAGCATATTGCTATTATATTAATATTACCGGACGATTATCCCCATCGATCAACATTCATCTCTGGGGTCAGAGGCCCTCTGTCTGGATAATGCTGTTCTCAGGGCGTAATCATCTTAATAACGCCCTTAATTCATAAATAACAATAAATAACTATTTAACCATTATTTTTTAAAAGAACTGATAGTTAAGATACTACTACCACTGTATATTCGCTTGTACGAATTTTATCCTAGAAGAAATCATCAGAGCGATTAATACAGAAGCTCTAAACATGAAAACAAATCTTTTACGTCAAAAGAAGCAAAAGTATTAGGCACTAGAAGGTACTATACGTGAAATCTAATCTTAACTGTCCTTTCTTTTACTTCTGTATACTCTTTATAAGTACAAGAAACCAATTGGCCAAAGATTTTTGCTTAGATAAGGGGATATATCGTGAGATTCAGATCTTCCATATCTCTATTACATCTTTTAGCATTGTCAATGTTACCTTGCAAATTTATAAAAGGCACAGATTAAAGCAAAAATCTGAATTTTGGTTTCGTCAATAGAAATCTTCAGAATTCTACTTTCGACATTATTTTTTAATTGATAGTGAAGCGCGTATGACTCATTTTTGTATATTGAGAATTTAAATAATCAAAAATTTGTGCCTTAGATCTTGTTTCTCTCTCTTATACACGCAGCAGCCCGAGCGCCCGTCCTGTTATAAGCGCTTTATTACCGATTGAAGATGTATTAATATTAATGTTTTTTATCTCACGGGAATATTTTTTCGAATGAACCCAAGCTTTTCGCCTTGTCTAGTTGTACACTTGACTGTTGTATTAGCTATAGAAAATATAACAATGAGGGTGCAGTACGGGTAAGATACGGCAATGCTTTTCTTATGGAGAATAAACGCGCAGGGTTGTCAGTTTTCTCCAGCTGTTGATTGCTCATTGTCTCACAGGACCGGCTTGGATAAAATGTATTTGCCGGCAGTACGAGTAAAATATTGTATATCATGTATACGTATACAGTAGAATAAAAAGGCATTGATGAGTTATTGAAAACGAAAACTATGAATTTTGCATATAAAACGTCAACATGAGATATACAATTGAATCATATTCATAAGACTAACATTTGAACACCTCTTTACAAGAACAACATACAATAACTATAGTTTTAATGTTTTACATAAAATAGAAAAAACCTACATAATTTCTAGGAAAGAATTTGGAAACTTGGAAATGATATTATTTATTGATATTATATATAATATTCAAATTTCCAATTCTTTCATAGAAATTAGATTTTTTCTATTGTATGTAAATTATTAAAAATACAGTTATGTTGTTTCTATAAATAGGTCTTCATTTCTTTTGTAAAACTTCTGCTACAAATTACCATCATTAACATAATCACCTAAATATGGTCATAAACTTGTTTGTCATAATTAGTATTTGATAAACTCCAAGCTTTCCCTAGTGAAAGTGCTTTTGGAAAACGAAACTACACTTCAAAATTTAGTCCGAGTTTCAACAAAGATCATGGAGTCCCATAACTTTAAATCCGGTAAATTATTTAACGGTTGCGCTAAACTCGTCGTGTTAAATGTGTTGTGTTTTTTACAAAATACGGAACAACTTAATGTAAGTGCTGCTGTAAGACGTACTTCGTTGATGACTGGTGTTAGCGAAAGAAGCATTTACAATTTCAAAAAAGAAAAAGAACAAAGTGTAACGTTGAAATCGCAAAAAAAACGTAAAAAACGAGTGTGTCAATCAAATTCTAGAATATTCACATATGACGAGGGTGTAAGAAGTATTCTACGACGAATTTTTCATTGTGAATTTTTCATGAAAAATTTGCCGCCATACTTAAAGCATATACATAACTTCATACAAGGTAATGAGAATATACAGCCGTTGTCTCTTTCTACTTTATACAGACTTCTGAAAGATATTGGATTTGTTTATAAGAAACGTGGCCGAAAAAGCATCATGGTGGAGCGAGAGGATATTATTCATTGGCGCCATAATTATTTGAGAATTATACGACGTTTGCGAAAAGACCATTGCAATATCATATATTTGGACGAATTGTGGGTTAATGTTGGCCAATCTATAAATTACGAATGGTGCGATACTACGATACAAAACAGTCGTGATGCTTTTCTCAAAGGTTTAAGTACTGGCTTAAAAGCACCTACTAAACGAGGTCCACGATATGTTTTATTGCATGCAGGTTTTTCAGGAGGTTTCCTTCCTGGCACACAGCGTGTTTTTCTGGCAAAGAAAAATGATGGCGACTATCACGATGAAATGGATGCCGCATATTTTGAGTCGTGGTTTAAGGAGACATTATTATCAAATTTACCAAATAATGGTCGCAGGAATGTCATTGTAATGGACAATGCATCGTACCACTCCCGTAAAGAGAGATTCCCTAACAATTCCTGGAATAAAGCTGCAATCAAGGAATGGCTAGTGGAAAAAGACATTTTTTTTAGGAGTGTTATTTGAAATCCGAGATATTAGAAGCAGCGCGTTCTTTTAAAGATCAATACGATAAGTATCATCTTGATGAGTATGCTTCACAACATAATGTTTATATTTTAAGGCTTCCTCCATATCACTGCGAATTGAATCCTATAGAAATGGTGTGGAACCAAGTTAAGCGATATGTAGGTACCCATATTACTACTTTTAAAAACGACGAGGTACGCCAGTTGATCGACGACGATTTCGCACGCGTCACAGAGCAAAATTGGCGCAATTATGTCACTCATGTTGTTGAGAAAACGGAAACTGAGATGTGGACTGCGGACAACCTGCAAGATGACGTAGACCAATTGATAATACACGCGAACACAGGGGAGAGTAGCGAAAGTGAATCCGGCATCTCGGATGTAGAGGACGACTTTAGTATAATTGAATATCTGTGAGTAACCTCGATTATTTTACACTGTATAACCAATAAAATGCATTTACCAGTCCAATCAGAGTATGGGCTTTTCGGATATTGGGTATATTTATAGCTATCAAGAAATGTAATTTAAAATACATTTGTTAGTTTAATAAAGTATACAGTTTTATAATAAAATTCTCGCTAAAAACTTAAGGTCTTTTTATTCAAATTCATGCCTCTTATTTGGCTACTTGAAGGCAATTATTTTATCAATATATTATTTTATAATAAATAACAGAGCCCGGCGTAGAGATCTGGGTACGGTTCTGTGACTACCACTTGGACCTGTTTGTATCGCCAAGCACAAGGCGTGAAATCCGGCAATTGTGCATTCCTATATTAGCCGTACTGCACTCTCGGTGTGACATTTTCTATAGGTATTTGTTTTTTGCTTGTCTGTATTTAACTCACAGTAATAAGTATTGAGAAGCATAAAATTATTTCCAACGTTTTTTAAACAGTTTCTAAATTCAATATGTAATATTAATATATGTTATTTTAAGAGCCCCAGTTTGTGCCACTTCCATCTCTTACACATATTTCTTATTTTTGTTTTGAATCAAGTAATTCTCACCAAACTTCTCAAACTTCGACTTTCTAAAAGGTCTCTTTTGACTCATCTAAAGTTAAAGATAAGCTTGGAGTTGTTGCAGGTGCATATTCATTAATATAAAACGTGTCTACGTATTCATATAAAGGAAGTTAATTACTAGAGAGATGTAAGACTTCAGCGTAATCTACTTCAAACAAATTGTGGATACGGTCTTTAGTACACTAACAAACTTTTATTAAAATATATTCATAGAAATATTCAAGTTTTAAAGGCAGTTAATTAAGTAGCTTACGAGCTGAATAAACTTCTGAATAAATAAATGATGTAATAAACACCAAGGTCGTTAAATTTAAATTATTAAAGCTGCAAGAATTGGCAATATATGCTTCAAAGACTAAGAAAATCAGATCTTTAAACATTGTTGCGAGATGCGTTTGTTAATGGCTTATTATTTAACCCAGAGAATTAAAGTCATATATCAACAACTAATAATTATTTTTTCGTAATTTATTCTTTTAAACTCACCTAAACTCATGAGGAGCAGCGAAAGATATGGGTTGCTGCAATTAGTTCTCCAAGGAAATGTAGAAGGAAAACGGGGACCAGGAAGGCGAAGGATTTTCTGGTTGAAAAATCTGCGTACGTGGTTCAACACAACAACCACAAATCTTTTCAGAGCCGCAGTTTGTAAAATACAGATTGCCATGATGGTCGCCAATATCCGAAACGGATAGGCACTACAAGAAGACGAAGAAACTCACCTTCTTCTTTCAGTGTCATATTCTTCTTCTTCTTCTTCTAATGGCGCTACAACCCTTTGTGAGTCTTGGCCTGCTTAACAATGTTCTTCCATTCTGCCGTCGGATACTTTCCTTCGCCACTGCCTGATGTTCATGGTTTTAAGATCCCTCTCTACGTCGTCTATCCATCTTTTACGGGGCCTTCCTCTTGTTCTGTTTCCTTGGGGCTTCCATCTCTGAACTACTTTTACATCTCGATTATCTGGCATTCTTTCTAGGTGACCAAGCCAGTTTAGTCTTTGTGTATAATAATATCTTCCTTGGTATTGTTGCTTGTTCAGTGTCATATTAGATCATTCTAATGCTAGCAACTAGATTGGCGAGTAGTTCACGTTCTTTAGCTAATTGTAATAGTAGTTAGGTACTATGTATTCCTATCCAATTGCGAATTTTCTTGATCCATTACATTTGCTTCCTTCCAATTCCTCTGCGAAATTCCATTTTACCTTTCATGATAATATAAGCTAAAGGATTCTATACCGGTCTCTACTAAGAACATAGGTAGTAATTTTTTTCTTATTTTAGTAGTTTTTAACCCTTAAGTGGTATACATATAAATATCTACATAAGTGGTATACTCCGTCTTGGAGACGGGTTAACGCAATTTGGAGAATTATGTAGGATTATTTTTTTATGGATGTATTCATATAAATAAATACTTTATACGGGACGATAGAAATGTATTACACGGTCCAAGAATATTATATAAAGGTCTCCCACAAGGCTCTATTCTAAGTCCTTTATTTTAATGTTTATACTGCAGATCTGCATGGTTTGATGGATGAAAAATGCAAAATAATTCAATATGCATACGATATATGTTTATGTACCAGCCATAAATCTTATGAAGATTGTATGTTGAATCTAAAACTTAGCTTTAGTACCATAAGGTTTTAGTATATCCCAAATCTTCGATTGTATGTTTCACTAGACGTAAACAAAAAGTCACAGGCAAATGCCAGATAGGTGATTATAATTTCCCCTTAGCAGAAGAGTGTAAGTATCTAGGCATGATCCTAGATAAAAAAACTCTTGTGGTCCAGCCATATAAAGTACGTAAAACAAAAGTGCGAGCGTGGAATTAACTTTCTGCGTTTCGTTTCTAAAAAAGATATGGTGCAGATCAAAATATATCTTTAATGTTTTATAGATCCTACATACGATCCATTCTGGATTACGGTTGTATTCTTTACAGTTCAACATGCAAAACAAATTTATTAACTCTTGACAGAATACAATTTAAATCAATAAAAATTTGTCTAGGAACTATGATGTCTTCACCAAATCAAGCAGTTCTAGCAGAAGCCCAGGAACCACCTTTACACATACGTAGGCAAATGTTAGCCAACTATGGTTTACAAAATAGGTTTACTTTTGACAGAAAATTTAACAAATTCTTACTGGGGAATAAAAAATTCTCCTCTTCTTACAGAATCATTTATCAATACAAATTCATTTCATTCTTATATATTCTTTTTCTTTGTGTGTGGTGCTTGTATTCAAGCGTTGGCTATCGTCATATTGACAAGCTGATGAAATGATTCTCGGTCGGCAGCTAGATGAAACAGTTCCTCGACCGTTCGACCTGTCCATTGTCTAATGTTACGCAGCTAGGACAGTTGTTTTCTTCCGGCCCAACGTTTTCCTTCGATTTTGCCCTGAATGATTAACCGGAGTATAGAAGAACGCAGAGAACGCGCGTATAGAAGTATAACTTTAAAATTATAAATAAAGGATATTATTTTTAAGCATACATGAAAATTTTGTTTGCTTTTTATTCATCTTGTACGATTTTTTATTCTTGAATACATTTATTCCAAATTTTTTAGAGCATTGTAAACAAATAGGTTGGCTACATTTGCAACAACAAAATTTTGTTCTTCTTTTCAGTTGCCAGCTACAAAATTTACAGGTTGCTCGTTTATTAAGTACGTCGTTTCCCATATTGCGTATTGGTGTAGTAATATTAGACCTAACAATCTTGTTATGTATGTATGTACAGCGTTAACAGGCCTTTTAGGCCCATTGCTGGATGGATAATTTCCATCGTTTTCTATTCTTAGCTAACAGCTTCCAATATCTGATTCCCATCTCTCTGACATCTTCCATCACTGCATCTCTCCATTTCTTTCTTGGTCCTCCTCTCTTTTTGTTGCCCTTAGGTACTCTCCAAGCAATATTCTTGACTAGTATATTACCTTGCATTCTTTCTAGATGGCCGAGCCATTCTAGTATACGTTTTTTCATCACTTTTGTTATTGTAGGGTTAGCATACAACTGATACACTTCTGCATTAGTTCGTCTTCTCCATTCTTCATCTACTACTTTTCCACCAAATATTCTGCGAAGTATCTTTCTTTCCCATGCTTCCAATGTGTTCTGTACGGTTTTGTTTATAGTCCATGTCTCAGCATCGTATAGTATTGTGGGTCTAATTATAGTTTTGTATACTCTTATTTTTGTATTACGAGATATATCTTTGGCCCTAATTATTTTGCTCATGGCTCCAGCACACCTGTTGCTCTTGGTCAGTCTCAGGTTGATTTCAGTTTCTTCTTTACATGTCTGATCAATAAGAGTACCTAAGTACATATATTCATCCACCTTCTCGAATTCTACAACTGATCCATTCTCCACCTCCAATTTAAAGGATCCCCTGGTGCTTATTCCTTTTTTGCTCGAGATCTCCATGTACTTCGATTTATTAATATTAACTTTCAGTCCCATTTTAGAGCTTTCCCGAATCAGTCGTTTTGTTATATTTGATAGTTCTTTTCCATTTCTTGCAATGAGAACCACATCATCAGCGTATGCTAAGCATTGGTGCTCCTTGTATAAAATAGTACCGGACCGATTTATCCCACTAATCCTTACAATTTTTTCTAGAACTATATTGAATAGCAATGTAGACAACGGGTCTGCTTGGCGAACACCTTTGTTCACTTCGAATTCTTCTGAGCCTGTACCGTTGCATCTCACAGCACAAATGGTTTGTCTAATTGTCATTTTTACCAATCTTATTATTTTTTCTGGCACTTGAAATTCTTTTGGTGTTTCTATTAACTTGTTTCTGTTTATTGTATCGTAGGCAGCTTTGTAATCAATGAAAAGTACTTGTGCTTTAATGTTGTATTCATAGCAATTGGTCAGGATTTGTTTTAGCATAAAAATTTAATCGGTTGTTGATCTTCCTTTCCGAAATCCTCCCTGGTATTCTCCTAGATTCTTCTCTATATATATTATTAATCGTTTTTTAATTAGCGCGAATCCCTAAAGTAGTAAGTGGTTTCTTGAAAGTAGCTTGCTGAAGTTTTATTAGTAAAATTTCTTTTTGCGTAGTCTATTTTGACGTTGGTCCATTGGACGATTTCTTTAATTATGGCCTCGGTAAATAGCAGTTCCCATACATCTACTACCTCCGGATTGTCACCAAGTATTTTTGCTTTCTGACGTAAACCAGGTAATTGCAAAATAATGTTATGCTTTCTTGTGCGGACTTTTTCAGGTGGTTGGTTGTTGCGCCATTCAAATCCATTTTTTCCAACAAATGTTCCAGATGCGGATATATCGTATTCATTACCTATATGATTATCGGATTTGCCATTATCTGCTGATTGTTCAGAGTCACTAAAATGTTCACTCTCACTTACGGGGTATAAATCTTTATTGCTATCACTATCACATTCCTCCAGCCATTGCTCTGCAACCGATTCAAAATTCGGATCATCAAAACCTATGCGTTTTGAACGTATTTATAAATTATTTTTTGGTCGAAATAATCACTTCTAATATATATATATATATATATATATATATATATATATATATATATATATATATATATATACATGGTGCCATAACATGGTGTCATGGAAGAAGCGTCACAAAATAGCGGTCTTCACATTGATTTATTACTCCCCATCAATTCGTTTCTAACCATCTATTTATTCTTAGCAGGTTAAAAATAAAAACTGAAATAGAACTGAAAATGAAAATATCTTTAAGAAAATACAGAAATTAAACGAAAAGTAAAAAATTATAAGAATATCTGTCAATAAAAGATGTAGTAAAATAAACAGAAAAATTAAAAACCGATACCATAATATTATATATTTATTTATTGACAGATATTCTTATAATTTTTTACTTTTCGTTTAATTTCTGTATTTTCTTAAAGATATTTTCATTTTCAGTTCTATTTCAGTTTTTATTTTTAACCTGCTAAGAATAAATAGATGGTTAGAAACGAATTGATGGGGAGTAATAAATCAATGTGAAGACCGCTATTTTGTGACGCTTCTTCCATGACACCATGTTATGGCACTCATGCCGTGATGCTCGCCTTAGCATTTTGCTATAGAGAAAAAGTAATACAATGCCAGTATAGAAGCTTTGCTCAATAGAGATCTGCAAGGAAGTAGGCAATATGCCTGGCTGAAGAACATCCTGGATTGGACAGTACATTATTTAGATACACTATGGAGAACACTCTCAATTTGTGCCAACATCCACTGATGAATACGGAATTTAAAGAAAAAGTGAGTATCTACTATAACCTCAATAAAAATTACAAATACCACTGAAAAGAGGGGCTAGTTGATTGTTTACAAGACATACAAATAAATTATTAATTTTTTATTGGAGCCTACAAAGAAAAATAGCAAGAGAAGGAAAAGTTGAATTCGGACTATTTTAACTTATATAGTGGTACAAGCAATAAAAAAAATTATAAAACTAATGAATAAGGATGTTATAAAAATTATTATTCCACGTAATATATTTCTAGCCCCTTTCTCAAGACCAGGATTTTTGACCTAATTCGTGGTTACAAAACACCGTCTAAATAAATGTTAAACATAATTTGTGGTAAAAAGATCTTTTAGCGAGTTAAATAATTTACATTTCCATACGTTACAAAAGTACTTCGGCCACATTATTAAACTTAAGCAATTAATTTGCATCCGGTTTCCCAAATATTTTCCACATGCCATGGCGTTTAATATCCCTTCTATTATTACCGAAAATACACTATCTCATTCCTTTTAGTTCATTAACGAGCCGGCGTTCTCCATTTTGCTAAGGACTACCTACTAAATTGTCCAAATTTGAATAATTAATACCTCCAGATGGGACTTCTGGGTTAATTAATGTCGAACAATATGTTTTATGCATAGTTGAGTTAATTATCTTGAATTATCCGGGAGGAAATGAAAGCAATCTAATCTATTACATGCAAATTCGAGTGCTGGTGCTGCTGGTTGTCTCCATCCTACAAGTCGAAGCTCAACTCTAACTGATAAAACCACCTGGATATTTTACGCCTCTACTTAAATCGCTTTAAAATTGAAACCGCTAAAATTTACTCCCAATGAATTAAAAGTGGCATTGAAAATTGAGACATTTAAGCTAATAGTATTTGTTAGGCAATCCATTTTATTTTTTATGTTTAAACAAATTTTCATTTATTTTTAATTGTATGCAATAACTAAAGATCTCCTGAAATTATATTGCGCTAAGACTAACAATATATAATACGATAAAATATCAAAGAAACTAGATACCGCAATATACTGAATAAAAATCTGCACATAAATGTGGACAAATAAAGCATTTCACTTCGTTTAAAATTTACTCCAACTTGTTAACATTACCAAGTAAATACGTTTTCAAAAAGGGCTAACCATATGGATGTTAAAACGTCAATAAATGTTATTTTAAAAATGTGGTTCGGATTCCCAGTGTATACTTGAATTAGGTAACATCGTATCAGTGTTTTGCTCCTAGTTTTAGTGCTTTTTGTGAAACCAAACAACTACTTTTAAATACTATAATAGTAAGACCAGACTTTACCGTATGTATCGATAAGCCTAATTGCATGTCTTTTTTGGATCGATTAATTAATTAGCAAATTAATAATTTCTTTAAAAACTGGGCCAGCTACCAGTGGCGTAGGCCTACATAATATATATATTTTTGGAAAAAAATACATAAAACCTAACTAAATTTAACAAATAATTAAATTTTTCGTCTACTTTTGACTACAAGGGACCGATTACAAATACAGTTCTCACATCAGATCCTTACAGTTCACAACTTTTTAAGATGTCACAAAATATTCAGCATAATTCTACTTCAACTTCCTCATATGCAACTGCAACCAAATCAATTTTTCCAAAGACGGATCAAGCCATAGTACTGCATGCCAATAAAAATCTAAAATTGTTCGATTACGCCAAGGCAGTAGGTGACGCTATTGGCCCGAAACAAATCCTATTCGCATCCAGGATATCTAATAACAGAATTTGTATATATTTCTAATTCAGAACTCGTCGACAAACTTCTAAAATCTCATCCGATTTTGACAGTAGGAAACTCTGTGATGAGTTTTCGCAGGCTAGTCTCCCCCACAAAAAGAATAATAATATCCAATATATCTCCATCTATACCACACGACCTTGCAGAAAATGCTATAAAAGAACTTTGGCTCCAACTGGCCTACCCCGTCTCATTTTTAAGAGCAGGTATCCCCGTCGATGAACATTCGTACATCATGAACTTTAGAAGGCAAATATATGTTTTTACCTCTGATAGCAATTTCAATCTGCAAACTTCATCAGTTATCCCATTCGCAGGTAATGAAAACAGAATATTTTTGTCCACAGACAAAACAAAGTAAGAAAACGGACGACGTTTGAATTATGTAAACAATGTCCAGGAAGTTTCGATTTTTGTGTAAATGCTTCGAAGACTTTCATAAAATAAATGAGTTTGTGTTAGTTTGGTGTTTTTCAAAATAATGTGGGCGTTTCTTATATTTTTTGCCTTGAGTAAATTTCTTTATGTTGCCGTAAATTTGTGTATGTTGCCTTGAGTAAATTTGTTTATATCATATTTTTCACTTAATAAAGTGTAATTATGTTTTGTTTGTATACTTTTAGGATATTACAAGTTTAGTGCTCCTATGTTGTTACATAAATATGGTTTATGTTATTCGTATTACTGTTAAAATGTATAACATCTCCGATCAGAGTGTTCGGCATCCCGTGAAAATATTATTGCTTGACACCGACCACTCCGATAGGAGTATATTTTTTATTCGCTTCTTCTTCTTGAAGTTCCATCTTCAATCGAAGGTTGGAAATCATCATGGCTATGAGGACTCTATTGACTTTGTTTTGCCTTGCATAATAAGTTGTAATAATGCGTATTTTTGCCTTTTCATCACATATCCTAAGTAGTCTATTCGCTACTTTTAGATAAAAAAAATTGCTTAAGTTCACAAAACTGTTACACTGGGGAATAATTTGAAACTCAATTTCTGTTGAGTTAGTAGATTTTTTTAGCTGTTTTCTATAGGATTAGGCATGCTGGTTTCCAAACTGTTTTTAGTTTTCTTCATTACGTCACGTACGCTTTTTATGTGGGTGAGACGCATGTGGGTGTGGAGAATGACGCAGATAACTGCAACTGGTCTAGACTTGCCTGTTCACTTCAGTTACGTCTGTTATACTGTGGTGAAACGTTATGTGTCGGTTAGCAGTATTTAGTTTTTTGTAACTGAAGTGTATAGAACTACTTAGTGTGTTTGAACTGAAACGTTTCCTTATGGCTACCTCTGCTCCTACACGTCGTAAGTGCGAAAACAGTCCCGATTGTTATATATGTGACATATATATAGTTTCATCAATCCCAGTCGTCAAAGTACAAACATTAGTACATTTGTCAGACAAGCATATTTTGTCTATTTTAAAATGAAACTTGGTGATTAAGATAAAGCATAGGCACCTCATAAAGTGTGTAAACAGTGTGTTGAGGGTTTTCGGATGTGGACCAATGGAACACATGCTAAACTTTCATTTGATATACCTGTGATTTGGCGCGAGACCAAAGATCATTCAAGTAATTGTTACTTTTGTATAGTGAAAACATCAGGATATAACAAGAAAAGCAATTGTAAGATAGAGTATTCTAGTTTACTGTCAGCGATACGTCCAGTGCCGCATTCAGCCGAAATCCCCGTGTCAGTTTTCAATGAATTGTTCTCTTTGGAAGAAGGGGAATACAGATATAGTACAGATGAAAGCGACTCTAACGATGAAGATTTCGAAATTGAAGATGACTCCGTATGTAAGGGATTCAAGTTCCAAAAAAGCTTCACAGCTCTTAGCATCACGACTCAATGAGAAACACTTGCTTGACAAGAGAGCCTAGGTATCCTATTTTCAAACACAAGAAAGGGTATTTCTGTAATACTTTCAAAGTGATGGTGGATTTGTGTTTTGCCATAATGTAAGTGGTTTAATGGATGAATTGGGAATTTCAAACTATAACGCAACTGACTGGCGACTATTTATAGATCAAAACGGAGCGTAAAGTGTTTTTTCCTTCACAATTCAAATTTATTTGGTTCAGTTCCAATTGACCAATCAGATTATTTGCGTGAAGAATATGACAAAATAAAGAAAGTCATTGATCTGTCGCAATATCACATGCACCAATGGATCCTTTGTGTTGACCTTAAAATAGTCTATTTCCTACTTGGTCAACAATGTGGATACACAAAGTATCCCTGATTTTTGTGTATGTGGTACAGCAGAGCTCGTGCGCAACATTGGGTGCAGTCGCATTAACCGCCAAGACCGGACCTGAGACCTGGCGATCCAAACGTTGTACATTGTACACCACTTGTCGATAGAAAGAATATTATATTTCCACCTCTGCATATAAAATTATGTCTCATGAAGCAATTTGTTAAAGCTTTGCCAACTGAAGGAGACTGTGTGTTAAGTATCTAGTGTCGAAATTTCCTAGCCTGTCATTTGAAAAGATAAAGGCCGGTGGTGTTGATGGTCCACAGATTCAGCAACTTCTTGCAGAATAACATTTTGTGGTAACAATTTCAGAAATTGAGAAGAATGCGTAGTTGGCATTTAAAAACATTGTGAAAAATTTCGTGGAAATACACGAGCATTGCATTACGCCGACATTGTCCAGCAAGTCTTGGAGAGCTTCCAAAAGCTAGGTTGCAACATGAGCAATAAAGTGAATTTTTTACGTAACCACCTTGCTAATTTCCCGAACAATCTTGATGCGGTGAGTGATGAGCAGTGTGAGCGTTTCCATCAAGAATTTACACAAACTGAACATTGCAGAAAAAGCTATAAACGAAAACTAGTATCTTAATTTGTGAGTACTATTCATTAATTAAACAATTTTAATTGTACAAACCCGATTAAACTTACATAAAATGTTTTGTAAATTGTATATTTGGTACGTTTTTATTTTATGTTTCTGTATACGCATAATTTTTACGCATAATATACGAAAACAAGTGTCAGATCTAATTTAACAGAAAATGTGTTCCCCATAGTTATTTATATGCTTTATGGCATAAATAAAAACGAAAACACTAAATACAACATAACGGCATCCTAGAATACCTCAAAAATATGGTAGGCCATCAACCTGTTAAGCAGTAGTAACTAATAAAAAAACAATGTGTGTTCCTATCAAATCGGTTGCGCCTGACGAAGTAGTAATACAGATTTTCTTTATCTATTTTTATGTAACTTTGTATATTTGAAGTGAAATGTATGTAAATTGTATTATCATCACTGACTACGTTGTTGATATGCGTAAATCTTATTAACAACTATAAATTATGACTAAAAAAGTGACTAAAATATTTTTTAAATATATGATTTTGTAATCTAATATTCTAAATGTTAATTTTACTTTAGATTGTTATAATAGAACCCTTTTCTATTCAAAAGCTTTAATTAAATGTGTTTTTCCTCATAGCTTTTGTCATATTTATTATAGAACAAAGCTTGACAGTAACGAAACAAGAGAGAATGCTTGTTATTAACTCCTGGAATACAAAATGGGCAAATGTCGATTCCATTGTTTAGGTCAGTTAGCGCTAATGATCATTAATTTTCAATTTTAATTAGATTGTTATTGAAGTGCTATATTTACGTTTAGTCTACAATAATTGCAAACACCTACAACATTAATGTCATTTAATTATTTCATTAATGGCATTTTAATGGAAAGCGTTTGTAAATATTGCTACCAAATTTAATTTTTGAAATTATTTATGATTACATAAATCCACAACTTTTTAAAACTAAAATGGTAACTAATTAGGAGTCAAAATATAATAATATAATGTATTAATATAATTATTGTATTAATATTTTAATATAATTGTTTATACAGTATAGTTCATATTCAGTTTTTGTAGTGACTCACAAAAACAATGTTTTTTTTAGTACAAGCAAGACTTATTTTAAATTAATGTTAAATTATAAAATAAATAATGATGTTTTCATCCGTGGCTTTTTCTTTCAGTTTCATCTTCTATCCAAGGTTGCAAATCATGAGGCTACGCATACCTTCTTGACTGCTGCTCTAAATTGTTCTTCACTAGTATAAGACGCAATATCAGCAATCAGAGCAATAGGAGAAGCTTGCTATTGCTCTGATAAATAAGAGCCATATATTATGGCTTTGTTATAGCTAATATATTATACATTATTCAAAATGCCAAAGAGAAGACTATATACCTGGGAGTCACCAGCAGATCAAGAAGAGAGAATTGTAAGAAACCAAGAATAGACTATGTATTAGTTAGACAAAGATACAGGAACGCAATTATATCCGCAAAAACCTATCCAAGTGCCGACATAGGATCAGATCAGTAGTGACCAAAATTAGGGTCAAAATGAAAATATTAAAACGAAGAACAACAAATGCAAAAATCGATACAAGTAAATTAAGGAACCCACACATAAGGCGGCAGAGGAAATCAACAACGGATTAACGAATGTTAAAGAACAAATTCTTTAGAATTTGTCAGAATCAGAAATAGATAAAAGTCAAAAAGAAATTCTAATATTAACCAGATATAAAAAGAAGCAATGGATGACGGAAGAAATTTTAGATTTAATGGAAGAAAGACGTCAATATAAAAAAAAAGATAACCAGATGTACAAAAAAGTGGATAAACAAATAAAATACAGAATTAAGAAAGCGAAAGAACAATGGCTGAAAGAATAATGCGCAGAAATAGAAGAATACCAGAAAAGACATGATAGTTTTAACACACATAAAAAAACTAAAGAATTAACTCAACAATAGAACAAGGAAACCGGGAAGACTGAAAGATACAAATGGGAAACTTGTGTTGAATACTAACGACAAATTAAAGAGATGGACAGAATACATCAATGAACTGTTCAAAGACAATAGAACAGAACAGATGGAGATAGAAGTAGAAGAGGATATGGTTTTAAAGATATTAAAAGAGGAAATTAAAATGGCCGTAAAAACAGCAAAAATGGTAAAGCAGTAGGTCCAGACCAAATCCCTATAGAAACCATAAAATGCATAAATGATGAAACCTTAGACATTATAGTAGACTTATTTAACTCAGTATACAAAACAGTACACATACCGAAACAATGGTTACTCTCTACCTTTTGTGCTATCCCTAAAATTACAAACGCTAAATATTGCAGTGAATATAGAACAATATCACTAATAAGTCACATTCTCAAATTATTCATGAAAATAATACATGGTCGTATAAATGAAAAACTGGAAAAAGGAATAGATGATAGTCAGTTTGGGTTCAGAAACGGACTAGGAACCAGAGAAGCGTTATTTGCTTTTAATGTGTTAGCTCAAAGATGCATGGATATGAATGTTGATGTGCATGTGTGTTACGTTGATCTTGATAAAGCATTTGACAAAGTAAGACATGAAAATTTAGTCCAAATTCTACAGACAAAAAACGTAGACCATAGGGACTTACGAATAATAACAAACCTCTAGTGGAATCAAAAAGCACAGATCGTAATAGGTAACGAACCCAGCCCAGAAATTAAAATCAGGAGAGAAGTTAGGCAGGGATGTATTATGTCCCCATTACTATTTATTGTATATAGTGAAATCATTTTTAAAGAAGCATTACTATCTCAAAGTGAAGGAATAATAATAAACGGAAGATCTATTAATAACATAAGATATGCAGATGACATCGTGATTATGGCAAGCTCTGCTGAACAACTCCAATTACTGCTAAACAAATACAAACAGTTTCTGTGAAAAATATGGACTTAAAATGAATAAAAAAGACCAAATACATAATAGTTACAAAGAAAACAAATATACTAGTAAACATACATTTGAGTAATGTAGCGATAGAAAGGGTTGATAAATACAAATACCCAGGAACTTGGATTTCAGACAATAATGATCAAACAACCGAAATAAGAGTCAGGATAAAAATAGCACGAAATGCGTTTGTAAAAATGAAAACAATTCTCTGCAACAAAGACCTTAGATTAGAACTGAGAGTAAGAGCACTAAGTTGCTACGTGTTTTCAATACTGCAATATGGACTTGAAAGCTCAACATTAAAGCAAGAACACATAAACAAGAATGCGAAATAATAAACACAATAAAAATAGGAAAGTTACAATATCTGGGACACGTAATGAGGGGACAGCGATATAAACTGCTAAGCCTGATAATACAGAGAAAGATAAGAGGAGTAAGGAGTATAGAAAGAAGAAGAGTGTCGTGGTTAAAGAATTTAAGGGACTGGTTTAAATGCAGTTCTATAGAACTCTCTATAGCATCGGTAGATAGAGTAAAGATAGTGATGATGATATCCAACCTCCAATTGGGAGACGGCATTTAAAGAAGAATATATTATGGCATTGGAGCACAAATAAGCCAAATTTTTCACGTCTGAATCGGATCTCTAGAACGATATAACAGTTATTTCAGTATCTATACTTTATCAGTCGTTTGAGCTAATTCCGATTCAAACCAAATGTCTAACTAATATCTCCAAAAGCTTCTCACTTTCATTGGTTCAGGCACAATGGTGCCATCTTCTCTGGTGGCGAAGCTTGCTTCAGCTTTTGCTAAAAGCAAATAATATTTGCAAATTTTTCACAGACCAAAGGATAGCTGGCACCTCTGTATCCGAACCACTGAAAATGGTAAGATTTTGGAGACATTAGTTCGACTTTTTGGTTTAAATCGGAATTAGCTCGAACGGCTGATGCAGTGCCATAACATATGAGTTTTATTTTGATTAGAGGAATAGCAAGCTTTTGATGAAAGTGACTAATATTTGTAAATTTTCGACAGGCCAGAGGACAGAAAACAATTTATTAAATTGTTTAGTTCTTCACCACCATTATATAACCAAGTAAAACTAATTTAAACAAAAGATCAGAATTTCAAAATCTACGTAAAATTATAATTAAGTATATTATTTCTTATAATTCATTCATAAAACCACCAGAATATCCCACTTTTATTTTATTCTCCATATACTTGTAACATTTTTTTTGGTATCTCAAAATAATCAAACAACATTTTTAAAATTCAAAAAAGAAGGAGAAACATTTGTCAGAACAAAAAATTTTTATAATAATTTTTTTTTTAAATATTATGTTTTTCAGCAAAAACCCAATTTTATTTGGTGAGTTACTACTTTTTTACAACTATTCGTTCCACTTTATCAGATGATTTGTATTTTTATTTTAGATCTTAAAAATTATTGTAACCACAATTGAAAGCTCGAGTAGTAAGAAATAGTTACCTAATAGCCCCTTTTTATTGACTACAACTCATGCAAACTTAGTGCATTCTTACTTTTATACCAAGAGAGAGTTTGTCTCTCTTGGTATAAATAAATAGCAATCTGATAGATGCATTTACATGGGTACAAAGAGTTACGAATGTTGAGGTTCTTCGTCGCATGAGTAAACAAAAGAATTAATAAGAATAATCAGACAGGAAAATGCAATAATTAGGTCATGTGTTGAGAGGCAAAAGAAACGAATTAATTCAAGTTATACTTGAAGGAAAAGTACAGGGCAAAAGATCAGTCGGAAGACGCGAGAACTCGTGGCTGAAAGACCTGAGGAGATGGTTCGACCGCTCATCCGCAGAAATCTTTAGCGCAGCAGTTTCTGAAACTACAATTGCCATTTGGATCGCCAACCTTCGAAAGGAGACGACGCCATGAGAAGAAGAAGAGTTTGTAACTCTCAAAGAAGGCACTCATTTGATTGCCGACGTGTTGGGAGCTATCTGCGAGTTACTCCATCATAATTTGTAGTTTCTTGAGTGTGTCCACTACAGTCATCATGCCATCATCGAATCTGAGATGGTTTAACTTGTTCCTGTTGATGCCATATGTTGACCAATTTGTAGTTTTGAAGACGTCTTCTAGGGCTAGATTTAAAAACAGGGGAAGGGATTTATATGTTCTTCTAATTGTGCTATCATAGTTGCGTTTTAATATATTATATGTGTGGTCGGCGGATATAAGCAGACAAGTCAATTTTTTTAGAAAATTTTTATATTTATTAAATCACCTAAAAAAATTATCTACCGCTGGCATAACAAAAACAAGTCAAATGTTATACCTGTGGTTCCCTATCAAATAGTGACCTTTTTCATACTCACAATTTTATCCATTTTGAAGATGAACTTAACCAATCAAGTCCTTTTATCTGGTTTAGATCGGCGTATGCCTCACCAAACGTTTGACTTAACTGATTGGGTACAGTTATCAGTGAAATCGCTGGCTAGCGAAAAGACTGAGGGAGTTATGAAAAAAGGATATATTATATAAATGATTGATTAAATTCGTAATTTGGGTATTAATTACAGTGCGTTTCTCACGTTTCTTATCACTTCCAATGTTTTCGTTAATATTATACCGTGTGAAATGTATAAGTATGTACGTATAGAAAAACTAAACACAAGGAAATGCAAAGCTGAGAAGAAATTATAGCGAAATTTACTAACAGGTTATCTTACGTTACAAGGAAAACCAATATGTTCAGGCGAAGCCAAAGTATTAAGGTTATGCCGAATAAAATGTAAAGATCGCTTTAATGTAAACAAGTTAAAAAGTGTTCTGATGAATATTGGGGTTTAGGTTCGTACTCAAATAGAGCAACAGAAATGGCATCTCTTATTCAAATAAAATAAACTGCTTCAGATCGACCAAGAACAATGGATCTGAACAAGGTTAAATCCAGGTCAAGAACTTTGATTTATTCTCGTTTTATTAACGGAAATAAGAAGCCTATCTGTCATGATTGTCTTCTTAACGTTTTTGATGAAAGCAAAAACTTTGTTTAAACTATCGGTCTATTGCCAGTAAGATTCAATCTACGATCGCAGGTACTGATGTAGAAGATAAAAGAGGGAAGACACCAAAAACGAAAATTACTGAAGAAAAACGAATTCTTCTTCTTAAGGTGCCATGCATTTCTGCGTAGGCGTCCACCGTACATCGTCTTGTCAGGTGAGATGTTAAATAATTCTGTTTTTAGCAGCATTGCGAAGCATTTCATAGCTGTGGATTCCTGTCCATTGTCGAATATTGCGCAGCCATGACATTTTTTTACGTCCGAGACCTCTCCTACCCTCTATTTTCCCTGAAAAACGAATAGAAATAAAAAATCATATACTTTCATTTTCACTATACGAAAGTCATTATTCACGGAAGCAAACTTCGAAAAAGTACTTACAAAATATGTAGAGGAAACGTTGTTAGCCACCTTCGAAAGAAAATTCTTGCGACACATATATAAGGGCACAAAAGAAAACGGAGTATGGCGAAGACGATACAACTCTGAACTATACCAAATATACCAGGATCCGGACATTATAACATTCATTAAAATAGGACGGCTGCGTTGGATAGGACATGTAGAAAGAATGGAAGAAGGCGAAATACCAAACAAAATATTCAAACAGATGCCACTAGGAAAAAGAACAAGAGGAAGACCGAAACTGAGATACTTAGAACAAATAGAAAATGATATAACAACCTTAAAAATAAAAAACTGGAGAAAAAAAGCACGAAACAGATCAGAAAGGAGAAGAATCCTGGAACAGGCCAAGACCCAAAAAGGGTTGTCGAGCCAGTGATGATGATGATACGAAAGTCATTATTCACGTAAGCAAACTTCGAAAAAGTACTTGCCATCTCACATAACTTTACAAAAAATGTACAAATTGTTCAAACAGTCCACACCTGCGCCCACATCTATCAAAATTTATTTATAGGATGAAAAAGACAGAAAAGATTTGATTTCACGTTCAAAGCGTCTATGTATCTGTTGATACGTATTTCGACTTAATAAGTCTCATCAGAACAGTTATTCATAGCCGTTCTTAACGTGAAAAATAATCTTCTCTGTCCTATTAGGAAGCAACAATAAAATGGCTTCGTTATGGACGCAATAGCGACATCTGATAGAAAAATCGGTAAGATAGTTTCGAAACAAATTCAGATTTCTGCTTTAATCTGGAGTCTTCTAAAACGAAACTTCGAAACTATCTTACCGATTTTTCTATCAGATGTCGCTATTGCGTCCATAACGAAGCCATTTTATTGTTGCTTCCTAATAGGACAGAGAAGATTATTTTTCACGTTAAGAACGGCTATGAATAACTGTTCTGATGAGACTTATTAAGTCGAAATACGTATCAACAGATACATAGACGCTTTGAACGTGAAATCAAATCTTTTCTGTCTTTTTCATTTTATTCGGATCTACTCTGTATGAGTACAAGAAACAAATTCGTTAAGGATTTCTGCTTATTTGAGAAGACATGTCGTGGAATGCAAATTTTAGATTCCCCATATCTCTATTAACATCTTTATCAACGTCTGGCTATGCCTTGCAATTTTTAGATGGCTCCAGATTAAAGCAGAAATCTGAATTTGTTTCGAAACTATCTTACCGGTTTTTTTATTTATAGGAATTTAAAAAAGCTTAACCTCAGATTTAAAAAGCCAAAACTTGATACATGTTTTACTTGCGATAATTTTATTGTGCAATTAAAAATTTGAACAGATGACCAGAAAGAAAAACTGTCTTTAGACCACAAATTTTGGCAGAAACTAGCAAAGTGGTAATTCTTGAGGATGCTGTCTATTTGGCTTACAAAACAAAGAAAACCCTTTGACTTACTTGGACTTCCAAAACAATAAAAAAACATTTTTTTATGATTAGATACGGTTGTTGTTTTACTTGAATGTCACTTACAAATAGCGAAAAGAATCTGTTAATTTTTAGACAATAGGTCGTTTAAGTTAAATGAAATATTAAAAAATCTTTTGTAGGCGCAATATACCTATATCACAAAAGCTTCAACGTAATGTATACTGAATATTAAAGATAAAATTAAAAGAATTTATTACGGAAAATTATGGATATGCTCGTTTAACTAAGCTTTCTCTCATATACGGCTCAACTAAAAATTAAAAAATAATAAATGGGACAAGAGATTTAATGAAAAATGTAATAAAATAAATCAAGGTAATAAAAAAATTTAATTAAAACTGTAATACATACTTTATTTTAATGTCTGCTAATAATTTAAAATAGTTCTACACAAAAGAGTAGAAAACCTTTGAATTTTATTCATATTCATCGATTTACTTTAAATTTTGAGAGTAGGTAGGAAATAGCTCAAATATCGAAATCTACTATATGCCAGTATGTGTTTTTATATTCACACGACCATTAAAATCTTTCACTAACCATCTTATTAGTCGAAATAAATGCAACAAAACAAGCAAACTTGTAAAAACCGAGCAAAAGTTCAACAGAATTTGAACTAAACATCCAATGCGATATTTCCATCAATGCTGTTCTAAATCGACTGACCCATACCTAATTCCAATTAGCCTTTAAAAACAAAAATTTAATTCCTCTTTCGTTGTTTTGTACTGCGAGTCCAGCTAAGAGCGTTCAGCATGCAGCTCAGAACTTGTTTGCATTTACAGCCGCGAGGGAGCGCTTGCTTTCCGGAGAGCCAAGGGATTGTCTGAACCGGCCCGGCTCTTTGGAAAATTATTTCTATTTTTGCTTCTTTCACTTGCAGTTGCAGTTGAAAGAGGTTCAAATAATGGAATTTTTGAATAGAGTTGTCAAAGCTTTCAGGTGAATTTCAAGAAAAATATCAAGCGGAGGAATACGAAGTTAGATCATTTGCATTTAAAGTTATACGTACTAATATTTTAATTTATACTAATTCTGAGTTATCGTCATATCTATTTATGTATTTTAAATTAAATGGAAAGTTGCGTTTTAAATAAAAAGTGTCAATTCTAATATTTAAATCTTCTCTACTCATAAGACGAATTGCTCCAATTGGTGTCTTAAACAGAAAAACTGGAACAAAAATTGACAGAATGTGCTATTTTCAGATGATACCAAGGTTTGTGTTTAGAAATTAGAGTGTATATTAAATACAAAGTATGTGAAAAAAGAATATAAAACATAACTCAAATATATCTCAAACCAGAACACATATCAAACAGAAAAAGATTTATGGCAAACTCACTGTAAGCAGTTCAGTGGATGTTTTGCAATGAGGTCATATACAGGGTGGTCCTTAAGTAATTGTACAAACAAAAACCATAGATTCTGCACTTTAAAATATTACGATTTAAGCCAACTTGGTTTAATAAAATCTTGATATTAAGAAAGATACAGGGTGTTAAAGTGGAAATTTAAAATTTTATTTTTCGCTATTTACAAACTTTTACGTTTGTAAATTTTTTTGGACAAAAATTTACAGTTGGGTGTTTTTGAGTAGGATAAATTATAATTTTATGCTTACTTTTATGTAACTAATAAAGGGCGCCACATATGCAACATATGTGGCATAAATTTGCACTTAACTTTTTGCTCTTTAAGTTAGCTCTATTTGTGTTAAAACATAAAAGAGATACATTATTTTTACAAAGAAAAGGTATACTTGTTAGTAACCTGAAAATTTAACCGTTTCGAAATAAACGCATTTTATAAGTCAGCTGCACAATAATTGTTAGTTTGATATTTATGAGGTAAAGCACTGAATACCTGTAGATAAGCATAATTCATAGTTTATTCTTATTAAAACAACTCAAAGATGATAATGTAACATCACAAAATGCTTTGTTATAGGTGCTAAATGTTTTATTGACATTGACAGAAAAGATATTTCATCTTCTTCTTTAGGTGCCGTGTCCGTATTCAGACGTTGGCCGTCATCATGTTTACAATTTCCCTTTGCTATCGCTTCTTAAGTTTCTATAATGGCGTTGTATTACTTTTTCTCTATTGTAAAATGCTAAAAACCCAAAATATGTGGTTTATGCAAGATGGTACACCACCACATAGTAGAGAGAAGGCAGTTAGAACATACTTAAATACAACTTTTCTGAACGTTGGATTGGTCGTGGTAGTCATATTCCTTGGCAATGTGGTGAGATATTGATATAATTATTTAATTAATAAAAAATCCGAAAAGAATACTTATTGTTCATTACGTAAATTGTTTACCCATTTTTATTAGGACAAATAGAAACTAAAGCACAGGTATTGAATAACACATATGTGGCTTGTTTCATAATACTTTTGCTACAAATCTAACCGGAAAGACTCAGCATTTTTACAAAAACATCATCGTTGTCCTAATAACCGATATTGTTATAAATATAGTAAACACACAGGCAATTTAACTCAGCATAATATTGGTTCGTTAGTAAATCATAATAGTCCATTTGTTAGAGATGTAATTATAGTTACTCGTAAGCTGTAACGTAATCATATTGTTGGATTATCTTGTGGTAGATGTGTGGAATGTAAATTATATTTTGTGTGAGTAAATAGAATTATTTATTAAATTTTTATACAAACTAATTAGTAGAACATGTGAATTTGTGAATTACTGGCAAAACGTGGCGTCTTCTTGGAAATTATTTGATTAATGTCAAAATTGTCAATTGCCGACTTGATCCCGTCAGATTGTTTGATCTTGAACATAAAACGCACGGACATATGACAGGCTCTATGTTGCCGCACTAAACTAATTTTCTAAAAATGTCCTAACATACTCCCGGCGTTGAAGTATGCTTCAAAATATAGTAGGAAACAAGTAAATATCAAAGCAAAAAAAACTTAGTCCCGAGATAAAACACTGCGACACTATTAATCTTCTATTGGCAGTGGAAACAAATATCGTGTAGATCTGGTGATGAGTCCATTGGAAGTTTTGATTTCAGCTACTCGATTTTCTCCATCTTTACCAGGAAATAATTTAATTATTCTTCCCATAATCCATCTGCATGGAGGTAGATTGGTATCACGGATGATAACTAAGGATCCGGGTACAATGTTGTTGGTAGAACTGTGGTGCCATTTATAAGATTGGTGTAGCTGGCTGATATATTCTTTGGAAAAGCGGTTCCAAAATCTCTGATGCAGCTGTTGAACATGTTGGAATCTGCTTAGTCGATTCACTGGGATAGGTAAGAGATTTGGTTCAGGAATGGAGACTAAAGGACGTAATGTCAAAAAGTGGGAAGGAGTTATTGGTTCCAAGTCAGATGGATCTTCTGATTTGGCAAACAATGGTCTCGAATTTAAAATACATTCAATTTGGGTAAGCAAGGTGAGAAATTCCTCATATGTCAAATTTATATTCTTAAGCGTTCTTTTCATATGAAACTTCATTTGTTTCACTGCTGATTCCCATAAACCCCCAAAATTTGGGCTATAAGGTGGGGAAAAATGCCAAATTATATTTTTTGTTAAAGCAAAATCATTAATTTTATTTTGGTTTTCATATAAAAAGGTTTTGATAGACCTCAACTCTTTATTAGCGGCTCTAAAGGTTGAACCATTATCAGAGTAAACATTGGTAGGAATTCCTCTTCGTGATAAAAATCTCTTAAAACATGCAAGAAAACATTCAGTTGTCATATCAGTGAGTAATTCCAAGTGTACAGCTTTTGTTACAAAACAAACATATACACAAACATAACATTTTAAAATTTTACTTCCACGACCTTTTTTTTCTTTCAGTGGAAATGGACCTGCATAATCAAGTCCTACGTTTTCAAAAGGATAGGCAGGAATAATGCGTTCATTGGGTAAAGGTCCCATTTTTACACAATTGTGAGGAGGTTTCACACGAAAACATTTAACACATTGTCTTACAATTTGTTTTACTAATACCTTGCCAGAAATAGGCCAATATTGTTGTCTGATTAATGACAATAGAAGCTGTGGCCCAGGATGCAAATTACTGACATGGTAGTGTGTACAAATTAACTTGGTTAATACATGAAATTTCGGCAATAGGATTGGTGTTTTTACATTTTCTGGCAATGTTGAATGCATAAGTCTACCACCTACTTTAAGTAATCCTTTATCTAATATGGGAGACAAATGAAGCAATCTGGATTTTTTGCTCAATGGTTTATCATTTAACAAACAGAAAATGTCATCATGAAAGGATTCTGCCTGCACAAGTTTGATTAATAGCAGAAACGAATCATTGGTTTCATGGACAGTTAAAAGTAAGCTTGGGGCTCTTGTTTTATTTTTAATATTTCTAATAAAACGCATTACATATGAAAAAACTCTTTTCATTTTATGCAAATTGGAAAATCTGGTAATAAAATTAGTAATCCAGCTGTTCTGAACAGTGGAATGAAGTGATACATGAACAGATCGTTTAAGCTCTGGTAATTCAATTACTTCATCAGTTGAATCATTAGGCCACAAATCAGGATGTTGTCTTAAAAACTGCGGTCCCTGGAACCACAGTTGTGATTCAAGAAAGAATTCAGGAAAGATTCCACGACTAGCTATATCTGCGGCATTTTCCTTTGTATTGATATAATGCCAACTATCACTACTGGTGAGTGATTGTATTTTTGTTACCCTGTTGGCAACAAATACTTGTAACTGGCTAGGTTCCAGTTTTAGCCAACTTAATACAATTTTTGAATCAGACCACATGTATATCGGCATATTTAGAATTGATAAAGATTTGGTGACCTTGTCAATTAATTGGGAACCTAACAAAGCTGCACACAATTCAAGTTTAGGTATTGTTATTGATTTGATAGGAGCGACCTTTGTTTTTGAACACAGAATGTGAGAATGGTATTTGCTTTCTGGATCTATGCTGCATACATAAATACAACTTGCATAAGCATGCATTGAAGCATCACAAAAGCAATGGATGCTTGTAATTTTATGACCTGATCCAAGTACTGGTCTTGGAATGTGTAATTTATTTAGACATGGTAGTTGATTATACAGTTTGGTCCAACTGTTATTTAATTCTGGAGGGATTATTTCATCCCATGGTTTTTGAAGTCGAAATAGAGTTTGAATTATTAGTTTAGCAATTAATATAACTGGACTTAGCAGACCTAAAGGATCATAAATTTTGGAAATGATAGATAATATTTGGCGTTTAGTAAATAAATGATTGGAATTTACAGTAAGAGAAATTTTGAAGCAAAGAATATCTTGTTGACTCATCCATTGGATTCCAAGAGTTTTAAAACTATCAGAATCTCCTATGTTAATAACATTGTTGGAAATATCATTACAATTAATGTTAAGAATGGTTTCAGGATTATTGGAAATCCATTTTCTCAAAATAAATTTTCCAGACTCTAAAATTTTAAAAATATCATTACATCTCATTTGTAACTCTTGTAAATTGTTTGATCCTGTCAACAGATCATCTACATAAAAATCTTCTAATATGGATTTTGCAGCTAAAGGAAACTGAGATTCATGTTCAAAGGCTAACTGACGCATGCATCTCATTGCCAAGAATGGAGCTG
Source organism: Diabrotica undecimpunctata (assembly GCF_040954645.1). Taxonomy (NCBI): domain Eukaryota; kingdom Metazoa; phylum Arthropoda; class Insecta; order Coleoptera; family Chrysomelidae; genus Diabrotica; species Diabrotica undecimpunctata. The sequence continues at coordinate 18,973,497 of NC_092809.1, read as the reverse complement.
ATTTTTGGCCATAGGTTACAGTAGTTAATTGATACACGTCAATATTATCTGTTGGATTGTCTCTCCAGACAATTTGTTGTAGTGGTCTATTCTCTTCATGTACAATTACTTGTCGATACATTTTTGACACGTCTGCAGACACCACATATGTGTACTGCCGAAATCTAATGAGGATGTCAAAAATATCATTTTGGATTTTTGGCCCTGTGTACTGTAGGTCATTAAGAGACCATCCAGATGTAGTGGGACATGAACCATCATAAACTACTCTTAGTTTTGTGGTAAGACTGGTTTCTTTTAGTACTCCATGGTGGGGTAAAAAATATGATTTTCTAGAAGGATGTAAGCTAACAGTGGGGTTAACTTTAACCATATGTCCTAGTTCTTGATATTCCTTAATGAATTGTTTATACAAATCATTAAGTTCCCTATTTCTCGAAAATCTTTTTTCTAGTAACAAAAATCTGCTAATTGCTGTATCTAAGGATTCTCCTAATAATTCAGGTGAAAACTTAAATGGAAGCTGAACAATAAAGTGTCCATTTTCTGATCGAGTGGTAGTGGTTTCAAATATTTGCTCACAGCAAATATCATCTTTTGATGGTGGTATGGGATCTTGGATTGAATCAAGTTCCCAAAATAGTTTTAACTGCTCATCTTCGGCTATAGTTCTAGTGAAATGACACACTGCATGAGTTGTCTCATAGGGGACAGCTCCGTTTACTATCCAACCCAATTTAGTGTTTTGTAAACTTGGCAAACCTTTTCCTAGGTTGATTTTTCCATCACAAAGGAGGTCCCAAAATAGGTGGGCACCAATAATAGCATCAATGCTACCAGATTCATTAAACAAAGGATCAGATAATTGAATATTGCATGGGATATTAAAGTTTTTAATATCAAAACTGGTTGAAGGAATTTGATTTGAAATAGCTGGTACAGCATAAAATATGGATGAAATACTAAAATTATTAACTCTGGAACATATTGTAATTTGACATTTTTTGGTAATATTTGATACTGTTTGATTTATACCACTAATGGCTAGGTTAGTAGGAATCATGGACATATTTAATTTTTTACAAAAACTTTCTTTTATTAAGTTTGTTTGAGCACCACTATCTAAAATTGCTCTACATGGAATTAATTCATGATTATTGGATTTAACATTAAAAACCACTGTTGATAAAAGAACTTGGGTATGTTTAATATTCATTGTTTGTGCAGAAAACTGATGGGTTACTGTTGGTGGCATCTCATCACTTTGTACACAGTTAACTGATGATGAATCTAATGGAGATTTTAAAGCAGTGTCAGTTGAATGTTGCTGACTATTTTCAAAATGTATTAATGAGTTATGTTTGGAATTACATTTTATACATGGTCTTAAAGTACATTCAGCAGCTTTATGTCCATGTCTCAAACAATTATGACACAACTTTAAATTATTGACTTTAGACAATCTATTTTTTGTATCTAATTTTAGGAATTCAATACATGAATATATTAAATGGTTACCTTTACACAAAACGCAAGACTTTCTTTCTGCAACATTAACTTGGAAAACTCTTTTTTGATATTCACCTCGACTATCACGGTTTGCATGTTTATAATTAAAACCAGAATTATTACTATAATTGTTATTAGGTTTTTGACTACTTTGGTCTTGAATTTCTTCCAAAGTGTCCACTTTTACTTTTAGAAAATTAAAAAATTCAGTTAAAGTAGGAAGCTCTTCTTTAATATGACATTCCTTCCACTCTCTATAACTTTGTTTATCTAATTTATCGGAAATAATATAAATCAATAAAAGGTCAGTTAAACTACTTTTTGTAATCTGTAAACTGTCAATGGATGACATGCTATCTGAGACACTATCTAATAAATGCCTTAAATGTTTAGGTGATTCTTTTTGGATGGAATCTAAATTGAAAATGGCTTTAATATGTTTATTGACTAATAATTTTTTATTATCATACCGCATACAGAGTGCATCCCATGCAGTCTGATAATAATTTCCTGAGAATTCAATTTTATCTACAATACGTTTGGCATATCCGTCCACAGATTGTCTCAAGAGTTGAAATTTATGAATATCTGGAAGTGTGGTATTTGAATGAACTACACTGGTAAATGTGGCTTTGAATTCCAACCACTGTTCAAAATCACCTTTAAAAACAGGTATTTTCATTTTTGGCATCAAGAGATGATTTAATGAGTCTACATGTGGTGTAGAACTAGGAGGCAATGTATTAATTACTGTATTAGTGTTAATGTAATCTTTTAAAAAACTAATTGCTTTAAAATACCTATTTTCAAAAGCATCTCTTTCATCAACTTGTTCTTGTAGTTTATCTTCACTGGTAGCAATCTCAATTTGTAGTTGGATCTGATCAAATTCAACTAACAAATTGCTACCAGAGTCATGTCTTAACTGAACTTCTGATATTTCAGGTTTGCTAGATGGTGTAGCATTTTTTAATATATTCACAAAGTTCTCTAAACTTGTTAGTTTGGCTTTATAAGAACCTCTGATTCTTATATTGTTGGCTAAGCTACTCATTTTTAAGATTTATGGCAATCTTTCAAAAACAACACTTAAGAATAATAATAAGAAATACCTTGCTAGAATACTAATACTAGCTGATTGATAATCTATGGCGTTATACAATCAAAATATGGAAAAATCTGTTTATGGTAATTTAAATTCAAATACACTGTTTGATCAAATCTTAAAGATAATAGAAATGGAACAAACTCACATGTACTGATGGATTTGGATCCTCTAAATGGTAAATGGGACTGTCTTCGACCTCTGAACAGCCTCTAGTTACAACTATGGATTCTATTTTACTCACACTATCCGGCTAGAATTGACCAAAATATGTTGGATTATCTTGTGGTAGATGTGTGGACTGTAAATTATATTTTGTGTGAGTAAATAGAATTATTTATTAAATTTTTATACAAACTAATTAGTAGAACATGTGAATTTGTGAATTACTGGCAAAACGTGGCGTCTTCTTGGAAATTATTTGATTAATGTCAAAATTGTCAATTGCCGACTTGATCCCGTCAGATTGTTTGATCTTGAACATAAAACGCACGGACATATGACAGGCTCTATGTTGCCGCACTAAACTAATTTTCTAAAAATGTCCTAACACATATAAATAAGTAGTGTCATCGATAGGTTATTCCGTGTTTATATAAGTAACCAATGAACGAGATACATCACAGTTTAATACATTATTTAACTTCTGCGACAAATAAGATGTAGTTCCATAATATACCATAAGATTTAGATATGTGTCCAAAATAATATTTTTAACCATTATACATTATAGCCACCACGTAGCCCCGAATTTAATATGCTTGATTTTGGTGTATGGGGCGCATTAAAACAACTTGCCTATAAGAATCCCATAAACATTCGCAACCAACTATGGGAAGAAATGAATACTGCAGCAGTTTCTTTAGAACCAATAATGCTATTTAATATGAGATGATCTTTTATGGAATATATTGACAAATAAATTATAGAAAATGGTGGACATATCGAACACTTACTTTAACAAAAAGTTAGGATATTTAGTTTAACTATTTCTTAATTTGGTTTGTAAACAAAATGTTTTGATTATGAAGTTAATTTAACATAAAACGTAAAATGTTTGATGTAAAATCCTATTATTCTGTTATTTTGTCAAATCCTATTATTAATTATCCTGCTGATAATTATATTTATTTTATATACAATACTTTCACAATATTTTATATACAATACTTTTTTACAATATATAATATTTTCGTTAAATATTAACTTTAGTTAAAGGTATTTTATACCAAAATTCAGAAGTATTAATGATTTTGCCTATTTTTTCTTCGTTGCCTGTAGTAATTGCCTTAGATCAGAATTATGCAGCTGATTTTTAAAACGCGATTACATCGAAAACTGTTGAGTTTTGAAGTTATTAATAATCATACATTTTTTTGTTAAAATATTGTATTTAATATTTTTTATCCCAAATACAGGTAACTTAAAGAGCAAAAAATTAAGTGCAAATTTATACCAAATATTTGGCATAAGTGACGCCCTCTATCCGTTACATCAAAGTGTGCATCAAATTATAATTTATCATAGTTAAAAGTACCCAGTTGTAAATTTGTATACATAAATGTTTACAAACATGAAAGTTTTAATGAAAAATTAAATTTTAATTTTGCACTTTAACACCCTGTATCTTTCTTAATATCAACATTTTATTAAAGCAATTTGGCTTAAATCGTAATATTTTAAAGTGTAGAATCTACTGTTTCTTTTTGTACAATTACTTAAGGACCACTCTGTATATATTCTTCTGGACAGTGAAAGTAATATTTTAGAAGATATTTTTCTATAACATTACAGCTTAGCTGTTTAATACCTTTTGGTAAAATATTGAAATAGTTATAATTATGGCAATTTTTGTCGAAAGACGTAATCTACAGCGATTTGTTTGTAAGTAGTGACAGTTTCGCGTATTGTAAACATGAACATTAGAACGCTTTATTAAATGGGCCCGTTTTCTGTGAATTTGAGTCAGAACTTGAAATATCAACAAAGTAGTTAGCGGCATAATTTTGAATTTGATAAAGAAAGGTCAGCAGTGTTCTAAATAACTAACCCCTGCTAAGATCCTGATAGCTTTCTTTTGCATTCTAAAAATTTGAAGTGCGTTTGTTGAATTTCCCCACATGATTAATCCATAGTTTAGTTGAGAGTGAAATAAAGAAAAATATGTCATTTTTAATGTTTCAAAGTTGACAGCTCTTGCTAGTTGGCGAATAACAAATAATGAACTTGATAGCTTTCTTTTAGTTGCTAGATATGAGCCGAATAGTTCAGTCGATTATCTGTGGTTATTCCCAATAGTTTCTGAAGTAATCTGAAACCATGGATGAATTCTACATCCCCGATAAACTCATAATATTGGTTAAGGCTACAATGCGTAAAGTTGTTTGCCCTGTAAAGTCAAAATACAGAGCGAACAATCACAGGCATTTGAAACGCATGTTGGGCTGCGACAGGGAGATGCGCTGGCGTGTCTCCTTTTCAACATAGCACTAGAAAAGACAGTCAGAGATGCCCAAATAGACAGCAGAGGACACATTTTTAATAAATCATCCCAAATTTTGGCATATGCAGATGATGTCGACCTAGTTGCCTGCACAACACGCAAGCTAGAAGATATGTATACTACCTTGTCAAACGCCTCAAAAAATATGGGCCTGCAAGTAAATGACACCATCAACACCCAACGATAGAGCCATAAACAACGGCCACCAATTCACGGTTGATAATTCTATCTTTGAAGTGGTGGACAAATTCACATAGGTACTTAGGTTCCCTGATCACCAAGGAGAACGTCATGACGGAAGAAATCAAGCGAAGAATAATCCTAGCAAACAAATGCTATTTTGGACTGAGTAGATATATGAGAAGTAGAAACTTAAGCCAAAAAACAAAAATAACCATATACAAAACCCTTATACAACCAGTGTTGACATATGGGTCGGAGACATGGACCATTTCCAAGGCAGATGAAAATCTCCTGCTTATATTTGAACGAAGGATCCTAAGAAGAATATTCGGTGGCATCTGTGAAAATGGTGTTTGAAGAGAGAGGTTCAACTACGAGATATATCAAAGATATAAACATATATGGTGGTAAAGACGTAGTATCCTTTATAAAAATAGGAAGACTAAGATGGGCAGGACATCTGGCAAGATCACAGTAGAACAACCCTCCTAGAAGAATTCTTATGTCGCAACCTGTGGGAAGTAGAAGTAGGGGTAGGCCAAAATTCAGATAGAGGGATGGTGTAGATGAGGATGGTAGACAAATAGGCGCAGCAAACTGGCAACAGTTGGCAATGGATAGAACTGACTGGCGTAATAGACTTGGGAAGGTCGAGGCACCAATAACAAATCTACAAAAGATATTTGCTAATGAGAAGCCAGAGATGATAATTAATTTTAAATTTTCTTCACTTTGCAAGTGCTTCAAAAAACATCTGTCGTCATATTAATTTTAATCCAAAAGAAAAGCATTGGTCACATTGACTTTATTTGAAATACATACAATACAATGATACATTTATTTTGTGACTCTGTGGCTCGATGGATTTCTTCTCTAATGAAAGGTCGTAGGTAATAAGTCGTAGTGAAATGTTTGATTACTTACGTACCATGGTACATCTGCTATCGATCTTAGCCCTTTTAGCTGGAATCTTTGGATGATATTCAGCGACTTTGGCTTTGCACAGCTCCATAGGTGTAGTAAGTAAAACCAGATAGGTTTGAATATGGCTTTGTATAGAAAAATTTTGTTTTGGATGTTAAGTTTTGATTTACGTCCAAGAAGCCAATACATTTGCCGGAATTTTAAGTCGAGCTGTCTGCTTTTGGTCTCGATATGATCCTTCCAAGTAAGCTGCTATATCTATGTCATGTGTAGATTTGATCTGCAGATTAAGATTGCTGTTTTTTTTCTAGGTAGGATTAAAAATCTGTCCAGTTGGTGTTTTTTGACGTGAGTCCAGGAGATGGTGGGCTATTATGATCGGTGAAAAAATCGTTTAATGTCGTTTTAAAAACTTTAACAGATCGTAGATATGTTAATTTGATTCTAGAATCTATAGATAAGCTCTAGAGAGCTGCAATGAGAGAAAATTTAATTTTTGTGTTTAAATAATGCACCTTCATACACCAGCAGAGTGACTACAGAGTTCTTTGAAACAGAATATATCACTATTCTAAAGTTGCCTGATTACTCAGCCTTATGCCGATAGAGTACTTGTGAAATATGCGTTAAAGAAGAAAAGAACACGCCAGGATAATCCACAAAATATCTTATAAGTAATAGCAGCTGCTCTTGAAGAATAGAAGAGGGAATTAAGGGCTAGTAAGGTGTGTGGCTGGTAACTTACTAAAAAACCAAAGTAAATGAAACCAATTTAAATATTATTTGTTTTTCAATGAATTTTACTCTGCTAGTGACTTTAAAACAGTTCGTTGTTTCAAAAATTTATCTTTTTTTTGAAATTTCTGAATTTTTTGATAAAATTTCTTAAAAATAATTATTATTTGAAAAAATTGTTGTTTGAAGAAAATGTTTAAAGAATATAGTAAAACTCGCTTGGAAAAATAATAAATATCAAATGATTCCATATAAGTTTATTTGTGTATATTACCAACTTAACCTACTACATATAAAAACATTTTTCTGTTCTTGTAGGATAAGTTTATGGATATACCAATAGGTTTAAACTCCAAACATATTTTGTTTTTAAACTTAACAAAAATCACTATGTATAACCAACGGCTCATTTAAAATAATTTTACCCACGGGCATGAATTAAATATTCAAGCTAGGAAAATATTCTATCATATTTTTAATATCCTCATTGCCTCATTGCTGTTTTTGAAAGACCTTTAATAATTCAAAACAAAGATGGACGTACAAAATTGCTAACCATTTTCAAAATAGAACCCTTGGGATATTTTCAGCGAGTAAAATTAAAAAGGTAAATATTAGGAATAAACGTAACGGTTATTTTACGACTACTCGGAAGACGGAGAGAGTACTTAAAGCTTTTATTGAGGTTTTAGAGCATGACTGTAAATTAGAATAAATATTGTGCAACGTGTAGATGTTGAGATTCCAACAATACTTGATTTATTTAGGCTCTTATCGTTAATTTTGTGAATACCTTTTTGTTTATGTTAGATTGTTTTATTACTTGTAAATGGATTCGTATAGGTAGATAGAAAATATACAGTAGACCCGAAGGGTCTTTTCATATTGTCATCATTCGTATGATCAAAAATAAACCACAACATGTGAGAAAAACTTACGTTAGTTATAAGAATTAGAAAATGGCTAACATTACAATTGATGCTTTTATACCCCCCTTTTATTTTTAACATCATCAGATTATTTCTTTTTTTAAGATTTGCAGCTATTCTATGACACCCACAATTTTGTTATCAGATCTGTGCAGTAGGAAGAGTTTTCTAGTATCTCATTCAAAACAAATTTGGTAAAAAATGAGAAATTGCAGAGTCTGCAATGTTTGGAGTATGTTTATTATATAGACATACTCCATATAATATATATATATATATATATATATATATATATATATATATATATATATATATATATATATATATCATCAAATATTTTTTTTAAATTAAACTATAATAATCGTGTTAATTTATATAATTAATTCAGTTTATTTGACGTTTAGTTTTCCATATCAACAACTGTTCAAATAAGGGAATAATTATAAAAAATTATGGATCCTCGATTTGGAGTTTTTACATAAACGAATTATATAATTGTAATTTATTTCAGCAGTATAAATGTTATATAGATGTTTAATACTATACGAGTTATATATGTATAATTACATTTATGTTATATGACATGTATGGTACTTGATGGAATTAAAAGAATAAATAAATAATTATGTCATATCTCCTTAAAACCTTATAGGGTCAGGTGGGGTAAATCTGAACTAGGGATAATTGTAAACAACGCTCTGATTCATCAGGAATTCAAAATACGAGAGCTTCGCGCGCCCGATGCTGTTCGGCGCACACCGGTCCGATACGCAGCCGTACAGTTTAGTGTTAGTTAGTTTAGCTGATTCGAAGCGTACCATGCTGAAAAGTTTTGGATAGTGTTTTATATTTATTCATTTCGTTCGCATCGCCTGCTCGTGAATAAAAGAGGTACTGAAAGGTAAGTTTCAAATCATTTATTGCTGTAAGTAGTAATGTGTGCATGTAAATAAATGTATTTTGTTGATCTAACCTCAATATTACGAACTGATACTGAACAAATGAGTGTTTACATTTACCCCCTTAAAATTTGTCTGTGGGGAAAATGTAAACACTAACATGGGGTTATTGTAAACAACAACTTATCGTATTTATTTTATTCCAGGGTTGAGTAAAAATACCCAGAAAATATATAAAAAAGAAATCTGTGGAAAGATACTCTCAAGAGGATTTGTTAAGAGCAGTTAGTGATGTAAAAAACAAAAATTGCACTTATCGTCAGGCTTCACATAGACATAATGGTCCTCTAGCAGTTATCTTTTATAGAATCAAGGGCAGAAAAGTACCAGAAAACAAAATGGGAGGTGGACGTCCTACTGTGTTAAGTGACGAAGTGGAAAAACAAATAGTAGAATGTTTAAAGGCTCGAGCACGAATGGGATACCCCTGTAATAAAGAAGAACTTCGAGACTTAATTGCAACTTTTGTCAAAGAAAGTAATTTACAAACACCATTTAAGGATGGCCGTCCTGGCTTAGACTGGTCTTACAGCTTTATGAATCGACATAAAACGTTGACCTTCAATAAGCCTGAACATATCCAAAAGGCCAGAAAAGATCAGAGAAAACCAGAAGTCATTTATAGTTTCTATAAAACTTTGGAAAAGGTGGATATCGAGGAAAAGATTGATAATGCTGCGTTTGTTTTCAATGCAGATGAAAGTCGCTTTGGGAACGATCCATGGCGAATAAATTCGATTGGAGAACGAGGAAAAACTCTCTCAAGAGTTTCTGGGGGTTCGGGGAGAAAGTCCACAAGTGTTCTGGCTTTCGTCGCGACTGATGGTTCTTTTCTGCCACCCTTCATTGTTTTTAAAGGGTGTGCAGTGCAGGCAAGGTGGACCTCGAAAGAAGCTTTCCCAGGAACAGTTTATTCTGTGTCAGCAAATGGATGGATGGAGGAACCCCAGTTCTACAATTGATTCCACTCTGTTTTCGTAAAGTGGGTGAAGGATTTGCGAGCGACAAAACATCTACCTGACCAGAAAGCGTTATTGCTATATGACGGACATAAGAGTCGCATAAGTTTGAGGATTATTGAGTCAGCACTTGAAAATAAAATAGTATTAGTCAAGTTTCATTAGTCATTTAACAAACAGGCTGCAGCCGCTGGATAAGTGTCTTTTCGGCCCGGTAAAAACTTGCTGGGAAAAAAAGCTTATTGCTTATGGAAAAAAACATATGGAGCACGGAGCAGAACGCCTACAGAATAACTAATTTACTGAGCTTTTAGGACAAGTGTGGAATGAAGTTTTCACTGATAATAATATTAAAAGAGGATTTGTAACCACAGGGGTATTTTCAGTCAACCCTAAGAAGTTTCCAGAAGATGAATTTAATCCTACTGATTTAAAAAGGTTTAAAGACTACCAGCGGAAAGCCATTCAAGATTATAACATTCAACAGGGCGAACATAGTGAAGTCGAACTAGAAACAAACAATAGTGACGATATTCCCACGGAGGCAGAACCACTACGAGTACAGCGGGGTCCGTCCGGATCTGCCACTTTAGATGTTGCTACTTTAGATGTCAAGTGTATTACTGCTGCTTCAGATATTGTTGCTACATTCTCATCAGCAATTGTTAAAACACTAAATGTGGACCCAAACAGAAATTCTGTAGAACTCAAAAAAGTTACACCAAGATTAAAACAAGCCCAGTATGGAGAGGTGCTAACGAATATTGAAGTTGTCTAACGACTTAAAGAAGCAGAATGTAAAAAAGAGAAGAAAACTGCACGAAAATCTAGACCTCGTATGAAAAAGGCTCCCAAAGACAAACTAAAAGGAAAATATAAGGAGTGCAGTTCAAGCAAAGAAGAAGTTCCCTATGATGACGACTCGGTTGAAGAGCTAAATGAAATGGAATGAGCCCAAGACGATGCAGCAGAAAATCTTCCGGATGTTGAATATAAACTGCCAGAATGGCGCCTAATTAAGCTAAACATATATGTGTTAGCGAAATTCCTTGCAGGAACCAGAAAACATACATGTTATAAATATGTCTGCCGTGTACGCGACGTAAATGAAGAATATGATGACATTGCAGTCTTTGGATTTAGGCGCAACGATAAATTTGGAACTGGGTTCGTCGAAAAGGAAACCGAAATTCGTCAATTGAATTTGAAATGACCGAGGCGATCCCACAATTTCAATGAAAGGTAGAAAAACAATTTACATTTTTCCGGACAATGTCAGTGTTTTCGAAAAATAAACTTCGGCTTATTCAGCTTATTTTTGTCGGCATTTGTGTGCACTAACTGTATATAGGGGTAATTGTGAACATCATTTTTAAGTACATGTATTTAAAATGTTCACTTGCATTGTCGTTCACAATTTCCCCGTAAAAATTCAATATAAAATTAATAGGACAACGAATTGCCTGTTTCAATTTACCCCTATATTTTCGTAGTTTGAATTTTTGGTTCAGGTAATTGTAAACAGCCCCTTAAGCCCTTATAATAACCAATACGAACACGAAATTTCGAGAAAATGGGTAAAACAACTGAAACTAAGAAGATATTACTAAAGATATATAATTTTCTCTGTTAAACACAAAATATGTAAATTTTTAGTTGAAAAGTGCAAAAATCGTTTACAATTACTCCACCTGACCCTATATTTAATTGGGTAGTCAAAAACTAGGGGTTTAAAAGGGAGATTCAGAAATTTATAAAACCCGAGGGTATTCGACTAGTGGCGAAAGATTTTTCAAAAAATCGACAAAAATTTAGAGTTCGAATACACCCCTTTTTTGGGAAAATTTCAGTAGTCTCTGTGAAATATCTATCTACCAATCCAGCTGTTTTTAATATTTCTAGTATTTTGTTATGTCGGAGGTACCACACAGTGCTTTAATTTCTTTTTACTCCAAAACTTTAACATTTCAGTACTCACTTCATCAAGGTTAAGTGTTTTTTTATATTATGCCATAACACTTAAGTTCTTTAATATAATCAAAGTAGAAAAAACAAAGTTTATGTTAAATTAAAAATCTAATGATTTCCGGAATTCGTTCTTAATTCAAAGAGCGTTGTCATAACTATTTGCTTTTTCATTTGCACCATACTGGTAAATAAATATTTGAGATATCACAAGAAAACAATTTTAGAACAATACTAAATGATAATTGAAAAGGCTATTAAAATTTAACTTAACTTAGCATTCTCTGTGCTGGGAACATTTAATTTTAACGCAAAGCAACATCCTGTTGGTATCTTCCTTATATCAATCTTGCTTTTACTAGGCTGTTCCAAACTTTAATGACATAGTTTCACGGTAATAATTGTCGAGCTTATATACACATACAAGCAGTTAGTGAATTCGAAGTGAGTAAATATACTTCTGCTTCTCAACCATTAGAATTATACTATAAACAGTTGTGAGATAAGTTGATTTTCAAAGAGATTAAATTAGTTTGTCGCAGAGATAAATTAAAGTAATAACTGTAGTTGTTACCAATACTAAAACTATTTGATTTTAAAGTTTCCGACATAATATCTTCTATAAAACTCACTAAAATAAAGGGGTATACTTTTATTTTCTCACGCACAAAGGATGCTACTTTTATAATAGCTCTACTTCAATGAGTTTATATGTTTATTTAGTATTTATTATGCTTTTTGTATCTTGTAATCTATGTAAGCTTCCCAAATAAACATTATTATCCTCCAGATTTAGCCATACGGCTCACACTTCCTCTAAGGGGAAAAATCACTCATTCTAGATACCTACGGTATCAACAGGATTGAGCTCTGATGGGGCTCTTTCCGTGCTATCGAGACCTAGGTGACTTGGTATGCTGGAGTATCTCCCAAGAATTTTCATACACATCTGGTCGTCGAGAGTAGTACAACTTTCTGCATGGTCTTAAGATGTTTATTCAAACCCAGCTTTTTATGTTTTCTGGAAGGTTCTTCGAAAAGACTTTAGTAATAGAATGGAGAATGGGTATCGTCTTGTTACTTTTAATTCTCCATGGTCTCCTCTTCGTTGGTTTTCACATGCAGATCATTGTTATTATGTACGTCACCTCGATTAGTGTTGTTTGCCTCGTTAGTTTATTAACTAATATAAGATATGGTTTATTGTGTGCTACTGTTTGGTCTCTGAGCACAGTGCTGTCCCAATATAGCTTGAAGTTGTCATTTTCAAGTATAATTTCATGGGAGACTGTTTGCTTGGAGAAGTCCCAGTTTGATAGCTTTTTCTTGATGAAGAATTTTCCCTACTGAATCATGCCGTTCCTTGTAATTAATTACAGCAAATGCCTGGCAGCCCCCAGTAAGACTTGAGGGTTTTTGATGGTATATTTAATCCCGAATGGCAAGTAATGAACCTTCTGTTTCTGGGTCTATATTAGCTGACATTGTTCCTGATGTCAGCTAATATATATATATATATATATATATATATATATATATATATATATATATATATATATATATATATATAGTAAACTCTTAAATATTGGGGAAATCTGCAAGAAATACTCTAATGTGTATCAATTGTTTCGCCGAACGTTTTCGCCAAAGAGAATTAATTTGGCTTCTTCAGGGCTGAAAGAGAATAAATTATAATTAGCTACCATATATTATCTATTAAAACATTATTGATCTTACCGTAACTTAGAATTGTAGAGTTAGAATATTAAAAAACTTTGCTAGTAACATAGTGGTGTTTTTTGTTACTATGTGCAAAAAAAGTTTTTTTATAAGAATTGAAATGTATGGTAGCTTCGAACTTGACACGCAAAGGCTTACCCAAGGTTAATCGAAAAACCCAATGCAACTACATTTAAAAGGAGGTAATTCTTTGAAATGTCGGCAATAACTAAATTTTGATTTTAAATAGTTAAAAGTGAGGTTCTGTTTAAGCCAGAACGCAAGCGCTGACAACTTCATTATAATTGGTATGAATCTTTATGTCGTTAAGGTTCATTGGTAAAAAACGAATAAATTTAAATCCCAGTAAAGGGAAATATTATTTTGATTTTCTTTATTTAATTATATTATATTGTTCATGTATTATTGAATCTTATTGAGACGTATCTAAGAAAAGCAAGGGAATGTTATATATTTTTTGTTAATGAAAATTAATTATAAAGGTATGTTAGTTGTTAATGGATATATCAGTCAAATTAGTAATCTGTGATATAGTATTGTTCTTGGTATCTGATTTAAGTAACAGGTGGTATATATCGCTTAGATTCTTGATGTCACTCTTAACATTAATGGAGAAATCGTTAAGAAAAATATAAGACATTTCAATGAACTCTCTTTTAGATTTATTGTTCTCACGGTGGAGAATTGTGGTGTTGGTATAGTCCATGAGATGACCAGTGGAATGGACATGTTTGGCTAATGCACAACGGTCAGGGTGAAGTCGAGAATCACTTTTGTGTAGTGTAATACGTGATTTCAATAATTGAGATGTTTGACCGATGTAGGAATTGTTGCAAGAGAGACATGGAATGTTGTAGACAATATTACTAAGCCTATCTATGGGAGTCTTATCTTTTATCTTAGAATAAAGATTATTAATTGTTAGGGCTGATCTACAAGCTACATTAAGTTTAATGTTGTTATTATTATTGCCAAAGCTATTTTCAACACTTTTCAGAATCCTTGTTAACCCCGGAGTGATATCTCTGAAATATGGTAATGAAAAATATTTGTTTATAGGAGTATCAGAGACTGGGTTCCCACTTAAGACATCAGGATCAGCATTGTTAGTCGCGAAGGAAGGTGAAATATCTTCGTCATGGATAGTATTAAACAAAATCTTATTAACTAATGGTGTTGGATAAGCGTTTGAAATAAAAAGTTTCTGTAGGATTTGTAGGTTTTTTGTATGAAATGAAGGATCTGATAGTTTTGTTACTCTATTTTTCATCTGTTTGATTAAGTTGACTTTGGTAGAATTATTATGGTATGAGTTGTAGTTAAGGTATCTACCAGAATGGGTCGGTTTTTGATACCAATCTATTTTGATGTTGTTGGTTTCCCTGATCATCCTTATGTCGAGAAAGGGGACGGACCAATTACCATCTTCCCTCTCTATAGTGAACTGGATGTAGGGGTCATAACCATTAAAAGTGTCTAATAGTTCATCTACCTTGTCATTGGGTATAGCCAAAATGATATCATCAACATATTTTTTAATAAATGGAATATTAAAGGATAGTAAAGGAATGACTGAGTCTAATACATAATCCATAACGTAAGTTGCAATGATAGGAGAAATCTTAGCTCCCATAGGGGTACCGAAAGTTTGTTGATAGAATTTATCATTAAATGAGAAGTAAGTGTTATTAAAGAGAAATTCGACGATGCTGATGAATCTGTCGTAAGACATGGAACAACAACCTCTAATACGGTCCCAGTTGATCTCTATTGATGTCAAACATATTCCTAGATGAACATTGCTGAATAAGGATACAACGTCAAGGCTAACGAGGACATAATTTGATGGAAGTATGTAGCCATTATATTTTAGAATACATAATTTCTTCATTGCCATCTGAATTAGAACAAAACTTAATCCGATCTAGAACCACCAACATTATCACTAATCACATTTTGAATACTTCTAAATCTTCTAATACTTTTTTTCATAACTTATATACTAAAACTAAAAAATTTCTTAAATACAATCCTGAGCTCTTAGTGACAAAAGCAGACAAAGGTAATGTTACAGTCATCTTAGAAAGAACTCACTACTTACAACTGTGTTCTACTCTTATAGATAATGATAGATCTTATGTTTCACTTACATCCAATCCCACTTCTTCTCTGCAAAGGAAATGCAATACATTAATCGCATCCTTAGCCTCCTCCAATGAGATTGACCGTAACACAAAGAAAAAACTAACAACATATAATGGGAACATTGCAAAGTTTTATGCTTTACCAAAAATCCACAAACCAACACTATCGGTTCGTCCCATAGTAGCTTCCATTGGAACACCCACTGAAAATATCTCAGCTTTTGTTACAGACATACTTACTAATGCATATAATTGTGAAAGTCAATATTACATTAAAGATTCTTTTGAGATGGTAAATAAATATAATGGCTACATACTTCCATCAAATTATGTCCTCGTTAGCCTTGACGTTGTATCCTTATTCAGCAATGTTCATCTAGGAATATGTTTGACATCAATAGAGATCAACTGGGACCGTATTAGAGGTTGTTGTTCCATGTCTTACGACAGATTCATCAGCATCGTCGAATTTCTCTTTAATAACACTTACTTCTCATTTAATGATAAATTCTATCAACAAACTTTCGGTACCCCTATGGGAGCTAAGATTTCTCCTATCATTGCAACTTACGTTATGGATTATGTATTAGACTCAGTCATTCCTTTACTATCCTTTAATATTCCATTTATTAAAAAATATGTTGATGATATCATTTTGGCTATACCCAATGACAAGGTAGATGAACTATTAGACACTTTTAATGGTTATGACCCCTACATCCAGTTCACTATAGAGAGGGAAGATGGTAATTGGTCCGTCCCCTTTCTCGACATAAGGATGATCAGGGAAACCAACAACATCAAAATAGATTGGTATCAAAAACCGACCCATTCTGGTAGATACCTTAACTACAACTCATACCATAATAATTCTACCAAAGTCAACTTAATCAAACAGATGAAAAATAGAGTAACAAAACTATCAGATCCTTCATTTCATACAAAAAACCTACAAATCCTACAGAAACTTTTTATTTCAAACGCTTATCCAACACCATTAGTTAATAAGATTTTGTTTAATACTATCCATGACGAAGATATTTCACCTTCCTTCGCGACTAACAATGCTGATCCTGATGTCTTAAGTGGGAACCCAGTCTCTGATACTCCTATAAACAAATATTTTTCATTACCATATTTCAGAGATATCACTCCGGGGTTAACAAGGATTCTGAAAAGTGTTGAAAATAGCTTTGGCAATAATAATAACAACATTAAACTTAATGTAGCTTGTAGATCAGCCCTAACAATTAATAATCTTTATTCTAAGATAAAAGATAAGACTCCCATAGATAGGCTTAGTAATATTGTCTACAACATTCCATGTCTCTCTTGCAACAATTCCTACATCGGTCAAACATCTCAATTATTGAAATCACGTATTACACTACACAAAAGTGATTCTCGACTTCACCCTGACCGTTGTGCATTAGCCAAACATGTCCATTCCACTGGTCATCTCATGGACTATACCAACACCACAATTCTCCACCGTGAGAACAATAAATCTAAAAGAGAGTTCATTGAAATGTCTTATATTTTTCTTAACGATTTCTCCATTAATGTTAAGAGTGACATCAAGAATCTAAGCGATATATACCACCTGTTACTTAAATCAGATACCAAGAACAATACTATATCACAGATTACTAATTTGACTGATATATCCATTAACAACTAACATACCTTTATAATTAATTTTCATTAACAAAAAATATATAACATTCCCTTGCTTTTCTTAGATACGTCTCAATAAGATTCAATAATACATGAACAATATAATATAATTAAATAAAGAAAATCAAAATAATATTTCCCTTTACTGGGATTTAAATTTATTCGTTTTTTACCAATGAACCTTAACGACATAAAGATTCATACCAATTATAATGAAGTTGTCAGCGCTTGCGTTCTGGCTTAAACAGAACCTCACTTTTAACTATTTAAAATCAAAATTTAGTTATTGCCGACATTTCAAAGAATTACCTCCTTTTAAATGTAGTTGCATTGGGTTTTTCGATTAACCTTGGGTAAGCCTTTGCGTGTCAAGTTCGAAGCTACCATACATTTCAATTCTTATAAAAAAACTTTTTTTGCACATAGTAACAAAAAACACCACTATGTTACTAGCAAAGTTTTTTAATATTCTAACTCTACAATTCTAAGTTACGGTAAGATCAATAATGTTTTAATAGATAATATATGGTAGCTAATTATAATTTATTCTCTTTCAGCCCTGAAGAAGCCAAATTAATTCTCTTTGGCGAAAACGTTCGGCGAAACAATTGATACACATTAGAGTATTTCTTGCAGATTTCCCCAATATTTAAGAGTTTACTATTTAACTAATCTGCAAAGATTAAATTTCTTTTCTTTTCTATATATATATATATATATACGTATATATATAATTATTAATACTATTATAAAAATTATTATTAACGGACCAGTCTTCCGGGTTGAACCGCGTTGATATCCATTGCGCCGAGATTTCGACATCCTCTCTGATGTCTTCTTTAGGGCTTCCGAGGTCTCAGTCTCCCGAGCCCCCAAACACTACTGCACTGATCACTATTTACTTCACTACTACAGTAGTAGTTTAAAATTGGACAAAGGATTAGAAAGTTTTGTGGTCAGGGATAAGTATACAATACACGAAGTAGTATTACCTATATTGTCTCTAGAAACTTGAAAACAAAGAAAACACCTCATAATAGCATTGAGCTTGTGTTTGACAAGTCACAGAATTTGATTAGTCGAAAGGGATACCGTGGTATGTAGAATGTGTGTGTCTGATTGGTGCAAAGGAGAAGGAGGTAAAGGCAGTCAGGTTTTGCCCGGGAAAAAGAAAATTACTGTGATTTGAACGTCGGAAGAAGCAAGTTGTTGTTGTTCCATATCCTATACTGAAAGTTAGCGGAGTTCTTGTCAAATAATGATTGTGAAAGGTGTTTTGTGTCTATGGAACGAGCCTCAAAATTTTTTCGACTAGAAAGGAATTGAGTTCCTGTGAGATAGGAGTATGGTCCAGGAGCTTTTGGAGAGACTGTTGTAGCTATAGTGTGTGCTAGAGACGTTAACAAGCAGAGGAGATAGCAGGCGTGTATAAAGCAACTGAGAGTGCTTTGAACCACGATTATAACTAGATGATAATTTATTTGGTTTTATAATATTTTATTCAGTGATTTAATTTTACAGTAAATATAATTTTTTAATTCAGATATAAAAAATTAAAAGAAGTAGTATTTCTTTTAATAAAATTCTTTGCTTTGATTTAATTTAATAAAGAAATTACAGAAAGGAGATCTTTTATTTGAATACAAGTCTAAACAATTTGTATAAGAATTTTAATGAATTTGTAATTCAAAATTATTTCGACCGAATAGATTGTTAAAAAATAAATTTTTTTAATTTTTAACAACTCTTGCATGTTCCAAGATTATACCTTCATCTAAAAAGACTACCACTATTTCCATTTTGACAATATTTGCCCTAATATCTTGAAGTGCTGAAACATAATTTGTTACTAGTTTTTCCTATTAGTTTTTGACGTGACAACGTCTTAAATTAGGTTGTGGCTCGGAGTCACTCATGAAAAAGTGTAACGCCCGCTCACGTCTGTTACGATGAGTCACCGAACGAGAGAGAGGCCCGCCGGACCGGCGAATGCCTTGCGTCTCTCTCCCACTCAAACATGATCGGTCCGCTGCGCGCGCAGCACTAGAGAATTAGGCGCGTTGAATCGGTGCGTGCTTGTGTCTCTGTCTTTCTCGAGCGTTCTTGGCGTTGGAAAACCGAGAAAGCGTCATAATCCAAGTTCACACGTGTGGTTAAAGTATCGTCAGCTGTGTCTGTAGTGAAAATGTGGAGTGCTTAGATTCGTCATTTACAACAACTACAACAATAAAGGTAAATAATTGTACACTAATATTTCATTATCGTAAACTATGATTGATTGATTAATTGTTAGATTGACACAAAAGTTGAGAAACTGAGTTTATAGGTTATGTCATACTATTGACAAATGTTGATAGTGTTAAGTAAATTATTAGTTTAAATCACTCTGCAATCAATCGTAATTCAGTCGATTGAGAAGAAACAGCGCGTTTCAACTGCAAACAACTATTGTGCAATTTAATAATATTCATATCAATAAATATTCTACCGAGAAAAAGACGTTGTCACGTAAAATCTTCGCCCGTAAAACCGACTTTACAGGCAACCGATTTTTTTTTAATTTAAGGCTTTAAAGGCAGACGGACGAACAAACAGATAAATATAATCTACAGGATCGAAATTTTATTGTCATATTATTATGTCGATTCAATGAACATCCTCTGCTTCGTATTTTCGATACATTCGACTTGATCTTCTTCTTCTTCAGATGCCATCTCCGCTACGTAGGTTGGCAATCATCATAGCTATTTTAATTTTTGAGGCAGTATCTCTAAATAGTTGTTTTGAGCTGCATCCAAACCATTCTCTCAGCCATACTTCTCGCCCCGCATCACATGTCCGAGATACTGTAGCTTTTTTTCTTTAATTGTAAGTTCAACTTCCTTCTCTTTACCTATTCTTTGCAGTACCTCATTTTTCTTAACTTTATCCATCCAGGAAACCAGGAGTGAATTCTGGTGTGGATAATTTTCAACAGAATTTTTAAGGTATGTGACATTAAGCTTATGGTTCGATAGTCACTGCACTCTTTGGCATTCACTGTCGTTAGCAAACACACAAATGCTGATGTCAACATTCCTATAGTGATGATTCCCGTAGTATAGATAGCGTTGACTAGTTCTACTATTATGTCTAGGTTTTTCTCGTTGACCAACTTTAATAGCTCGCTTGGTAATTCATCTGGACAGAGCAGATTTATTGGTTTTCATTGAGTTTAATGCCTGACTAACCTCTGATTTGGTTATCTCTGGGCCTACATCTCCCGTTTGGCTATCTACAGATGTACTAGCTTCTCTCTGGTCATGAAATAATTCCTCGGTGTACTCTTTCCATCGTCGTAGTTTTTGTTCTGTCTCTAATATAATATTTCCATTTTTGTCGAGCAATATATTCGAGGTTCTTCTACTTTCTACTCCGGCTAGTTCTTTGACTCTGCGTTTTTGTGTAGATTAAAGTTGTTATATCTGTTTTGCAGTTCTTCTATTTCTTTACATTTTTCAGAGAAGTAGGTTTCTTTAGCCTCCCTAATTTTTCTTCTTATTTGGTTTTGAAGCTATTTATAGTGGATCGTATTGATGGTTTTGTTTTTTCTTCTTTCATTCATTAACTCTAGAATTTCCTCGGTCATCCAATATTTTTTTTACATTTGGTAGTTGTAAGTACTTTCTTACTTGGCTCCAATATAGAGGTTTTGAATAATTGCCACTGCTGTTCTACTTTGCCATTATTTCTTGGGTTTCTATCTACATTTGTGTTGATTCCGTGTTTCAGATGTTCTTTTGTTTCTTGTGACTTTAGTTTCTGTATGTTAAGTTTATTGTTGTTGCGGCTTTTTTGCGTCTTTTTTAGTTGAAGTTGAAACGTAGCAATAAGAAGACTGTGATCAGAGGATACGTCTGCTCCTGGATATGCCTTTACTGCTTGAAATGAGTTTCGATATCTGTGTTTTATTAGGATGTAGTCAATTTGATTTCTGACGATTTTGTTGTCTTTGTCAGCCGGCGATTTCCACGTATAAAGGCGTCGCTTGGGTAATTTAAAAAATGTATTTGCAAGAATAACATGCATTTAACAAGAAATAATAATAGTGGGGGATCTAAATGGAAGAGTCGGAAGAAAAGACAATGATAGAACAGTTGGTCCATTTGGAGAAGACACAATTAACGACAACGGAGAAAGATTGGTAGAACTATGTGAAGTAAATGATTTGAAAATTATGAACGGATTTTACAAACACAAAAATATACATAAGTACACATGGACTCAAGAGACAAGAAAACTAAGATCCATTATTGACTACATTATCATGAACCACAAAAGCTCCATCAAAGTGAAAGACATCAGAGTGAAAAGAGGGGCAGAGTGTGGAACAGATCACAAGCTTGTGGTGCCATGGATGGAATTCCCCTATATCTGGACAAAACAAAAACATACATCGATTGTTACAACGGGAACGACAATAAACGAAAAGAGGCTCAAATTACATCTATTGCAGGAAGAATCAATAAAAGATTTATACAAAAGAAGACTAGACCAAAAACTAGAAGAATTCAGATATGACACGTTAGATGAAATGCATGAACACATAAAAACCTGCCTGATTTCAGCGGCCTTAGAAGCTCTTGGAGAAGACGACCAAAGGAACACCCATTAGAATATCAAATTAGGGGAAGACACATTGAAATGCATAAAAGAAAAGAAAAAACTACACATAAAATACCTAAACACCAAAAAACAGGAAGACTTAGACCTATATAGAGCGAAAAACAGAGAGGTAAAGAAAAGAGTAACAAATGAAAAGAACGAACGATGGGAACAAGCATGCACAGAGATAGAACGACATATCGGAGGAACGAGAAATTCAGAATCATGGCGAATATTAAAAGCACTTCAACGAAATAAGACAGAGAAAACCCAGATCGGCAAAATTAGTGAAAACGAGTGGCAAGAATACTACGTAGAACTACTTACAGAAAACCGTCCCCAATTTCAGGAAGAGAATATAGAACATGCAGGAAATGGGGCATACGACCAGATAGAAATAAGCCTGGCAGAAGTTAAGAGAGCAATCAAGACATTGAAGAACAAAAAAGCCAAAGGACCCGGAGGAATACCAAACGAACTAATTAAAAACGGAACGGAAAAGTTATTCCGCATGCTACATAGAATGTTCGAAAGAGGACTAAATGGAGAAGAAATACCTGCGGAATGGACACAAGCATACATCACATCCATACATAAGAAAGGAAACAGGAAAAAATGTGAAAACTATAGAGGAATTAGTATAATATCGTCGGTAGGTAGACTTTACGGGAAAATTATTAAAGAAAAACTAGAAACTGAAATAATAGGAAAAATTGGAGAAGACCAAGCAGGGTTCACAGTAGGAAAATCATGCCTAGATCATACGTACACATTAGAACAACTGATAGAGAAGAAAATGGCAAAATGTAGACCGGTCCATCTGGCCTTTGTTGATCTAAAGAAAGCATATGACTCAATACCTAGAGTCAAATTATGGGAAGCAATGAATGATCTCGGAATCCGACAAACACTAATAAAAGCAGTTAAAGCACTATACAAAGAAAAAAGAGTAGCTATTAAATGTGGAAATAAAGCCTACAATCCATTTAAGACGACAAAAGGACTTCTACAAGGCTGTGCTACGTCCCCTACTCTGTTTAAAATATTCTTGGAAAAGACACTCAAACCATGGAGGAGAAAGTGCGAAGGAATGGGCATACCAGTAAGAGACGAATACCTATACACCTTAAGTTTTGCCGACGATCAAGTAGTCATCGCACAAGATGAAGAAGATCTCAGCTTTATACTCAGAAAACTAGAAGAAGAATATAAAAACAACGGAATGAAAATAAACTTAGAGAAAACCGAATACCTAACAACAGAAAACAAGGATATGAGAAACCTAGAGATAGACGAGGGAAGACAAATAAATGGAACAGATAAATTCAAGTATTTAGGAACCATAATATCGAACCAGGGAACAACAAAAGAAGATATAAACAACAGACTGAGACAAACAAGAAACTGTATAAGACAACTAAACTCAGTGTCGTGGGATAAGAACATTACGATAAAGACAAAAAAGAGAATATATAACACCCTGACAAGAAGTATCCTGACATATGGGTCCGAAAACTGGACAATAAACAAGAGAAATAGAGGTAGGATAAGAGCAGTAGAAATGGAGTTCCTGAGGAGAAGCTGTAGACTTACAAAAAGAGACAGAATTGAAAACGCCGAGATTAAGTGGAGAATGGGAGTGCAATCAGACATAATCGACTATATAGAGGAGAAGAGACTATCCTGGTACGGCCACGTCAGAAGAGCGGACAGAGGACGCTGGATAAACAAAATCACAGAATGGAGCCCGATTGGAAGAACAAAGAGAGGAAGACCCCGAAGGTCATTCAGAGATGAAATCGACGAGGCTATGGAGAAAAGAACCCTGCGAGATGGAGACTGGAATGACAGGGAAAATTGGAGAAAACGGTTGAGTGAAGGAAGACAGTGAAAACTGTGGAAATCCTTAGTAGTAGTAGAAGAATTGCCACTGCTTTTCTACATTGCGATTATTTCTTGGGTTTCCATCTAGGTTTGTGTTGATTTCGTGTTTCAGATTTTCTTTTGTTTCTTCTGACTTTAGTTTCTGTATGTTAAGTTTATTGTTTTTGTGGCTTTTTTGCGTCTTTTTTAGTTGAAGTTGAAACCTAGCAATAAGAAGACTGTGATCAGAGGATACAGAATATATAACACAGAAAAAACAAAAATAATGGTACAGACGAGAAGAAATATAATCCCACAAAACATTATGCATGAAGATGACATTGAAACGGTTGGAAAGTTTACATACCTGGGAGTAGAAATATATGCCGATGGAGCAGAGGATGGAGAAATACGAAAAAGGATAACGCAGGCAAACAAAGCTTATTTTGCCCTCTCCCATATATTTCGGTCTAAAAGTGTCCACCGAAATACAAAGATGAGAATCTATAAAACTTTAATTCGGCCAATAGCATGTTATGGCAGCGAAGCATGGGTCCTGAAGGAAACATCCAAAAACAAACTCGACACATTCGAAAGAAAAGTACTGAGGAGAATACTAGGACCTGTGAGGGAAAACGGAATCTTCAGAATTCGATATAACAACGAGCTCTATCAACTGTATAAGGAAACACCCCTGTCAGACTTCATTAGAATACAAAGATTGCAATGGGCCGGACATGTGATACGAATGGGAGAGGATAGGCTACCAAAACGAGCACTGAACGCCAGAATGCAGGGAAAGAGACCAGTTGGAAAGCCAAGAAAGCGCTGGGAAGACACAGTAAGCAGCGACGCACAAGCACTTTTAGGAGTCCGTGTATGGAGAAGAGCAGCCACAGACAGACAAGGGTGGAGGCAAAAAATAAAGGAGGCCAAGGCTCATTTTGGGCTGTAGTGCCGTAGAAGAAGAAGAAGAAGATCAGAGGATACGTCTGCTCCTGGATATGCCTTTACTGCCTGAAATGAGTTTCGATATCTGTGTTTTATTAGGATGTAGTCAACTTGATTTCTGACGATTTTGTTGTCTTTGTCAGCTGGCGATTTCCACGTATAAAGGCGTCGCTTGGGTAATTTAAAAAATGTATTTGCGGCTATAACATTATGCTTCTGGTAAAATTCGACTTGACAGAATACAATACAAAATTTGTAATAGGTGATCAGATTACCTTAACTTTTGATATCACTTATGTTCAAAAATGTTCTGTATATTTCATTTGGATTCTAATATCACCATTTTTTAGATCTTTTTAGAAGTTTTTAAAGCTGTTGAGCCATCAGGCAGATTGTCCATTTCAAAGATGTTGAAAAGTTAATCAATTTTACTGTTATTGTTATGACGGAATTGTAGTCACAAACGAATGGTAAATAATAACAATAAGAATGACTAGCAATTAAATTTCAATTACTACCACAATCCATTACTAGTCTATGTCAACAAACTTTTAAAGTTCAAACAGTTTTAACTAATTTAAATGCAATTAATCAAGCACGTCAACTAAAATATTTGTCACTTTAAAACTGTTTACAGCTCTAAATTTTGTTAGCAAACATGAACTGTTTACCGCTGTTTCCACAAAATTTCACTTTCCGCAATTGTTCCGTACATTTCAGCGTCCCTCGTCAAGTAATTCCCATGATATTGTTAGTTAAAACAAACTATCCCATCTCTCGTTTTACTCATTAGTGAACCAGAGGGGATAAGGGCTGTACTAGCCGGCTAAGTAATTGAAGTATCTTCCGGACCCTTAGGAACTCCAAAATCCCTGAATAACAATATTTTCGATCGTTGTGTGAATACACGTATATTAATTAAAGTATTTTGACTGGAAATATCTGATGTATTGTTTTTGTTTGACTTTTGACGTCCAATGTGTTTCGCTTTCTGCTTAAAATATGCTAATAGTTATTTATCGTACAAGACGATAAAATTGTACTTTATCTTCAAGAGCGTTTTTTAGTGTCAAGACGTCACTCGAGACGCTAATTATGCTCAAGAAGATAATGCGATTTAACGTCGTATGCAATACAACATTTTCTTCTATAGCAAGACTACAAGTTCAGGTGAAAAATAGAATTTCAAAAAAATTGTAATTTTTAGCACAAAAATCGCAATTGTGTTGCTCCGTTGCTAGGGATATAAATTACTTTGTCAACAAATGTCAAACAAATGTTACGTTTCGGTTTTTGCGGAGAATATTGTTGCGTTTTGTGTAGAAAGTAAATAAATACGAAATGGACGGAAAATAATTGACACAAGAAAATTAAAACCTGCCATCAGACGTAGAAAATGCAGCGTTGGAAGCAGAAAGTTTATTGTTGCCACAAAAATCTAGGATGATGTATGAGAAAGAATACCAGTCTTTGAAAAAGTAGAAAAGCATTAAGAATATCAATGGTGTGAGTGAAAAAATACTTCTGGCGTATTTTTCTGAAAAGTCGAAGAAAGCGATGCCATCGTCATTATGGTCGTATTATTCGATGCTGAAGCGTACGTTGTTGGTGAATGAAAATTGTGACATTTCTAAATTCAGCAATTAACCACCTTACTAAAAAACCTGAGTGGAGGATACAAAGTTAAAAAGTCCAAAATCATGGAGTCAGATGACATTATTAAATTTCTGACAGAAGCTCCTGATGACGTCTATTTGTTGATGAAGGTTATTGCTATTTTTGGTGTGCATGGAGCGACTAGATCCGATGAATTGTACAAGTTAGAAGTGTTTAACGTGGACGACAGAAAATCGGTGATAATCGTTTTATTATCTGATACTAAGACCAAGCAGGAAAGGTCGTATTGTATTACTGATAAGAAAAGTGGACTGAGTTTCTTGGAAATTGTGAAAAAGTATATTGCCTTGCGCCCCAAAAACGTACCTCACAGTAAGTTTTTTGTAAATTACCGACATCAAAAGTGCACTAATCAACCGGTGGGAATTAACACTATATATAATATCCCCAAGAATATTGCAGATTTTTTGAAACTTGCAAATTCAGAAATGTACAAGGGGCATTGTTTCCGTCGTTCTTCAGCTACTATGTTCGCAAATTCTGGAGCTGATCTAGTAAAAGTTAAACGTTTAGGTGAATGGAAACGAGTACAAGTTGTGATGCTCCAAAAATAGATATTTCTAATAATGTTAATTGTAAAATTTCAGTTGTTTTTAATCCTTAATGTGTTTGAATTTGTAAATTTTATTGAATAAAAAAAAGTTAAAACATTTTATCTACTCCTGCTGTTAAAGTGTCACTTTATCTACCCTTGCGGTTAAAGTGATACTTTATCTACTCAAAACAGTTGTTATAGCAACACTTTAACATTAGCTATGGAAAAAAAATTTAATGTTGCTAAAAATAAAACTAAGAATAAAACAAATTCTAAACAATCTCATATAATCTTTACTCCAGTTGATGATCGTTTTGGAGTGTAATTTTTCTCGTTACGATGGATTTGCTTGAAAATTTCAATTTAGGTTCCTCTTATTCTGTACTTAACTTTTGGGTCTATGCCACAGCCTGCTTGGTGGTGAACAAACATACGTGTAAAATAAGTTTAAAAATGTATACATTTATTTATTGTAGGCAATCGTCGTTTGATAAAGTTTTTAACATCAAAGTCAATACTTTTTGAGTTAATTGTAAGTGAAAATGTTCATTATTAAAAATAAAAACCACGTTTTTAGACGGTTTTTACAAATAACTTTACTAACGTAAGTATTATATAGTACTACTAAAGTAAGTATTTAATAAAACAAATATTTTTAACGACTATGTAGCTTATAAAAAAACAAAATAAAAATGGTGTACTTAAGAAGACTGTAGACTCAGTAGAAGCAGAGTAGTAGCTCATGAAAAATAGGTTCCTATTTGTCAAATTCCAAATTAAATATTTCAACGTGAAATAATAAAAAAATTAAGCAGTTTTTATGGAAAATTCGTCAAAACTTTTTGAAAGTGTTTAAAAGAAGCTTTATTTTTGTGTTTTTTTTTTAATTCCAGCATCAAAACTGTGCTAGTTACGCATGAAATAACAAAGTTGGTCCTCGTTTTTCGGTAAAAATATCGTGAAAATCACTGCTTTATTAGCACTTCAAATAAAACAAATTATTACGGCTTTACAATTAAATTTATTTATGTATTGTTTTTTAATATGTACATAATGAAAGGAAAGATAAATGGCAGAAGAAGCATCGGAAGAAGACGAATTTCATGGCTCAAGAACCTGAGAGAATGGTTTGTATGCAGCTGAAAACAACTTTTTAGAGCTACTGCCTCAAAAATTAAAATAGCTATGATGATTGCCAACCTCCGTAGCCGAGATGGTACCTGAAGAAGAAGAATGTATTGTTTATATAACCTGTAAGTTTGACCAGTTTAAAGTACTTATTTTTGAAAAAATTTAGTTTTAACCCAACAATATGCAAATAAGAATATACTCAAAACAATATTTAGATACAATGAAAATTTTTGAATCAGTTCGTTTTAGTGAAGCAAAGTACTATACACTTTTCGCAGTGTGAAAACACATGTGTATAGCCATTACACTCTATGAATGTGCACCTTATTTGTTTTTCGGTCCATACGGCCATGGGTAAATTCCATTCACTCGAACATCCTCTACTAGCATGACCTGTGCTAGCGCCATTCTTTCCTTTAGTTGTAGTGCCTCCTTAGTTTCACTTAGTGAAGGTTTTCTCCTCCTTACAATCGTGAGTTGATCTCATGTCCTGCATAATGCTTCTGCCAGTGGTGCTCTAATCTGAGATTGTGTGACTTTAGGCTTTGCACCAGTTTTATGTTCAGCTGAATTCTTGTAAATAATCCAAATATTGGCAACGATTAAATCTAGTAGATGATAAAATATTCTAAAACACCATTTTTGGCTCCTTAGAATAATATGATTCCATTCCATATTACGTTTCAACAAATCAACACTGCCTATATGACGGATGGGTTCTTGTACAAGATATGGACAACTTACTTCTGTTATTCTCTTTGCTTTCTTTTTTTTGGGACCTTCGCCAGCGAAAGTCCGTACTAACTTGACTAAATTGCTACCTTTTTAGACTAAGCTGCTTATTTCGACACCATTGCAAGTACCAATAAACTCTACATTAATTCCTCTTTCTTTATTTTTCATAGTCTTTTCATCCGGAAGCTTACAATTTGGAATAATATTCCTTCTTATTTTTCTTAAGTTGTGAATACTTTGTTTGAAAAGACATACAAGAAGAGGTATAGAAGAGTAATACTTGTCAAAATAAAGCTTGTGATTCACATTCCTGGGAATAATTCTAGCCAATATTATCATCAGTTGCTCCGAGGTCAGGTTTAAAGGCAGGTCTCCTTTTTTGATAACTTTCTTGTCCTGTATATATTTCTATACAATACGTATATCCAGAGCTACTGCATGAGACAAAAAATTTTAAAACTTATTTATGTGGTTTGTTTGGTAGGTACTGCTTTATATAGTGCCTAGCTTCGGTAGAACAAATCGGTTATCCCATGACAAAACACAGTAATTATATTTTTACAACATTGGAGAAAATTCGATTTTTATAAAATGTATAAGCCGTGAGAAATTATTAAATAAATTCAAACACAAACTTGACACAAATTTTCTTCTTATAGTGCCCTATCCAATTAGTGGATGTTGGCAACAATTCTGGCATACTCCTCTCGGTCTTGTGTGGCACTAAAGAGTGCATGGGCATCGAGGTTTATTAAATCCCCCATGTTTTTAAGCTTTGAGTATTGAGTATGAGTATTTTTTTCTTCCGATGCCCCGTTTTCCTTCTATCTTCCCTTCCATATTAAGCTTTAAGAACAGGTACTTAAAATTTCGAAATATGTGACCCAGATAAGCAGTTTTTCTTCTTTTTATTATTGGCAACAATTCTTGTTCTCCGCATGTTCGATTTAATACTTCGACATTTGTTGTGTGATCTGTCCAGGGAATTTTAAGTAGTCTTATAAATACCCACATTTCAAAGGCTTCCAATCGGTTCATCACATTGGCATTCATGGTCCAGGTTTCTACACGTTGGTCCAGTTTCTATAGCAGTAGGGAGTAAATGTAACATTTTACAAAGCGATATCGAAGCGTTAAGTTAAGGCTGCTGTTGCTTAGCAAGGTTCTCATGTTAGTAAATGCTGTTCTGGTTTGCTCAATCTTGTTACGTATCTTTATGTCTGGATCTAGATCTTCAGTTATTCAACTACCCAAATATCTGAACTTGGGGACCTTTTGGATGTTCTTATTGTTTACTCTCATATTTAATTGCATATTTCGTGTTCTGCTAACCACCATTACCTTTGTCTTGTCTATATTAATCTTCAAGCCCAGTCGTTCTCCTTCAGTGTTTATTCTATCTATTAGTCGTTGTAGCTTCTTGGCTATCAGCTATTATGACTGTATCATCAGCATAGCGAAGATTACCAATAGTCTGTCCGTTGGTTTTGATTTCATGTTCAGTGTCACTTAAGGCTCTATCGAATATCGTTGTAGAGTAAAGTTTAAAAAGGAGGGATGACAGAACACAACCCTGTCGTACACCTTTTTCGATTGAGAAATATGATTCTATCGAACATTCCTGGAGCAATCTTACTAATTATGAATGATTAACACAATCGAACGCTTTCTGGTAATATATAAAGCATAGGAAGACATCTCGATGACAGTGTGTTATACAACTTTTATTCACGTTTTTTAAAATGCTATTGAAGGGAATAATCTGTCTTAGAAGTAGAGATCGTGACGAAAACTAATTTTGTATAGATTTAAAAAAAAATTAAAATTTATTTTTCCAGAACAAAACACAGTAATTGCCTTTGCTATGTTTTGTAATTAGTACATACTTAAACAGTAAGTGCTGTTAGTGTGTTTTGCAAAAATAAATTAAAACTATATGATAAAACAATATTTATTTTAATAAAATACATAATATAAAATACAAATGTACCAACGTAAAAACTGTTATTAAAAATTAGGAACTAACAAAAAAACATAATCTGTACTTAAAACAAAACAAATAGTATTACTAAAATTACAAAAGCAACGAACTAGAAAAATACATCTGTTTGGTAACAGCAGAAAACTAAACAATAGAAAGATGTCGCTGCTAGCGTACCTGGCTGTTATTTTTATTATAATAACCAAATACTAGACTGCATTTCATTTCAGTTGAACTTCCACAAGTGCTCCTGATGATGAGTTGAATAACTCGAAACACGTGTAGAGCAATGGTGGAGTTCCGATTGAAATGAAATGCAATCTTTTACTTTCATATATATATATATATATATATATATATATATATATATATATATATATATATATATATATATTTATATATATATATATAGAGAGAGAGAGAGAGAGAAAGAGAGATATATATATAATTTATTGACCTACAGGGATTTAGAATCATCAAAGATTTACATTTTTGTATTTACTGCATTAAATTCAACGTTTTTATAAAAACGTTTTCTTTGTACTATTCTCTTTTATTTAGATGGGCATATAAAATTATGCAAATTTAATATTTTACTCCTGTTCATTCTGTTAGTGACATTTACGGTCGTTTCATCCAATTTTATGATAATTTATTTCACTTTTTCTAAAAAAGTAAAACATGCCATATCCAATTAGCTTCGTATTTTCATCAAAATTTTTTCGCTTTTTAACAACATATCAGTATTCTGCGGTTTAATTAAAGTAAAATGTCTGCACTGCAAATTACACAACTTTTTCCTTAATGGAAGAGTAAATAGAAAAACCAATTACTGTCAAATGCAAGGATGTTAATAACCATAAAATGCAACAGAAAGAGATAACAGGTTTTTAGCTTGAGCTATGTGCTCAGAATTTTTAATTATTATTTTCTAATTCGGTGCTTATTAACTTTTATATCTAAAAACAAGTTTAAAACAAAAAATCAATATATATATATATATATATATATATATATATATATATATATATATATATATATATATATATATATCTATTGTAGCGAGATTAAATAAAACGAGCGGGTTGAATTTATATAAATATATTTATTTATAACTTTACAGTTCGGTAGTATCTTAACAACTAAACTCTACTTCTAACATCGCGTCATATATATACCAAAAGTATTAAGTTCGAGAACATTCGGGAGTTGTCCCACCTCTAATTCGCCTACGTGACCTGTTGTTCTTTCACTCACTAGATGGATCGCGAATGTTCTTGATGCTTTTTTCAAAATGCAACCGTTACCTGGGGCATGCCGAAAGTATGTTCGTAACACTGCTCCGCTCTTAAATCTGAGCGTCCCGATCAGCAACTCTATACGTAGACCCAGGTTGGCGGAATCTACAGGACTCTCCAGCTCTGCACGAACCCCTTAAGAAGAAATAACAGTCTACAGACTTTAAA
The DNA here is from genome assembly GCF_040954645.1 of Diabrotica undecimpunctata. Classification (NCBI taxonomy): domain Eukaryota; kingdom Metazoa; phylum Arthropoda; class Insecta; order Coleoptera; family Chrysomelidae; genus Diabrotica; species Diabrotica undecimpunctata. Next base: position 18,941,182 of record NC_092809.1, on the reverse strand, counting down.
GGACACGATCTCTTCGGGTTAATACAACACACAGTAATTCGTACGCCGGTTTCTCGGAAGATCACATCAAGCATGCTTCTGACAATCTTCCAATCCAGATTTTCTAGTGCATGGCCTATCTTGGGTAAGGCCAAATTCTTGATATCATAATTGCACACGATTTTCTTCAAATTATTTAGAGCACTCCATATATCCTCGTAGCTTGCCCTATCTGTATACGATTTCCTGGTCACCCTATACAGCAAAGATCGAGGACCATCTTCTAATCTCAGTACTCTTCCAACTTTAGGCTGCTGGTTTTTTAACTCGTCCAAACGACCGTATTTCTAAAAAATACGGATGAGATTCCTTTAGTCATCTCAAGATCTTGGGCAACATAGTGGGCTAGAGAGACTATGCGAAAGACTAAAAAGATCCTGCTAAACTTCTGTGGTCACGCCGAATCTAGCACTCTTTCTCCCTGCGTAATTTGACAGAAATTCGTTAAAGCTTGGTCGCCAATTATTTTTGATCTCATGTTGAAGGGTTCGTGCTTCTTCTGTTTCATTTGAGCCAGCATAAAGTGCAAGACGATTTATGTGAACTACTTTTGGTTTACCTTTCGGCAACTGCTTAATTCGGTATATTACGTCATTTATTCTCTTTTTAATTTCATACGGACCTTCCCATTGTCTTTGCAGTTTGGGAGACAAGCCTCGACGACGTTGTGGATTATAAAGCCAAACAAGATCACCTACTTCATAGCTTTCACTCTTGCATCGAGAATCATATTAATCTTTTATTCTATCACTGGCTATCTGGATGTGTTGTCGGGCAAGTTCATGATTGTTGTTCATTCTTAACTTCAGGCGGTCGACATAATCTTCGCTTGCAACATGTTCTTCGGAAGGTCTGCAGCCAAACTCTAGGCCGCAGGGCAAACGAACTTCACGACCTAACATCAGGCAGGTTGGAGTCTGGCCTGTAGCTTCATTTACGGCCGAGCGGTAGGCCATTAGGAATAAATAAATGTGCTGCTCCCAATATCTTTGATGTTCTGATACAACTTTGGACAGGTGTTTACCCATTGTTCGGTTCATTCTCTCGACCATTCCATCTGATTGAAGATGCAGGGGTGTCGTTCTGGTCTTAATGACACCAATCAATTTACAAACGTTTTGGAAAAGGGTTGACTCGAAGTTTCGCCCTTCGTCGGAGTGGATCTCCAAAGGAACACCAAATCGGCTAAAGAATTCTTTAGACAAGTACCTCTGCAACGGAGCAGCTTCTTGATTAGGTATCGCATAGGCCTCAGTCCATTTCGTAAAATAACCCATGGCTACCAGGATATATTTATTTCCATCATTTGTCTCTGGAAGTGGACCTGCAATGTTGTTTGCTACTCTTTCCATAGGACTACCAACATTGTACTGTCTCATGGGTGCCCTGTTTTTACCAACTGGACCATTACTGGTTGCACACAGTTCACATTTCCGGCACCATCTTCTTACATCATCTTTACAGTTCACCCAATAGAACCGTCCTCGAACCTTTTGCAGAGTCTTCGTGATACCAAAGTGTCCACCTGATGCACCGTCATGCAACTGACGCAATACTTCTGACACTTTACTTTTAGGTACAATAAACTGAAACTGAGTTTCTGTACCATCATCGTTCTCAAAGGTTCTATACAGAAGAACATCCTTCAGCACTAGGCAATTCCATTGGCTCCAGTAACACTTGACTTCTGGACTACATGCACTAATGTCTTGCCAAGAAGGTCTTTCACTTCGACGCATCGAATCCAATACTCTTTTTATACGTGGATCATCTGCTTAAGCGTCTTATAGCTGTTGAGGCTGCCATTGATCATTAATGACGGTGGTTCGTCTCACGGGGCAAAGTCGTTCTTCTAATTTAAGACAGTGATTACCATTTGCACTGCACGGCCGTCTTGACTGAGCCTCAGCATTTGAATGCCTTTTTCCAGCCCAGTGTTCGATCTGTTCTAGCTTTCTGACTGTTGTATTATTTTCATGCAATTTACGACGAATGTGACCTACGTCGTTACCATTCCAACATCTGGGTTCACGTCTCTTCGGCATCATGTTACGAACTACTTTCCGTACGATTTCCTCCAGACGTTTCTCGTTTTGTTCGTCGCTAAAACTTTCGGTCTTGCTAGTCGTAAAGCTTACTGTAGTTCACTGTCTCTTAACCCATTGACGAAGGCATCTACAACAATTTCTTCCAAAATGTTGTCTGGTGCCTCTGGATAGGCCAACAGCGCTATACGAGCAATATCTGCTTCAAATTCTTGCAAACTCTCACTTGATCGTTGGATTCCACTTTTAATTTGTACTTTGTAGACTTGTTGTAGATGGGCATCTTCGCAACGTTTGTCTAGTCGAGTGAACAAGGTCTGGTAACATTTTTCTTGACCCTCTGCCCAATGATTGGCTGTCGCAATAGCTTCAAATTGTCTAAGGTAAATGGACCAAGAAGACTTTCCATCATATGGTGGCAATTTGAATCTCATATTATGTGTCGTTTCGTCTCTAGGTGATTCTTCTTTCACTACTGGATCTAAGGCTATTGTATTAACTGGTGGTAGCACTTTTGTATTAGTTATCATGCTCTCTAACTGTTTGATCTTGTCTTCTACTTTGTTTACATTTTTCTGTATCTAATCGAATGTTCTTGAGACTTCGTCAAATATATATAATATATATATATATATATATATATATATATATATACATATATATATATATATATATATATATATATATATATATATATATATATGTATATATATAACATAAATTGGAAAGTTGTTGAATGTTTTTACATGAGGGGTCTCAAAACCGAACATTTCCACTTTATGTCATTTTGAATAAACTAAAAAAAAAAAACAATTTACAACTTTACTTTTTAATTTAATATATTTAAAATTTTTTTCTTCTCTCAATTTTTAAAAATAATTAAAATGATCCTGTTATAAATTTTAAAATATTTTTATTTTTCTATTTATTTTGATAAAAAATGACGTCATCACAGTTGCCATTACTCAAAATAAAAGCAAAACTTAATTAAAAAATTGACCTGTGTTTATATTTATTTATAATTTGTCGCATTTCTGAAATATCGAGAGTCTTATTTGAAATGAACAAAGTGTATAATCCCTCAAATTAAATTATCAAAATTTTGTACTTTGTATTTTCATTTATTTACAATTTATTTTTTTTTTCAGGTATGTCATCGCTTAACAACTGCCAGACCATTTTACGTTTTAGAAGATATATTTTGTTACCAGGCCTACAGCATGTTTTAACTGCCTTTGTTTTAGCAGTAGTGATATTTGAGAGGTAAGTTTTCTCTTAAAAGTAATATGCTGTTGAAAAAGTTTTGCAGTTCGGAAAGACATATAAAAATTTATGGTTTGAAATATATACTTTATTGTGTAGTCTCCCTAACCATAAATTCACTTGTTTCAACAAAATTTCAATTTGTAAATTTCATCCCTGATGTGAGAATCAAAAAGGGCTGCAAAATATGCTTCCACGGCTGTTATGACCTCATCGTTTAATGAAAAATGATTCCACGCATGAATTTTTTAGGTATTGAAATAGATGAAAGTTTGATGTTTTTTGTTTATTTTTAATCCTAACCAAATACCTGGAATTTATTTTCTGACTTAGTTTTTTAAATAGAAATAAAAAATTCTAATAATTCATAATTTTAAATAATTCCGATATAGATCAAATTAAGAACTAAATACTTTACAAAAAAATTTGGCAAGAATAAACCTACAAACATTTTTCTAAGCTTAAAATCTTCCTCTTGATTTTATTTCTTATTACTGTTAATTCAAGTATAAATGTTTATTGCCAAAATTTTCTTAAAACCCTTATAAAAAAATTAGTTTTCAAATTTTTTAAAACATACAATTTCAAAAGAATTTAACTTTAATACAACTCAAGACAGAGTAATTAAACAAATTTTTTTGGCAGGCTATAAATTTAGGTTCAAAACTAGACTTTGCAAAGGTGATTTGCATGTTTATAAGCTGAGTTACGATCGAGAAAAGCTTCGAAAAATATTTACTTTGCCACCATTTTGCACTAATTTTATATTATCTTGTGTTCTAATTATTGGATTAAAAATTAGTAAACCCTATGTTCACTGTATACTAGTTTACACTTATCCGAATTAAAAAGACCACGGTGACTTGATTAATAATTCTGCTAAGTAGGTATCTAATATTTTTTTTGAAGCAATGTCCCGTCCATTTATTTTTCTCGGCATCTTTTTTATTTTTAATTTACTTTAAATATATTATTTAATAGCTTCAATGGAAGGAAAATTGTTCCACATGACTCAATAATCCTCTTAGTTCAGAACAACTGTCTCGTTTACACACGTAAAGCTAATGCAATTTCAAATATTTCTGCCAAATAGAAAATTCTCAATTCCCAGCGTCAGTAGTTCGTTTCCTTCATCTCAATCTTTCTTGTGTTAGCTTCCTGCTGTCCGAGACTTGTTAGATGCTCCTCGCTAGCGAATTCTTAGCGGATTCGCTGAAAATCAACGGCTACATTGAAAGGGAGTTTCTTGGCAAACTAATTCACGATTTATTTGTGTAATAGTTGCTATGGTTGTGGCTTGAAATTTTTAGACAACACAATGTCCTTTAGTGAACTTTAATCAAAAAAAAATTAAATAGATTCATAATATTTTGGTTTTTGATATAGATAGTGTGATACTGTGTAAATATTATATACTATGGTAGTATGCGAGCTAATGGAAAAAATTTGTAATTTAAAATAAATAACTTTAATTTTGTTTTATGTTGATTTTTTTGCATAATATCTTATTCGAAGTGTAATTTTTACAGCAGTCAACAGTTTTTAAATAGGATTAAGATAAGGTTAGTATTCTGGTTATGAAAACCTAGTATGTATTTATATTATTTTATAATAGGGGATTTCCAACGCCACATTTCCACGTCTAGTCTCCATCTTTACCTTTCTTAAGCAACCTATTCCTCCAAATCCCTGCGCTTCAATGCCTTTTTGATATTTCCACTTTAGGATAATCTTTGTCTTTCCCTTTTACGTCTTTCTGGCGGATTTTTCTGAATACTCAACTAGTCCATCTGTTTTGTTCCATTTATAGAAGATATCCAAACCACTTTTTTAAATAAAAAGTTTCTGTTTACCGTGCAAAAATACTTCTCGATATGTTATTATTTGATGGCTGAAGGCTTGATGATTTGGTTAGCTGTAAAACAGGCAGCTGTCCGCGCGCATCCATTCCAATGTCGTCAATTGTTTTGAAACTCATTACCTGTACAGAGGAATTGATATTATCACTGAGAATTTAGTGATGGATTTGACATTAAACAGTCTTCACCGGATTATTTTGCATCCACAACTGAAGACTGTAAAACTGGAATTGAATTTGAATTATTTTGTATTTCTATTTTGTAACATTGGAATAAGAATAAATTGTAAATCATGAGTTTTTCGAAAACTTGTTACCTAATATGTATCATATTGTTTATTATTTTTTTTATTGAATAAAACAAAAATTTTATCCTTGGTGTGAATTGAACCCCAACCTTCTTGTCAATAGACTACGTCTCTAACTATTACACCAATTCCACATACAATAATTGTTTTTGGACATAACATACCTACCTTTAGTTTAGTCAAATATTTCAGTTGAGTTATTTTTATTATTAACTAACTTAAAGATTTATAATTTAAAATCGCTACTAATTAATGTTTTTTACTATAATATATCTTAATTTATTCAATCATTTATTCTAATATCTGAAATTAATAAAATAAAATATTTTCGAGGTCATCCGTATAATTATGACTGAAGTCAAATAGCCACGTGTAAGAACTAGTTTATCTCTTACTATCTCACAACTTAATCTATCTTCTATCCTTTCCGCTATTTTGCCGGGTGGTAAGACACTCATCACTGTATATAAAGTGTATAGACAAGACACACATGTTAACAAGAGATATATGTGCTCGAGATTTTAATTGTACTAGCTAAGGGGGTAAACAAGACGTAATTAATATTAAAAATCCTTTCGGTATTTTTCATAAATAAATTATTTATATCAATATCTTAATATCTCACTGAGATATCATGTTGGCAAAACGCTCGTAGATATTTAAACGATTTTACCTGTAGTATTCTCACCTCATTTTCAATCACGATCTTAAAATTAGCTTTAATTAAACACGAAATATTTTTCTGGACATAATTTAGTAACTATAAAGAATAGACAGATATTAAAAGCTGATAGGTCACTAATGACCCGCGCAAAATAGACTACGAGGACATCCCTGTTAAAATACATTAATTGTGAGACAACAATAACGGAAAATGGATTTTATTAGAAATTTCAACTTACAACTTACTTTTAACAACAAACGCTTTCTGGGTTGCTTTGCAGTTTAATTTGGCATAAAAAATACTAGATATGTATCACTGCAATAAAAGACAGAACCACGTTGTACAAGAACACTTATTTCTTATAAATTTAAGGTTATTGTCGTCTCGGGGAAGAAAAGACTGTTAAATCTGTTTCTATACTTCGTATGCTTTACAAGGGACTTTGTGCATAGATCAGTAAAGTATTTCTTGCTTCAGTTCATTTTAGATATGACTATTGATGTTAGTGTGTAGCTAGTCGTAGTTAAGACTGTTGATTTCTTACATAACGAAACAATAACACCATTTAAAGTAAAGCAGTATCAACCGCAAAGTTGCATGGGTAGCAGAATGGAGCAGAGCCCCGATAGAAGGGTTCTAAAGTGTAAGGAACTTCAGGAAAATCGTTAAGGAACTGGCTTTTGGCACACACACAGAGATCAACCCTGCTTCTAGGGAACATGTGGATACCATTGTAAAGTAAAATCTATATGTCCGGAGATCAAGGCTTTTTCTCCACCCCTTCTCATCGTGTGACTTAAGTGAGGACGCTTATAATCTGAAAACTACTTTGAATGCCCTGGATAATGGAACATCCTCTGTTTTTATTGGCTGTGGTTAGGCCACCTAACTGTAGCACACATATCGGCTTTTCTCCCTATTTACTCTACTGACTCTATTGAAGTTACGCTAACTTGACATCGGGACTAAAGTCCCTGAAAGAAAAAATAGTGTGTTCCGAAAAGAGAGCCACCAGCCTAATCTGATGACTCTCTATCCGAAAAAATGTGTGTGCTCGGCCACTCAGCCGCCGATTTGGCAAAAATAAATTTTGTTCTTCTCGCCTGCTGAGCATCCATGTGAGGTCCTCTCACCGAGCCCATGTATGCCGCACAGGACCTCGGTGCTCAAAATTAGCGATAGGATATGAATTACGATCTACCTGAGGGGCCTAAGGTATACGGCTGGTATAAAAGCACTGACGAGCCTTTTATATGTTTTGATTATGAGACTTCGGTTTGATTTAGACCGTGAGCGATTTTTTTTATCTTAACAACTCTTACTAAGCTTACTTAACTATGGAGTGTGTATTCGCAAATCTATACTGCTCTCAAACACCCCGTGTATGGCTTTTGGCCTGAAAATCACTAATATTTAAATATAATATTTCAGTAATTTTCAGGTCAATTGGCCAATACGAAGGCATTCAATGCACATCGACGTGTTGATTGGCCCACAAACTAAGGCATGCGATGACATTTTATAATCAAATTTTTGGTTGCAAAAAATAACGAATTATTTAGTAATACGGTTATATCTGATTTAAGTCTCTTGGGACATATAGGTCCCCGCAGTACCGAAAGTGTTAAATCAGGTTCGTACAACTGAGCTATGAGCAGCAACTCATTCGGTATCTTTAGCCGAAGCAAGTTCTTTGCTTGTTTTTTCATGGTTGAATTTACTGTCTCTTAAGATTGTTTTGAAGCTATTTTGTGTTGCATTTTAATTTAATTTCCTATTTTTAATGGGAATTAGCTACAATTTTAGTTTAAAATATGTTTAGTTTGACGTTTAACAAACTTAATTTTAGAGAGTTTTTGATAAGTTTCTTCTCTCATTATAAATTTCAATTTAGCAATTGTTTGATAATTTAAACATCTTAATTTTCTAATGATATATGTTAATTTTCACCTTTGAAGAATCATTTAAAAAGCTGGCATTCGATTTTCCTTCATTCTATCTACGGCTTATACTCCAATAAATGGTCGGGTTCTGATATTCGTACCATAACCAAAAAAACATAAAAAAAATTTGTTTAGTGTTTTTTGTTGAGTCTACTGTACAGTCTTTTTTGTGTTTTTTCAATAGAAAATTTGTAATGTAATGTGTAATGTAGAAAATTTTCTGTAATTTTTTACCATATGAGATTAGTAGTGATACTTTGAACACTTGACGCAAGTGAAACATTGTAAATTTTAAGTTATTTGTACCATTGTATTGTTGTAGCATATATCTGAATATGGCTTTGTAAGCAAAAAGCGCTCAGAGAGGGTTTAAATGTTTACATACTCCAAAAATACTTTCATTTTTCCTTTCTTAAATTTGTTAATTGTATACAAAAACATATTATTCTTTTCATTTAATTCTATTTCTACTTGTTTACTTTTCCCTATATACCACAATTCCAAACAACAATTTTAATCAATAGATTGACGACAAAATTCGACGGTTAGCAGTCGAAAGAACAAGCTGGTTTTAGAAAGGGATTCAGGACAAGTGACCATTTACTAAGTATGAATACTTATAGAAAAAGCAAATAAATACCACATTCCTCTATATATAGCGTTCATAGATTTCGAAAAGGCTTTCGACAGTGTCGAACATTGGGCAGTGAAAAGTTCTTTGATTAACAGCAGAATTGACCACAGATATACAGAACTAATAGCCAATATATATAAAGAAGCCAAAACAACAAATAAAGTATAAGAAGGAACAAAATCAATACAAATAAATAGAATCGTGAGACAGGGTGACACAATATTGGCCTGATTGAAATTTTTTCAATCAGGCTCTGGAAGATATTTTTAAAAGATTAGAATGGGAAGAAAAAAGTATAAAAATTTGTGGACAACGCTTGAACCATCTAAGGTACGCTGATGACATCACATTGATAACCAATAAAATAGAAGAATTATTTAAACTGATGAAAGAACTGGACGTAGAAGCTGGAAAGATAGGCTTTAATATGAATTACAACAAGACCAAAATCATAACAAATACAGATGAAGACATCACAATGAGGATCAGAGAAGATGAAATAGAACAAGTTCAGGATCATATATATCTGGGTCACACTATAAAACTTAACGAAGAATACCAAACAGCAGAGATAAAAAGACGAGTTAGACTGGCATGGGCGGCATTTGGCAAACTAAGCTACATTCTTAAAAACAAAAGATATCCACAGCATCTTAAGACCAAAGTATACAATCAATGCGTACTCCCTGTTCTCACTTATGATTCCCAAACGTGGACATTTACAAAAGCAAACATGGACAAAATCATAAAAACCCAAAGAGCAATGGAAAGACAAATGTTGCACATAAGACTAATGGATAAAAAACGAGTGGATAAGAGAGAAAACAAAAGTGAGGAATGTTAGACAAGAAATTGCAAAATTGAAATGGAGATTTGCCGGATACAATTGCCGGATTGCAAGACAGAAAGAAGATCGATGGAACAAAAAATAAGTTGGAGATCGTGGGAATATAAACGAAGCAGAGGAAGGCCCCAAATGAGATGGGCAGATGATATCAAGAAGCACGTGAGCTCTAGGTGGATGACTGTAGCGACAGACAGAGAAGAATAGAAAAGGATCGGGGAGGCTTATGTCCAAAGATAGGCCGAAGAAGGCTAATTAGATAGATATGCCACAATATATATCTTACTTACTAGAAGGACGTAAAATAAAAACCAGGCTCCCCACAACTATTAACCAAACAATACTGAGATATTTTAAACATTTAACAACAACTAGAAGAAAGGAAGCCATGAAAAGAATGATATTTAAAAGAAACGTAGAAGTAAAAGATCCAGGGAAGGATCTTTAGCATGATGGTCGGACCGAATAAAGGACATGACTGGATACTCATTTTGATACAAAACAACATGCAAAGAAGAGAAATAATTAAATAGTAATATTAAAACAAATCATATAATGTCACTACATTCTTACGAAGACAAAAAGATGAAGAAGGATATTTTTTGTATGTTTGAATAAATGTAGGGCCTTTTTTAGTATACGTATGTAACAAAATTTAAATATAACATTAAAAAAATATGAATTCCTTTTATCAAATATTTTTAGCTAGTATTCACGATCCTATTAACTAAATATTGCTCTATATGAATGTAAAAACGACAATAATCTAAATAAAAGGTGTAAAAGAGATATAAAAAAAGCAGTTAAAACTTATTGCCCTAAAATAAAGTAAACAACAACAAAAAGTAACTTTCAAACAAAGACAGCAAAACTTAACTTTGTTGTGTTTAAAACCCGAGCTGGGATATTATTTTACGAAGAGTTTAATTCCTTATAAAAATGTATCATCAAAGTACAACGAACAAGACTAAGGAAGACTTTGTAGCTTATAGTTTATATTAAGGACTGGCTCAAGAGGGCCATTGAGAATTAAATTAAAGTTGATCTTCTAAAGTCGCAAAGAAAACTGACAAAATAAAAAAAAAATGGTTTAAGCTATTCATCAACAATTAATTAATGTCTTACCTACCCATAATAAAACGGAAAAATGGTTACCTTATTATTTCCCTTATTTACTGTTATTTGTTTAACCGATTTTGTTCGATTAAGATGTCAAATATAAACATTTAATACAAAAAGACAAGTCTACTTATTATGTGTTCTCTATAATTTTAATTTTAAAATAAAAATAAATCCTATGTTGTCGCTTTGCAGTCGCAGTATTTTGGAAAAATTGTACAAATTAAAAATGAAAAAAGTACGATATTTACCAAAATAAACAGTACTCAACTAAAAGGACGTTTTATAGAAATTAAGACCGTTTGACTTTGCCATTGATTACTCAATACTTATTTGATTGATTGGTCTTCTTTGGCATTAACATTATATTAACAACACTAGAAATCCTAAGATTTTCTACTTGGCGAAACCAAATTCAAATTTTTACCACTGTGCTTTTTAAAACTTACAAAGCAGACAGATTGATAAATTAGTCGACAAGGGAATTAAAAATTTGCATTCCACGTGCCGCTCATCACGGCAAAAATTCTCTAGTAGTCAAAACCGAGTAAAGAACTAAAACAGAAAGACGGTGTTAGATTTAATTTTAATGCAGGGCATACGCCAGCCTTTTATAGGTATTTTAACCTCATTAGGTATCATCAAAGCGACATATGCAGAGGCTCTGAGCCTCTAAGCCTCAATGCTTCTTTGACTTTTCAACCCATCTAAATGGTATACATTTTATCGGTATTTAGTTCACGATGGAGGTGGAAACTGATTCACCCTGTTGTTTCTCGACATTATCATAAAAAAACCAATCCCAAGGTTTTCATTACTCTGTTTATCGAAAACCCGCCCATACCAATCGTCTTGTAATCAATGCATCACATTAGTGATGAGTATAGTAGTGTCTGGAGGCTCGTGAGACTAAGATCTCGGATGCCCTGAAGAAGACATCGAAGAGGATGTTGAAAGCTCGGCGTAACCCGGAAGACTGTTGAGTTTAATATTAATTCCTGTAATAGTATTAATCTTAGCTCTAGGTTTATTATATATGTATTATGTTACGTTTTTCTAAAGCCCCAATAATATTAGTTATCAAAATGTTTAAAACAATAGATCTCTTGATGAACAACTGAAACGGATTTCAGACAGTATTATGTGGCGATTAAACTCCCCTATAGAACATACCACAGGAAAACACATTTTTTTAACCTCATAAAATGTTTTAATTTTTAATGAAAATATTTTTATTGTTTAATTAAAAAAATTCTATAGAAAAATAAAACACTTACTTCATTTTCATATTTCATGACTAACACCCACTTACATACCACAATCAAAAAGCATGGCATGTATGAAATTTATATCAAATTCTACCCTATAAATTTATCCCCCTCTAGCCATCTCTACTGACCAGCAAATGGCTACATTCTTTCATTCTGTTTAATGGATTAGAAAAGGGATAAACGATCTTCTTAAGGAAATAAATATGAACTTACTGCGCGATATTCTTGCCAAATCTCCAAAAAGACGTAAATGTCACGTGCAATTTTGCCACTTTTATAACCGATTTTAAAACGGTTTTTCAATATCAATAGAGAGATGACCGGACTACTGTCATAAATCTAATTTCTCAAGTGGTTTGGAAAAGTCGATGACACTATATTTTCGACTCACGAGTTGTTAGTGAGAATATTGTTTTTAATGTAAATTTAATGCAGAGAATTTATTCAGTATAGACGAAGTTTTAAATTAGATGCAAAATTATAAAAGTCGAATTTTTTTTTGTAAAAAATGACACTGGAACAAACAAACGTATTACAACCATCGAAAACCGATCAAAAAAGTTCAGTGCTATTATGGGTAACATTACAACTACCTCTGAAAGTTGGAAGCCAATGTATAACAATATTGTTCTGAAGCTATTTTCTTGTGGCACTTTAAAGTAAATACAATTTTAATGGAAATAACCCACAACTGAAGGTGAAAATAAGTTTATTAACGTTTCAATTTCCACGAAAATCGTTCTTAAAATACAAACATTAACAAATTAAACAAATTTTGTTTTTTGTAACTTGCCAAGATCTTATGATAATTTAATTTGATCTGACTTATTTATATTGATATTTCGGACATAAATTAAACATTTCGAAGTAGACGACTATAAAATAATATTGCCAATATTGCTGAGTTGCGTTCGTGGGACGACTTTATTGTAAGATAGTTCATTGGATTACCTGAAATCAACTTTAACTTGAGAATATCCGTCAGAAAAAAATCTTGTAAAGCATGTAATTCGTCTTTAAAAAGATAACCACATGCCATGATGACAGGAAAACTTTCCTGTTAGTGATTCCACAGTAAATCATGAGAAAAAAAAAACAAAAACAACCTCATAATACTATTCGAACATAATAAGTATTTAATGTTACATTTTTATGTCAAACTTTGTTATTATTATGTATATTTTTCCCTTCACGAACTTTCCCTTTATTTATTAATAGTTGCAGTAAAACCGATGGTCACCTGTCACCAGTTTACCGTAACAGTTTTTGACTATGTTTTTTCAAACATTTAATAATAATCCTTGTATCGGCATGTAGGTAATATTTATTTATTAAATTTCAATTTTACTGGAATGTTTTTTCACTGAAGTTATATTTTGTTTTATTTAATCAATTTTAAAGTCATATTTATTATTTACACACATGTAATATTGGCATAATTGCTGTATATTCTGTACTAGGCAGTACCCAAAAACGGCATTTAGCCTACCATGTACCATTGACCAGAAAACTGTATAAAAAATTATAGTATGCGAAACCGGTTGTTGGTGGTAGAATAAATTGATTGTGAGTGAGTTTTATTCTTATTTCTTTTTACCTATTTCTATACTTCAGATTCTAATATTATGATCTAATCGGTACATACCTTGGATGAATGTAAGAATATTTTTATTTTCTAAGTACCATTTTCTTCTTTACTTAAAATTGTAGCATTTTCTTTTTACCCCTTATATGAAAAAATACCGAAGAAAATTCTTTTTTTTTTCTTTTTTACGTCCCTGAGATTGAGAATATAAAAATTTTCGAGTATGTTTATAATAATTATAATCTCTCTTTCGATTGATCTTTGTTCGGCCTAGACATTTACGCTGGAAACAAACAGGAATCTTTCCACTTAGGTTGGTGGAAAAATATATGCTGACAAGAGAATGGTTTTGGCAGGATGATATCACTACTCAGTAGGCCGGCTGCTAGAGCAATCGATTTTATTGTTTGAGTGCGAATTTTTTGTCATCGGGAATTCGTTAGTGTAGTAGTCAATAAGAACAGCTTAGGATCTGAACGAGACAATATTATTCTCGGAAAAGTTTAAAATCCGACAAGTTTTTATTTAATTCTATGAGTTATAATAAAAAAAGTGATTTAATCTCTAAATGCTATGTGGCATTCTTTATGAAGTAAGATAATCACCGGTTTATAATAAATATAAGTTTTATGGATCAGCTTATTGTCATATTTTAGTTTTCTTTTATATAAAATAAACCTTTTATAATTAGTTAATAATTCAGAAAAGTTTAGAAGTTTATTTCGACATATAACAATTATTGAAATAAAAATAAATATGTAATGTTTCTCTTTAAATAAGGAGTTTAACAATATTTCTTTTAAAAAGATATTCAGCCTTGAAATTATTAAGGGGAAAAACCTTCTTTTCTTTCTTCTTGTCTAGTGTTGCCCAGGACATCTCTGTAAGTATATTTTTTATTTCTTTTTGGTAGTTAGTTTTTTCAGTCCTCCCCAAATAAAGCAATCCTTATCCACGACTCAGCTCTTCAACCAAAACAAGAGAAGCCGTTCGCAAATATTTTAATTTATTTGCTTACCCTACCTCCAAGCACAGTTATTATTCAGTCCCCCCTCTCAAACCCCTACAAGCAAATTATTAATTGTTACAAAATCTTTTTCATTATATGTATTACAGATGCTACAGGTAAGAGATATTGGTCGATACAATGAAGATAAGTTTTTTGGTTTATTGTCATTTAAAAATGGTATGATAATTGCTTCGCACCAAAAATAGGGAAATTTATGGGTCAATAAACTGCGTTAAAGGTCTTTACTAAAGTAACCTTCGAGGTAATAGGTAGTGTTTCGATATAAATGGTGGTATTTCAGTCCAAGTGAGGTATTCTTGAGGTTATTAAGAATTTTATTTAATTCATTAAGTATTATGGAAGTGTTTAATGGGCAAGCAGTATCTTCTATATTAACTTTTTAAGCTTCTGTTTATTTTCTATGAAGGTTGGGTGATACTGCTGGTTGCTTGAATACAAAATATAGTGCTCTACAAAACTTTCGAGATTTTTAATTTATCTGAAGTTGATAGATCATTTGTAGTTATTGTGTCAATATGGTAAAATGTTTTTGAACCTTAAATGTTGATATTAGGAGTGTCCTACTTCTTGTAGATAATAGAATTCTCTTTTGTTTGTTTTTCAGCAAGTTACGATTTGGGTGTTTCACCAAGAAAGAGGAGCTTTTGTAGTATCTTTGGTTTTTCCTATAGATTCTCTGGCTGCGTCTAAAATTACGTCGTTGAAAGATGAAAGTATAGTGTCCTTATTATCTGATATAATGAGTTTTGATGTACGGAAGCTTACTAGGTTTGCGTATTTTTCTCAATCAGCTGACTTTAGTTTCCACGTTTCATATGGTGTTGTACAGGTTGTACAGATTTTTGACTTTGTCATGAGTAATTATTATTGGAAAATGATCACTGTTATATAGGTGTCCAATGTATTTCACTGTAAAAATGAAGCTAAAGTTGAATCACTGATAAATAAGTCTATGGAGATTCGTCCATTTTTATCAGTTTTGGGATATATCCATGCGATGTTATGACAGTTTGTTATGTAATTTGTTTAATTACATTTTGAAGTTCTTAAAGAGTAGTTTCGTCAGGGTGTGGTAAGACTACGTTACATATATTGACTTTAAAATGAAAAATCTGTTTGTAATAAATATGTGCTACGCTTTATAAAACTTTCCAAGCGTTTTATTAAGTACACCGAGCTGAAAATAAATGATACATATACTAACTTAATTAGCTCCTGGCTATATTTCAAATTGTGTGACGTCGTGCGAAAAATTCCAAACTCTCCTAAACAAACAGTTCCTTAGAAAAAGAAAAAGCACAAAGTCTCTAATCTTTGAACCGTCATAACTCAAACATCAAAAAGGCAAAATAAAATGAAAAAGTTGAGGCAGTTAGTCCCAAAGACGATTGTTCATGCTTCGTTTGTCATGTCTCTAAAGTTAACAAGAAATAGAAGTGATAAAACACAGCTCACGTTTCAGTAGTTTTCCATTTATTTGTTAGTTAAAACCCTACTAATTGTCAAAAACGTTTTAGTACAATACAAAGAATGCGTCTACAGTAAGTAGAATGATTTAACTTTGAACTTGACAGGTTTGCTGTTAAAAGCTAAAGTGGTAAAATGTAATTTTTATAACTCCTTTTGATTTAAAATATGAAAGATTTCTTAAAAATTAGATTTTGTTTTCCAAGATATTTCCAATAACAAAATGATGGCTTAATCTGACTTTCGAACAACACTTTAAGCAAGATTAGATATAATTTTATAAGGAACTTTAATTATAGATCGTGTTCTATATTGTGTGTAGAGTGGGTGACCAATTATTAGGAACACTACACATATTTTTGAATATTTTACTTTAAATGGTGTTCATACCTGTATTTTATTCGGTATTTCATCGGGTAGAATAATCAAAATTTTAAAAAGCAATTAGATAAGCAGTGAAAAATAAATATTGCTGTTACATCTTAGTTGGTCATCTGCTACAATCACAGTCTGAAAAAATATTTTCCAATGGTTTTAAATTTTTTAAATTATTTTTCGCTAGGTTTTCGTGACCGATTTATTTAACAGATAATTTTTCGACTGTTCTAACAACCATTCAAATTTCGTCATTTTGTGTCATGTGGAACAATTTCACCCAATCATGTCAACATTAGACTGATAATTGCATTCAGTGCAAATTTCAATCCCTATGACAACGCGATCGAGTTTGACAACTTCATCCAAATAAATTTCAAAATGTCACGTTTCGGCAATGAGAATGTTCAAAGTATAAATGCGCTAATCAAACAAAAAATTCCCAGAAATACAACCTACAGTCACAAATATATTTGGGAAATATTAATGGAATTTTGCTGCGGACGAGAATATGAGTTGAATGAACATAGAAGCTTAAAAGAATTGGCGTTGATACTAAAAGATTGGGCCGTCAATATGAGAAAGAAAAACGGGGACGAATTCAAAGAGGCAACGGTGAAGACAATGTGGAACGTTTCGTGCAAACTATTGCAAGAAAAGTACTATAATGACTATAATATTATGATTGACCCATTTAACAATATAGTGTTTAAACCAGCCTGAGATGCCCGCGATGCAATCAGGAAGAAACTACAAGCAGATCCATGTAAACGTAAGGCCAGTTCAGTTTCGTTAAATTGGTCTGAAATTAACAAAATAATATTGCTTTGGGATGAAGATACCCCTGAAGGTCTTATGCGTAAATTTTACCATATTGCTGCTGTAGAATTAGCGTGGCGAGGAGAAGAGGCAGTTACTTGTCTGGTGGATTTTTATCAAATCGAGAAAAATAACGATGACACTCCAACAAATCGCATTGAATACAATCCGGTATTTAGTAAAACGTGCCAAGGTGGTTCTAAAAGCTGTGCAAGTAGTAAATGGTTGGTTATCAATAGTGAGAGACCAAGATGCCCTGTACGTCTTTTTCAAAAAGTGATATCAAAACAAGGCGACAATATTACCTCACCACGACTGTTCTTTAAACCAAATCGACACTGGAAAAATGAAACTGACAAATGGTACGATAATGTATCTGTTGGAAGAAATACAATGAATGGATGGACTAAATCTTCTGCTGAAGCAATTGGCTTGAATGTAAAGGAGAAAAAGATAACAAATCACTCGAGTAGATCAACTGCTGTTAGCGAATTAGCAAAAAGTGGTGTAGAAGAACAACAATTGCTAAAAATTACTGGTCATGGCAATCAGAATTCTATAAAACCATACGTGAATCTCGATCAAGAACACCACAACAAGATTATAAATATTACGCGTGGTAATAGATCTATAGTAGAGAACAGTAACGAATCTAATGTTAACTTAAATTTTAATAATTGTACTTTCACTAACTGTACTTTTAATAAATAAATGTTTCGTTATGTTGAGTTATGATTTTTTTTCGAAAAATTATCCGCCGAATATCCCTCGGACATTGATGAATGCCTCATAATTTCATGACAAATTTCTCAAGCTCGTCAAAGACATCAAAGGAACGAGCTTTCGATTGTCATGAAATTATCTCGTCTGTTATCAATGTCCTAGGGATATTACTACTGATAAGTAATATTTGTTATTAAGTTATTTTTCTACATTTAGTGACACGATTTTATTTAAAAAATAGTTCAAAATCAAAATTACTCTTTTTTGCCTTCAGAAAAAGTCCAGACTTATCTCTAGGAAAAATTAGAAAAATAAAAACGTTATTACTGCACTCTGCAATTTTCTAGAGACTTATAGCAACTACTATAACTGTTTTAAAGTCTCTAGTTTAATGTTGTTAAATGTGTTGATGAAAAAACCACGGCTCACTGAAGCCATGAAGAGAAAAAACTCAATGGGCCAAACAACACCGAAGTGTGGTTGTTGAATACTAGAGTCGACTAGGCTTAAATTTTCTTAACAAATGGAGTTTGTAAACATGTCATTTTACAAGTATGATTCTCCGACCAATTTACTTTCCAGATTTTGGTGGACAAAATTTCCTGGGAAGCTGTTCTATTCAGATTGCATTGTGAAAAAGGTTAAACATCCGGGTAGTGTCATGGTGTGGCGTATAATCTCGGTCAAGGCTAAGGGACATTTATACATCTTGAAAGGGACAATAAGACAGGACCAGTTAAGCGAGTACCTCGGCTTAACGGCTCGGCGAGCTAAAACTCGGCTCTTGTCACAGCTCAAAGAAGGTCACCCGATTAAAAAAAGTTAATTAATGCATGATTTTGAACCGTACCAAAAAGCTAGGAGCATTTCTAACCCAAAAAAGTATTGCAGTTCTGCATTGGCAAAGAAACTCAACTGACATAAGCCACGTAGGGAGCATGTAGGAGTTAACCAAACGAGCGATTGCCAAAATGTTATCACCACGAAGCGGCAGTTAATTAAAGCCCGTAATAAAGAATGGCATTATAACCCCAACTGAAACAATAACGCAGAAGCTGTTATTCTGAGTATGCCACGACGTGTAGAAGCTGCAATTGAGCAGGCAAATTGCAAGGGATGCATCACTACTATTAAAATTATTGATTTTATGTTACAATTTTTTTGCGAAAAAAATAAATGGTTTTACTAACAAAACTCATTGTTTTTGTGACCTTAATACCACACTCTCTTATAGAAAATATAAATGCAAGTCTTAAAGCTAACTAATTGCTAAAAAAATTTAGTTAAACTAGATAATTAAGAAATCATTTTAGTGACCCTAATAATTTGGTAAAATCCGACCAATAAAAATAAAACGTGGGATAAAACAAGGAGATACATTGTCACCGAAATTATTCACAACGGCATTAAAGTATTCATTTAAGATGGTCAATGGAGACCACAAAGCAGTAACAATAGACCGCAAGAAGCTTAACCATCTCCGTTTCGTAGATGACATTGTCCTTATCACAGATAATTTAGGAGAAGCCACAGATATATGTTAAATGAATTGGACTTTGCATGCTCGAAGATGGTCCTCAGAATGAACTTGACCAAAACTAAGTTTACGACAAATATGATCCTCAATAACCATTTAACTATTCGAGACAAAGTGGTAGAACTGATGGAGAAATATACGTATTTGGGTCATGAAATAAAAATCAGCAGGGATAACCAAACATGCGAAATCCAAAGACAAATTACCTTAGCGTGGGCAGCCTTTGGAAAACTGCAGACAGACATACCATACATACCAATTAGCCTCAAAAGAAAAGTATTTGACTAGCGTATTACCGGTCATGACCTATGCTTGGCACAGAAAATGAAACGATCTATGCTGGGATTGACGTTGCGGGACCGAATAAGAAACGAAGATCTGCGAAGAAGGACGGGTATTTGCTGATGTTATGAAACGCATAGCGCAACTGAAATTAAACTATTCAGGCCATTTAGCGAGAATGCACGACTCATGATCGACGAGGCAAAATTACAAATTGGAGACCAAGAGCAGAAAAACATAGTAGAGGAAGACCACCTACACGTTGGGCTGACTACATCAGGCGTATCACCAAAAATGGGCAACAAAGGGCACAAACTCGTAAAGAATGGAGAGGTTTAACGGAGGCTTATGTCCAGCAGTGTACGTGATAAATGAATTCTGGATGATGATGATGATGATGATGATGATGATGATGATGATGATGATAAATAATTTGGCAACCCGCTGTATACATAGATTATTATTTCTATTACTGGATATATTCGGTAAAATTCTATTACTGGATATATTCGGTAAAAGAGGACGAGTAAACAGTACCATAAAGGATTTATTCGAAATAACTTAAAACCATTAATTCAAAACTCTCGTACTGTACATAATCCATTTTATGGCATTAATACATTCATCTTAAGAATTTTTGGAGGTATAAAAATAGAGATCATTGGTGTATTTAAAAAATATTACACTTAGTACCCATACCAAGTAAATTCATAGTATATAGATTAAACAAAAGAGGGATAAGCACAGGTCACTGTGGCAAACTTTAACAATTCCTGACTTAGTTGGTTGTTTCTTCATAGACACCTCGGTGGCTTATTATATCCACTCGAAAATAATTAAAAGAGATAGCTTTTTCCTTTCGATACCTAGTTAGCAACTAATTGGCTCTTTAGATACAGTTAAATAGGGTAAAAGCACCAGTTATTGGCCTCTTAAGAAGAGCACGTCAATATATCTATGAAATATTTTGACACTGTGGGCAATTATAACTATTTTTGACATCATTGAATTTTATTATTATTTCTATATGTTTCACAATTTTATTATGTTAATCTTTCATGATTGTCTGAAAGTATTTTATACGTGTTCTTTTGTAAATGTGCAAATGAACCATATATTAATCACACTATTTCAGTTATTGACAAGATATGTATTAGTGATTGGCCATCATCTTTTAAAGTGATATTTTACCACTTTGTTCTAAGACACATTTGGAATCTAATGCCTTCCTTATACTCTGTACTATTTAGTATACGTGATAATACACACCTTTGAAAACTGTTTGATTTTTAAAATGTGATGGAATGTTTGATACCAAGATTGTATTTTTAGAGTGCGAAATAATGTTTGATACCGAGTTACGATTTTCAAAGTGTGAAGTAAAATTTGATAATAAATAATTATCAGACGAAATTGTAATTTTTGTTGAGGACTGTTTTGTATTATCATCAAATAACTTTAACAAATTCAGGTAGTGAAGGCTTAAAAACCTCAAAATTGTTACTTCTACTTTCCTGGTATAGAGGTGTTAACACTCTCAATACTTTTTTTGACTTTTCTAGATATTTTGCAATAGGAAACTGAACTTTTACACCTTTTTTTAGTTTTGTTGAGGTCATTTCTATATGCTGTCTACTTTCCTCTTCAGACTTATTTAAAGTTTTAGCTACTTTTTATATTTTTTTATTATCCGAGTTTTTTATTTTCCTTTGGTTTTCTTTCAATATCAGTTTTTTTTTCTTTCGAGTTTTTTCTGTTCTTTTTACGCTCCTCGTCTAATTTTTTTTCCATTTTTTCTTTTTCCATATTTTTTCTATCTGATGAAGTTAGAACAAATAAAAGCTTTTGAGTTTGCTTCTTGCCTTTTCGTGCTGGAGTATCTGGCCATATTAACTGAATCGCAATAGATTTACTCGTAGTATTTACAGGTATATTTTCAGAAATGTTTATTGTTGTTTCGGCTTTTTTGTATAGATCTTCTTTAACCGTTTTCGTCACACTTGATTTAACTTGATTTGTATGGTCTTCTATTCCTTGCATGTTGAAAATTTCATCATTTTCAGGTGCTATCAAGGTTGCGTTCTCGATTTCATGTATGTTTTTAATTTCAGTATAATCTATTATTACAAATATATCATTTATCTCGAAAAACTTTTTCTAAAACTTTTGCTTCTTCGTTTAAAACATTTTCTTGTTCGTGGTTTGGAGAATTTCTTCTGACCACTTTTCTGCAAATGCTGAAAGGATTTTTTTCAATATTTGGTAATCAGCAGATTGAGTTTTACATTTATTTCGACATAGCTGTTTAATTTTGTCATTGCCAACTATTTCACAAAATTGTTTTAAGAAATTGTTGTATTTGGAAAAATAAGTATTGGCAAATCTTTGGGCTTATCCAGATTACCTTCAGTTTCAAATTATTTCCCAAGACATTTTGGATAGTCAACTCCACACGAATTCAAAGGGAATATACCAGATGCCTTAAACCCACTTCTGATAACATTTGGATTTAACATATCTATAGCAGATTTTAAAGCTGAAGCAAGCTGTACTTTTATTAACAATTTTTGCGGGTTGTTTATCCTAAACTGAAGCACAGCTTTGTTCCAAAAAGTTTTTGGAGGCTTAAACGCGCAAATTTTTTGTATCTATGGATTTTTGCTTATTTAAATAATTTTAGAGATGTCTATGTCTATAGATTTGTAGCATGTTAAAATTACTTAAAATATCGATATGCAAGTGTAAACATTTCCTAATAACTTCTGGGCTATATATAAATCTTGTTGGCTTTATTTACATTCAAATCTCCCAGTTCTCTGCTTACATTGTGAGGAAAAAGAAAAGATTTTCAAATTCCGGTTATAACTAGGAAGTTGAAATATCAATATAATACGTGTTATTTCTACAAATTTAAGAGTAGTTTGTTTCAAGGTCGCTTTGCGAGATAGTTGAGGCCTGAATAAAACAAGAATTTTGCTTTTTTTTTACAAGAACCGGTGGAGAGGTAAGGGAAACGGTAGCCCTTGATGGTATTAGATTGAGGACAAGGGGAATTCAAACAGGTTGAAAGATTTGGTCAAAGGGAACGGTCGTTATGTAGTTTTGCGAAAAACCGGCAAATTTGTCGAAGAATAAGTGATGTACACCCAAAGTAATGTGTCAACTCTGATAGGGGTAATCACTATTTTATTTGTTTGTAAGCCGTCTCTCATATGAGATATTTGTAATACGGCGAGTACAACAAATTTGAAGGATAACAACATGTTCCATTGTTGAGTTTTTAAGAAGCTTAGTCTGAAGTCTGTATCCAGTGCCGTATATTTCAACCTCACTTTATTTGTCGGTGGTCGTCGTTTCAGACCATAGAAGCAGTCCTTTTGTTAGTGTGGCAAAGAGTTTAACCCCAGTTCTACCCCAAAAATTTTAGTAGGTCCAGTTTCCGACCCCAGAAATCATCTAAAGAACTTTAGTGCAATCCAGGTAACTTTTTTGTTTGAACAATTAATATTGTAAATCTTATGACAGCTACTTTTATAATTTTTGACATTTGTTTGTTGTGTTTTTTAAAAAAGGTTAACCTCTTTATGAATATGTAGTTTCATTTTAAAGATATTTCTTTATTTGTAATAAATTATTTCTGCCACATGTTTATAGTCCAGTAACTTATAGTCCAGTAACTATTTTTGTAATTTTTGTAGCAACTTCCACTTGTAAAACAAAGTTTGTTAACGAATAACATGTAAGTTTTCTTTGTTATTTTTGGTATAAATCTCTGTAACTATTACTATAGTGTTTTTTATGCCATCTGTATTTTTTAACTGTTTGTGGTAAGACACAATAAATGTTTGATTTATTTCTCTAAATCATTTTTGCCTTTTTATTTTAAAAAAGTCTCCTAACCGTTTTTGTATTTTTAATTATTTCAATAGTTACAACTAGTTGTTGTAATCGTTATAATTTGGCACCTCGAAACGGGGTCCATTTTAAATTGCTAGAGCTGTTGTTTGTTTTGTTTGTCCATTTGTTCCAGGGGATTCATGCCAGTACCCCTTTATTTCATTTTTGTAGTTGTCCCAATTCAACCTCTTGGCATTCAACTTATCTGTTGGCTGGCTAACCAGTCACAACTTAGATATTATAACATATGATATTTTGGATTGACCTCGCTTGCTTTGTTCATTGGTTTTCTAAACCAATCACTGGGGGGAAAATGGTGATTTTAACCACCTTTTCCTTTCATTTTTTGGCTTTTTAATGACAAGTTGTCACCCACATTTGTCATATTCTTTAAATGTACCGCTCTATTGCACTAAAGGTTGCTGTTCTGTCATATTTTGACCTCATTGCCACTGTCTTTTCACATTGTTGGCGTGTGTGTTACACCTGTTAATTCAATTACCTGCAGCACTTGGTAAGCTAAAGACTGGTAACTTCATTTTACTTTTAAATATTATATTTTAATCTTAACCTATTCAATAATGTTATCTAAAGTCAAAATTAAATTTAACTGATAACATATTGTTGGAAGTGCATCTTATGATCTTTCTAGTTCTCTACATACCAATTTTAATGTTTTTTATTTAAGTTTTTAACAATAATTTTTATATACATGTATGATTATCATATGTTCTTTTGCTGTGCTAAGTTTGCTGTACCTAGTTTCAATTAATTGTTTATACAACTTGATCTCTAAATGTCCATGGTCGTAAGCTTTTTCGCACATTTAATATCATTGACTGCTAGTAGAAAGCTTTCTGAGTAGAAAGCGAAACGTCTTTAATAAATAGATGAAGTAGCCACCTTCTTTGTCTTTTATTTCTCCACTTTGACCAAAAAACCCACCACTCTTCGAGTGTTTCCTTAGTTTATATATATAATATATATATATATATATATATATATATATATATATATATATATATATATATATATATAAACGTGTATAATTTTTAAAATACTTAATTATCCTACTAAATAAACAGTATAAGTCTTTCGCACTCTTGACATAACACAATTTTTGATGAATTTATTTAAGCTCTTAAATATACTAAAATGAACAGTCTGCAAGTATGAATAACAAATTTTAAATTCTACATATAAAATACCAAGCACGTTCTGCAAAAAACCCTACATATTTTCATCTAAACCTATTCAGGTGTAGTAAAAGTAACTATCCCTTTAAAATTCAGATTTTATTCTCACCAGCCAGCGGCGGCGAGTGATAAATCACCATAAGCACATCATAAATTCAGATTTCATATATTTTGCGAGCATACATCAACAGAATTCCATTGTAGGTCCTAGTTCCACTTTGCTCTCCTTTGACTATCCGCGCTCTCTCGACGTTTCCGACTCAGTAGAAGTCGTTCCCCGTATTCCATTTCGGGAAATGTAGCAAGAACTCAAGAGGCAAGAGGCACAAAAGTGGGAAGTGGAGCCAGTTGGACGAGCTGTAATATTAATAGGCAGAAACCTCATTAAAATGTTGTTGGGAACATTCTGTGGGTATAGCAGTTGCAAAAACTGGATGAAAAAAAGCTTTGACTTTTAATAAAATTGTGTTAAATGGTAAAAGATAGTATGGTAAAGTTTTACACTGAGAAAACTTTATTACACAATTCGATAAGAACCAGAATATTAATAGTAATACTTTAAATATTATTTTCTTAACCCTATACCCGAAATATATCAATTTAAACTATAGTCCATCTAGAAAGTATCCGGAATTTTATATTTTTCCATATTTTTAATAGATTTCCTTTTTGTAACATTTTAAGACAAAAGTAATGCATCAAGTAGCTTGTGCCGATAGTAGGTTATGGACAAAATCGCATGACAACACCATCTGTCAAATATTGTTGTTTGTAAACAGACTTAAGATGTGTGAAATAATGTCGCAAGTAGAAAAAAGAAAAGTGGTGGAATATTTGTATAGATCGCGTAAGATTCGCGGAAGCAATTTAAATGCTTTAGTGGCTTTAGGACGACAAAATCCGCGCCTAGGGTTTCGAAAATTAGCGAACAGATTTGGAAATCAACGAAGAATAAAAGTGTGCCCAGAAACTGTCCGCATGTCACTGAAAAAGCAAGGCTACATATCAAGGAATCCAAAAAAATCCCTACAATGACACCTCTGCAAAGGTAACGAAGAA
The DNA here is from genome assembly GCF_040954645.1 of Diabrotica undecimpunctata. NCBI lineage: Eukaryota > Metazoa > Arthropoda > Insecta > Coleoptera > Chrysomelidae > Diabrotica > Diabrotica undecimpunctata. The sequence goes on along the minus strand of NC_092809.1, from coordinate 18,915,224 downwards.
TAGATTTTTGTCAACGTTTTCAAGAAGATAATTTAAATAATGTCTTTATATCTAATGAAAGCTGTCTCCAGCTTGGTGCAAATCATCTAAAAGTCCTATCAAGAGAAAAGGTTACCGTTGAAATTTCCAAATTGCTTACTAAAATAATGGTTTGGGGAGCAATATCTCAGCGTGGTGCTACACCTCTCTGTATAGTTAATAGTACTATTGATAGTGCGAAATATTGTGACATCCTAAATGGTTTTCTTCTTGAAACGGTTCATGTTTTATATCCAGAGGGGTAGCGTTTTCAGCAAGATAATGCAAGATGTCATACTTCTGCTTATACTCAAGCTTGGATGCAAGAACACGAATTGGCAACAATTCCGTGGCCTGCGGCATCTCCAGATCTTAGCCCCATTGAAAACATATGGGGACTGATAAAGATTGAAGTTGAACGAGCAGCGCCACGAGATAAAGAAGGTTTGATTCGTTCAGTTTTACAGGCCTGGAACACCATTACCGAAAATTATGGCCTTGACCTAGTTTCGGGTGTACCTGGACGTTTAGTTAAGTGTTTAGACTTAAATGGAGGAATGGATTTGTTGAAATTTTATATTTCAAGTGATAGAAATAAATACCGTAAAATTATATCTGCTTACCTGCTTTCTTTTTTCCGGATACTTTCTAGACGGACTATATTATTATGACTCATGCAACGAAAACTGTAGTAACTCAATTTTTGTATAATTGGAGTCAATACCTTCTTCTAAATTATTCTATACGTAGATGTAACATAGAATATTGTGGTAACTCTAGCACTAATGTCTAAAGCCTGACCCACTACTCGGTGCAGACTTGCGCAGTTCATTGCTTTACATTTCTAAATGTGTCAATGGGTTTTATGTGTATTGTTGGTTGCAAACATTTGTTTTTTTATAAATTAATAATAATATAATTAGTTCAATCTATTTATTTAATCCGTTTGATAAATTTAATATTGTTTAAATTAAAAGAATAACTCTAAAATTAATAGTAAATAATAAATAATAGCAGATCAAAATTTAAAGTCGTCATCATCATGCACTACACTAAATACTTTTTGCGCATTTTTTCCAAGAAAAATTTATTATTTTATGTACAGGATGTTGACTGATGTTATGTATTAGTTACTATGATACCAACTTTCTTATTTTAAATGAAACATTGGTTATATTATATAATTTTTGGATTCTTAATTAACTTATTTTAGAATACAGGGTGGTTAATAAATAGATCACTCTCTGTGTGTCTCCTTATGACTTTAAAAGGTTCCAAAAATAAATTCAATAAGGAAGAGGGAGTTCACTTTGGTATCTTAACTTGTTTTTAATAATGTATATATCGACTCATCCAGCGAAGACTGTACTAACTCATTTTTTAAAGTTTTCGAATAAAGCAAGATAAAGTCTTGATTAGCGCAAAAAATCAGGGGTTCTTATTTATTAAATTCTTTTTATATTTATCCATTGTGTTTACCGTATTGTTCCATTTGTGCTTTTAAACATGTCAATTTTGTTTCTTTATCTGGATTTTGAATGAGTTAGTACAGTATTCGCTGGAAAAAAATCGGGAATATAAATAATGCATACCATCGTTCTGTGAAATTGTATTTATGATTAAGGTCTACATCGAAGTTAAATTACAAAATATTATAAACAAACGTTGTTGCAGTTCTTCGTCGTCACTGCTAGAAGTGATTTCATACTTTTCTGATCTATCAGAATGTAGACTTCTATAGAAGCCCTGATACATAGTAGGAATTTTTCCAGTATCACAAAGCCATAATAAGCCAGTTAACTTCTTCTTATCTATTGGCAAAATATTTGTGTATACTTTAGATGGAAATTGATCAATACGAGATGGACGTCTCCTTTTGCTTTTGTTAGATCACACCTGTTAGAATCGGAACTTAAATCATACTTAAAAAAAAATAACATTTGGTGTGTTATACAAAGTACTGATTTCTTTTATTTGACTGATTTTGATCATTCCTTTTCCATTGTCAGTTTTCCAATTTTTGTTGCCAACAAGGCTTTTGAAATCTAGGAAGTCTTTTTGTGACATTTCTGTTACATCATATACTTTTCCGACAGTTTTGGCCATTCTTATCGAAGTAATCAATTGTTCAGGAACATACAAGACCGACTGACGTTTTTTTGCGTTTTCAATTACAGCATACATGCTGTCTTCCTCATTTTGGGAGTGACACTTTTCTAAAAATCTATGAATAATACTAATTTGGAAATAGACAGCTGCATAAGAGAACATTGAAAATATGTTGTGGTTTCTGTTTTGTCCACCACAGTTATCCGAATAGAAGATCAGTGATTTAATTCCCCTCTTTTTTTGGGTCTCTATAAACTCCACAAACAACTAGCAACTTCGTTTGGACCTCGTTTAGCAATTTGTTTATGCCATACATAACAGAAACTATCATTGTTGCCTATATCAAATATGGTGAAGTTGTATGTAGCTTACTTACTTTTATAATAAAAATCGCTTAAATTCGATTGGGGAATCGCTAAAACTTTTTGGAGATCGAAACATGCAACGAAACAAGGCGATTTCTTTGTCACTGGTTTTCATATTGCTAGCCATTATTTTATTGGCTAAGTGACGTTCATAGTTCTCCCGTAAGTCGACCTTCCCAGTTTCATCAGCTAGGTTAAAGACTGAGCAGGCATCGCACTGAGCTTTCTTTGGTCTAAAGAAACTGATATTAAATTCAGTGTTAAAGATGTCTCTATACTGGTGATACGTAGCAAGTTGTCCAATAATGTTTTCATCGCCATAAAATTCCGTATATAGTTTATAAATTTTTTAAATGCTTAAACCCTCCTTAAGATACATCCTCTTCGAATCCTTTCGAATATAATGTGAGGGTACCAACGGAAATAATTTTATGTGCTTTCTCACACTTTCTGCATTATCTGGAGTAAGTCTATGTGGTCGAACTTTATGCTTTTTATTGTTGATCTTATTGTAAAACTCCGTTTCCTTTCTTTTAGTTAATGCTGTATTTACCCATGTTTGTGAAATACCAAGAGTTTTTAAAAACATATTTTTACATATTTGGTTTTGTTCGCCGCCGAGCTGAAAATGATACAAATTTGGTTTTGTTCACCGCCGAGCTGAAAATTATATTGCCGAGAAAAATTCCTACGAGAGTGTACACCAGCAGAAATAGTACTTTGTTTTTTCTGTATCTGTGTCACATGCTGTACAATAAAGTCCCATTGCCTTGTATGATCTTGCAAGTTCCAACAGTCTTTAAAAATCTTCTGTCTCATTTTTTGATTCGTTTTTCTGTTACACTTAAGTCTGCATGTTTGTTGGCAAGGTTCGCCTATTTTTCTTGCCTCAAATTTATGCCTTAGATTCAAATTCATAATGGGCAACTTACATTACGCGGCTCAGAGTAGTGAGTCAGGCTCTAAACATTAGTAACTCTAGCAGCTGTATAAACAACTCAAAATACACTATTCAGTTTTATAGTATCTTAAATAACCTACCACATGTTCAACGATAACTGCATTAAGTTGAGTTACTGTAATCTTCGCTGCATAATCATCATATTTTTTAAACAATATTTGTCGTATATTGAGTTACTACAGTTTTCTTTGCAAAATGTATAGATAGTGATGTGTCTTCTTTGAGTTACTATTGACTTGTTTGCATTTTCGTGAATAACTTTTTGAGGTTATGTACCTACATAAATATTTGCTTGAGTTATGTGTGAAGAGTGTTTAAAGTTTAAAGTATGAATAGAATTAAACGTATATTGGGGTTATCTAAGAAAATTAGTGAACAAACTTAGCCTGGTAACTATAGATACAAAAGCAATAATATTATTATTTTGGTAATATTTCAAATTTTCTATTGTTATCATAAAAGCTATGAATACCTGGTAGGTATTGTTTATATCTGAATTTTTATGACTATCAGAAATATCATAAAATATAGTTCAGGAGCTATACAGTTTTAACTCTTGTTTCTAATTGTCACAGAGCTGTTTTCACCAATACCCGTGAAAGCCACATAAAAGATAGAAAGTGATTCTATCGTGATAACTGAGGTGTTCAATAGCAAAGAAGCAATGTCCTTTCAACTATCATGATATTGAAAATTCCGACTGTTCTGATGAGGATCCACATTATTTTCCTACTGATCATAATGCTGAATGAGAAGATGAAAAACAACGTAGTAGTAATAAACTTAAAAAAAAATGACAGTGATAAACACGAAAGGAAAAAAGCGTGTAAGAAATCAACAGGAGTGAAAAGACCATAAGGCTAAAAAAGAACTTAATGTAGGAAATAAACGTGAAAATAGAGCAGGCAAAATAAATACATCGAGGATCATGAAAACACCATGCAACGAAAATTGCAAAAATGGATCTACGGAAAAAAAAATCAAAAAATAAGACGCAAAAAATACTTGAAAATTATTGGGGACTAGTAGATCATACCAGACAATGGGATTTAATCACAAAATGTGTTCATCAAAGAGAAAAGAAACAGGTTATAAAGAAAACTGAGTCAATGCGCAATTTTTCCTGAAAATATAATTTTCTGCTTGATAATAACAGAATAAAAATTTGAAAAACGATGTTTTTAAACACGCTGGGTATATCGGAAACCTGGGTTACAACTGTCTTGAAAAAAATTAGAGATGGTAGCACTTTAAAAAAGGATATGCGGGGACGCCATATCGTAAGACCCAATGAAATTGCAGAAGATATTAAGAAAAGTGTGAGAACTTATATTAAATTGATTCCATTAGTTCGTTCTCATTATAATAGATGCTGTTAAAGCCGTGAAAGCATATCCTGGATCAGACGTGGAATCAGATGACAATCCACTTATAGCCAAAATTACACTCACCCTTAAAAATATTAAAAGACATTAAAGAATCCCTACAATAGACACAAGAAAACTTAAAGAACCTAAAGTAAAAGAATGCCTCCAACATGAACTGCATGTGAACTGCAACAAATTGAACACAAACACCAATGATATTGACGAGTACTGGAATCGACTAAAATATTGCCTACTGGAAACCTGTAAGGAAATACTAAAGACTTCCTCAAGGAGAAAAGAGGAATGGATGAATGACAAGATACTCAATACGATGGAACAACGGAGACAATTTAAAAACAAGGATAACAATAAATACAGAGAGATAAACCACGAGATTAGAAAGACGATAAAGCAGGCAAAAGAAAAATACTTTCAAGAGCAATGCAAAGAGATCGAAGACCTTCAAAATAAATATGATCTGTTTAACCTACACAAGAAGGTCAAAGAACTGGCAGGACTAAGAAAACAAAATCCCACTTGTGCAATTCTGGATAGACACGGTACTGCTATAACACATACGGACGAGAAAATACAAAGATGGGCAGAATATATCGATGAATTGTTCGATGATGAAAGAGGAGATCTGGAGCACATAGAACTTACGTCAGAAGAAATAGGTCCATATATTACAAAAGAAGAAATATTACACGCATTAAAAACAATGAAGAGTGGGAAAAGCCCTGGACCTGATATGCTTCCTATAGAAATCCTAAAAATTCTAGATGAGAAGCACATTGATGTTTTAGTGACACTCTTGAATTAAATTTATAGTTCAGGCGTATTACCCAAAGAGTGGTTAACATCTATTTTTATTTGTCTCCCTAAAACTAAAAACGCAAGAGAATGCAGCGATTACCGCACCATTAGCTTAATGTCTCATACGCTAAAGTTACTACTTAAACTCATCCATAACCGAATATATCACAAACTGGACATAGACGTTAATAATACACAATTTGGTTTTCGCAAAGGCCTAGGAACACGTGAAGCTCTTTTTTTACTTAATATACTAATACAAAGATGCCTGGACGTCAATCAAGATATATACGCATGTTTTATTGACTATAAAAAAGCATTCGATAAAGTACGACATAAACATTTAATGAATGTCCTGAAATCAAAGAAGATTAACTACAACGACCTCAGGATCATATCAAATTTATACTATAAACAGCGAGCAAAAGTACGTGATAACGAACAGCTGTTAGAAGAAATTAAAATTAGATGTGGAGTAAGACAGGGATGCGTATTGTCGCCAATTCTTTTCAATGCCTACTCCGAAGAGGTCCTGAAAAAAGCTCTTGAGGGTGAAACAGCTGGAATAAAGGTAAATGGAGTTCCCATTAACAACATTAGATATGCGGACGACACTGTGATCTTAGCCGAAAACATTGAAGATCTTCAGAGACTGGTGACCAGAATAGCAGAGTATGGAAAAAAGTATGGTCTAACAATGAATGTCAAGAAGACGAAATTTATGAGAATATCGAAAACTCAAAGAAATAACGAGAATCTTCTAATAAACGAAACCAACGTCGAACAAGTGGACAAATATGCATACCTGGGAACAATGATTAACTCCACAAATGATTACAATCAGGAGATAAAAATAAGAATAGAAAAGGCTAGAGCAAATTTCAACAAAATGAGAAGAGTTCTATGTACCAGGGATTTAAAACTGGAACTAAGAGTTAGGTTGGCGAGGTACTATGTTTTTTCGACTTTATTTTATGGAATGGAATCTTGGACCTTGAATGCGACATCAATGAAAAAACTGAAATCATTTGAGCTGTGGGTGTACAGAAGAATTCTGAAAATATCATGGACAGAACACGTCACAAACAAAGAGGTTCTGGGAAGGATGAACAAAGAAATGGAAATTTTAAATTCAATAATAACAAGAAAGTTAGAATATCTCGGACATATTACTCGTGGAGAGAAATACACCTTGCTCCAACTGATTATGCAGGGAAAGATCCAAGGAAAGAGAAGCATAGGGAGGCGTAGAATGTCATGGCTGCGCAACCTGAGAGAGTGGTACGGATGTACATCAAATGAACTTTTCAGAGCAGCCGTCTCAAAAGTCCGAATAGCTGTGATGATTGCCGACCTCCGCCACGGAGATGGCACTTGAAGAAGAAGAAGATTATAATAGAAAACATTTAAAGAAAATGTATTTGGAAGATAATTTAAATATTAGTAAAATATACAGAATGTACAAAGAGCATATTGAAACCAATTCAGTACATATTGCAAGTGAACGGCAAGATCGTGAAATTTTTAACTCAGAATTCAATATTGCCTTCTTTTAAAAAAAAAGGATCAGTACCACCCATGCACGGGTTATACAGATGCTGATAATGACATGAAATTGAAATTGCAAGAAAAACATGATCAACAGTTGGCTAACAAAGTTGCAGGTCCGAATATTGAAAGATGTGGATAAAGAACTAGCTACTGAGGATAAAACTTTATGTTTTGCGTGTTTTAATCTGCAAAAGGTATTATTTAACCCTCAATCACAAGTAGGTACATTTTATTATAAAAGTAAAATTGCAACCTATAATTTTACAGTCTATGACATAGGTAATTAGTAGTTGCTTGTTAGACTTTCTGAGGTCACAAAAAACTAAAGAGGTTGAAAGTGTCACCTTATACTGCAACAATTGTGAAGGGAAAAAAAAAACCATTTTATTTTCTTCATGTTTGCACATGCTTCTAAAATTCCCAACATAAAATAACACAGGTTTTTGGAAAAGGGGCATACTCAGAATGAAGGAGATAGTATGCATGCAGTAATAGAGACAGCTAAAAAGCTACAGGGTGCTGTCTATACCTTCAGTCAATAGATTACGTTAAGAAAAATAGCGAAATATCCCAAGCAGACTTTGTAAACTTTTCTGACATGGAAAAAAATGACATGGAGAATGGACGAAACTTTTAATCCATTAAAAATTAATAAAATCAAGGAATTGTCGTGGCTACCAGAAGAACCCAATACTGTTCAATTTAAATACGATTTTTTAAATAATCACATAAATAATTAACAAAAAAAATTATTTAATCACCAAAGATAAATATTGTACATGTAGGTAACAATAAATTAACCGGAATTTTTAACAACTCTAAAAAATAATAATTAACTTACCATATACAATTATTAAAAGAAAGGTGAAGAAAACGAAAAAATATAACAGCGAGAAAAACAACTAACATATTTCAATACAATAAGGAAACATAACACAAGGGACAGAAGTAAACTACCGATGTCTTAGAAGAGAGGAGAAGAAAATATATAAAAGGAAAAATAAAGAGTTTAGGAAGAAAGAGATTCGAGAACTTCAAAAAATAAATACGCCAGTAGAAACTAGAAAATTATACTAAAAGCTGAATAAAAACAAACAAGAATTTATACCTATAACAAAAATAGCCAAAAAAGATGAAAATATAGTGACAAAACTAAAAACTATACCAAAAAGGTTTATTGAATTGTTTAAAAGAAAGTTTCGAAAGTAGATGAAGTAAATAAAGATGAAATAATACTGGATCAAACAAAGAAATATTTTATAAATAAATTTTCTTCCTTTATAATAATACTTTACTTTTCTTTATTTGCACACCTCGTATATCAGCGAGCCATTAAAATAATATTTTACGGCGGTTTGAATAAATCCACCGGCTTTCCACAGACTTTTATGGCCAGCTTCTGTTGAAATGATTATAGCCAAGATAGGACCGTATGCACCCATACTCACCGAAAACAACATCAAAAAGGGAAAAGAACTCCAAAAAGCGGCATCCATTCGAAAAGCCCAATTCAAAGAGTCCCAACCAGCTACCCTGATAAAGCGTATGATACATACATCCTTTTTGCATATCAAATTGTAATAAATCTCTATCAAAATCGAAGCCACTTCCGTTTTAGCAAGTGGGACGGTTGTGTGGAGTTACAAACACCGATTACTCTCTTAATACACACAAATTTATTGCTTTAGAGTGACGTAACCTGGTTAAATCACCGTGGAGATAACGCTAGCACCGTTTTGGGACGTGCTCAATGGTGGCAGCGCACAGACACGGGATAATTTCGAGTGTCTGGAACATCAAACGTCATTAAAGTTTGTATATAAACGAATTTCCTATTGGGATGTTCGATGGGCTCTTACATAAAACGAAACTTTCTTGCGGTAGATGCGATGTGTAAATGAAGTTAGCTTACAACTTTGGTAAATTTGAATAGTGACTATTGAATGTTCAACATATTCCTATTCGGTTAAGAGTTAAAATAAATAAAATTGCATTAACTGATAATTATAAATTATAGTTATTTAGAAATAGCGGTTATTCATATTAATTCATATTAATAAGAAGCAAGGGGCAGCAAAAACGTATTGTAAGAGCAACAGGTGTAAGTTTATCCGTCATACAAGCCATTTCGAAGGAAATGAAGTGCATCGAAGATGTTACTGCATCAACATTTAGTACTCCAAATAAAAAAATAAATAAGTCGGCTTTAAAATCTAAGTTGGATGAGCGCGACAAAGGGGCGCTTTGTCGATTTATTAATTTTTGTACTACCGAAATACAAGTTCCAACTTTACGACGAGTACATAAAAATTTTCCACTGAGTACAACTACAATGGTTCGCGTGAATCATTGAAGAAAGCAATGAGGGATATAGGGTTTCGTTGGAGAAAAACAAAAACTAAAAAAAACTTTTAATGGAAAAACCGGAAATCCAACAGTTGAGATGTAACTTTCTTCGAGATATTAAAAAATACCGAGAAGAGAAGCGTCCTATGATATACATGGACGAAACTTACATTCATTCTTCCCATACTAACTCGAAAAGTTGGAGCGACAATTCCAATGAGGGATTACGTACTCCGATTTCAACACATCAGAGACTGATAATAGTGCATGCAGGTGATGAAAATGGTTTTGTGAAAAATGCTTATTTGAAATTTAAATCAAAAACCAAAAACAAGGTGACTATCACAGTGAAATGAATTACGAAAATTATAAAAAATGGCTTTAGGAAATGCTTACTCCCAATCTTCCCCCACGTAGTGTATTGGTTGTTGACATTGCTTCTTATCACAACGTGCAAGTTGAAAAGTGTCCTAATATGAGTTCAACGAAAAATGTAATGAAAGAGTGGCTAAGACAACGCAATCTGTCTTTTTCAGAAGATATGTTGAAAGTAGATCTTTACAGCATTATACAAATCCATAAACTCAGATTTAAGGTGTATGAAATTAATAGAATACTAGGTAATAGTGGTCATTCGGTATTACGGCTGCCTCCGTATCATCCAGATCTCAACCACATAGAATTAGTATGGGCAGCTCTTAAGAGGGCAGGCGCAAAATTTCGGGCCAATGCTTTTTAAATGTATTCATTTTTTTCGAATTCTGAGAAAACTAATAAGTATTTCTAAAAAATTTCAACGCAGAATGAAAGAGTACATTATTACTGAGGGCCAAAAGTACCTGAAAACGTCTATAATGTTTATTTTAATAAGTTACAGGGGTGAAAAAGAAGAGAAAATTTAGTGTGATTTTTAATTTCAAATATCTCATTAAAAAAATTTTTGTTGTTTCTTCTATGGGACTTTCTTCCCTCGGTAATATTGTAATCTTTTATTCTGCGTTTAAAGTTTTTAAAAATACTTGTTAGTGTTCTCAGGATTCGAAAAAAATGAATGCATTTAAGAAGCATTGGCCCGAAATTTTACGCCTAGGCTCTAAAGAAATAAGTGCCGATAAAAACGTTGAAAGTTTAGTTCTGTGGATCGTTTTTGTGATGAATTTTTTCAAACATTTTCAAATGAAAAGTGGAAAAAACGGTATGAACATGCTAAAAGTTTCGAACAATTTTTTAGGGAAAAAGAACCTGTTTTAGATTTATTTTTTGATAATCTTGACGAAGACAGTACTAGTGATTTCGGTGATTATAATTCTATGTCTGATAGTGATTTTTTAGGAGTTAAGCCTCTGTTAACATTTTACTCTTCTTAATTATTATTTCTTATTGTCCTATCTTCGCGAAATTTTAAAATTTTCTTTTCTGTCTATTTCTAAGGCTCTACACTCTTTTTATATATATATTTTTTAATTAGATGGTTTCTAGTTGATTTAAGTTCTTGGACGCACTTATATTTTTTAGTCTCTCTACGACAATTTTGCAATCTGTAAATATAATACTTTTACTAGTTTAATACTGGCATCCATTGAATGCAATAAAACAAAACTTGACTAAAAATACTGCCTTGGGGGTCCAATGTTCGTAGTTCTAGGTGTAGGCGTTACTTGATTTATTTTTAAATGTATTTTCCTGTTTGTGTACAGCTAGTAGTTAGTTCGCTAGTTATTGTTTGAGAAATCCAATTAAAATTAATTTGTTCGTTAAAACATCTAGGTTAACATTATCAAATGCCCCTGGAATATCCTCGAAACCTGCCATAGTCATCTATCATTAAAACAATAATAACAGTAGTCATATTTTCACATTATTTATTAAAATTTATTGATTATAATTTCCTTCATTTATGTTTACTTGTTTCTATTTTTTAGTAAAATTATTTACTTTATTTATACTTTTATTTCATTATTATTGTTTACTTATTTAGTGGAAACACATGTAAAATGTAAACCATAAAGGAAAAAAGCTAATGAATAAAAAACAAATGTTTGACGTATTTTTTGAATAATACCTAACTTCCTGTATTACTTGATTATGATTAAAAAGACATTAATGGATTACGTCAAATTCAACAAAATATTTCTTGCTAATGACTCCCCATACTAGGTACTTGTATAATTTGTATTATATCCAAATGTTTCTTAGTATTTAAATTTTGTCATTTAAAAACCCATTAATAGTCTAGGCGGGATCTGTTTTGGATTGGACATTTTCCATAGGAAGCTATTTTTTTGCTGGAATCCCTTCAGGATGTGTCCAATATCGATAATCACGATATGCGCCAGTCGCAAACCCCGTGCTAAATTTTTTATTTAACAAAATCTGAAAACAATTGAAAATTTCTTATTTTTTTGCTCCTATTTTCGTTTATAATTCGGAAAATATTGATCCTAGAGAAAAAATTATAACAAATTAAAAGTTTTGTTATTTAATTTTACACAATATTTCGTTAGCTAGAAATTGAAAATTTAATGTTGAATGTTGAAAAAATAGCAATAATTGGAAAAAAAAGTACAAAACATGAAGTTAATCCTTTAAATGTTTTCGACTTTCTAAACTTGACTTACAAGCTCCATATTCCGCCTAGAAAAACTCTTTAATATGTTTAAAATGTGTGCTAAATTTTGTTAAGATCGGTCAGATAGGTGTTGCATAATAATTTTGCAACCCAGCCTGCTGGAAAAAAATTGCAAATTTTCAAATTTATAGTAGGCCCTAAATAAGGCCCTCAGATAGTTGCAAATTTTTTTACACATAAAGGAAGGCTTAAACTTTCAAACGCTTTTTGTAAGATTTAAATTGGTTCACTAAGAGAGCCTAGAAATTTTTTTAAAGTTTTAAACATTTTTTATATATATTAGGCTTATAAACAAATTGAATAACTTTACGAGCTTTAAACATATCGATTTCAAAATGTATACACTTAAAGAACATTAAAAGACGATTCATTAAAAAAAAGATACATTCGGCTTACTGGTTGCCGAGATATTGAAGGTCAAAGACATACATTTGATGTGTAACCATAAGTGATAGAGGGCTCGTTTTTAAACAAATACCCTCGTCTCGTCAAGTACTTTTTATATGAAAAGTTTTACGTAATGCGCCTCATGGCAACATCCATAAAAAAGACAAATAAAAAACCGTTTTCGCGTAAAATGTTGCTTGGAATGCATGAGAGGTGGTGGTGGGGGACATTCACTCGAAATGTGAATCGGCGAGTTCAAAATCATAGTGCGCGCTAAAAATTGCAGTATCTCGGCTTCTTGTTAACCCATTTTGCTCTTTTTTTTTTAATCGATGTCTCGGACGACAAGGATTTCAAATATCATTTTTCATCATTTTTTTGAGCTTGCAATTTATACATTGAAGTAAATTGTTACTTTTAGTTAACAAATATGTATTTATAAATTGTTAGTAAATAATTTAAATTTTTTAAACAAAGGCGAATGAAAAAAGAATTTTTTTTTCATCTTTATTTTGACTCAATCTTCAATAATTTTTTAATAGTCTTTTTCTTTTTTTTGGAAGGACAAGAATCTTCAGGTCTTATTTCTTCCTCAAAACCTTCACTTTCCATTTCAATATTTTCATCCTTGATCTGTAAATTTAATGTTTCTTCTCCTTCATCTGTAACTTTATCTTGTGTCTCTAGAAAATCTAAGGAATCCATCGACTCCTTATACATATATCGTTCAACTTCTTCCAATATTTTACTGTGTTCAATATTTTTACATGTCTGACCATTGCAGTGAAGACAATAGTCAGAACATTTGAGACCATGTTTGATACAACTGCATGTTTTTGTACAAAGTTTTTTACATTTGCAACTAATATTTTTTCTGAATAATGATTTTATTTGTCTTTTTTATGGATGTTGCCATGAAGCGCATTACGTAAAACTTTTCATATAAAAAGTACTTGACAAGACGAGGGTATTTTTTGAAAGAAGCGTCTTTTAATGTTCTTTAAGTGTATAAATTTTGAAATTGATATGTTTAAAGCTCGTAAAGTTATTCAATTTATTTATAAGCCTAAAAAATGTTTAAAACTTTAAAAAATTTTCTAGGATCTCATAGTGAACCGATTTGAATTTTACAAAAATACAAAAAGCGTTTGAAAGTTTGAGCCTTCCTTAATACATAAAAAAATTTGCAACTATCTGAGAGTCTTATTTAATGCCTACTATAAATTTGAAGATTTAAGAGTTTTTTCCAGTATTCTTCTTAGTCGTTAACCTGATGCAGGTATCGTGATATCATGAAGCGTGATATCATTTTCCAGTATGCTGTGTTGCAAAATTATTATGCAAAACCTATCCGACCGATCTTAACAAAATTTAGCACACGTTTTAAACATATTAAAAAAAATTTCTAGGCGGAATATGGAGCTTGTAAGTCAAGTTTAGAAAGTCTAAAACATTTAAAGGGTAAACTTCATTTTTTTCTACTTTTTTTCCAATTATTGCTATTTTTCCAACAATATACATTAAATTTTCAATTTTCAGCTTACGAAATATTGTGTAAAATTAAATAACGAAACTTTTAACTTCTTATAATTTTTTCTCTAGGATCAATATTTTCCGAATTATAAACAAAAATAGGAGCAAAAAAATGAGAAATTTTCAATTGTTTTCAGATTTTGTTAAATAAAAAATTTATCGATATTGGACATATCCTGAAGGGATTCTAGCAAAAAAATAGCTTCCTATGGAAAATTTCCATTATGGTCTGAATTTCTACAGATCCCGCCTAGTCTATAAATTCATTACTTTCCTCATGATACCTACCTACCGACTCGGGATGTAATAATAAATTAAAATAAAATAATTTTTAAGGAAGAGACTGTACCTTATCATCCAACCGAACGTTTGCGTCTTTCCTCTTTTACTCTGTAAACAACTTTACGTGTTGTAAAAACGTTTCGTGGTTAATCGAATTACCTGCTCTGACGGAATATTGGAATATTGACCATAAAATGGATGTAGTGCGGGTATTCGTATTTCGAACAGAACCACAATTTTCAAAAAAATTTAGCCAAACCAAACTTAACATAAATCACTTGACAGCTGTCAAAGCTGGTCGACAGTTAAAAAAGTGTTACCAACTTAAATTTATATACCTCTTAACACGTTCGCGATGAAGTGTACCGTATACGGTACATGCCGGCCGTCGCCAACAGGGGGCATGTACCGTATATGGTACATGGCATAGTGACGATATATTGTATCATACAAACTCAACGGCTGTGTGAAGGAAATAGATAGTGGTCTACGGCTCTACCTAAAGATTGTGTATAAACGACCCTACGTTCGTTTCGAGATTGTTACAAATTTGGGGGATGCAGCGCAAACTACATTTTTTTTGAAATTTAATCTATGCAATCAATGTATGTATCATACAAACTCAACGGTTGTGTGAAGGAAATAGATAGTGGTCTACGGCTGTAGCTAAAGGTTGTGTATAAACGACCTACGTTCGTTTCGTATTTGTTACAAATTTGGGGGATGCAACGCAAACTACAATTTTTTTGAAATTTAATCTGTGCAATCAACGTATTTCTTAATATTGTTCTGAAGCTATTTTCTAGTGGCATTTTAAATTAAATTATATTTAAATATAAATTAATCAACGTATGTCGTAAAAAAACAAATAAAAATATTATTATTATTCTTAAAACTAGCTTCAAAATTCAACATAAAATCAGCTAAAACATAACTAAAATAATTTTCAAAAGTAAAGACACTGTAAGTAATTATTCGTTTCGTTTTAAGTCTGGCTTCTTTAGTCCCCTTTTCTCGTTGAATCTTATCATAGCAGACAGTGCATCTTTTGCGATTTTTTGTAAAGTTTCCCTCGACTCTCTTCAGTTTATGAGTTATTTTTTTCTTGCCCTTTCTTTGATCATTTACATCCTGATGATCCTCTGCTTCTGTTTCATTGTCTTCGCAGTCTAGAAGTTTATCTATTATTTCTTTCCTGAGTTTTAGCATGTCTATCTTTTTTTGTTTATTTCTGTTGTAAATTACCCATGAGTTTACCACACAGCTTCCAAGAATATCTTCGAACATAGCCTTCTTATACCACTTGATGGACTTCCGAAGACAAGTATAATAGGAAGACATTTGGTCCAAAATATCAACACCCTTTTTGGCTTTGTTATAATCTATTACCGATTTTGGCTTCAGTTTGTTTTCGCCCATCCTGTCCTTTGAACCAGTGGAGACTAATTCGTCCATGTGCTGAGGTACACTGCTTATCATGAGGACCGATCCTTTATCTTGCCATTTAAAAACTCGTACTCCGTTGCTATTTTCTTGTCCAAATATTTCGCCCTTTTTGATTTTTTTTAGACAAACATCTTTTGGATTTCCTTTACGATTTGCTCGTAATGTACCAAAGGTATAGGTATTTTGTCGTAGAAGGTACTCCGATAAAGTAACGCTATTATAAAAGTTATCGGCATATAAAATTCGGCCTTCGTTTAGCAGACCTTCCATGAGTCTTACTGTTACATCAAAAGTGTGACCATGCCTACTATTATTCATCTTATTTTTGCCACAATATATATTCAGATTGTAAGTGTAACCGTCAGTTGTGCATAACTTATAAATTTTGATCTAGTATTTGTGTGCTTTGGCAGGCAAATATTGCCGGAAGATAAGTCTGCCTCTCCAGGGCACCATGGACTCATCAATTACAACCTCTTTATCTGGTTTTAGAGTTTTTTGGAAATTATTGATAATCATGTCCAATACATTTCTGATTTTTTGTAGTCTATCACTATTTTGGGAACTACCAACATTATCGAAAAAAGAATGAACTTCATAAGCAGATCGAACCGATCACGTTTTATGCTGCTACATATTATGCTGGTCGTTTTTGTACTTTTTATTCTGTGACCAATACAGTCGCATCTGTGAAAGACGATTTATACCCATTATCATCAAAATTCCGAACAACTGTCGAAGTTCATCCCGATCTGTTTCTCTCCACTGACGTACAAAAGACCTGCAAGAGAGGTTTGTTTGTTTTGTTTCATGGTTTTGTATATATTGCGACGCATATCTATTTGTCTCGTTCACTATTGTATCAAGAATATTATCATCTATAAATTGGCGGTATATTTTGTAGGGAGAAGACAGATCAGTCCCGTTTGTTTCCGTTCCACACTGACCGGAAAATTCAATATGGTGAGAAATCTTTCCACATGTTCCTAAAGTAATTATAGGTGTATGCACAGGTTGAACAGGTATATTTTCATCATCAGCTGTGTCACTGTCGTGATTTTATTGAATGTCATCAACGCTATCCGCATCACTGTTATCGTCAAAGTCACTTGGAACATATGAATCTCCGGAATCTTCAAAAGGATCGCAGTTCTCATCTGACCAGTCAAAGGTATGCTGTTGTTGACTTGGCGTTTGAATTCTTGAAGGGCCAGCTGTGGGTTCTTGTTGTTCTCTTATGGTTTCTGCTACAAGAATTTCTGCAACATCTGGCACTTCTACAGTACTAGCTGTCGTTGAAGCAGATTCAATCACTGTTGTAGTTGTGTTGTTTTGTAGTGGTGAAACGACTTTTGCAGCTTGTTTAGCGGCGAGCAAAATTCTATCAGTCCTGGTAAATATTCTTTCAAAAACAGAGTCTAGTTTATGACACTAACTTGGGCGTGCATGATTTGGACGCTAAATTTAAAATTCAACATTGAAAAATAAAATTACCTGTTTCTGCATACATGATTTGGACGCTGGGTGTAATTGAAATGTAAATGGAAAGTCAGGTAATAAAATTCCAGAGATTAAGCTTGATAAGGTTTATTTGTCACTTTGAAATAAATACGACATACATTTTACGAAATGGAATCGATCGATACAGTTAGTTTGATACTCATGTATCCTACTTCTAACGAACATAATTTTTTTTCTACTCTTTGGATCTTTTAGTCTATTACTTTCACTATTACAGACACTATTAATTTTAATTTAAATTTCAGTTTGAAAATTTTTTAAAACATCAATAAAATGGAAAATATTTGGATGAGCATGGTAAAAATTGTCATTAAAACGTGAGTGAAACGATTCACAAGCATTAGTTGTTAATTGTAAACTCTCACTCATTGCAGCCCACATCTCCGACGGAAATGTTGCGTGGTCGCCAATGTAGTTGTCCAATAAGTAGTCGGAAAACTTTTCAATTTTTGAATCCTTTGGTTGAATAGCCATAAAATCATATTTGAAAGATTCTTCGACTTCTGAGGGAGGTAAAAATGGCAGCCCAAAAATATATTTCAGCCATTTGTATATTTCACTGTCTGCCAATTTATATTCCCGAATTAAGCCACAACCACCGATATTACGATACCAAGCTTGCATAAGATGAAAACGGCACCCTTTAATGTGCACATTTGGAAATTCAAAACGCGCAGCATTGTGGATAGGAATTTCAAAATCGGAGAAAATGGTTTTTGGATTGAATTTTAGACCAATTACTTCACATTTGCGTTTCAAAACATTAAATAGTTTTATATAGGTTTGTTCCGATTTGTCGTGAAGTAAACAATAACACAGTGGTATATAATGTCTATTGATAAATACATGTATGGTAAAAAATTGCTTGAAATATTGAGCACAGTAACTAAATGTACCGTCCATATAAATCGTTTCACTGCCGCACAGAAAACGCATGTTAGTGTTACACGAGAAGATATTAATAACTTCGGATCACTAACTTTTCTGGCCCTTTCGTGAATATATTCGCTTTACACGACCGTTTTACGCACCTCCAATAGGTTTCTCCCGATTTTAGTACTTTATCTTGAGAAAAAGTAAAACTGTTCACTTTGAGCAAAATTTTACCACGATTACTTACTAACGTTGAAATTTCCATGTTCACTTTTCACTATTCTCTGACAAACTAATAACTAGTAACTAAGTAAATTTCAATGACCATCATTAAACCCTAATTATATCTAATATCTGGTACCTGCGATAATCCTTCCGGCAGCGTCCAAAACAAGGGTACTTTTAAGACCCTCAGGTACTTCAGCGTCGAAAACATGCCCGCCCACTAACTTTACTATTCACTTTCTTAGTTTATAAATCACTTTTTCACAAAAATATCTGAAACAAAAAACTAGAGTTATTACAAACGTAAACATAACAATAATAATACAATACAATACTATACAATACAATAATAATAATAAATCACTACATTGAAATAACGTGTACGGTACACACCCAAATTAAAAAAAAATAACCACCTTGGATATAAAAATACATAATGAATACAGGAAATCATAACATAGATCATTCAAAAGCTTATTTTACAATAAATAGTTTCCGGCCCTGAAATAGATTTACCGAAACCACGTACGTGGCGAACGTGTTAAAAAAACATCTATTATTAGAATAATTTGTAATCTTATTCTTTTTTTATAAATCGTCTGGTGTACGCTGAAAAGAACGTTCTTGCAGGCATATAATTATTTTTGTTTTTTTTATTTTTTTTTTAAGCTAGAATAAATAGATTGTGTGTATTTTATTTTCTAACTAAGAATAAACAGAAAGTTAGGAAATAATTGTTTATTTGGTACGAACAAACACAAGAGTAAAAACTAGTAACATTACATTTTCAAGTTACTCATGCAGGAGTTTCATTGGTTATTTAATTCTAAGGTTTATTCCAAAAGCGAGTTTCCAATGTGTAAAAGCGAGTTAGTATCACATCTCTGGAAAATTGTAAGCTTTCGTTTATCTAGCTTACTGTTCGTTGTTTTTAGATTACTGTTTCCATCCGTCAAGTTAATTGATCCGATATGAAATTTTTGTATATTTTTATTTTAAATTTCTAGCATTATTGACCTTATTTAAGTAACTATTATTAAGTAAAATATTGACTTTTAAAAATGAAACAGAAGACATGGACAATGTTCAAACATTTATCATTTCTCTTTTCTTAAATCTAATATATCAGATAATGTATCATTTTTATTAAAAAATTGTGTACAAATTTTTCTGCTCACATATGTACTTATCAAATTCCCATTTTACTGAAATCTGCTTAAGAGCAAAAAGAAAACTCCAATTCTCAAATGGACTTTCTGAGAACTAAAACATAATATCTATATACAAGTTCAAATAAGAAAACGCCAATATAAAATTCCAGTCTCCAATAACGCTGAAAACACAACTGCAAACATTGTTCAATTTACAACATTGTCTGTCTTCCAGAGGCGGAGAATTGTTTGAGTGAAATTCGATCACTTAACTGAAATTAAAGTATTTTGTAAAGTGAATAGTATTTTTTAATTTTCACATACTACTCTTAAAAAAATCGTAATGGAAAAGGACTTTTGAATGTTAGAACATGGAATATTCTAAGTTGGTACCGGACGGGAGCATCTATATATGCAATAAAACAGTAAAGTAACGACGAACATATTAAAGATTACTTCTATGTTCTATGAACAACTCAAAAGAACGCTTGAGAAAATCCCCAAACAAGACATGAAGATAATCTGTGGAGAGATTAACGCAATAATTGGCAAATAACCTAACCCAAGACCGACAATAGGACAACACAGCCTCCACGATATCTCAAACGATAATAGACAAATCTCGTAGAGCTAGCATCGGCTAACAATATGCTTGTAAAGTCTACTATATTCCAACATAAAAACATTCATAAACAGACTTGGGTCTCTAATGGCCACTCCACGCGGAACCAAATTGACGACGTAATTATCGATGCTAGACATGGAAGTAATGTGCTGGATGTAAGAACCCTCAGGGGAGCAGATGGAGATACAAATCATTACCTAGTAAGAGCAAAAATCAGGTTGAGAATATCTTCAGAGATACTTAAGGCCGACGAAGCATTGGGACAGTGGAACATCGAGAAAATGCAAAATGAGGAAATTCTAGAAAATCACAAACAGGAAATTAAACAGTATCTAAATACACTAGACCAGACCAATGATGTCGAAAGGCTGTGGCAATAAATGGAAAATCAATTACAGAGTCAGTAGAACTAATATTAGGAAAAAGCAGGAAGAGAACAAGGAAATGGTTTGATAGATAATGTCAAGAAAAACTACACGACAGACAGATAAAGCGAAACATTATGCTTCAACAAGGAACAGCAGAAAGTTAAGAAAACTATGCAACTTTACGCTGAGAAACAAGAAAATTAATTAGAGAGACAAAAAGGAAGTACAAACAACAGAAATAGAAAGAAATGGAAAGAAATAGGCAACAGTCAAATACATCAAGAGAAAGAAAATAAAGAAAATATATATTTTGGGCTGGACCTACCGGTAGAAGACCCCAAAATAGATGAAACATTGCAAGCAATTAACAAATTGACCGGAATTGAGAAAGGAAAAGCTCCAGGCTCTGCCACTATACTGGCTGAATTCCTTAAGTACGAGGAGAAACTCTACATAGACAAATACACAAACTAATAATACTTATATGAAACAAAGAAAAAATACCAACAAAATGGCACGAAAGTGTAATAATCCCCATCCATAAAAAGGGAGACAAAACCAAGTGCTCTAATTATAGAGGCACCGAGGCATATAAAATCTTACCGCACATCCTATTAAGTAGGCTGACACCGTTTATAAAAAATTTCATGGGGAATTACTAAGCCGGCTTCAGACAACATAGATCGATCATGGATCAGATCTTTACTTTAAGACAGGTACTTAAAAAATGATAAGAGTTCAATAAAACTATTCATAATATCTTCATAGATTTCCGGCAAGCGTACAATAGCATTAAAAGAGATCAGATGCAAAGGTTTACTTATCAAGGTGCGCATTTTTTCTTGCTGAGTCAGGTGGTTTATGCGCATTTCTTGTTCCCTCAGTTTAAGCGTCGTTGTATCATCTACTGCGCAAATTGCTCGATGTAAAGTAGATGTCTCAGCTTGTACCTGAAAATATGTTCTTAAATTAGCAATTTGTTTATCCAATTGCTCACCTATATCTATAAGTCCTCTTCCCCCTTGATACCGCGATAATGTTGTTCTCTCTACTGCGCTACGTGGATGATGTTTTTCCGCGTTTGTGAGAAGTGTTCTTACTTTCCACTGAAGATCCTTTATATCCGTTTTTGACCAAAAACGTATATTATTATCCAGATTTAGCCATACGGCTCACACTCCCTGTAAGGGGAACATTCGCTCATCCCAGATACCTACGGTATCAAAAGGATTGAGCTCTGGTGGGAGTCTTTCCATGTTACCGAGTCCTGGGTGACTTGGTACGTCGGTGTATCTCCCAAAAATTTTCGCACGCATCTGGACGTCGAAAGTAGCACAGCTTTCTGCATGATCTTATATAGATGTTCACTTAGACCCAGCTTTTTTATGTTTTCTAGGAGGTTCTTCGTGATGACTCCAGTGGTGACTCCTCTGGGTACTTTCCATTCTCCATTGTCTCCTTATCTGTATTTCTAGATCTCTGTACTTGGCGATCTTTTCGTTATACTTAACACGCAGATTATTGTTGTTAGGTATCGCCACATCGATTAGTGTTGTTTGTCTTGTTAGTTTATTAACTAGCACGAGATTTGGTCTATTATGTGCTACAGTTTGTTCTGTGAGCACAGTGCAATCCCAGTATAGCTTGTAGTTGTCATTCTCAAGCATACTCTTAGGAACGTATTGATAATATGTGAGAAGGTTTGTTTGTAGAAGTCCCAGTTTAAAAGCTATCTCTTGATGGAGGATCTTCCCTACTGAGTCATGCCGTTCCTTATGTTCAGTTGCAGCAAATGCCTGGCAACCCCCGATAAGATGTTGGATAGTTTCTTGGGCTTGACATCCATATTGGCATTTGTCGTTTTGAACCTAAGGGTCTTTGACAATATTTCAGGTAATTTTTGGTGGGTATAACCTGATCCTGAATGGCGAGTGATAAACCTTCTGTTTCAGGGAACATCTTTCCTGATGTCAGCAAATAGTTCGACGCTATATTGTCGACATAGTCTTGACTGACTTCATTCGAATGTCGCCCGTGCAGAGGTTTACCCATCCAGATGCGCATTTTTTCATTCTTAGCAAGATGATTTATGCGCATTTCTTGCTCCCTCAGTTCGATCGGTGTTGTCACAAATCGCGCGATGAAGAGTAGGTGTCTCCTCCTGCACCTGAAAATAAGTTCGTAAATTAGTAATCTGTTTTTCTAATTGCTCGCTTATATCAATAAGTTCTCGTCCTCCTAAATACCGCGACAATGTCGTTCTTTCCACTGCACTTCGAGGATGGTATTCTTGTCCCTTTGTGAGGTGTGTTCGTACTTTTCGCTGAAGAGTTTCTATATCCGTTTTAGTCCACTTAATAATCCCAAATGAGTAGCTAAGCGCGGAAAATGCGTAGGTGTTTAATGCCTTAAACAAGCAAACATAAACGTATATTATTATTATTATTATTTACTTTTTGCTTTTAATATTAACAAAAACCTGAAATTTATAAACTACAGCTGTCGAACGTTAAAGTTTGGACACAAATTTACCATTATGCCACTTAGTCGTCAGTATTCTGTTTGTATATAGTAAATAATATTACTAATTAATATATCTATAAACAGTCTGATCGTTAACAGAATTTCAGCTCGTTTCTCCAGCTCATACTAATATAATTATTTTGTTAATTATCC
Source organism: Diabrotica undecimpunctata (assembly GCF_040954645.1). Classification (NCBI taxonomy): domain Eukaryota; kingdom Metazoa; phylum Arthropoda; class Insecta; order Coleoptera; family Chrysomelidae; genus Diabrotica; species Diabrotica undecimpunctata. The sequence continues at coordinate 18,891,975 of NC_092809.1, read as the reverse complement.
AGCATAAATGGAATTATAAAATCAATAGATCAATGTTAAGTACTGGGCGGTATCTAAAAGTTCACATTTCCAACACCGGAATTTCAAAGCAAATATGGATAAATACTTGCACAGCTACGAGAGCTCTCTCTAATTATTCAAATTTCGATATTTCAGCACTGAAATTTAAAGCAAACGGACTATTTAACCAGCCTTTGATAAAATGCTAAGCTGTTAGTGGAAATATTTAATCAGCATATATCTCAAATTTCCAATCGACCTTTGTGCAAACCTATGTAGATTTTTTGAAACCAACCGCCTGTCATACGTACATGGGTACATAATATGTTTTTGTGATGTATTTTTTTTTAATATTATACATTCACTGTTTAATAAATACATATTTCTGCGTATAGATTAAATCTTACCCTGGAATAAAAATGATACTCCACATCTGGTGCACAGATACGGTTTCCTGGAACAGTGCCTTATTATTGAACTTCTTTCTAAGTTCTGAAAACTATGACATAAAAACATTATCTATACTTAGAGCATCAAATCAAATGTAAAATATAAATGTTTTACAATTAATTTGTAGTTTAATCAAATTTAAATAGGTAAAATAATTAAATTACACATACCACAAAAAAAAAAGATTCAGAACCTCATTAGTAGTATGCTGCTTCAAGATAGTTCCTTTTATACAGTCTTTTTAAGCCTTCTTATAATTTTGTTTTAGTGTTTTGTGTTGCATTTTTGATTGGCATATTGCCTTGTGTGTTTTGTATATAACATGTACATACAGTGATGAGTGCCTTAAGAACCGGCAAAATAACGCAAAAGATAGAAAACATAATACGTTGTAAAATAAAAAGAGATGAAAGTAGTAGAGGTGGGAAACTATCGATAGAAACCTCTAATTTACATTACATTACAATACATTAGGACTATCGATAGTTTCCCACCTTTAGACGTTAGCTTATGAGCTAGTTGACTTCAGTCATAATATTACAATATTGTTCTGAAGCTATTTTCTTGTGGCATTTTAAATTAATTATGCATGGGATAATGAACATAGGGTTCAATGGAATGATTCAAATATAGTCCTAAAAGAAACGGATGGTAAAAAGAGAAAAATCAAAGAAGCGGCTCTAATTATGCTAAATGAGACCAATTGTGTCGCGAATTCCTCAGCAGAATGTAGTAGGATCTGGTTACCCATATTGAAAGAGGAAGTTATTAAAAAGAAAATACCAGTATTGGTAAGTCAGTAACATATAGAGAATACATCATTTATATTTTTTAAATAACAAACATATAAAATCGGAATTTGGTATTTATTGAAGGTAAAATAAATGCAAGATCAAATACTTACCATGTCGGGATAGTATTATGAGGTTTTTTTCCTGGTTTTTCCCTCATAATTTACTATGGAATCACTAACAGGAGAATTTTACTGTCATCATGGCATGTATTTGTCTTTTTAAAGACGAATTACATGTTATGATCTTTTCTGACGGATATTCTCAAGTTAAAGTTGATTTCATGTAATCGAATGAACTATCTTATAAGTAAAGTCGTCCCAGGAACGCAACTCAACAATATTGGCAATATCATTTTAAAGTCGTCTACTTTAAAATGTATAATGTATGTCTGAATTGTCAATATAGATGAGTCAGATAAAATTAAATTAATAGAAGAATTTTTCACTAAGTAACAAAAAACAAAATTTGTTTAATTTACTAATGTTTGTATTTTGAGAACGATTTCCGAAGTGGAAATTGAAACGTCAATAAACGTATTTTAACCTTTAATTGTGGCTTATTCCCAAATAATATTACAAGTATGACGTCGAACATTAACATTTTTTAAATTTCGCATAAAGTAAAAACTAATTGAAGGCAATGAAGCAAATGTAAATATACAGTTTAATTAGTAGTAATTTGATAATTATTTCTGTGTTGACGAATACAGAATAACAAGCTATGATAATTCTGTATTGAGAAGAGTGTATGCGACGTCTCAAATCATAGTTTATTATTGATCATTACTTTAATTTTGGATAAAAAAAATACTCCTACTTAAACTGTTTTTACTTACATTACATGATACGTATTACTATGACTGAAGTCAACCAGCTCATAAGCTAACGTCTAAAGCTGGGAAATTTTCGATAATTATAATGTAATGTAAAGTAAATTATAGGTGTATATCGATAATGTCTCACCTCTACTACTTTCATCTCTTCTTATTTTACAACATATTATGTTTTCTGTCTTTTGCGTTATTTTGCCGGTTCTTAAGGCACTCATGCCTGTATATACTTTAACTACACCCGCTGGCGTATTTTGTATGCCAGATATAATAATGCTACTGCAAAAATATTTTGCAGTAATATTGTTTGTAATTGGTTTTGATATTACACTATTTTCTGTTGTAGCCTACTAATTAAATAAACTATGCTAAGGAATCAAGCAGTAATGGCCGTGCTTTGTTTTAAAGATGAAAAAATGAAAGATGTTGAGCATGTAATATAAAACAGGAAGTGCATAAAACTTCCAATGAAATTTTATTTTTGGAAATTTATAGAGTGGCCACTTTTTTTTATCGGTCAGTGTATATTTCGCAAGAACTATTCAACCGATCTTGCCCATCGTTTACACAATATTTTAAACACGTAGACATACTACTTAAAAACAGCGTTTTTGTTGTTTCTTTTGTAATAACTATTTTGTTTATTATTCGTATCTTATTTTATGTACCTTTTTTTCAAAACAGTCGTCTGTTGACGTTGTCTCCAAATAGACAAGTTTTTCAGTTATGAGCAAAACAATGAGTTAAGCTTGTCGCTCACTTATGCTATGCACTGCGAAGTGAAGCGCGGAGAAAAATATTGTTATGAATTTTCATTATTCATTTTACAGTTTATAATCATTAAATATATCTGCGCGTATTTGCGCGGCACAGCGAAGAGAAGGGACACGGATCGCACCGTAGAATTCTAGGCGAAGAAAATAAATGCTGTTCGGCATACTTTGTATTGCACAACTACTTTCGACGTGTCTCATACTGAAAAAAGTTCACCAGCGTCACTAATGTCGCAATAATTTTGGTTAATGCATTAAATACAGCTTTTTGATACATATATTTCAATAAAAAGTAAATGTTACTGTATGAGCGAGGACCTAATGATTAATGTTATCTCTTTTGCCTCTTCTAACCATCTCAGTTTTCCACGACACAGAACCAGCGTCAGATGTAAAATAGTTTTTAAACTGTTTGCGAATATCTATAGAGGATCGAGATAGATTTTCACAATATTCGGAAAATCTACAAGACCGTTATTAGTTACTTAAACATCTTGTGTGGATAACAACGGTGAATCATAATCCCTAAGAAAATTATTTGGGCAACATGTAGCTAGAACTAATTTATCCAAATGTTCGGGGGATATTTGGTATCTGCGGAATTTCTTAAATAAAACTCCAAAAGCATTTTCTGAAAGCCGTCTTGCTCTACTTAATCTATAATTAAATATTTTTTGTCCTTATAGCCTTATGTTTGAGAGAATAATCCCAAGGGGTTTCTTCAAACTAACCCAGGTTAGCCCAAGAAACGGTCTCATTATTTGCTCATGAAGAGGGAAACCTTCGTCTGTGACTATTACCTATGGTAAACACTTATTTGGAGTTCTCTTCTGAACTGCTACTCGATGCCATTATTTCAAAAATGATTGTACAATACGTGTCTATACTAGTTATGGGAAGACCTGGTTCGTTTCGGTGACCCGGGTCTTCCAAGTCAATCATTAAAATGATCCGGTTATAAAGATCCGTTCATACGAACGACTAATTAAATTTGTTGTGTAAAGGTCAAGTGTTTAGAGTTTAATATTGTTATGTTTATGAATCTTTCTGAGAGTATAGGAATTAATGATAATGCAGGACCCGTTTATAGAGATTGATTTATTAGAACGACTTTAATTATATTGTTGTTTATGTTTAGAATTCGATATTTTAAAACTATAAATTTAAGAATGAAATATAGTTTAAGGTTGACATTTACATTTGTATTTCTTAAATCACTGTCAGAAATCATTAAAATGCAAAAAAATACTTAAAACAGTTAAGCAAAATACTAAAAAGACTTTAAAGAAATGTGAGCACATCGTGTCGAATAAAAATAATTTAAAATTATAAATTTGTCAAAGTACGTCCCGCTTTTGAAAAAAAGAAACGTTCTGATGGAACCGACGTAGCAACAATGCAGACTTTTTTCTTGACCAACTCAAAAAGATGGGGTTAAATATGACTCCTTTGATCCGACCATTGCAACAGATTGTCCTTTCTAGCCTGTAGTGGTTCACCGAGGTACATATCAACTTCGGATATTGCTGGCGCTTTTGCACACGATTACTTTCTTTTTTGTCAAAAGAGGCCCACACTGATTTTTGTATCTCTTCCCCACCATGATCTTTGGTTTGTAGTGTAGGGTTTATTGAATTTCTTCTTTAGTTAGACTTATTAAAGCAGTCACTTGTGTCACGAAAGATTCAAAGTGACTTCAGCAGATATTTTATTTTTCTCTATAAGGTGGAAACATTGGTTTAACTTATCCAATAACTGCTTCCCAAAGTCTTTAACTTCTGTTGGGGCATTTACAGAACGTTGGAGAGAATCATAACAATGATGTTTAAGCGCATTGCTTAAAAATAATACTTTTGACGTTGTAGTCTGTTGTTCGCATCTCATTTCCTCGGTAACGTCTCTCTTTGATCAAAAAATTCCACATAATACGTTTTTCTTGTTTTTTCCCATTTTATTTAAAACTGTAAAAAGACTAAACAATTTCAATCGTTAAATCAAACAGAACACAATACGGGACCATTGACTCGACAATTCGAATGTATACAATTTTACGGTTTTGCATCGTAGGGGGGCTTCTCGTTTCAATTAATTTAGGAGCACCATGAATTGACCGATCAACGTATCGATATCACACAGTTCATTTCGTAAACACTAGACAGCGTCATTCATAGCCATAGAGTTATTCGAACGATAAGGTCACAGAACGTGATTGTATCAATCACGGGTCTTCGAAAGGATTCGTTTTTTGTGAACGGATATTTCGTGACCTTCTAACCACTAGTCTACACACCTACGTCAGCAGCGCCAAAGTACAACTGCCAACCGCCTTCGATTCCAAACCGAACAGCGTACTGTAAATCCTAGTATAATAAGCGAAAAACCGTACACATATTAGTGCGCATTTCAAAACTTTGCAGCGCCTTGAGTCGCTTCGCTCTGCTTCTCCGCGGTTAAGTGAGCGACACCTTTACACGTTTTGCTTTTTCATTTAAAAATATTTTCACAAAAATATTGATGAATGCCTAAATGAGAGTCTCTTTGTTTTATCATATACTACACATTGCAACTGTCAAGCCTGTTTATACAACTGTTACGAAAAAAGGTTTATTTTTAACTAAATTGATTAGTTAATTCTGAATAGCGAAAGTCTCTGATTTGATACTATAAATTTTTAACAAACATGTTTACACATCAAGTAACGGTTATAATCATTATTATATAATATTGATTATTATTATCTTAAGATAAAGATTTGTATCAAAATATTTCTCCCTATCTTCATTAGCTTAGACAAAATTTTCTTGAAAACAATTGACTAAGATATCGTTTTACTGCAGGGCAGCATTTTTATTTGCAATAAACTTGAACTAAACTTTAATGGGCACTTAATTTAAGGAATTTATAGACAAGTGCAACCAACTGCAATAAACAAAATTAGTAGAGTTTATGGAAACCGAAGACGTGAAAATAAAAAGCCATTATCCTAGTTAATATGTATTTATGCAAAGTGGTGTACAATTAGCAAAATACGTGTTTTATATCGCTACAGAATCGTATTATGCTATTGTTTCTGTTTTTCGTTTAACATGTTTTCTCTAAAACGAAGTGGCCTCAAGTAGTTTGTTTTATTTTCACATTTAACCGATTAGATTCTTTTCACTAGGTAACACCAGAACTTGCTAACATTAATCAACTGTTTACTGGAGCTTTAGGTTTTAGAGCAAAGCAACTTATATCCCAAAGTTTCTATAACTGCACCATATTTGCTTCTAGTTACAAAGTAAAGTTTGTCGTTCTAGTGGAAAGCCTTTATAATATAAACTCATTTGAATTAAGTTTATTAATCTTTTTAATAGAAAAATCAATTAGTTAGTTACTTATGCATTAATTATAAAAGTGATCCAGTTTATAGGCGTAGACATAAGGGGCTAAAAAATATAGTCACAAATACTATGAATATACTTTTTGTAATGTTTAAGCCTAACAAAATAAAATCCTTGTACTTGTATCCAATTTAAATTGTTTACAGCACAGTTTTTACGACACAGCAAATAATCCCCAGAGGTTATAAATTAGTGATAAAGAATTTTAAAGTTATTTGAAATTCCCTTAACCCTACTGGAGAAGTTATTTTAATAAACGAATAATACGAGTAGCTACATAATTCACGTAAAAAATATTATTATTAAACACTATAAGAAGCACACATTTATTTTTTTAATTAACATAATTTACATGTTCAAAATGTGCAGAATTGCTGCGCAAACAAGCTTCATAACAATTTTGCAGTTATTATTCAATGATTTAACAGAAAATATTTATAAAAAGTTTATCAAACGTGGCCACTATTCCGTCCATTTCAATATGAGCGGAACTAATGCTCTATTACAAACACTTTCTTCTTAGTTGTAAAAACTATTTTCACGACGGTTTTAATAAGAAATCATAAGCCCCTTCAAATAAATACGTACTGAGTGCGCAATTTTACAACCGTAGAAAGTTCGGTACTGTTTATTTTGCAGAATACCGTATTCTTCTTTTAGTTTCGTGACCGTTATCAATCTTTGGATATCATGTTGGCTACTATACTCTATCGTGGCTTTATTGACAGCAGCTCTATATAATGATGTAGTCGATTTTCTGAACCATTGTCTCAGATTTTTCAGCCATGATGTTTTTCTCTACCAGGACCGCGTTTACCTTGGATCTTTTTTTCCGAATGATCAGATGCAAAAGTTTATCTAGTCTTTTTACTGATCGCCTTCCTATTGGGAAACCGTCTCTGGCTGTCTTTATTACTCTATTTGTTGTCATTTGGCTTATATGATCGTTATATTCTACTCTTCTATTTCTTACCCAGTTCTGTAAAGTTATACTTCGTATATTTGTACTTCTAGTTCTGTGCCATAGTGTTGTACCAATAATTTTTCATAAGTATTTTCATCTCTTCTGTTTCTAACATTGTTTTGACCTCTCTGTGCCAGGTCGATTTTCTGCTGCGTATATCATTGTTGGTCTAATAAATATTTTGAAAATTCTGCCTTTCATTTCTTTCCCAAAATTTTTATTGTTCCATATTGTTTGACTCGGGCAACCTGCTCTCTGTTTGCTCTATTTACTTGATCTTTCACTTTTTTTTAGCTTTCCGTAGCTAGATAATGTGATGCCTAGATATTTAAACTACCACACTTGTTCTATTATCTGACGATGTTTTTTGGTATTGAAAAATATCGAGTTAAACTAATTACTTTGTGATATACCATTGTCATAAATTATCTTAAAGAGATCATGCAGTGCTTTAGTTCCATTTTGTCCCAAAAACTTCAGTATTTCAGCACTTACTTTATTATGGTCAAGGTCTTCTCCATTTTTTGTCATTTGTATTGCCCATGTAATCTTACTTTTTGTTATACATGGACCTGTTGGTGTATAATATTCTACTCTTTAGCTGTTTCAAATAATTGGTCGTTTTTAAAATAGGGGTTAAAGGAGCCCGAAACTTTTCTTGTTGCATTCCTTAGACAGATTTATATAATTTTTATTTCAGAATTATTTAAAATGAATTCCAAGTTTTAAATCGAAACGTTAACTCAAAACAGAATATGTAACTTTTATTACAATTAACTGTGGTTTAATCTCACCTTAAAAATAAGCTCAATCAGGGTAAATGTGAAGAGGGGCAAATGAGAAAGTCGAAAATAAAATAGTTATTAAAAACTCTATTTTGAATTTGTCACTGTACCCCGTTTCTGTAGGGAAGAGTTGCCCAAAATGGGGACCACATCACATTTCATGACATAAAATGAAAATTTGTAATAAATAAAATATTTTACACAATTATGTAGTTAAAGTGTGTCTTCAGGTATCAGAAAAACAGATATTGAGTATTTGTTTCAAGAAAGGGTGGGAAAATGGGGTACATGGAAATAGTAGGGTATTTCTTAATTAAACATGTAATAAAGTATTGAACAATATTATACAGTGGGTTCAGTATGACAGTATGAACAGTATTAAAAAATAAAAATCAAACTATAAACAAAAATCGCATTATAAAAGTGTCATCATCATCTTCACAGCTTGAACAAGCTTTATGTGCCCAGCAACCACATTTGCAGCACCGAATCCAATCTTCCTGACCAAAAGAGTTTTTGTACATCTCGTTGCAAAAAATGCAAGCTTCTTCAACTTCTTCTTCCTCGTCTTCATTAGAGGACGTATCAGAAGCTTCAGCCTGGCAGTTTTTATTTTTACGCTTAATTTGGATAGACAAACCATCATTGTTTTGTTTTATTTTCTTTTGGCAGTAGCAGGACTGGTTCTTTAGTCTTTCTTTTCTTTAATAGGTTATCACTGAAAGTCGCAGAATTTACATTTCAGTTGAAAAGGTCTTTTTTGTGTATCTTCTTGTTTTTCTTGGCGCTCCTGTTCTTCGGCCTCTAGTTCAGCCTTGTATGGTGACGATGTTAATATGACAGTTTTACCTTTCCTCTTGTTATTATTCCTTTTTAAACGCTCTTTTTCTTGGGGTTGGGGCATCAAAATTTTTGTTGAAAGCACAAAAGCTGATTTGGGTGACGTAGACCCACCTGTTAAATTAGAGGGCTCAGGAGAAGTTTTTTTATAAGGCTCAGAAGAAGCTTCGATAGAAGGCACAGTTTCACTTGAAAAAGTAGAATGTTCTGTTCTATTGTTTGTGGTGTTGGTAGTAGTGGCGCATAATATCTGATGCTCAGAATTGTGGTTTGGTTGTTCTGTGGTATCTGACGGGGCAAACAGGTAATCAGGGAATACATCTCTGTTGAAAGCACATATTCCTGTTTTTTCAAATCCCTTCACTGCGGTTTGAACATTAGCTTGACTAGTTGTCCAGTTTGATAAATTGTAACACCCATGCCAGGGTGATTAAGCAACCATTTTTTAACCTATTGTGCATAAAATGTACTAAGTGGTGCCATAAATTAGACATCAAGCCATTGTAATCGATGTGTGGTGTGTGGTGAAAAACATAATAATATAACGTTATTTGTCCGAGTAAGATGAAGGAGTTCTAAACTATCGGTATGAGTTAATTACTATTTAAATGGGAATAAGCCACAATTAAAGGTTAAAATACGTTTACTGACGTTTCAATTTCCATTATGGAAATTAAAACGTCAATAAACGTATTTTAACCTTTTATTGTGGCTTATTCCCATTTAAATAGTAAATAATTTTAAATGCCACAAGAAAATATCTTCAGAACAATATTGGTATGACAACTGTGACCATCAAGAATAAGCAGCACTAATTTTTGAGGTCCGGGATTTGAAAACTACATAAATTTTTCAAACCATACAATAAAGTTTTCTTTGGTTATCCAACCAGTCTCATAATACACTTCAGAACACCCTGGTGGGGCACCATCCATTAAGAGCGGATTTGCTTTCTTACGGGGAAATACAAACATCGCTGGCATAAAATTTCCTGCAGCATTCATACAGGTTTCTAAGGTTACCAGTACACCTCGTTCTGCTGGGGACAAACAACCCACTTGCTTTCTACCACGCAGAGCAAGGATTCTGGAAGGTTTGTTAGGTACAGTCATAATTCCGGTCTCATATACCTTGTAGATATCATTGGGTGATAAATTGTGTTGCGTATATAAAGATTCAAGTAAATCAAAAAATTTTTTTACTGCTGCTAGAATTAAACCTTTTGCTCTTGCCAGTGAAGTTTTTTCAGGATTACGTAATGCTAATTGGGGGTGCTGCCTTAGAAAGCCATAAAGCCAATGTTTATCAGCCATTTTCTTATCTTCATTAAACATGTGTCGAATGTGAATTTTAAATCGAAAGATAGTTTTCTCAAATCTGTTAAGCTGAGGCCAAACAATCTTTTTTCTAAATAAAAAATATAATCCACAAGTTCATTTTCTTGTGCTTCGGAAAACACAGCCTTAAATCTACCCAATCTTTTTTCTGCAGCTTCTTTCGAACTCGATCCTTTTTCTCGAGCCTCTTTTACTTTGCGCTCCAAAGTAGTTTGTGGAATAGCGTACAGCTTTGATGATTTTCTGTAACCCATGTTGTCTTCTAACACTTCTTGAATGGCGGCCATCATTCTTTCCTTGGACCAACGCTGTCTGTCGCTTTTTCTTGTATAACGACCCATGTTGAAATCTTAAAAAAAACATAATTATTTAGATAATTCAATGCATAAATGCTTACCCTAGTAAGTTTTGTATAGACTCAAACTTTTTTCAATAATACCTTTATATTTAAATAATTTGTCAAAAGCAGTTCTACCTAGGTACCTAGTAAAATTACTTAATCGGCATTAAAATATTCCATACGTTAAAATTGGGGACATCCCCGTTTTGAGCTACCCTTACGGTCCCCATTTGACTAGTTTATGACTTAATTAAAAAAATATGGCGTATCGAAGCTAAAATGCTAAGATTTTTAAATGAGTATTATGTGAAAATGTAGCTTAAGGACAGCGGAAACAAAGGTCTACTTACCGAAATTGATTATTTTAATGTACCTTGCTAACACCAACCAACAGTGCAGATTGAAATCGTAAACAAATCGCAAAAAATCTTGGATCGACTGTACACAAAACAAACATAAGCTCACACCTCCACTATATATATACACCGGTATTTAGGCGCCACGCCCTTCCGGTAGTGATCTATGGAGGAGTATCACTGAGCCGCAAGCCCTTATCTCTTGCCGTACTGATCCACAATAGGTTAGTAGGCAACTTACTGCAAATACACCACTACTTACTGCAAACTGGTTAGTAGGCAACTTAGAATACCCATGCGTCGATCGGCGGTCAATTCACCACTCTATTACTGAAATTTTGAATGTCCCCATATTACCCTGCGACCCCGTTTCAGGCGACTCTCTCCTACTTGCGTGACAGCTAACAACAGTCTATAAAATAGAAAAAAGAAATAAATTAGACTTACAATCAATTTAATTTTACTACCCAAAACGACCGGTTTCGCTTCCTAAAATTTTAAAACCGGTCGTTTTGGGTAGTAAAATTAAATTGATTGTGAGTAAGTCTAATTTATTTCTCTTACCTATTTGAAATAGACTCACACAAGCAACACATTCATGATTTGAACAGTCTATAAGTTTACAAAACAAAGCTGTTATTTAAATAAACATGACATTAAAACTTAACCTATAAAATATTTCGTTGGCTGTTACGCAACTACTGTTTTCTTAAAGATACTTGAAATATTAAATGTTTCTCGTAAGAGTTGGATTTAATGCATTGAGTAAAATATTTTATTGACACTAAATTTAACTGCAAACCCGTGTGAAATGTCTATTAGTGTGTCCTTAATTACCCCATAATAGTATGTACAAAAGGTAAATGCAGATAGAATTTTGGAGCAATTGTAAACTCGTCCCCAATTAACCCTATTGCCGTCATTTATAACAAATACTTTAAAAGTATATTTAGAAACAAGTATAATTTTTAAATTAACGTGGTCCTGGTAGAAGAAGAATAATATGGCTGAAAAATATAAAACAATGGTATGGAAATATGGTAGCCAACATAGTATCCAACGAGTCATAACGGTCTTGGAACTGGAAGAAAAAGATATTATTTTGTAAACGTAAGTTCAATAAAAATATATTAAGTATTTATTGGATTAAAATTTTTTTCATTTGTTAAAAATTAAGAAAACTAAGTTTAAAACTATAGTGACATTAATAAAAATATAGTAACAGAAAAAGGTTTCAGAAAGAAGAAGAAAATTTTGAGGAAAGAGATTTCGCAGAAAAGAACAGCCCGACAAGAATATAAACAAAAAGAATATTGAATTCAAGTCTGCTTGAACAAATCTTTGCAGTGGAAAAAGATGCTAAGAGAACTGATAATATCGGTACTGAAAAAAGACAGTGGTCGAAGAGTTTGGTTAGTTAAAGTAAGTCAAACACAAGATGTGAAATGTAAACGGGTCGATACAGAAAAAGGAGGAGTAACCGATATAACGATATAACGATATAATGATATAACGATATAAAAATGAAGGAGAGTTGTTGTTTGTTTGCAATTCTTGTCAGCTACGCTAAATATATCTTCAAAATATATCTACCCACTATTAAGAACTCTACTTGGAGCTACGCAAAACAGCATTTAAGAGGAAAACACATACCACCGAATAAATCCAAACTAGCTAACAATCAGTGTTCAAGTCAATTAAAAGTATACTTAGGAAAGGAATATATAATTAGGAATTATCTACAATATACGCAAAAAAAACACAAAACATTAAAAGGTAGACTTGACAGATTAACACCTTTTTCCAGCGATATTGAAAGCTGTTATCGGTACATAATAAGAGCTGTAGGATTTATAAAACATGAATGATGACCTAAAAAATGTGTTTATTTGAGATAAAGTCGTGGTTTTAAACATACTCTAAAACTGACATCTAGTTAGGGCGTGATATTCGTTATTTAATATTTCAGAATACAGGAAAATATGAATATAAAGATGTTCGATCTAGCTATATTTGTTAAGTTTCGGAAACTTTTATTTTCAATTGAATTTACGGTCCACTATTAAAAGACTGTTTGTGCATGTAAGTTTTATTGAACCAGATAACCACTTTTTTATATATCAGACTTCTATTTCAAAACAACATTATCATTAAAACTTCGATTCAATAAGTTTTCAATTGCTTTTGCGATTACTTCTCGAATAATATAAAACTAAGACACGAAATCGGGATTTTTATTTCTAAAATGAAAAAAGTTGTAATTGTTTCTACAACTTCGTTATGCTTTATTCAATAAGGTCTGCTTGCATTAAAGCATTCTTATTTGAATACTTTTTGAAAATATCATATTTATTAATTTTTAATATTTTTTTTGCTGCTTGCAGTACAAATAAGAGGAAATCATTCAAAAAGGAGAGGAGTGGTTATAAGGTGTTTATTGCTTGAAATTGCAGCATCTAACTTAGTTATTTTAGTGTTTGTTATCTCTGAGTAAAACTGTCAATTTACGGTCATCTTATTTTTTTACCATTATAGTTTTAAAATTTGATTTGTACAGATCTGAGCCACACAGCTTTTAACCCCTCTGAGTAAAAAATTTACTTATTTCATACGGTATTAAAGGAATGTAGCTCTGTGTAGACTCTTTCCGTGTTATCGAGCCCTAGTTAAGCAAAAATTTTCGTACGCATCAGGTCGTCGTAACCAGTAATGTTTTCCCTTTCTTACGAACTCTTTCTTACGAAGTTAAATAGGTAAATAGGTTTGATTTGTTTGTGGTAAATTTTTCTCGGTTGGTTTAATACGGAATTTGTGCATTTGTGCATCATTTTCACCCTTAACTTCGACTTATTGCCTATTTTCCAATACAAATTTAGAAAAACTAATAGTTCCTTTTGAATATAAAAATTTTAAGATCTTGTAACAAAGTGACTAAAGGGCTTATAAATGTACTATTATTATCTTTATCTTAATGATTTTATGTATTTTTTTATTAATATAAACCAGTTTAATAAACATTGCTTTTATGAGCAATCATTTCTTATTGCAGAAAATTATAGAGCTTATACCTTTCTTCAGTAGAAAAAGATAAACATGTTCCAACTTAAAACAATTTTATTTCTGGTAAAAAATAACAAATGCTTGTCTAAATAATCTGTTTTTGGGATTTCAAACACTAGGATTTAAATTCAAATTTAATGCAATAGTTGAACATAAAGCGAATACCAAAATAATTCAAAGGGTTTTAAAGAAATCTAAGTAATACAGCGAAACATTTTTTTTTATTAACTCCAGTAACCCATTTTTCTTTGCGTCTGAAATCCCTAGTTTGTTTTTAAAAGCAGGTTCTAATATTCTACTATCAAATTCTATATTTTTCCTGTAATTAATAATTTCGCCATACGAGTACTTATAACAAGGTAGTGGGATCAGATTTTTGCTGTTTAATAATTCAGAGAGTGGAAAATTTTACGTGCTTTGAGATAATAATGTACATATTTCAAGACAATTTATTTAAATCAAGTATGTCTGTGAAACACAGTTCGTTCAGCTGATATTTTTTGCCCATTTTTTAGGCTGTCTGATTATTACAGCATATTGATCAGGAACAAAGATGGGACTGGACTTTTTATATTTTGTAATTTCATTCTCGATTCTGGCATGTACGCTGTCTCCTTCGTTTTGGCTATGTCCCTTAATGAAAAATTTGTGGATGATAGACTTGATTGTTAGTTTGTTGATCATGTATACATAAAGGGCAAGTATATACTTGTTTTTGTTTTGCCCACAACAATTGTCAGAGTAAAAAAATATGTTCAAATCTGCTCCATTACTTTTATTAGAAAGATCTTCAAAGTATTTAAATAGGTATATTCCTGTGCCACAAATAGCAGATTCCTTCTGTGGTTTTGGTGTTAAATATACTAAAATTAAAAACATTTAACTTTTATACGTAAGAGAATGAATTTGCGTAATCAATAGAATACTTCAAAACTTTTTGAAGGTCATAAACTAAAACTGTCACATCATCAGCAGTCTTCTGTTCGTCGTTTTGTTTTTTTTTTTCTTAGCTGAGTACCTTTTCCTTTAAACGTGTTTTTCTTCCAATTTTCTCGGCTTCTGAATAATTGCGATACTGCAAACACAACTCGCACTAATCCTTCTTCGGTAAATGAAAAGATAGGTTATACCCCTTAAAGATTTTGCTGTAAAATTGGAAATTTCCGAATTTGAATTACTTCTTTTGACATAATTTTACATAATCTCTATGTAAATCTGACGAAGTTTTTCCACCTTTTATAAATTCGCGTGAAGTATTAGCTTTACAATAGTGAGCTTCGACTCTCGGAATTGAATCTATGTGTAACCTTATTCTGTCTCGTATTTCGGTACCCATCTTTTTATGATTTCCGTGTTTTCCTCTTCTATCTACATCAATAATCTTACCAAATTCATAAATAATTTGTTTTTTGAGTACAGTCTGAATAGTTCTATTGTTAATTGCTAAAGTTGCCATAAAATATGTTTTGCAAACCCTTATGTTTTGCCCAGAAATTATAAAGGTATATTAATATTTTGGATTGTTTTTTTTTGTCTTCATATTTAATGCTATATATTATCTTTGCTTTCCAAGATCTCCAAACCTAAAATTTTGAAAAAATGTATTGTTCAGCAGAAATTTTGTCAGAGTATTTAAGTCTGCATTTTTGACCACATGGTTGTAGAATGAATCGTCGTGGCCTTTCTTTTTTTATTTTTGATATTGTACCATTTTTTTTCTGTATTTGAGTAGAAATATAAGATTTTTCATTGTTTCTTCTTCTTCTTCTTCACGTGCCATATCAGAATTATTCGACGTTGACGATCACCATTGCGAAGGCGATCTTGTGCAATATGGAATAATTGTCCTGCATTTGTTATCTGTGTCCATTCACGACTGTTTTTTAACCAAGAAACTTATTTTCTTTCTACACCTCTCATCATCATCATCATCACTGGCTCGACAACCCTTTTTGGGTCTTGGCCTGTTCCAGGATTCTTCTCCATTCTGATCTGTTTCGTGCTTTTTTTCTCCAGTTTTTTATTTTTAAGGTTGTTATATCATTTTCTATTTGTTCTAAGTATCTCAGCTTCGGTCTTCCTCTTGTTCTTTTTCCTACTGGCATCTGTTTGAATATTTTGTTTGGTATTTCGCCTTCTTCCATTCTTTCTACATGTCCTATCCAACGCAGCCGTCCTATTTTAATGAATGTTATAATATCCGGATCCTGGTATATTTTGTATAGTTCAGAGTTGTATCGTCTTCGCCATATTTCGCTTTCTTTTGTGCCCTTATATATGTGTCGCAAGATTTTTCTTTCGAATGTGGCTAACAACGTTTCCTCTCTTTTAGTGAGTGTCCAGGTTTCTGAGCCATATGTGAGTACCGGTCTTATTAGGGTTTTATATATTTGGCATTTTGTCTTTCTTGCGACGTTATCTGATCTTAGGTGTCTAATTAAGCCATGGTAGCATTTATTTGCAATAAATATTCGCCTCTTCACTTCCTCCGTAACGTTATTATCAGACGTGACTAGGGATCCCAAGTATATAAAGTTTTTTACCCCCTCTATGTTGTATTCTACTATTGTTTCTACACCTCTACGGCCCTCTATTTAACCTTTCTTAAAATTTTTAATTGATTCTTTTGCCATAATTCGGGACTTTTCTTCCTTTTTTTTTCCAATTTTCTCACTTTGAGTTTCAGCCGACACTTTCTTTCTCTTTGACGGATTCTCATCTCGATCTACTTCTATTTCTGCTTCAAAATAGGAAGATTCCTGATATATGAGATCCATATGGATCATTTTGTAAGTCCTCAACGGGGAAATCTAAAACAATATTGTTTCATTAAATATATTTAAAAAACGCCAAATAATTTTACAATAATTTTTTTCTAAGCAAAACATACGTGCTTTTAAACTAAAATTTATGATATTTGTATATGGATGAGGGTTACATTTAAAAACATAAACTGAAATCTTCAGAATATAGATACATTTAGACTTAAACCATAATTTAATTCAAATTTCTCGAGAAGACTGTTATAAGTCATAGTGTTACCTTATTCTTAACAACATTTATTACAACTAAAAGTCACATTTAAAAATAAAACTTTTTTTACAATTAATACTATTAATATTCAACTTACACCGATATTAAATAGTTTTATAACAACTTATAACACTATTCTAAAAAGAGCACGGTCACTTGAAATGTTTTAAAACGAAATATAATGTTATTTCTCACCAGCGCAGCGGCGATAATCCCACATGAACATTTCGTAATAGACTGAATTGTATTGTAACACTCTCGTTCACAGATGACTCTTAAAACCGCTGACGTTACCACGTTGCATGTTGCAATCTTGCATACAAATATTGAACTACAGTTATAATCATTTTTCTCAGAAAAGAAGACCACTTTTTCGCTTGATTACTGCATAAATCTCGAAAACAGAGAATTTTGAGTTGTAACACTCTTTTTCAGCATGGTCGATATACCGATGGCATTGATGTTAGATTCAGGTCGTTGTGTAAACATGCCTTTGTCAAATTAATCTTACTTTTACCTTTTGTTTTTGTATCTCTGTGTTTGCTCTGGATATTTTGTAAAAGTATTCTAAAAGATAACTTAGGTTTCTCATGCATTTGGTCATTTTTACTTTACTTTTTGTACTTATTACTAACGACAAAAGCAACTCCGTATTCATGTTTGTCTTTCTTTTTGCAGAAGTATATTATGCCTTTTTTAATTTTCAGTTTTCCTGAGCCTGTCCACCTTAACTACTCTATTGCACATATTTACAGCTTGCACTTACATTACAGCTGGTTATTTCTTTTGAGTTGCTGCATGATCCATATTGCAGGTACTTATTTATACGTTTTGTAAGATTACGCTTTTTACGAAGTGAGGTTGTTAGCCTCATGTTTAACTTTCCTACTTTATCTTGGCTTTGGACCAGCAGAGTCTGACTTTATAACTAAGTCTTTATTACTACTGGGGATAAATTTATCCCACACATTGGCATTACCGATACCAATATACCTGAGGCCTGTTTTCTGTATTGAAATAAAAAATAATTGCTACATTATGCACTTACTGAGAAACCCAACATATATTAATCACTAAAATAAACAACAAAAATAGTATTTAGAACTTTATACATTTCTATCGTTTTGATATTATTCGTAAGTGTAATTCGGTTCATTTATTATATTAAGTTTCTCAAAAGAAACTTTATAATAATATAGTCTCCCGTTTTATACCGCTGTCGCGGCTTTGGGAGTATAGCAGGGTAGTCTGCTGTATCTAGGGCCTACGGTATACAAGGAAGGTAACATGGCCAGTGCTACGCTTCAACCGTCTATTATTACCCCTGGTTCTACCCAAGGTACTCATTTTTATTCAGGCTGAGTCGACCTGGGGCCTATAGACATTTTTAAAATGTCTAGATGTTCTTGCCGGCGGTAGGATTCGAACTCCGGACCACCGGCTTGCGAGGCAAGCATCCTACCGCTTGCGCTACGCAGGCCCAGAAACTTTATTAGGACGGCAAATAAGCTCTGAGTTAATTGATGCTGACTATCATAGAATTTTATAGTGCCAAACCTTTTAAATATCAGTAGTGGGTAACTTTAGGTAAATTTTAGATCTTAGATGTTACAAATCTAATTGGTTATAGAATAATTTGTGGTGCTTGATAGTTAACTTTGTATATATAAGAAATAAAATATATACAAGATTAAATTTTCCAAACTAATAATAAAGACAAATCAACACAATTTTCTTCATAAACAAGAACTATTTTAAAATTGCGTAACTGTTTGTGTATATAATCTGTTCTATCTACGTGCTTGCAAAACATCTTCTCTCATGTTTTCACCGTTTCCGCGTTTCTGACCGCGTACCTCTGAAAACACTATGATGTGATGACGTGGCAAAGTAAGATATCCATCAGGACTTGCCTTGTTTCGACGTAGAATAATTAGGGAGACGGCCGTGGGAATTGCTAATACTTATCTCAATCAACACAAGAAAATCTGGTGGCTCAGGGACAGATTCAGTGCCTGATAAATAGGTGGTCTCGGATATTACGACGAAATTCAGGAAT
This sequence comes from Diabrotica undecimpunctata, assembly GCF_040954645.1. Taxonomy (NCBI): domain Eukaryota; kingdom Metazoa; phylum Arthropoda; class Insecta; order Coleoptera; family Chrysomelidae; genus Diabrotica; species Diabrotica undecimpunctata. The sequence goes on along the minus strand of NC_092809.1, from coordinate 18,872,972 downwards.
GTAAGCAAAAATATAGAAGGAAATGCTGTTTAATTCTAGATGTAGATCGCAGTGTAATGTTTTTGGATGAGAGAAAATTTATTTACCTTAAAGGAATTTATTTCTTTTACATAATGAGCGTTAATTAAATTTGTGAAAAGGGTTTAGCTGGAAGGTTTTTCTATGAAGTGTCCGTATTTAATATATTTTTTTTATATTTTTGACTGGAATATTTATATATTATTGTGATAAGTAAATTTATGGATTTTGAATTGTACTAAAATGATTCAAATAGCTTACCTTAACTCAATCTTACTCAGGCTCTGTTTTTGTGGTTCAGTATATCTGCTGTTGTATTTGCAAGTAAGAGCATCATAAGGAATAATAAAACACATAAATATCCAAAATAAATTTCATCAAGAGTCCGGTCCCGATATCTGGCAGATCATACAGCTTTCTATCGGTTGTGACAAATTGTAAATTACTAGTAGTTAAAATTAAAAATATAATTTAATTTTTATACTATTTGCAACTTAAAGTTAAACGTGACAACGCACTGAAAATCGTAGAATCCTGTGAGTACAAAACTGCATTATTAATAACCTTAAAATCAGAAGTTTAAAAGGCAAAATATTTTATCGATTTCAATTCAACTTATCGATTATCGACAACAACTTTTGCTGGTTCTTGCTTCTAACAAGTAATAATTAGGCTAGGCTGCTGTTCAATTTTATTAAGTGGCCAGGTCCGGCTTCAGATCCTCTGTGCCAATGTACATAAATTCTCAGCGGGAAGATGGATGAACCGGAATCAGCTACTACCTCATGAAATATACCCACTACTTCACATATATCTTACTCCAATGCATTAAACAGTTTCAAATATCCTTCAAAAGGCCAAGGTATTATACTTTGAACCATACAAGGAATAAAAGTTTTCGAATATGTAAAAGCTGTTGGATCAATAGTACAGTCCAAAAATGCTGTTTGGGCATCCAAAATAGCAAACAACCGCATCTGCATCTACCTCTCCTCTAAATATGTAGTTGATCAATTTCTTAGCTCCCACAAATATATAAATATTGATGGTAACCAGATTGAAGTAAGAAGACTTATAAGCCCTGCCCAGAGACTCATCATATCTAATGTATGTCCTACTATACCTAATAGCATAATTAAAGAGCACTTAAAAACTATGGGTATAAAATCCGCCTCCAACATGACGTTTCTACGAGTAGGCATGCAAGACTCAGAATACAGCCACGTACTCAGCTTTAGGAGGCAAATGTTCATAAGTCCTTTAGAAAATGCATCAATTCCTGACTCATTTCTAATCTCATTCGACAATACATCATATCGACTATACATTTCCATGGATGGTTTAAACTGCTCCAGATGCAAGATTGTCGGACATCACGATTCTGACTGCCCTTCTTTATCACCATCAAGCAACTCAATTAATTAAATGGAAACTGACCACCACGTGAATATATATAACTCTACCAATGAAAAATATAATCAGTTACAAAATCAACCACGAAACCAATACCAAGAAGATACCGAAACATTAATGGAACCAGAACCCAATACCTTACAAAATCACGCATCAGCTACAAAGGACCAAACCACTTCCTCACAAACAAAAAATGAATTACAAATTTTGAATCAACCAAAAATATTCCAAGATAATTCCTTAGTAATTGAAAGCGATAGAAAAACCACTGAAATTACTCCTGGAACTAAAAGACAAATATTCTCTTCTGAAATTCTTGAAAATGACATACCTCCTCCCGATACTCAAAAACCTAAGAAAAAGCCTAGAACCCAAGAAGATGTTCCAATGATTTTAAATCAAATTAAAGAAAAAATTGAAAATAGAAACCCTTCCTTTACACTTTTCATGAAATATGTGATTTTCTGGCAAATTTCCTTTACTCAAAACATCCTGAAAGCATTGTTAAAAATTACTGAAATGAAAGCCAAGAAATAAAACAGATTTTAAACTTTATATATTCTCAAATACAAAATAAAACTTTAAAAAACAATATCATCAGATTGAAGAAGAAACTGCTTCTCAATAGTCCTTCTTCTATTGACGAAAAGATATTTCTGGGTACCTTCCCATATGGGAATAAGTGGTAATAAGGAAGTGGACTCTCTGGAAAGCAATGCAACCACCGACCAAAGTATTGATATCATAAATTAAATGCCTTGGACTGATCACAAAGTAAATATCAAAGCCCACGTATACAGAGCTTGGCAAACTATTTGGGGTCACACTGCTAACAAACTCAAAGAATGTCTAAGTCAAGTAGAAACCAAACTTATCTTACCAAATAATAGAAAAGACCAAGTCATCATCAACCTACTCCGAATAGGACATACTTTCCTTACACACAAGCATATCTTCAACCAGGAGGCTGCTCCGATGTGTACCAAGTGCAACACTCAGTTGTCAGTGAAACATATAATTGTTGAGTGTCCAGTGTACCAGAACAAAAGAATCGCGTGTGCTCTTAGTGATAATTTAAAAAGTACACTAACGTCAAATTTATCAAGTTATCTTAAAATGACTAAACTATATACCAGATTGTAAAAAATATTTTTTTTATGTAGCAATATGTATCTTTTTATTAGCAGGGGGACATACTGTTTGTGTATGTCCCCCTGCTAATAACCCTTAGTGGTTGATGCGGGTATATTTGTTTAAATAAAACAAAATCATCAATATAAAAAATATTGTACACATAAAAAATCAGTAGAAAATGTCATATATGCAAAATTCCTCAATATAATATCAGCAACAAAAATTTATATACCTGCTATAAAATGAATAAAATTTTGTAACAGTTTTAAAATTATTACATAAAAATTATGAGAAAATCAAAGCATACACATCACATATTCCTAGACCGTTTGACAAATTGTAGGAACAAAAGAAAGTTATTTTTCTAATCACGTCGATAAATATTAGTCAAAAACAAACTTATCTCCCTATAATTGTCCTTTTTGATAAAAATGTAAGATCAAAGTTAACATTGCAAATTAGATCGTCTTCTTCTTCTGGAATCTAGTTTCTCCCGGTTGGGTGATCTCTCCTCCTGATTAGCACTTTGCCAAAAGAAAGTATTTTTATCGGACAAAAATAAAAAAAAACGCCAGTCTGGTTTTGCTTCCACTCGCTTCAAAATCTGGTATCATCAAGATCTTCCTAGCCTCATCTCAGATAACTAATATTGAATGAAAACTTACAATTGTTTGGAAGCTCTCTGATTTTGTACTGCTTGACTGCAAAATCACTCGCTCCACGTCTTCTGACACTACTACACTACTTATCAGTAAACCCGCAGAAAATAAATATTTAATTTTAGTTAATAATTTTATCAAGAAACACAAACAACCTTTCTCTTTAAAATTTTGTAATAGACTCCTACTATTTTTTTGCCATCAACAAAAATGTCGTATTTCCCACCATTCCCACGAAGTCTCCCCCTTCGCCAATATTAAACAATTCCGTTCCAGGATTTATCTCTTCCACCCTTTCTTTCGACAGAACCTCTATACACTCAACATATTAGCCAGCCTCGTGTGGCAACAAAATTACTACGTCATTCTAATTTGGAATTACCCTTTATCAACCATCGAAAACAACTTTTCATATTCTTCCTCCAAACAATATATGCAAATTACTTTTAATCTTTCCTAACTATTTTATGTTTACAAAAGCCTACAAATAAAATTTAATTTTCGGAAAACCCCAACTGCTATTTACCCTCAGTGTCCTCATATTTGATATTTTTGAAATCGTTCTTGGAATCTTTTGTTTTATTAACCCGCACTTTCAACATTATAAATAACTTCTTATGTTAAACTTAATCTTAATCAAATACCTGCAATTTATTTTCTTACCTAGTTTTCTAAATAGAAATAAAAATGCCTGTTTTCGAGGGTCCTTACGTCGTTAATAATGAAAATGGAATAAACATGGGCTGAAACACGTGGACTCGGAGGAATTTACAATATCCACGATGTATACAAATAGCACGAATAAAATGGGAAAGCACAAAGTAGAAAATAAGTTAGGATATAGGATATAGGATAACGGCAAAATTTGATAATTGTTTTATTCTTCTTTAAATAAAATAAAGAATACCAATTTTTTGTAACATGCTATTTTTATTATTATCCTTTTTTCTCTATTCCGATAAAGGACAACTAGGAAATTTTTGGACCCACACAACATAGGTTAAGGAGATTTTTCACCCTGAGAACAATTAAGTTATGTTTCTGATTTGCTAAATTAATCAAGTAAAAAAAATAATAACATATATATATATATATATATATATATATATATATATATATATATATATATATATATATATATATATATATATATATATAAATATGTTAGAAATATCGGGTATGTGGTCTATTAAATAAAAAATCTTTGTTTTTTCTAAATCTCAATATTTCGCCATTTATTTGATGGCTTCATCGGGAGTAACTGTAAAAAACAAACATTTCAAAAACACTGACGTACACTTAGATTTACAATACTTACAGAAATTGGAAGATTATACACATAAATACAATTAATACTAAAATAACATTATTGTTGATGACACTGTACATTTAATAAAAAGCATGTTAAAATTTAAAATATCTTTGAGCACGTTCGTTACAATCAATAAGATGGAACGAGTAAAAATTATTTCAAAATGCAAAAAATAACAATGTAAGAAAACATTAGAGGAATAGTATTTCTTTAATTAATCATTAAGGCTAGTTGGTATGATTAATCACTCAGGTGAGTGTAGTTTTAAATTTTGTTTAATATATTGCAATATATGTTGCTTAATTGCCCCGTGTCTGTTTTATAATTTAAAGTTTGTTTATTTTTGTTAATGTGGTACATCTCCAAAAATAACCTACTTTTGTAATTCTCAGTCTGTGCCAAAATACGAGTATTGTTGTAGTCTAACAGATGACCGGTGTTTCTGTAGTGCTCGACAACTGCGCAAGAATTTTTTCCTAAGCGGCAATCACTTTTATGCTGTGTGATACGTTGTTTTAGCCACTGCGATGTATGGCCAATGTAGCTTTTTTCACATACTAGACACGGTATTTCATATACCACATTACTCCTATATAAGGTTGGTACTGGGTCTTTAATTTTAGAAAAAAGTTGTTTGCTATTTATGGTATTGTATTTAGCTATATTAATATTGGAAACATCTTTAAATATAGATACGACAGAATGGGTTAGACCGTTAATAAAGGGGAGTTTTTTGTATTTGATTGACTCATTGTTAGAATCAAGGACAGGACCATCATAAAAATTACTGCTGTAAATGAGTTTTTTTAAAATATGTTTAGGATAGCCGTTATTTCGAAAAATTTTGTATAATATGTCCAGATTTTTTTGTAACAAATTATCATCAACAATGGACCTGTTTTTCATACCCAATACTGTATTATATTTTTGACGAGTGGTGTGGTTTGAAAAGTAATTCATATACCTTCCCGATGCTGTTGGCTTTTGGTACCAATCCAATGTCAGAATATTGTCATTTGTTCTTATTACCTTTGTGTCTAAAAATGGTATACTAAGATCTGTCTCGGTTTCAATTGTGAACTGAAGATGTTCATTAAATGAATTAAAAATGTTTAATGTGGTATTGATGTGATAAGATGGAACTGCACATATGATGTCATCGACATATTTATATATAAATGGTAATTCGAAAGGTAATTGTGTGATCACATTATCTAAGAGATGATCAGTTACAATAATAGCAAGGATGGGACTAATCGGGGAACCCATAGGTGTTTCAAAAATTTGGGAGTAAAATTTTTCATTGAAACTGAAATAAGTGTTATTAAAAATGAACCTGAGAATTAGTAAAAAAACAAATTGGAACCTTATAAAAGACTACACGACATTATCTAAAGGTAATTTTTTACTAATTCTCAGGTTCATTTTTAATAACACTTATTTCAGTTTCAATGAAAAATTTTACTCCCAAATTTTTGGAACACCTATGGGTTCCCCGATTAGTCCCATCCTTGCTACTATTGTAACTGATCATCTCTAAGATAATGATTAATCATACCAACTAGCCTTAATGATTAATTAAAGAAATACTATTCCTCTAATGTTTTCTTACATTGTTATTTTTTGCATTTTGAAATAATTTTTACTTGTTCCATCTTATTGATTGTAACGAACGTGCTCAAAGATATTTTAAATTTTAACATGCTTTTTATTAAATGTACAGTGTCATCAACAATAATGTTATTTTAGTATTAATTGTATTTATGTGTATAATCTTCCAATTTCTGTAAGTATTGTAAATCTAAGTGTACGTCAGTGTTTTTGAAATGTTTGTTTTTTACAGTTACTACGATGAAGCCATCAAATAAATGGCGAAATATTGAGATTTAGAAAAAACAAAGATTTTTTATTTAATAGACCACATACCCGATATTTCTAACATATTTATAAATTGTTTTTTGGTCGAAATAATCACGTGAAATATATATATATATATATATATATATATATATATATATATATATATATATATATATATATATATATAATAAAATAAAGTTTTATTTTGGGGTTGCAGTCATTAATAGGGCAGGAAAGTGAAACTCTTTGTTCCTGCCCTATTAATGACTGCAACCCCAAAATAAAACTTTATTTTACATAACGTGTCAGTCAATAATACCTAACTACTTTATATATATATATAGTTATGATTTCTAATTATATACACTTAATTGGTTGATTTATGTTGTTCCCGTATTTAGCTAGACATATATGTTCACCTCACCGCTAATTAAGTAAGCTCCAGAGATTTTTATCTCGGCATCACTAAAGGTAAAGAAGTAAAAAGAAATAAACAACTTTCAGTCTCATGCTCCAGGAATAACCACAAGAGACAAAACTTTTTTTCGGTCTTTTTATGAGTTGTCTTCTTTTCTAACTCTAGGTACAACTACGTAGCAAATAAAAGTTTTCCCTTTACCTTTTCTCAAAGATTTAGCTGTTTCACTTAACATTCTAAAAGTTTTTATTTTGTATGTGTCTCGAAAAACCTTTTAATATGAGATGTGACACTTTTCAACTTTAAAGGAATGAATATTATACCTACTTCTACAGTGGAAATGATATTGAAATCAAAGTATCCAATTTAAATAGCATTTAAAAGTAACACGAAATGATTCAAAATTGCTCTTGCTTTTATAAAAATATAAAATTTAAATGTTGCATACCAAAAATAAGAGAAAAAATAATAAATGTGCTGATAAGTAAGGCAAAACACACGCAGAATAAATTATTTGGACTAATTAAAAAATAATTCTGCGTATGGAAAAATTGTCTTTTTTACAATAATTTGTTTCAACATTTTTCCCCTCTTCTACTTCCCGACTTCTACTAAAACATACATAATAATATAATAAAGTGGATTCTACATTCGTTTAAAATATAACAGGGAATCCCATATTACCAGATACAAATTGGTTTCAATTTTGGCTTAAAAATAATTTCCGCCTTACACATTTTAAGTATATTTAAGGCTTTCTTTTAATTTTGTATTATAGCAACAATCCCCTTAATCTCCGAAATTAATTATATCTACGCCAAAGTCTCGAAAATCTGCATATTCCTGAAATTTTCTCCAGAAGCCACCGATAAATTTGAAATTAGAAAGGGCGAACTGACTCATAATAGGCCGAAAATTGCCTGATTACGAGAAAATTTTGCCCGGTAGGTGGCGTTGTTGAGCTATAAATGTGAAATTCTGTATAGATACAGAGTTGTACTAAAAATCATTAAGTTGAAAAAATATTCTTTAAGTAAGTCGTTACTTTAAATTTGCTTTTCATATTAAGGTATTTTTACAAAAATTTTATATCTACCTATTTTTTATTTATTATGTCTTGTTTGTACAAGAAACTGAAAAAATCAGGTATTTATATCTGATTAACAGACTAATCAGTAGAGAAAGAATAAATAAGAAAATGTATGTAATAACCTTTTTGTTTAGGTTTGCCTTGGAATACTTTTCGAGTATGCTACAAAAGTTTCTTGTCGTATTTTCAAGACTATTCACAAGTTGTAGAGTTAAGAGTCTTCAGTGCAAGTTATGTTTTTGAGAAAACGTTTATTTTTAGACAATACTTTATTAAGATCAGTTTTCTACTTAAAACATGTATCTACAGCATTTCTTCGTCGTCTTTTTCTGCTTGTTGCAATCGGCCTATTCTCCCATCAAATATACGATTTTGCGGTATATTTTCTACTTACTAAAAAATCTTCCAGGACTGTTGTTATAGGTTTAGCATAGAATTCTTGTTCGCTGTTAATTTCTAAAGTTTTCTTCGTTTCAGCCATAGTCTACAAGATAATGGTTTGGAAGTCGTTTTTGACTCTCGTAATTGACTTCATTATCAGAATCATGATCTAAATTCAAGGTGTTGGCAGTTATTTAAAGTTAAGCTTGTGTTAAACGCTATATATCTTACTGCGCCATCAGGGTACTTTCTTACTACAGGAGACACTACTTACTTAAGTTATAAATTCTTTGAACCAGTCGTACCGAAATAGCGCGTCATACTGAAATAATTCAAGATACGTGATTTTTAATACACAAGTGCAAAAAATGTTGCCTTTTTAAAGGTTTTATTCCAGAGATATGTGTATTTTCAGATGAGTAGTATTATTTACTGAAACAGCAATAAAACTAAAGCACAATTTAGAAAAATGGAAAACGGATGACCAGAAGAAGTGGTTAATATGAAACCCGTAATAAATAACAGAACGAGCATTAAGGACGATCTCTACAATATACTCGACAGTACCAAAAAACAATTTTTTTTTCTTTCTCCCCTTCGTTTTAGCCTATTAGGGTGTCGAATTTGGTCCAGTTATTTTAATTTTCGTTTACCCATCTCTTTCATTCTTTTCTATTTCCTACCATTATTTTTAATTCCTCGAGTAATTTTTGTTTAACTTTTCCCGCCTCTACGACTTGCTGTATCCATTTTTTTCTTGATCTGTTCTTCTTTCCTTTCATAAGATACCCATATCAGTTAATGTGTCTTGTTGCTGTTTTATTCAATAGTGGTCCATGGATGGTCTTTCTTCTAATAGTCTTTTTGCTTAATATATCTCATTTCGTATTTCCATAATTATATCCTTCTAAGTAGTCTCATCTTTATTGCATTTATTCTGCGTTTATCTTTTTCCAAAATTGTCCAGTTTTTACTTGCCTAACATTCTCCCATGTAAGTTCTCTTTTTTACACTTATATGGCTAACGCATATTATCATGTGTTTGATTTCTTTTCTCTATTTGTTATTTACCAGTAGATTTTTTCGTCGTTAGTAATTATACTTCCCAAATAATCGTAAGTTGTTCCAATTCTAAGTTTGTACATTTTATCTGTGTTTCATTATTTTCCTTATCTTTTTGCCGCTGATTATCATTGTCTTACCTTTTTACCCGTTAATTTCCATTTTTAGTTTTCCTATTTGTTCGACCCATACATCCATAATTTTCTGCATTTTATTTTCGGAACTCTAGAAAGGACTCTATTGTTACCGGTTTTTTTCTGTGGTATCCTGGTATCCTATTAATGTATGTGGCTGATTAGTGCTTACTCTAGTATTTCTTATCAATTAGTTCATTACTATTATGAATTGCAAAAGGCCGAGATAGTTTCCTTGTTTAATACCTCTCTTCAAATTAAATTCTTTCGATCTTTCTCCTGTTATTTGTACTCTTTTTTTTACCTCTTTATAAGTACTTTTTCAAACAGTTTTCTATAATTTGTCTTTCTATTGTATCAAATTCTGCTCTTAAGTCTATGAATGGTAATACTAGTTTTCCCCCCGTGTCTATTCTTCTTTTTATTAGGTTTTATATATATATATTTATATATATATATATATATATATATATATATATATATATATATATATATAGATATATATATATATATATATATATATATATAGATATATATATATATATATATGTATATTTATATATATATATATATATATATATACATATATATATATATATATAATATATATATGTTAAAATTTATCTGTCTTCCTAATCCAAATACTGCTTGTTCTTCACTTAGTTTCATTTCTGCTTCTTGTGTTAGTCTCTTCTGTATTATTTTCGTATATATTTTAAAGCATACTGATAACAGACATATTGCTCTATAGTTGTCGCACTTAACACGTTTTCTTTTTTTGTATATTAACACAATGATGTTGTTCTTCTAGTCATTAGAAATAGTTTGTTTTTTCGACGCCTCTTGATATATTCTCCATAGTTTTTATTTTTGATATTCTTTATCTTAATTCTTCCCTATTTATTTGCTGTAGCTTTATGTTTTCTTCGCCTTCATTTATTACATTGTCTTCCTTTGTTACTTCGGTATCAAATTTTTTCTCATAATATTCTTTCCAAACCCTCGCTATTTGTTTTGGGTTTATTTGGAGTTGCTTTGATTTATCTCTTACTGCGTTAATTTTCTTTCGTTTTCCTTATTTCATGTATCGTATTGGTGTCCAAAGGTTTCTATTATTTGTTACACGTCCTTCTTGTAGTTTTTCTCCTAATTATTTTCATGATTTTTCTTTTGCTTTTGTGACTGTCTTTTTTACCGATTAGAAGAAGATTATAGTCTTCTTCTTATCCCGCTTCGATTTATTTATTTCATGCCATTTTTTCCTTTTGATTTCTGCCCACACTTCTTTATTCCACCATCTTGTCTTTTCTTTAACACTTCCCTGTAAGTGTTCCATCTTTCTTCCATTGTCCATGTTTCTTTTGGCCCTTAATGTGTCTTAATCTTTTGTTAGTTTCCTTCTTGTAAATTTTTCGCACACTTTCTATCCTAAGTTTGTTTACCTTTACATTCTTGTAGTCTTTTCTTTCAACCTCCTTCATTTTTTCATCCTCCAGTTTTGCAGTGACCATCCTGTGTTTTGTGGACAGTTCCGGTTCCTTTTTTGGTAAGATATTTTGTTCTAGGTTTCTCGTATTAAATTTTTCGCATTTCACTCTGCAGCCACAAATGTATGTTTGTCTTCAATGGTTTGTTCCCTGAATGTATTTCCTATTATCAGGTCATTCGTTCGGCAGAACTCTAGCATTTTAATTCCATTTCTATTTAATGTTTCTTTCCCATATTGTGCAATAGATTTTAATCCTTTATAACCGACAAGACAATACAAAAAAATTGTTCCAGGCTCTAAATAGAGGATTTCTCAACAACAAAGATAAATAAAAAAAAAATGTAGTAGTATTTACTGAATTAATATTCTTGCTTAATATGTCCATACCATTAGTTAAATATATTTCCAAATACTTATACTATCCTAAATTATTTAAATTTTTTTTTATAATTTTATAAACACTATAAAAAATTATATTCTTGACAGATTTCCACAACATAAAACCTAGGAAAATATGTTTGTATAAATAAGTATATATTTTTACGATGTTAAGAAAAACAAGAAACAGGCATGCTAAGAAAATTAATAACGAAAATGAAGTCACAGCAAAAAGAAATTAAAATACAGCAAGAGAGAAATATAATAATAATGAACATACAGCAAGAAAATAGGACAATGATGGAAGTAGATCAGGAAGAAAATAAAAAAAAAATTATTAAAGCACTACAAGAAGAAAGTAGAACAATGATAAAAGTACAGCAAGAAAATCAGACAATGATGGAAGCACGTCAATCAGAAGATAAAACAACAAAAAAAACTTTTTGAAATAGAAAATATGTAGAATGGAAAAGTATGAAAATGATGAAAAGAGCTACTTGAACAAAAAAAGACGTAAATCAGAGGTTGAAAGTAACCGATAAAAAATAAGAAAATCAAACGAAGAAAATGGAAATTTTACAAGAACAAATAGAAACTATTGACGAGTAAACATATAAAAAATTAAAGAATGAAAAAGGAAAGTATTTTTGAACTTTGTAAACATTTCTTTCATAGCTGAGAGCTTTCGGCTTACAAAGCCATCTTCGGAGCTATGTACAACAGAACACTAATATAAATAACTAATTTAAAATTTACAATGTTTCATTTATGTCAAGTTTTTAAAAACTACCACTACTTATTTGAGATCCTCTTTTGGTGAAAAAATCCACAATTTCCCTTTAAGCTATTTCTTTAGTTTAAGATATTTCTTTAAAAAATGCATAAAGGACTGTACATTGGACTTCACAAAAAAACATATTACAAAATTTGGTTATGGTACGGGTTATTTGTTGGAGTTAAAGCAGCAGATAGAATGAGCGGAATCAAATTTCGGCCTTTTAAATGATTCCTTAAAGAAGATGACAATTGGCATATGTCATACATAAAAAACTAACACTATTAAAATTTTTAAAAAATTTAATGAATTAATTTTCATAATGAAATAAGAAATTTATCGAAGACTCTCTAAAATGAAGTTTTATAATTTTTATCCCAATCTCATCATTGTGATGCTATGCAAACCAAGTATTGGTTCAAATATTTAAATTTCTTGTAGAATGACCAAATTTTTTTTAAAGTAACGTCCTTGTAACGTTTTATAGTTCCTAATTAAATTCTGTTTTTTAATAGTTTGTTTTTTATTTAATTATTAAATATAACACAATCTAATAAAATATTTTAAAACGACCGCCAAAATTACCACTTCTTTGAAAACCTGGTATTAATTTATGTAGAGGCTACGGCACCTCGAGAATGCTCGCGAAGTAGAAAAAAAACAGTTAAATAATTATATAAACTACAAATAAACAAATTATTCTGGTAAGTAGGAAAAATGTTACAATAATATACTGAATTAACTTACCACTACAAATACTGGATTAGTTATTGTACCCTATATTGTAGAATCTCCAAAATAATGCCATCTACTCCATGCGATTATTTTATTTAAAGTTCTCTATTTTTTATTACTTCTTTTTGATTAGTAATATTAATCTAGACTTTCTATTGGTTATTGTTACCGCCGATCGTTTTAAATGCCCGAATGAATGGATATCTATTACTTAAGAGATCCAGGTCAGTAATTCAGATCATTCCGATCTTTTAATGATGGAACTACCATTTATAGACTTTACTGTCAACGAATGAATAGATAGTGGTATATATAGATAACTGTACCTTTAATGCCTAAAAGACAGATTTAATTAGCTAAAATGAACATTATATGCAAAAAAAACTAATGCGAGAATAATAAAATCAAAAATATTATTCAAAACAATTTTTTTAGGTATACCAATTGTTTAAAACAAAAATACATACTCTAAAATTATTATTTTTCTATAGAATGTAGCAAACGCAGTACCCAGATCACTTTCAAATCGGATTTTCAAGTCGTAACAATTTCGGGCCAAAAGAGATCCGGAACTTTGATCTGGAGCGTTGGTGAATGACACATCTCTACCTTCTATTCTAGTTTACCTGCCTATAAAATTTCCACATTCCCATTGAGCACAAGGGATTTCCCTATTTTGTTCAATTAAACTTTTACAGATAAAGTGACATAATGTTATACAAAATGTAACGTCTAACTCGAAGTGCGCAAATCCCGAAAATGTCCAAAAAACAAAAATTTTTGTAAAAATGGTCTAAGAACTGATCGGGTGTTCAAATAAAAATAGTTGCACAGAAATTTATTGTAATTTGTGTTTAAACACATGCTTTAAAAATAAAAGTCGGTCGGCAATAACATCCTGTAAGCAGTCAGAGCAAATGCATTTTGCGCGTACTAAGCACAAATTTTTGGCATTTTTGATAGATGTATCTGGTTAGGCTATTTTTTTTTTGTCTACTGCCGTAAAAACAACGACCTCGATGATTAGGTTGTGTGATTTGGAGCTGAAACAATTTGTTCTTTAATGTGGCAAATTTCTTTTATTCTTGATTTAATTGATCTAGGAATACGTTTATTCAAAAATCGACGTTGTAGATGATTGTTTACCAGTTCCATCCTAAGAGCTTCTAGAAAAAGACTTTTAGACATTTTATCTATACCATTAGATTTATATTTGTTTATTACAAATGAATTGATACCGGCAACATTCATTGTAGAATAAAAATTAATATAGGCCATCGGCGAGTGGCTGGAACGCAATTGTAGGCGGCACAAATTTTATCAACTAGATATACTCTATATATGGATTTATTATAGTCAATTATGATTTCTGACTTCCCGTAAATTCTTCTAGCAAATCATCATGGTGTATCTTCTTCTTCTTAAAGTTCCATCTCCTATCGGAGGTTGGATATCATAATGGCTATGGTCACTTTGTTGGCTGCTGCTCTGAAAAGTTATAGTGAACTACAGTTAAACCATTCTCTAAGGTTCTTCAGCCAGGAGATGCGTCTTCTTCCTATGCTTCTTCTTCCTTGGATCCTTCCTTGCATAATAATTCTCAGCAGCTCATATTTTTCTCCTCTGGTTATGTGACCCAAATATTCTAGTTTTCTTCTTTTTATGCTGTTCATAATTTCTAACTCCTTATTTAGACGTCGTAGTACCTCAGCATTGGTAATCCTTTGAACCCACTGAATTTTTATTATTCTTCTGTAACACCACATTTCGAACGCTTCTATTTTTCTTATGTGTTGTTTTTTCAATGTCCAAGCTTCCATTCCGTATAGTAAGATAGAAAATATGTAACATCTTAGAGCCCTCAATCTGAGATGCAACTGAAGGTCTCTGTTGGTAAGCATTGTCTTCATTTTCACAAATGCTTGCCTTGCCGTTTCAATTCGGACTTTGATTTCTCTGCTTTGGTCATTTTTGTCATCAACCCAGGTTCCCAGATATTTATATGTCTCTACTTTTTCTATTTGGGTTTGCTCTATCATTAATCTTTCATTTCCATGTTGCGTTTTTGAGACAATCATAAATTTAGTTTTTCTCTTATTTATTTTTAGTCCGTATCTAATGCAATAATCGTTAATTCTATTTACCAATTCTTGTAGCGATTCCAGGGTGTCTGCCATTATAACGGTGTCATCAGCGAATCTTATGTTATTTACTATTCTTCCGTTTACAGAGATTCCATCACCCAGACCCGCTATCGCTTCCTGGAATATAGCTTCACTGTACACGTTAAACAGTAATGGTGAGAGAACACAGCCCTGTCTTACTCCTCTCTTTATATCTATATTTTCGGACTTTTGTTCTTCTATCTTTATATTGGCCTTTTGATTCCAATACAGATTGATAATGATTCGTAAGTTTCGTCTGTCTATATCTTTGTTTCTCAGTACTTCTATTAGTTTTTCATGTCGGACCCTGTCGAATGCCTTCTCAAAGTCGATGAAACAGGAATAAATATCTAGATTCATATCTAAGCATCTTTGAGATAGGACATTAAAAGCAAACAATGCCTCTCTCGTTCCCAGTCCCTTGCGGAACCCAAACTGAGTATCATCCATATCATCTTCTAGTTTTCTATATAATCTTCCATGAATCACCTTTAGAAATATTTTGACGGTATGGCTTATTAGTGATATTGTCCTATAGTCTGAACAATCTTTGGCATATACTGTTTTTGGTATTGCTACAAAGGTGGACACCAACCATTCCTGTGGGATTTTTCCAGTTTTATATACTTCATTAAATAGGTCCAGAAGTACAGGTAGAGTTTCTTCGTCTAGACATTTCAGTAGTTCCGCAGGTATTTCGTCTGGACCTACAGTTTTTCCGTTTTTTGCGTTTCGTATTGCTTGTTCGATTTCCTCTATTATGATCTCTGGCCCCGTTTCGCTGTCGATTTCTTCCGGTTCTTGTCGATTATCCTCAAACAGATCTGTTATGCATGTCTTCCATTTTTTTAATTTCTCTTTAATTTCTATAATGATTTTTCCATTTGCGTCTTTCAGAAGGGCATCTTTCTTTTTTCTCAGTGTATTTGTCATTTCCTTTATTTTCTTATACATGTTAAAGCTATCATACTGTTTAGCATATGCCTCTATTTCACTGCATTGAATAGCAAGCCAGGTGGATTTGGCTTTATTTTCTTTCCTATCAATCTCTGTAGTTCCTTGTATTTTGCTTTACTCCTGCCTTTATGTTTCCTTCTTTCCTCTATTAGATCTAAGATTTCTGAAGTCATCCATCTGTTTTTTTCTTATTTTTGTCTGAAGTAGCTTTTCTCCTGCTTTTATTAAAGTTTCTTGTACCATGTTCCATTTATCATTAACATCTGCTGTTTTTATCACGTCTTGTTTGATTTTCTTTAAGTTATCATTTATTTCTTGTTTTAAGCTCTGACGTATAAGTTTTTCTTTTATCATTGAGACATCAAACCATGGTATATTTGTTTGTTGGTGTATCAGTGAGAGTAAAATAAGGTTTTTGTTTTTCCTTGGTATATAATTGTTGGCAAAATCTTTTCAGTTAAAAAACCACTCCAAATCTTTGATGCGTACTTTCATATGTCGCACTTTTCTGGTTACTTCAGAAATTTTTACCTTTATTATATTTTCACTACGAGTTCGTATCCAGTGGTTTCTGAGATGTTTCTTCCACTTAGTTGTTCCATCCTTACGGCTAAAATGCGGCACTCTTTTTGGAACATCCAAGACTTCTGAGATGGACTCCTTAATTTCTTCTTCCATGTCGGTATCCTCATCCTGTATCTTTTCGAAATATTCTTTCAAATAAACACCGTCATCGTTGTGTTCAACTTATAGCTCAAAATCAAAGAGAAATCCCGCATGAAGGTTTTTAAGATATGATTGTTGCTTTTTAAAACACATATTCAAATAATCTGTAACAAAAAAATAAGTTTATATCAATCAAATAAACAGAACATATAATCTCTAGAAATAAAATACTTTAAAATTGAATCTTACCTGAAAATTTGTTATAACTTGTATAATCTGCGGACTCATGCTCCCCAATTTAATATAGCAGCAGAACTAAATGCACTAGACAACTTTCCCAACTGTACTGAATGAAGTGCTGCCTTGCTTAAAATTTAGCGAGCACGTTACTAACTAGATCGTAATTGAATGTCAGAAATCGACAAATAATTCGACAAGTGCACTTATAGTTACTCCTGAAAGGTTATTGTTCTTATAAATAAATAATTTTGTATTATGTAGTATATTGTTCGTTCTTACTTTCATAACAGTATATTTGTATTTACCTGACACGCTGCTTGTCCACTTAATATCAAAGCTTGTGTTTCTTTTACGATACCTCTTATGGCAGCAAATAGTTTTATTGTTTAGGAACACCTTGTATATTATAAAGCATTTCCCAAGAGCCAATATGCCACTATTGAAATCCCACAAGTACTTGGGCGATTTAACTTGAAACAAATTCGAAAGTCTGGCTCTGCATACCGCTGCCGTTATCAAGCCACGAGCCTGACTTTAATAACTTGAAGTGACAAATGGTTTTTAGAGGGAAAGTTGTAAAGCTCTTGACTCTAGATTTTTATGGGGCTGAATAAGTTTCATTACTTTCTAAGTTAAGGTATTATGTGGAGTAATAGTCGTCTACACTTTTATTATCATTAGCTCCTAATTATTTCCAGAGAGACTTTCTTCACCGGCTTTAGGAAACAGCCGTGACAAAATTACTTAAACATTCTCACGTCTTTTTTAACATTTTATTGTAGCTACTTAAAAGCATAATTCGCAACAACATAATTCGCATAATTTAATTTTAACAGCTAACATAATTAAGAAAATAATAATGTACAGCTGGTTCCTAAAAAAACTGATACGACTCTTAGTAAGATTTGATCATTTTGAGCAGTGTATTTGATTGGTCTGACATTATATTATTATGATAAAAAATAATAAAATAAACAAACAAACAACAAACAATCGATAACATATGTTAATTTATAAATTCTAATAATTATTAATTATTATTATTAAATGTGGAGGTGCTACTCCGACTAATCATATATATAAAATCATACTGAGATCTTAGAATAAGGAACAAATCCCAGAAGGGTAATGTATTGGGATCGTTTGCCACCTACACAAAAAGGATGATCAATTGGAATGTAGAAACTATAGGGGAATAACCCTCCTTAATACAGCATACAAAATATTTTCGAACGTTTTATATGGTCGCCAGAGTGCATATTCAGAGGAGCTTCTTGGCGAATATTAAAGTGGTTTTAGGCCTTGTCGATTAAAAAAGTCCAGATCTCTGTGCTAAGGCAAATACTGGAAAAAACCAATGAATTCAATATCGACACAAACCATCTTTTCGTAAATTTTAAATCGATCTATGATAGTGTCCTAAGAAATTAATTGTATAAAGCCATGGATGAATTCCACATCCCCGATAAACTCATAAGGTTGGTTAAGGCTACAATGCGTAAAGTTGTTTAAAAAGTCGAAATACAGGGCGAACAATCACAGGCATTTGAAACGCATGTTAGGCTGCAATAGGAAGATGCGCTGGCTTGTCTCCTTTTTAACATAGCTCTGGAAAAGGCGGTCAGGGATGTCCAAATAGACAACAGAGGAAACATTTTTAATAAATCATCTCAAATTTTGGCATATGCAGATGATGTTGACCTAGTTGCCAACACGCAAGCTAGAAGAAATGTATACCACCTTGTCAAACGCCTCAAAAAATATGTGCCTGCAAGTAAATGAGGAGAAAACTAAGATAATGGCATCAACACCCAACAATAGAGCCAGAAACATCGGCCACCAATTCACGGTTGATAACTCTACCTTTGAAGTGGTGGACAGATTCACATACTTAGGCTCTATGATCACCAAGGAGAACGTCATGACGGAAGAAATTAAGCGAAAAATAATCCTAGCAAACAAATGCTATTTTGGGCTGAGTAGACATATGAGAAGCAGAAACTTAAGCCAAAAAACAAAAATAACCATATACAAAACCCTTATACAACCAGTGTTAACATATGGGTCGGAGACATGGACCAATTCCAAAGCAGATGAAAATCTCCTGCTTATATTTGAACAAAGGATCCTGAGAAGAATATTTGGTGGCATCTGTGAAAATGGTGTTTGAAAAAGGAGGTACAACTACGAGATATATCACAGATATAAACATATATTTGGTGGTAAAGACGTAGTATTCTTTATAAAAATAAGAAGACTAAGATGTGCAGGATATGTGGCAAGATCACAGCAGAACAACCCTCTTAGAAGAATCCTTATGTCACAATCTGTGGGAAGTAGAAGTAGGGGTAGGCCAAAACTCAGATGGAGGGATAATGTAGATGAGGATGGAAGACAAATATGCGCAGCAAACTGTCAACAGTTGGCCATGGATAGAACTGACTGGCGTAATAGACTTGGGAAGTTCGAGGCTCTTTTATAGGGCTGTAGCACCAATGATGATGATGAATAATTATTAAGGTCTAAATTTTGATATTATTTTGAATTCCAACATTTTATAAAGAGTATATAAAAAATAGGGTTATTGTTATTATTCTTATTATTATTAAGAAATAAAACAAACGACTTAACTCAACAATATATTAAAGCTAGAATTGTAACCAAATTAAAAGACAACTTGGCACTGTCAGAGGCAGCAAAACATTTTAACATAAGCAGAACCACACAACAGCTTGTAGTCTTCGGTCCATCTGTGTGAAAAGAAATATGAAATTCTCTTCTTCAGAGAGCTGTTCCCTAACCTGTTGTATACCGTGCCACAGTTCTTCAGCATTTTGAGGTATAAAATTACGCCGATACAACCGTTTTATAATAACGCCCCATACATTCTCAATTGGGTTTAAACCTGGACTGTTGCTGGGCCATGGTAAGGTTTCAATGTTGTTGTTCTGGAGCCACTGGTTTATTATATTTGCAGTGTGAACCGGATAATTGGAGGAGAAGATTATTTTCTGGATACCACTCTTCTACAATAAGAAACATGATTTTTTTAGAATATTCAGATAAGTCTGCCTTAAAATTCTGCCATCAATAAGCCAAACCATTCCCATTTCTCCAGATGAAATCCATCCCCATACATTGGCGCTGAAATTATCAGCTGCTCGATACCTATCAACATATAAAGGGTTAAAGCTATTATTATCTAGTCTATACACCCCAATTTTGCCCTTTTCAGAAGATTGAAAAATTTTCTCATCTGTAAATATTACTCTGTCCCAAAAATCTTGATTTTGTAGCTGATGGGTAAAAGCAATTAAGTCTTGACGTCTAATTATGCACCAAGTTGTTGTCTTTCTTTTTAGAGCGGTAGACATTTTTGGTCTTCCAGAACCTTGCTTTCTTTCGAGAGTTTCTTGATCTCTCCATCTTTTATTAATATTAAAAACTGTTATTCTGCTTACGTTAAAATGGTTAGCTACGGCAGATAGTGATCAACTATCTTCTAATTTCGTTACAATTGTTGCTTTTAGTTCTTTGCTAGCATGTGGAGCCATTTTTTGAAGTTGAATAGAATAAATTATTTGACAAATTTTAAGATTTGGCAGTGACAATGACATTATGTAAATATAGTAATGACATTATGTAAGTATATATCCTTATATCCTTCAAAATACAGTGCTCAATTTTCTACAAAATACGTTTTAAGAGTCGTATCAGTTTTTTTTAGGAACCAGCTGTACAAATGAAAAATTAGATAAATTACATATATTAAAAATAATCCTATATAAAAGAGTCTTCTTCTTCTTTACGTGCCATCTCCGCGACGGAGGTTGGCAATCATCATGGCTATTCTGATCTTAGATGCTGCTGCTCTGAATAGTTCAATTGATGTGCATCCGTACCATTCCCTCAAGTTACGCAACCATGAGATTCTTCTTCTTCCTACACTTCTCTTGCCCTGGATTTTCCCTTGTATAATCAATTGAAGTAGGTTGTATCTCTCATTACGCATAACATGCCCCAGTTATTGCAGCTTTCGTGTCTTGATGGTTTCCAATACTTCCATTCTTTTGTTGATTCTTCTCATGACTTCGTTGTTTGTTACATGCTCGGTCCATGATATCTTCAAGATTCTTCTATACACCCACATTTCAAATGCTTCCAACTTTTTAGCAGTCGACGCGTTAAGTGTCCATGCTTCTATCCCACAAAGCAGAGTCGAGAAAATATAGCACCTTGCCAGCCTAACTATCAAGTCCAATTTCAGTTCTCTTGCACAAAGTACCTTTCTCATTTTATTGAAGTTTGTACGTGCTTTCTCTATTCGAACTTTGATTTCTATGGAGTAATCGTTTGTGTGATTAATTATTGTGCCAAGATAGTGGTAGTTTTCAACTTGTTCTAAAACACTACCGTTAATTGTCAGGCTTTCACCATTATTTTGGGTTTTTGATATCCTCATAAATTTAGTTTTCTTGGTGTTTATTGATAATCCATATTCCTCTCCATACTCAACTATCTTGTTCATTAGCTTTTGGAGGTCTCGGAGGTTGTCTGTTATAATGATAGTATCGTCCGCATATCTAATGTTGTTAATTGGTGTTCCATTGACCTTGATTCCTTGATATAAAAGAGTACAATGGTTTAAAATAAAAAGTGTTTTTACTTTTTTACTTGGTATCTTGTCGCATATCAATACTGAGGAGATCCCACAAAGGTCTGTATTAGCCAATTTCGTAGACATATTTTAAAGGCCACAGTATTTGAGTTCGAATTTTTTTGAGTATGTAGCATCATCATCTCCCTTCATTTAATTTTGATTGCACCATGTATTCTGTGCCGTTGTTATTTTTCTAGCATACAGTACCCAAGAATGGATATATCATCATCATACAGCCTTCTCCGTCCAAAGTTGGATATAGGCCCCCCATAATTTCTTAGAGTTTTGTCGGTCTTGAGCTTCTTGCAGCCAATTCCCGACTAGTATTTTGACGCCGTCTGTCCATCGTGTAGGTGATCTACCTCTGCTTCTTCTCATAGCTTTTAATCTCCAAACTGTAATTTTTTCCACTGCCCGTCTTTGGGCTACTCTGAGTTTGGTTGCTGTAGCTTTGGTTAAAGAAAGATTTTCGGCGCCGCAAGAAATGACCGGAAGCACACATTAGTCAAACGTCTTCTTTTTCAAAAAATGGCATGTTGCTCTTGAAGATGTTTGATAGAGCTACATATAGGACCCATGCGAAAGTGATTTTTCTTTGTAGTTCAGCAGTTTGTTTTCACTGTCCAAAAAAATATGATTAGAAACCAGATTGACTACGTCATTATCAACAAACGATTTCAGAATTCCGTAAAATTTCCAAAAACATATCCGGGAGCAGATGTTTCATCAAACCATAATCTTTTACTAGGACGTTACAAACTCGACATAAAAGTCCATAAAAGAAAAGCAGAAAAACGTCCGGATATTCAGAAGTTAAAAGACACAACCACAAGAGAAGATGTCAAAAAGGAGATCAACAACAAAATAAACAGCATGGTAATCTCAGATATTAATCAAGAAAACATAAGTGTGGATGATATGTGAAATAAAATCAAAAATATATCTAATTCAGTTATAGATAATAAAACAGAAAACAATATAAAAAAACTGCCATGGATGAGAAAAGATATATTAGAGCTAATGAAAGAACGAAAAAAACACAGAAACAAGAATGAGGAAAGGTACAAAAAAATAAACAAAATCATTAGGAAAAAGATTAAAGAAGCAAAATAAATAGACTACAAGATCAATGCTAGAAATAGAATCCCTAGAACAGAAGCATGACACTTTTAAACTACATAAAATGATCAAAAACTTAAAGGGAGGAAACGGATCACAAAGTCATAACTTACTAGATACTAGACGAGCACAACAATCTGCTCTATGAAAATGAGAGAATACTTGAGAGATGGAGGCAAAACATGGAAGAATTATTCAAGGAAGAGCAAGAGACAGAAGTCAGTGTTTCTGGATGTTCAGGACAAGAAATAACGCTCAATGAAGTAACATATGCAATAAAAAGACTAAAAACCAACAAAGCACCTGGACCTGATAACATACAAGCTGAAATATTGAAACTACTTGAAAACAACTAACTCAAACTCCTAACGAGTTTACTGAACAAAATCTATGAAACTGCAGAATTTCCTATAGATTGGCTAGCTTCCACCTTCATCCCTCTTCCCAAACACGCAAATGCCACCAAATGCTCTTATTATAGAATTATAAACTTAATGAGCCATGCACTAAAAATCTTTCTTTCTGTTATTCACTCTCGCATATATAGAAAACTTGAAGAAAACATTAGCCTTGTTCAGTTTGGGTTTAGAAGCGGAATGGGAACGCGAGAGGCCCTATTTTCCATACAAGCATTGATACAAACAGCCCAAGACGTAATTTTCGAAGTCTACGCATGCTTTATAGACTTTGAAAAAGCATTTGACAAGGTGCAACATCAAAAATTATTTCAGATACTGAAAGAATCTAGTATTAATGACAAAGATTTACGCCTTATTAAAAATTTACACTTACAGCAAAGGGCAACTGTACGACTAGACAACGAAACCTCACAAGAATTCACGATAAAACGGAGAGTACGTCAGGGTTGCATTTTATCATCGACGTTGTTCAATACTTACTCGGAAATGCTGTTCAGGGAAGCTATTGATGGTTTAAGGGAAGATATAAAAATCAATGGTGAAATCATAAACAATTTAAGATATGCGGAGGATACGGTTTTGATTGCTGATAATGCGGAGAATCTGCAAACAATAATAGACCGTGTAGTAGAAGCCTGTGATAGATACGGCATAAAATTAAACTGGAAGAAGACCAAAATTCTTGTAGTAAGTAAAAACGACATAATACAGCACCAATTCACAGCTAGTAATAAACTCTTGAAAATAATCGACACAATTACATACCTTGGATTCAGCCTAAATATGGAATACCACTCACAGAAAAAAAGATGTATAGAAAAGGCGAGAGCTGTCTTGAGATACTATGTTTTTTCTACTCGTTTATATTGAGTCGAAGCCTGGACCTTAACGAAGTCAACAACGATTAGAAGCCTTTGAAATGTGGTGCTACCGTCGCATGCGCAGAATTTCCTATACCCATCGTGTTACAAACAACATCGTGATCCAACGTATGAATAAAGATTTGAAAATTATGCGTATCGTGAAAATCAGAAAGATGACATACTTAGGGCATGTGATGCGCAATGAGAAGTATCAACTAATTCAACTAATTTTACACGGCAAGATGGAAGGCAAAAGATCTCAAGGGCGCAGAAGGACATCAGACAAGATGGTTGAAGAACATCAGACAGTGGGCAGAAATGACTACCATACATCTATTTAGAGCAGCTGTCAACAAATTTGTATGGACCAACGTGATTGCCAACATCCACAGAGAATAGGCACCAAAAGAAGAAGATATTAATAATATAAGCAATGGGAGCAGACACGTTTTAAGTCATTTGTTATTCCCCATAGGTTCCTCCATAAGTTCCTCATGACTCACCCTGTATATATATATATATATATATATATATATATATATATTTGATTTAACATAATATTTGATCATTTTCACAGATTTAAGCTTATACGGGAATATTTATTGAACCAATGTATTCAAATTGCGGTTAATTTAATTCTACATTATGACATAATAACCAAAGATTTATGGCAAAATCATATAATTAATGTGTATGCTGCTTTTTGTTTGTGTGAGCATATGAGCGTAAAATATATTGTAGTAATATTTAAACAATTGCTAGATGCTTGTAAACTCTACTTTTAGCTATACTAGACGAACATATTGAAAAGAGCAAGCCAAAACTTACACAAAATTTGAAAATGTGGTAGCCAATTGTTGCAAACGCAATAGAACATATAAATTAAACTTAACTTAATCGTAAATTTAATATATAGGCTCAAACGTTTTTGTCAAAAATGGTTAATATATAGGGTGTTTCGCAACAAGTTTTGACTAACCCATTGAGTGCCCAAGCAAATAAAAGTAATGGAAATGCCTAAGCGGGGTACTTTGGAAACCCCAACAGATATTTATGTAAAATATTAACTCTTTAGCAAATGTATTGTTAACAAAACTCACTTTTTATTACTATGTCACATAGACTTACTTTATCTAGATAATACTAAATCTCTCAAAACTCAGTAAAAACAAAAAATATACATGTAACAAGATAAAATTAATATAAATTTTTTTCCGGTATATAACTTTTGTATTAATAAAGTAAAGCGGAGGTATACATTATTTTAAATTCACATTATTGGTTATTGCAACAGTTTCCACAAATATTTTACATTGATCAAAATTTGTTTTTACTTTTTAGTCAATATTTCTCAGACACTGGCAACATCTAGGTTGTGTTCTAGTACGGGTGGCCAATTCGCGTCCCTCCTACCTCATGTTTACCAGTACTCCGCAGTTACTCAGAGCTGTTTTTATATGAGAATGAAGATTACTGCATGTGGCAAGCTTTCTCATATTGTTTCTAGCAAGTTCATCTTCCAGTTGTAAGAAAGACATTCTATCATATTTCTGAACAGTATGTAGAGCCATTTGGAAGTTTTTCGACTACACGAATATTCTCTTATGAGTTTGTCAGCATTGTCATCTTACTTTGCGATTAATTCAGTTACTGCCTCATCTATGTTTCATTCGTTAACTCTTTTCGGTTCCTGGTCTGAGTCCTCTTTTCAGGTTGTTCGAGATAACCATCGCGCCAATCCTAGCGTCAATCCCACGCTAACTTCCACGACAATCTCAACCCAAACCACGTCAAGATGACCCGTCCTCCATTCCCAGCACCAGTAATGCATTGATTAGTGATCAATGTAGTAATGTCTGGGGGTTTGGGAGACTAAGACCTCAGAAGCCCTGAAGAAGACATCGAAGAGGATGTCGAAAGCTCGGCGCAATGATAATCGACGCGGTTCAACTCGGAAGACTGTTGAGTTTAATAGTAATTCCTGTATTAGTATTAATCTTATATATATATATACATATATATATATATATATATATATATATATATATATATATATATATATATAATAAATAGTAAAAAATAATTTATAATGTAATTAATAATTAACCTCGTTGTAAAGATATAAATATTAATTGCACAAATTTCGTAAAAAATCTTGTGATTTAAAAAGTAGAAACAAACTTAAAAATAAATTTAAATTTTACCTTTCGTATTTTCAATTTCAATCCTCCATCATGAGTTATTTCCAACATTAGCCTAACTCGCTACTCGAATGCATCATATTCATATTTAGACTGATAAAGAAGCAGATTCACTTATCGCAAAGTTCGTCGTTGAAAAACAAGCAACAAATCTAAATTTTTCTGTCTGTGCCTGCAATCGAAATCCTAACTCGAACGTATTTCTAATGCCTGCTACTTATCACTGTGAAGTCATGAGCATAAAAGTCACTTTACGACTTTCTGAATTTCTGGAATCGTGGAATTGATCACATTAGCAACTGCCGATAGCATCTGACGCATTCATTTTCGCAACTCCTCGAAGACGGAGAATTGAGATGACAATTTTTTACTCAATTTATTGACCTAATTTATACAGACAAGCAGTTTATAACAGAGAAAAGTAAATGAATTTGTAACATCAATTTTACTTTTAATTTAGCCAGATTAATGATTTTATGAAAACTTAATAAATCAAAAATAACTGATTTTATACAGTAGCATCTCTTTTATACTTACACCTTAATTAAGTTTGTAAAAAAATTTGTCCAATTTAGTAGTTGATACCAAAACTCACTTAACCTTTAAATAAAATTCTAAATAAGTTTTGAAGTGTATTTTAAACATATATGTGTACTACCTATGCTCTTATAATATAATGTACGAGCCTGAACAACTATATATTGGAACTGTAACGATTTAATTTGACTACCACATTGGGTATCACTGATAGGGGGTTGAAAGTGGGGACTGAGCAATTGCTGGGCTGAACATAGGGTAAGCAAACAAACCGTAACGTTTGCGAATGGTCTTTCTTATTTGGGTTGGAGAGCTGGGTCGTAAGTGGGTATCTTTATTTGGGAGACTTTTTTTTAGTCTTTATAGAGGAGGGGTCTGGAATCTTCAAAAGACATCTCAGTCCAGGACGCTGCCTGACTAACTTTAGTGCAGGATTCGTTCTTCGTACTCCCTTTAAAATAACCCCTCGTCGCCAAGTCTACGCTGAACTCCTACCTGCTAAACCAGACCCTTCTCTGTCATCCAGCGTTCCGGAAGCGGAATGGCCGCTGTAAGGCCGGCTTCATATCCACACTCCATTCATCAGCAAGAAGGCTCCCTGTCTCATTCCAGGTAGCGCGTAGAAGACCCTCATCGTTCCTAGTACGGCATCACTACTAGACGGGAATTTCCTCCTTCCTAACGATCTGACTCACGCATTCTAACTCATAGAGTCTCTTTTTCCATTCTGTTCCTTTCTACTATCCATCTGCTGCAATCTAACATCGTATGTGTCACAGTGTCCGAGTGTCCACAGTATAAACATTCATCTGTGTCAGCCTTTCCGAACCTATATAGGTAGGCCCTAAAACACCCGTGTCCTGTGAGCACCTGCGTCAGGAAATAATCCAGTCGCCTGTGGCCACAGTCCACCCAATCTCTTATGTTCGGGATCAGCATTTTCGTCCATTTTATTATGGCATTTATTGACATAGAACAAGCTTTCGATGAAGTGCAAAGTAAAGACAGAACTTTAAAAAACACTAAGAAAAAAGGGAATGGGCAACAAAATTACTAGGAATAATTTATTTGAGGGACTGGAAGGGGTAACTACAAAGGAAGAAATCAAAAAATACTAACATAGATATCCTGTGCATCAAACATAAGAAGATTCCTAAACTATTTAAATTGGATGCCGTTTAAAAGAATCCTCTAGGAGGTACTTTTTTTCTTAATCCCCCGTCTAGTTTTCGCTGCCAGCCAATCGGAACTTTTTTTTATGACGCCTTTTATTCGATTATGGACCTTAAGAGTGCTGAGCTTTCAAAATTGTAGGAATGTATTTAATTAGCACGTAAATGTTATCTTCCCAGTTAAATCTTTTTCGTGGATGTTTTCTCATAACACCTGAGTAAACAAACTTCAAGGAATTTTTATACATGCCAGCCAGGAGCTTATAAGGAATTTTTTGTGCTACAGTACACATTAAAATGTGTAACAAATTTAGATGTTTGACTGTTAATGTAATATTATTTTTTTATAAATATGATAGAGAAAAAGAAACTATACGAGGCATTTATTGACAAAGAACAAGCTTTCGATGAACTACCAAGACAGGAATTTAAAAAAGCACTAAGAGAAAAGGGAATGGACGACAAAATTACTAGCATAAAGCGTTATCCACAACCTAGAGACTTTTAATTAGTTTATACTTAGACCTGTCGCAATTTGGTTGTTTGTTACAACGAAAAAAGTAAGCTGTGTGTTAGAAATATGGAAAACTTGGAATGATAAATCAGATAATTCGGGAATGGATTATGATGAAGTTACAGAAAACGAAGATGATGAGGATTTTGGAGACGTGAGTTCAGAAATAGAAGACAATGTAGAAATTCAAAGTAAAGAGGATTCAGACTAGGAACCAAAAGAAAATAATGAATGTGAAATAGATGAGCCAGTCCCTCAATTAACAGGAAAATCCTGAATGCAATGGTTTTGTCGTCCCTTTCCTTCAACAAGAATGTTACTAAAAAACATAGTTGATGCTCATCCAGGTATCAGTTAGTATAGTTATAGTGCCAATTCGTTTATAGAAAAATTTAATTTATTTATAACAACCGAAATACAAGACACAATTTGTTGTTATACAAATAAAGAAGCAAAAAAATATTTTGACGACTGAAATAATAAAAAAAGCAACTGACTCGGCTGTTAAGAGAAGAATTGGACTGTTTTATTGGTGTGCTTAACAAAGCAGATGCTTTTAGAGGTCAAAAAGAATCTACAAGAGAGATATTGTCTACTGGCACATCTATATGTCGATCATTTTTTACTGTGGTCATGTCCTGGGACAGATTTAAACAAATTTCGGTATTTTTGAGATTTGATGAAAAGACCACCAAAAAAAAAAACAAAAGAAACAGACTAACTTGCTATATTTAAAGAAATTTGGGACATGTTTGTCAGCAAATGTTAAAAAGTCTTCGAGCCATACGAATATTATAGCTAATGAACAATAAATTAGTTTCCTTTCGAGGAAATTGCCTTTTCGACAATTCATCAAATCGAAACAAGGGCGGTATGGCATTAAAATTTGGGCATCTGCTGATACCAAGACTTTTTATTTGTGCAACATTTAAGTATACATTGGCAAGAATCCTGGAGGTCAACACCTAGCGAGCAATTACCACTGATAACTTTTTCACTACTGTCCCACTAGCCAATTATCTACTGACAAAGCGACTAACTTTACTAGGTTCCATTCGCAAAAACAAACCAGATACACCAATATTACTTAACAATAATTCTAGACCTTTACAATCGTCCATATTTGCGTTTACAAAGAATCTTTCCATGAGGTCATATGTTCCGAAGAAAAGCAAAATCCACCTGTCCACCTGTTAAACGTTTTGAAATGCGTTTTTAACACTACAAGTATCTGTTACATTAAAAAATGCACTTATTTTTATATATTCCTAGTTAGCATTGCCAATTTTTAAATTAAAAAAAAAAAAATGCTACTTATGCGAAATGCTTATAGTATTTTTCATATAAAAATGCGTGCACGTCATTCAAGATTTACGACGTCAGAACCCCACAACGTTGCCAAAACTTCAGAATAGTTAGTAAGTGGGGAATTTTTAAAATGTCAACTATTTGTCAAACTATTATATTAACAGTAAATACACTTACTTTTAAGATTACTGTAACACACTAAAATACACAAGAAAACATTTTAATACAAAATTATATATTCTAGATTTGAAACTTACCACTTTTAGAGACTTTTAGAGCATTAATGATAAAAACGTCCCGCCATTATTTCTTGTTCACAATAATCTATGTTATATGAAAGCTTATTAGCTTCCTACAGACTATTTGGTTGTTTTGGCATAGCACAATCACAATACACAATTAGTTTTTAAAGCTATTAATCTAAATTTAATATGTATTTATAAATACAATTTATTAATATATAATATATTATGATCAAATTGTGTAAGAAATCAAAACATAAACAAAATTCTCAGTCTAAAAAAGCGGCAACGCTTTAAACAATTTTACCACACGATGAACTGTCAAAAAATTTGAAGTATTCCCGTATCAGTTGCGTACAATTGTCGAATATGTTTAATTAAAATTATTATTTTGTGGAATATTAGACTTAAAGAGTTATTTCATAAAATTTATATTAGTCATAATAACAAATAATGTTTTTGGTTATTTAATCAATATAATTCTAAAGTTCCCAATATAATGATGATTACATTTTTCTGTTATTATACCACGTTGACGCCTATGAAAGATCAAGCAGTTCCGTGTGGGTTTCGTATTATTAGCTGTGTTAGGAAAATTTAAACTCTAAGGTTGACGTTCTGGAAATTTTAAATATAAATGACGTCACTTTATATAAATTGTGACGTGCACTCATTTTTATATGAAAAATACTATATCTCCATTATGTAATATAAATAACAGAATATATTTTAGAGGTTAAAATGTATTTAAACTTCTTCGATGCTATAAATTTTCTTGGTAAAGCCATCTTCCAAACGAATAACAAAATGCATGAAGTTCAATTGAAAATTCTTCACGAGAGCTCAATATTTCAGTCTTACTCGACTTATTGAAATCCACAGGTAGAGTTTATATCCATAAATCTCTGACCGATATCTATTGGTTATATAGAGAACATTATCAATATGACGGCTTTATCCGTGTTGAAGAGTATATTTGCGCTGTAGTTGGATCAACTCCTTGGAGTATTTGCATAGAAAGTTTACATATTTCGATCCTCTATGGAAATAAAGCGAATGCTGGGTATATATACTAAAAATAGATAAAAAAGCATTTTCGCGAAAAGTTTTCTTGAAAACAAATTCATTTTCAATATTAGTTTACGGACCATTCACGGTATTTTACATAAATCAATAATCGCCTAATCAAAAGAATAAAAACACAATACACATCGCACCCTTAGTATTAAAAGGGCACATCTCGAAAATCGTTACTTTTGGGAAAACGAGATTAAAGATTGAGCAACTTTATCGTTTTCATTTACTCACCTATAACATTTTTATTTAAAAAGATAGATAAATAAAAATCTAGGTATACAATTTACAGTATTTGTACTTTATAATGGATAATCAAAATATTACAAAAAAATTAATTTAATTAAAAAAAAACGTTTCAAAAAATCTCTCCCAAGATAGGCCCCTCTCCCACTAAATTTCTTTAAATTTTGAAGGCATCTTACAAATTAAGCCTTTTATTGATTAAAGATACACTATGTTTTTAAGTTACAAATCTAAATATGGATGTGTAATAATAATGTTTACCTACTTTCAATGATAAAACTGCCTCTTGTAAAGGAATTAATGAAACATTAAATCGTAAAAGATTAATAAAAAATAACTTAATTCTCAAAAACCGTAAACGTAATAGGCATGTAGCATACAAATCCAATAACAAAAACTATAACACTCTTTTTAGGGCAGTCATATAAAAAAAACCAGAATTGTCTTAACGTCTATAATGTAACACAAAACTAAAATAGTTCTCACAAAAAATTACTGAATTTACTAGACAAAAAAATTAACAAATTTTCTTAACATAAAATCATTCTTCTTTTGTGCGAACGCTTAAGATCTATCATATATAGAATAGAATACCTAATGACTAGAATAGTACCTAAAGAACTATGAAATATAAAATAGCCAGGAAGCTTAAATTTTTAGTAATAGCCATAAAACATTTCAAAAATAAAACAAAGTATTAAAAATTAAAATTAGAAAACAATTACATTAACATAATTATTATTATAGTAACAGGCATGATAAGGGTCAATAAGTCTCTTAGAAATTAATTCTTTGAGATCCTGTTTCTTATTTCAACTTAACTCAAATGGCGCACTATAAACAGTTTTGATCAATATTTCTTCATTATCCAACATTTTGTTTCTAACATTTATTTGTTTAAACGCGTCTTTGTATGGTGTCTTATATTAAAAAGAGAATAGGTTCCCTTTCGTAAATTTCATACCTTTGATGTGATTCCATACGATGATATTCTTCTCTTCATCAACTTGAAATTATATCCCCACTTGACTTGTAAATCTTTCAAGTCGTAAAAGAAATCATGATGCAAAGTATGAACGATAAAAGGTTTCCCCCTTTTTCCTAGCTCTCTGAATTGCGGTGGTGTATTAAAGTGGTGTAAAGATTGGACCAGCTTTTAAATCTCCTGATATTTGTTTCTGTATCAGCATGTGTACATTGTCAGCTTCATTTTGCGTATGACCTTTTATATGGAATTTGTGAGTTATGCCCTTTAAGTTTTTTATAGTAGTGACTGCACACATGTATAAAGAAGCTATGTATTTATATTTGTTTTGGCCACAACAATTGTTACGTTAACTTCATGTTCACCTGCATCCTCACAAACCTTCTTTAAAAAGTCTAGAACGCAACTTCCAATCTTCACTGCACCTCTTTTTCCTTGGGTCTTATCCCAGAAATAGCAATGCACGTCACCATAGCTTTTAAAATCCTCTTCATTCTCTGGTAATTTATTTAACACAGTCAAAGTAAAGTTGTAGCTATTCAATTTGGATTTATAATAAAACAATGATGTTTCTCTATTGGGACTTTGCATTACCGCTTGAATATCGTGGCAAACGCATAAATTATATTTGTCAAGAGTCATTCTATCATTCTTTTTTTCTGCTCGGCTTAATTCCTTTTCTTCTAGGTAAGTATCATATTTGACTTTGAGAGCAAGCCTCTAATCAGCAGAAGAGTTTTTATATTGTAAACAGAGATCGTATTGATCTTTCTTGTGTGCCCACAAATCTCCTAGTGCCCAGAAACATTTGAAATGTTGAAGTCTTTTAGCCTCATCAAAAATCATTTTAGTCTGCATTTTTGATTGCACGGACTCTTCATTTGACGCGCAGGAACAACGTTTTTAGTCTTAGTAGAAATGTATTGTACTCCTGCATTTCGTTTTATCTTTTGGTTATTTTTCTTCCATTTAGTAGGATCAGCTTTACGTTTTTTCGATCTCCTGTGCAATGTTGCAACTACTTTAGAAGTACCATCATCAGAGGAACGTGAAGATGAGCTTGTCGAACGTTTTCTACCTTGATGTTCATTATCAGTGGGATCGTTGTTACTAATATCAGCATCACTCTCTTCTGAATTCATTGGTGATATACGGTAATGTACAGCTGGAGTTCGTGGTGTTAAAATTACTGATTCTAGTATTGAAGGTGAAGTAGTTCTAGATGATAAAGACTGAGGCTGGGCTTCAATTTCTTTACCTTTTAGGATATGAGAAACAAATCGTCCTTGTTCCAGTGAACAACATCGAGAGGAAGAGCTGCTGCTAGAAGATGACGAACTGCTACTGTTGACGCTAGAAGACGAACTGGAACTACTAGATGACGATATCGATGAACGTTTTGATGTTGTTGCAGTAACAGTGTTAGTCTCAACCGAAGAATTATTTTGTAATGGCAGAGTATTATCGGCTATTTCTTGTTGCTTTAAGAAGTTTTCTGATGAACTTAAAGGGATGCTCTCTTTTTCTTCATTGCTGATCTAAAAATGCAAAATAATATGTAAGTAGTTTATATATGTTAGTACATTATAAACTTACGTTTGGGTCCTAATCACAACTGTTTTCCCATTCATCAGGGGGATGTGAAACATTAAGAAGGTTCATAATTCTTCGCGATCGTGATGACATATTTCTTCAATTTTTTTGCAATGTATATGTAAGAGGTTAAGAAATAGTTACCCTTTTATTTAATACTTGTTAGTACATAAAATAATAATAATAATTAAGGCCTTAGTGACGAAAAACTTTGTAATTTATGGACACAACTAAGAAACTCGTTGAATTATTTTAGTATTACAAGGATTTAACTTTCAATGATAGTGTAAATCAAACAGATATTTTTGTAATAACAAGAATCCTTTAAATAAAGTTCCAAAAATCATACAATAATTTTAGTAATATAAAGAACTTTTTTTAAATAAACCCATAAATTTTCGGAAGTTTTAGTAATATACAGCAGTTAATCATATTGTGCCTTTATAAAACAAAAAATATAAAACAACACGTACCTCAAGTTTTGTAATAGAAGGGCTCAACTCGTAATGGAAGCACTCACTAACACATTTGCTTCGACAGACATCGGCACCTTACTCAATGGGTCTATCTCGCGGGAAGATGTGTTGGCGGAGAGGGGAGTACGAAAGGGTCACATTATATCGGGACTTGCTTTATATTCTCCGTTTTTATTTTCTGTCCAGGCCAAGTTGTACTAATAGTAGTTTTGTGCCTATTTATGCCAAAAACTCAGAAACCCTAATTTTCGAGATGTGCCCTTTTAATACTAAGGGTGCGACATTTTCTGTTGCAACCCATTAATGATATTATTATTATTATTTTTTTTTTATTAAGTAAACCGCGTCAACCATGAAAGGTTATTGGCGGGGAAGGTTATTGTACAGTTTAGTTAGTTTTAGAAACTTAGTCACTTTATCACATTTACTATAGTTCAGAGCAGTTTTCAGATCACTTGGTAAATCACTTTGAAGTCGTTCCAGGTGATAGAATGGGCAACTAACAATATTGTGTTCGATTGTCAGAGGAATATCACAAACATAGCACAGTTTTTGTTGTTCTTTCTGCATTAGGTACTGATGGGTTAACCTGGTATGTCGTATTTTCAAGCGGTGTTATATGACTTGGTCTCGTCGTCTTTGTGGCATTATCCCTTTTGGTGACAAATTTGGGTTGATGCGTTGTAGTTTGTTGTCGTCAAGTTTTTTCCATCTTTCAAGCCATATTCTCATTGAAAATTCTTTGATGGTGTTTTGAATATAACAGCAATTTTGTTAACTTTCTGTTTTTTATTTATTTATCGTTGAAAGGAGTAATTTCCTGTGATGCGTCAGTACCTTCAGATGTGTCATCCTGGATACTAAAATCTTGAATCCGTAAAATAGTTTCGAAACACAATTCAGATAACTGTGTGAACTGTTGTGTTTCGAAACTATTTTACGGATTTAATATCAGATGTCGCTATTGTGTCCGTTTCGAAGCCATTTTATTGTTGCTTCTTAAAGACAGGAAAGATTTATTTTTCACGTTGAGAACGCCTATGAATAACTGTTCTGATGAGCTTTATTAAAGCGAAATACGTATAAACAGATACATAGACGATTTGTACGTGAAATGAAATCTTGATTGTCTTTTTCATACTAAAATCTTGGTTTATTTTACTAGTTTAAGTAGTTTTTTCTTGATTCTTGTAATTCTAAATTTAATTGCTCTTACCTTCAACATGGAATATATTTCAGTTAGCATATGTCCCAATCCGTGTATATCCTTTGTGTATTCTAGGGCCAGTTCTACTGGGGTGGAAGAACCGTGAACGTCTTCTAAGAATGCTAGTAATTGGGTGTAATTGAGTACATATGGTGGTGATGCATGAATAAATTGCTTGACTGGTTTTAATAACGACTCAATATTAGTAGTTTCTGAAGTGTATTTATCTAATTTGATAATTTATTTCTTCTTTTTAATTTGCACTGGTTTTGGTTTCGTGAATTCTATTGGTATAGATTCTGTAGGAGTGGAGCAAGCTGGGGATGACACTTCCAAGTAAGATCGTTTATTTTTATTATCGGTATCAGTGCTGACTTAAACATCCATTTCTTGTCGAGATTCGTCATTTACATGTGTAATTTGATTTTGTTCGGAGCTACTAGATGGTATTTGTGGAAGAAAATTTTCCTCCGTTTGGGGCTTTTGAGTATTATGTGGATAAGAGGGATTTGAGTCCGAGGAGACGTGACCAGCATTTGTAACAAGTTAGTTTATCGGAAAGAAAAATTTGTTACGAAATATTTTGAAAATCAATTAGGACGGAATCGGGTACAGTAAAATTGTCCGTAGGTGCAAAGTAAACTTATCTTCGAAAACTAAGTACATGGCTGTATTGCGGGTCTTGTATTCCAGCTCTAAGGAACGAAATCGGAGACATTAATTTAAAACCAAGTTTGATTAAAGAATCTTTGATTATCTCATGGGGTATAGATGGACATACGTTAGATAAAACTAATCTATTAGCGGGTGTAATTAGTTTACGTGCTTTGATTGTATGTTCTCCAATTTTAATTTCACCAGTTGACTTACATAATCATCTACGACTTATATGCTTGAAAGGTAGATGCATATTCTTCCGTTTGATATTTTGGATGAGAACAGTACATTTTTTGGATGGACTATAGTTCCTACTGCAATGGTGTACTCTTCTGTTCTTATTTCATCTACTGCAGGTAAAATTATGGCCTGGTTTTTTGTTGGGAATTTTGTTAATGGTTGTTGTTTAGTGATGGTAGAATAAGTAATGTTTGTCTGATCGGGATCAATTGATGCACCCCTGTAGTCTAGAATCTTCTATCTTTTTTTAAATTTAAATTGAACTTTCGTTTCAATAATTTTTATTTATATATGCTCATATATTTCAATAATTCCAAGAATTGAAACTAGTTTTTTAAATAATGAATAAATACGAAATATAAATAATGTTCTTCGTAAGTATATAAAAACAATGTTTGTAATCAAACTACTGCCAATTTGGAAACTGTACTTAAAGCTATTATGTATTGTATTGTATACAGTGTGTAAAAGCCAAATGGAATAAATTCATTATTTAGGTTACTGTACATATTTATAAAAAATCCCGAAACACGTCAAATTTAAATTACCTATAACTTGACATTCTTTAACGTGAAAATGCAACCACTACCTTCAACCCTCTTAGAATGACACAGAATGACAGAAGTATAGGCTTGTGATATATCGTTTGAAAGGTCTTTTCATTCTCCATTCAAAAATGTTGTCGCTTTCAAGTTTATTAAGATTAATTAAGATAAAATAAATTAAAATCATGTGGTTACCGAAATTCGCTAAAATATACTCAAAACTTATTTCCCGTTTAGGTCTTGATAATAAGAAAGTGAACAAAAACCAATGTGGTTTTTAGATGGTAACCATTAAAAAACTTTAAAGAATTTTCGTGGCAATGTTATTTTAACACGCATTAGTAAATTGTTTCATTTAAGTTGTCAGTATTTTAATTTAAGTAAAAAGTTCGTTTAATTCAATTCTGAAAAATGGTTAGATTAACGGAAATGCATAAAATAACAGTTTTACAAATGATTGGTTACGGAGATAACACCCGAACACAACAGGAAGTAACTCGCCTATTTCATGAGAAATTTCCTAATTTACCGCCTATATCCCAAAGAACAATATTTAAAATAGAGAAGCAGTTTCGCGAGTTTGGTCATGTAAGGCAGATAAAAGAAAGCAGCTGCCAATGCACTGAGTGATGAACTCAAATTAGATGTGTTGCTTGAGTTTCAGGAAAATCCACATATATCGAGTAGATAGGCATC
The DNA here is from genome assembly GCF_040954645.1 of Diabrotica undecimpunctata. NCBI lineage: Eukaryota > Metazoa > Arthropoda > Insecta > Coleoptera > Chrysomelidae > Diabrotica > Diabrotica undecimpunctata. Next base: position 18,835,332 of record NC_092809.1, on the reverse strand, counting down.
CACTACATTCAATGCTAGCCATACATCGATAGTAAACATATTAAAAGAAAATAAATTGCATCCCTATAAGATGATACCTACTCAGGAGCTCATGGAAGACGATTTTGATAGGAGAACTTTTTTTTGTGAGCAAATGATGGACATGTTGGATAACAATATTATCCAATTAGAAGACGTTATGTTTTCTGATAAGTGTACTTTTTCACTTAACGGTCATGCTAATCGGCAAAATTGCCGCTACTGGGCCACGTAAAATCCTCACTGGATGAGAGAAGAACACACTCAATACCCTCAAAAGGTTAATGTTTAGGCAGGGATTGCAGGAAACAATATCATTGGTCCCTTTTTCATTGAGGGCAACTTGAGTGGCAACAATTATTTGGCATTACTTCAAAATGATGTCATTCCAACGTTGGCAAATTTATATCCTGATCCAGGAAACCCCCCAGTTCCAGCGAATACGATACGGTTTCAGCAGAATAAAGCATCACCACATTACCAACTTAATGTCCGGCAGTACCTCGATACAATATTTAACAATCGGTGGATAGGGAGGCGAGGATCGATTGAATGGCCAGCGCGATCACCTGATCTTACATTATTAGATTTCTTTTTATGGGGATGTGTGAAGAGCCATGTGTACAAAACTAAACCTTCTGATTTAAAACACTTAAAAGAACGAATAACGCTTGCGATTGGGTCGATCACGCCTGTTATGTTAAATAATGTTAGAAGACAGTTTTATTTGAGATTAGGATGTTGCCAAGACGTTCGCGGTGAACATTTTGAACATCTATTTCATTAACATTCATAGTTTTTTTTCGTGTTCTACATTTTATTACGTTTTGCATTACATTTTAGTTTTGGATTGTATTGTAGCGAATTTCGGTAACCACAGGATTTTAATTTATTTTATCTTAATTAATCTTAATAAACTTGAAAGCGACAACATTTTTGAATGGAGAATGAAAAGACCTTTCAAACGATATATCACAAGCCTATACTTCCTATTTTAAAAATTGGGGGTTGTACCTGTCATTCTAAGGTGGTTGAAGGTAGGGGTTGCATTTTTACGTTAAAGAATGTCAAGTTATAATTTAAATTTGACGTGTTTCGGGATTTTTTATAAATATGTACAGTAACCTAAATAATGAATTTATTCCATTTGGCTTTTACACACTGTATGTATACTTGTATTAACATACCACTGTACTCTGCTTCTATATATTTCGGTTTATTATTTAAATTTATACTGTTTCTTCTCAAAAACTGTAAAAGTTGTAGAGCTCAAAGTATTTCGACTTGTCTACCTGAAATTACTAATTAACCCATGGCTGTTATTTTTATTCCAGGATTACCAATTTTTGTTTGTACATGTTTATAAGGCATTGTTTTTCATTTAATAATAAATGACCCAAATCTACTCGGCGTTTTTTAGGTGGAGAAGGATAATTACCATTAGTACTTGGCTTTAAATCCATATTGTTATCTTAATAACACTAATACGTCACTAAATAGTTCTGAAAAGAACTGTTTTTATATTAATGCAAACGAAAAATCTAAAAATTAAAGGAATAATGCAGAAAATACAAAAAATCATCGATATAAATTTTGAATTTTAAAATTTCATATATGTCATTAGTGTAAAAATTTCATAATTTAGTGGAGTAAACTTGCCTGCGGTTGGACCAAACTTAAACTTTTGAAATTAATTTATTTTGGACTTAAGTTCATTTTGGAAATAAACTTAAAATCATACATTAATTTGGACCATGACTTAGTCATAGCCATATTTTGTAAAATATAAATAATTACATCGTTAAAAGCAACTCTTGGTTATACGATGCAGTTAAAATCTTAATTTATGATTTTTGGACCGGAAGAACACTTCGTATCAACACTTAGTTCCTTAGTACAACCCCCTGTCAAACATAATATCTATGCGGATGATCTAGTTATTTACTGTTCGGGTAAAGTAACAAGCTCCACTAGCACTCTTTTGCAAAATACTATTGATAACATCTCTCACTGGTCTAACAAAATTGGTTTCAGCTTCTCGCCTACAAAGTCTAAAGTGATTAACTTTAGCAAAAAATATAAACAAACTCTTTCACTCATAAAATTAAAAGAGCATCCCCTACAAGTAGTTGAAAATCACAAATTTTTATGGATAATTTTCAACAAAAATTAACATGGAAGAGACATATAGAAAAAACTAAAGCCAGTGCTTCAAAAAATATAAATCTCTTAAAATCACTAGCCAATCGACAATGGGGAGCCGAAGAAGAAGTTCTATTAAGTTTATACAGAGCCCTAATAAGATCTAAGTTAGACTACGGATCGATATTATATATGTCTGTCCCTAAAACTTATTTAAAATCACTAGATACAATTCAAAACACTTCATTAAGAATATGCCTTGAAGCCTTCATATCTAGCCCTACATGAAGCATATGTCGAATCGTGTGAACCCCCTCTAAATATTAGAAGACAACGTCTACTAAACTCCTATTTTGCTAAGGTTTCTGCAAACCCAAACAATATATATTTCCAACTTATTAAAAATTTTCAATTAACAGAAGCACATAGTAGAGCTACTGCCAATTCATCACTACAGTTTCTATTGCCACTCTTAGAAAATATTGACCTAAATCTTACCACCCCCATTATTCAGCCCAATACTCCACCTTGGCTAAAAATATTACCTGACTTTAACGTAAATTTGTGCAGATATAAGAAAATGGAAACCTCCACGATACTCATGAAACAAACTTTTAACGATATAATTAATACAGGCAAGTTTGATAACATAATATTCACAGATGTATCTAAAGACGAAGAAAGTGTCGGATGTGCTGTTACTTCCACAAATAACAGACTAGCAATATATAGACTACCCAAGATGACCAGTATTTTCATAGCAGAACTCTACGCTATACTTAAAGCTCTAGAGGTTCCAATGCAGGGTACCAAAAACTTCAGCAATCTGCACAGATTCATTATCATCCATTAATTCGATTAGAACAATCTACACATCAAATCCTTTAGTGAATGAGTTCCACGAAAGATGTACAGCACTTGCTAAATCAAACACTTCGGTTTCGATGATATGGAATCCTTCACATTTTGGTATTAAAGGAAATGAGAATGTTGACCACGCAGCAAATGAAGCACGTCGCTCTGACCTTACAGATGAAAAAGTTCAAATGTTTCAAGATATAATAATTGAAATTAAAAAGTTATCTACCTCAATGTAGCAAAATCAATGAAACAGGTGCACTACCCAACTAAAGTCCATCCAACCAAACATTTTAGGTCCTAGAATTGTTACTACGGAAAGAAAATCGAAGACCATCATTAAAAGGCTCAGAATTTTGCACACCTGGCTAACCCACGGATATCTGATGGTTCCCGAAGAACCGTCAAACTGCCAATATTGCAACTCCCGTCTAAGTGTAGACCATATACTTTAGTTAATGAGATCCGCGAAAGATGTACAGCACTTGCTAAATCAAACACTTCGGTTTCGATGATATGGAATCCTTCACATTCTGGTATTAAAGGAAATGAGAATGTTGACCACGCAGCAAATGAAGCACGTCGCTCTGACCTTACAGATGAAAAAGTCCAAATGTTTCAAGATATAATAATTGAAATTAAAAAGTTATCTACCTCAATGTGGCAAAATCAATAGAACAGGTGCACTACCCAACTAAAGTCCATCCAACCAAACATTTTAGGTCCTAGAATTGTTACTACGGAAAGAAAATCGAAGACCATCATTAGAAGGCTCAGAATTTTGCACACCCGGCTAACCCACGGATATCTGATGGTTCCCAAAGAACCTCCAAACTGCCAATATTGCAACTCCCGTCTAAGTGTAGACCATATACTTGTGGAATGTAACCAGTACGCAGCAGCACGGATCAAACATGATATCCACGAAAGTTAATGTGATATTTTAAAATCTAAAAACAATATGTCTAATGTAATAGAGTTCCTTAAAAACTGTAAATTATATCACCTGTTGTAATTGTACCATCTATCTATATTTCAATTTTGTAATCATCCGCTAGTTTTTTATTTTCTTTTTTTTTTTAGATATCATCTGTATTGAAATTTATTGAATCAATGTAACTTAATTTATTGTTTTCTGTAATACAGTTCCTCGTGTTAATGGCCACAGCAGCCGAGACATGTAATTTGAAATAAAAAAAACACTTCGTATTATATTTTATACATTTTTTTATTTCGCGGCACAGGTAGGTATTTGATATTTCTAACTTGCGGTTGATATTTCTAAATTGTTATAGTATTCAATTACTTATTCCTGTTAACGTTCTAAAATTGCAATCCCTCCATAATGTAACTTACTGTTGCATTTCGTTCCATTATACTCATCCAGTCTAGTGTTCAATGTTTAATTAATTATGTAAGTCTGCAAGCGGTAACTGCATATAGAGTAGTCTTGTATACATAGAGTATTGCGTACTATTCACCCATTTACATTAAAGTATCACTTTACGGACAAGTAATGGAAATGCCTAATGAAATTAGTATACCGGCTTAAAAGAAAAGATCGTAATAAAAATAAACAAAAGTTGTTATCTCCTTTCGTTTTCGTATTTTTCTCCGCAAATACCGGCAAAACATGTGACGACTTTCGACTCGCCCGCTTGTTCACATTTTCTCGGGTGTTTATTTAACGTTAAAAGTTAAAACGAATATTTCCCGTACAATTGGAAACTGGGATTTGAATGTATACGCTAAAACAGGTGTTTTATTCGTGACATTTTCCATTCTCTTTGTACTTCGGAAGTTTCGCGATATGTTTTTCTTGTGTTTACTGGCTGTCTGCAAATTGGAAAGGAGATTGTTTTAAAGTAATTTGTTCGATTCCCCTTTCTTGAGACATTATCGGATTAAACGTTTTTTTCGTTAGGGGATTATGTACACGCAAAAACGAGTTTGCTTTAAGAAAATTGGTTCACAAAAGATAATGGATATTTATGGAGTCTTGTTGAAGAAAAATTGAAAGCTAGTAACTATCCACAGTTAGTAATTTTTACAGAAAATATAGAATAAAATAAGGGCTTTTATGCTAAATAAAGTTTTTTGTTTTAGTTAGTAAATTATTTTTAGATTAGATTAAGTGTTGTAACGTTATAAACGTCACATCTTTATTAATTTATATTTTAATAATTATTTCATTTTAACTTCTTTATTAATTTCTTTATCTTCAGTTTAATTTTTACTATTTTTCACAAAATAGTTGGCGCCCTATGTTTTTTCTTTTCTTCCTCTGTCTTTATTTTTTTTTCTCTCTTTCAGTCCCATAAAATAAATATTCGCCCTCTCACTTTTGTTCGGCAGACTATTCTGTTCCGTGTTGACTAACAAGCTAGTTTCATGATATCTATAGCAACATTCTATGACATCTGTGCTAACTTCATTCAGTCTCCCACTTTCTGTCAAAACAACTTTTCTGTAGTGAGATTATTTTTTGCCTCTTTTTAAAATTTATAAAAGAAGGCAAAAATTATTATAAGACTCATTTTTATGGTCTACAAATTCTCTTGGGGTAAGTACTTTCATTGTTATATTTATTCTATAATTCTGACCACATTTCCAATATTTGTAACCTTACTTTCTTTCGAAAGCACATTTTTTTTCTGATATATGCATTAGGACTCTTTAACAGAATTTAACTAAGTAGTAACATTCATATTTGATTTTATCCTTGCCATACGCTATTTGTTTAAGTGTAATTTTGTAAGATGGCAAGGAAGTTAAACCTTTCTTTTTGCTGTGTTTCTAATGCAAGTTGTTCCTTTTAGTTTATTGGTTTATTGGACAGTTTATTGGTTTATTGGACATTTTATTGGTTTATTGGACATTTTATTGGTTTATTGGACATTTATTTGGATTCATTGAATTTATTGGAAATATTGGTTTATCAACAACTTAATTGACCAGATCGAATTGATTGGCCACATTCAATTTTACTAATCAGGACATACAGCCACGTGTGATTGCAGCTCTCCAGAAGCCACAACTTCTAATTGGAGGACCCAACAGCTAGAACACACAAGCAGCCCATCGAAGCACTAAGTAACACTTATTAACTGTTAAGCTTTGGCAGGGTTAATTATTGTTTTTTTATTCATTTAAATAAATATGTTTGGTTAACATTTGTCTTATTTGCTATCAACTGAGAACTCAGGTTCAATCCCTAGTTTAAGACAAGACGAACTCACCCTTGAGATACTGAGCTAGGCAAGGTATAGACGATAAGCTCCCATGGTTGATTGAGGTATTATTTTTACAATAGTACTTCAATTCTCTTTGGTAGTCTTATCGTTACAACAAATATCTCGGAGCAAGCGCGAAAAATTGACCTTAAACAAATGAAAACCGAACTAACTTCCGAGTTCTTACGAAGAGTAAGACAACTGAATCGGTCATATCTTAATAGTAAGAAATTTGTTTAAGGCATTAAATACGTACGCCTGTTCCGCGCTAAGCTACTTATTTGTTATTATAAAGTGGTCAAAAAAGGCTATATAAAGTCTTCAGCGGAAAGTAAGAACACTTCTCAGAGAGGCGCAAAAACACAATCCACGCAGTGTAGTAGGGAGACCAACATTATCGCGATATCAAGGGGGAACATGACTTATGGACATAGGTGAGCAACTGAATAAACAGGTTGCGAATTAAAAAACTTCTCTTCAGGTGCAAGCTAAGACATCTACTTTACATCAAGCAATTTGCGCAGTAGATGATGCAACGCCGCTGAAACTGAGGGAAAAAGAAATGCACATCAGAAAACCACCTGACTAAGTAAGAAAAAAGCACACCTCGAATAATAAACCCCTGCATGGGCAACATCTCAATATGATAAGCCAAGAATATGTCGACAATACATCCTCGAACTATTGGTTGACATCAAGAAGATGTTTCCTGAAGCTAAGGGTTTCCTACTTGCTTTTCAGGATCATGTTATTTAAACCAAAAATTACTTGAAATATATTGTTAAAGATTCTTAACTTTAAAATGACAAATGCTGATATGGATGACAAGCCCAAACAACCATCCAACATCTCATCAGGGGCTGCCAGGCGTTTGTCGGTACTGATTATAAAGAACGCCATGACTCAGTAAGAAAGATTATCCACCCAGAACTAGCTGACAAACTGGGACTTCTCCAAACCGACCATCTTTCTTATTATTAATACGTCCCTGACATAATGCTTAAAAATGACAACTGCAAGCTATACTAGGACCTCACTGTGCTCACAGACCAATCAGTGGTAGATAATAGATCGGATCTTATACTAGTTAATAAGCTTACTAAGCAAACAACACTTATTGATGTGACTATACCGAACATCAATAATATGTTAAGTACAACGAAAAGATCGCCAAGTACAGCAATCTAGAAATAGAAATCAGGAGACAATGGTGAATGGAAAATACCCAAGTAGTATCTATTCTTTTATCTACTACTGATGTTATTCCCAAAACCCTCCTAGAGAACGTAAAACAGCTAAGTCTATAAATCCATGCAGAAAGCTGTACTCCTCGCGACGTCCAGATGTGTACGAAAATTTTTGGTAGATACTCCAGCACACCAAGTCACCTAGGGCTCGATAACAAGGAAAGAGTTCCACCAAAGCTCAATCCTTTTGATATCGTAGGTATGTGGGATAAATTAATTTTTCCCTTAAAAGGAAATGTAAGCTGTAGGGTTAAATCTGGATAATAATAAAGCTATATTCCTTGCGACGTCCAGATATGTACCAAAATTGTTTAGAGATAATATTTTCCTTACTAGTTTCTCCTGTTGCCAGTTTAGAAGATAACTTTCTAGGATATTATATGCAAGCCCTCTAATACCATATTTTTTAAGTTTATTTAGCAATATTTAATATAAAACAGTGTCAAATGCCTTTAATAAATCTACAAACATGCAATAATCTTTGCTAGACGTTAGCTGTTAGAACGCAGATTGCATCATCAGTAGATTTTCTGTCTTAAAAGCCATACTGACCTTCAGACAAAACATTGATTTTTTTTTTAATTTGTAAGTCTTGTTTTAATTATTGTTTTAACATTTTGCTTATGTTTAAAGTGAGGGTGATAGGTTTATCATTTTGACAATATACTTTTTCGCCAGATTTGAATAGTGGATTAACAGTTCTAGTTTTTAATATTCATTATAAATATATGTTAAGGGTTTTGAAATATGTTTTGTTATTTCTTTCAGAAGTTTAAATCTAATACTATCATGTCCTGATGACATTTTTTAAAGATTTTATTATTTCTTCGACCTTATTTTCATTAGTTGGAAATAGGTACACAGTATTATTGTTTTCCAATATCTTCTTCTTAAAGTGCCTATCCGTTCCGGATGTTGGCGATCATCACGGCTATCTTTACTTTGTTAATTGCAGCGCGGAACAGTTCAGTGGTAGTCGTGTTATACCACTTTCGTAAATTTTGAAGCCAGAAAATGCGTCTTCTTCCCGGTCCTCTCTTACCATTTACTTTCCCTTGGAGAATCAGCTGGAGAAGGCCGTAACGTTCTTGATTTCTCATTACATGTCCTTGATATTCCAACTTTTTAGTTTTGACGGTCATGAGAGTTTCACATTCTTTCTCCATTCTACGCAGGACCTCCACATTAGTAACTCTGTCAACCCCGGATTTACGTAAGATGCGCCTATAACACCACATTTCGAAAGCTTCGAGCCGATTCATAGATGCAACAGTCAGTGTCCATGCTTCCATTCCGTAGAGCAGAGCTGTAAATATGTAGCAGTTCAATAGACGGCATTTTGTTTTTAATGATATGTCTCGACTGTTGAAAATGGTTCTCATTCTAACGAATGCTGCTTTTGCTTTTATTATTCGCTGTTTAATTTCTGTTGAGTGGTCCCATTGGCTATTTAAATTGGTGCCTAGATATGTATATTGCTCGACTCTTTCGATATTCTGTTGGTTGATTGTAAGTTAAGCGTTTAGTATGGGTTTTTTACTAATTGTCATAAATTTGGTTTTCTTTATGTTAAGAGCTAGTCCGTATCTGTTGCTGACTTCTGTTATGCGATTTGTTAATATCTGTAAGTCATTCAGATTATCGGCAAAAACTATAGTGTCATCTGCATATCTAATGTTATTCAACCATTCACTGTTTATTAGTATTCCTTTCGCACAACCGTCTAAAGCTTCCTTAAATACCCATTCAGAATAAATATTGAACAACAATGGAGACAAAATACAGCCCCCCCTTTCCAATATATTTTCTCTAAATTCAGTTGACTCAGAAATAATTTCTGCATATAGGTTTCCCAAGTTGGTCCAGTAGTCTACAAATTCATTAGATATCTTTGTTTTATTAGTTAGTATTTCATCATTTTGTGGTTTTATTATTAATGTGTTTGTTTTTAAATTTGTTTACTGACTTTTCATTATCAGTTACGATTTATTCTTCTTGTCCACTCATGTTTCATGTTTGATTTTATGTATGGTAATTGGTAGGAAACATTCAGTGTAGATCTCGTTTGATCTTAAGAGATTCTCATGTGTGGCAGGTTTTTTACTAATATATATATATATATATATATATATATGATATGTTTATAATATGAGCTTACAATGTAATATGAGCAAAATTCTACAAGCTAGTGTAACAGCTCTACACATAATCCTTTTCATCAAAGCACACTGTCTGTTTTCCTCATCCGACTTTATTAACATTTTAAATTCGATTTTAATGATAAAGCTTCATTCTAACCTACTTCAAATGTTCCTTGTCACCGTAGTTACGAGGTTTCAATTATTCAAAGCAAAATTAGAATCATCAATCTTAGCTCTCACTTTCTATAGCACCCAGATAACAATGCACTCAAGATTTTCCGAGTATTTCACGAGATAGTTACACCCGAAACTTTGTGGCGAATATACAATGACTTGCCAAATTTGTTTAACAATGCAAAAATAAGATAGATAGAAAGCAAACAGATGATATTGTGTAGTTTAAACAGCATCGTACATTAGGGTTTAAAAATCAAAAAAGAAATATCGAGACAATATTGCAAAAACTATTAAAATATAGATCTAATTGTCGTTTTATCACATCAACTACAGCTGGATTCAAGAGCCAAACGTCTTTTTTTTAATTATACGATAAACTATTATTGCGTCAGATCTGAAAAAAGATTTTATATTGACTATTAGTTATTCTTTAAAATAGTGTAAGTTTTTATTATTACTACTATCTAGACTTAATAAAATAGTTTAAAGACATATAAAACAAAGTGTAAACTAATAATAATAGAACTGTTAATTAGATAAATTAAAAAATCGTATTTTTCGAAGCATCTGTACAAATAAAATAATAATTCATTTATTTTAATTAAATATTGTTCTGATTTAACTAAGTTTAAAAAACAATGCGACTCTTCGATGAAGTCCAAGCAGTACATATTGTAATTTTGTACGAAGAAGGATATACACAAAAAAATATAGCACGACGTCTTAAGAGAAGTCAATCTACAGTTTAACATACTTTAAAAAGGTACCACGAGACAAGGGAATTTTGTACGAAGGCCTGGTCAAGGACATTTAGGGTTCACAATTGCAACTAATGGCCGTTTCTTTATAGTCAAGATCATACTATATAGTTATAGTTATAGTTATAGTTACCGATCATGCCCTTGTTTCAGTTAAAAAGACTTTAATTTATCATTTAAGTTTAAAGTAAAATAACCTTATTTACCTAACATTAAGCATTATTTTCTTCGCATAAAAGTCTAAAATTGTTCATTTAACATCGCATCGTTAAAATAAACTCTGCTTCACAATACCAGACTTGATTAACCAGAATTTATTTTCGAAACAAAAAAAAATAAAAAATTCAAAAATATTTAATATTTTTGTCCATCATGAGTATTATGAGTCCATCATATATATATATATATATATATATATATATATATTGTTATGATATGTAAAATCGAGAAAAATATTGGTTTGTTTAAAAATATTTCAAAATTCAATAACATCAAAATAATTCAGATAAGTAGGATAATATCCAACAAACATTTCGAAGAAGGAGAGTTATTAATTTCTTGAATTACCTGTACTAAACAAAATGTAAGCTTTACATCAATCATTTCTTTGTTATACTTGAGTGACCCGCATAAGTTTAAGTGAAAGCCAAAGAATTGAACGGGGTTTTTCAAAATCCATTAATGCAGTGATTAAAGACAATAGAAGGGATTATAGAAAGAGGTTTTGTTAGTTTTTAAGATTTATAGAAAAATATTATTTGTAAATAAGTTTTAGGAAATTTATAATTATAGGTAAAAATTTGTTTGTTATCGAAATGAAAAAATGGGGGAATTGTGACGAGTTTTGATTGGCGGAGATTGAAAAAGGTGGGATAAGTATGTAGGAGGGAGTTTAGCGAGATTGGGGAGAGAGAAAAGATAGTTCAGTTGGTTTTCCAAATCTGTAAGAGGAACAGTGATTGTTCTCTGGCTGTTCCCAAGAAGTAGCAAGCAGTAGTGTTGAATGTTAGTGAGTTTTTGTGGAGTTAGTGTATCTGACAGAAGGTGAAGCAGCAAAATATTGTAAGTCATATTTTCCTACTTATATTCCAAGAGTCACTGTTCAGGCCAACGAGAGATTCAGTTTATCTAGAGGAGAAAGGCTATCATAATTTGAATGATTGTTGCTTTTGAAGGAGATCATTAAGGACGATATACTTGCAACAATCTGTTGTAAGATTGCTGATTACATAGGGAGCGTTTGAGAGGAGATAATACAGTCTACAAGGAATAAGGATTTGGACCACTCATCATCAGAGAGAGATATTTTTGTTTTCTGCAGTTTTTTTTTTCTTTATCTTTAATTTCTATCTGGTATTCCGAGCACCATGTTTCGGCTCCTTCCATTTTTCTGCTTATAACTTCCTTTTTTTCCTGCTTTCTTTTCGAACTCTTCTTCTTTTTTTTTTATTCTCTTTTCCTCTTCGGATTGATTTTTTTCTTGAGCTTTCGATTTATCCTCTACCGTCATATTGATTTCTTTATGTTTTTCTTGTCCATTTATCCTTTCAGAAAATTTTCTCCTATCTGTTTCCTTTTCTTCTTCTATGTTGTCTGGTTCTGCTCTGATTTCCAGTTGATTTTCCGAAAAATTGATGGTGATATGTTTTTCACTCAATTCATCAATTCCCGCTATCATATCATGATTTAGATCTTCGATCACCACACATTGCATAATATAGAATTGGTCTCCCACTCTGATCCGTACTCCTAAACCTTCGTTTACTGTCGTCAATTTTTTATTATTTGCACCCACTAAAGCAACCCTCGGAATCTTATACACAAATCTGTTCATATTTAATTCTTTTACTAGTTTTTTATTGATTAACGAAATTTCCGATCCAGAATCAATCAGAATTTTAATCGCTTTATGTTTTATAAATGCATCTAAAAAAATTAGACTGGAATTAGAATTTTGTTTTTCGTTTCCCGCCAACTGTATAAACTCTCTCGGGTGACAAAATATACCGGAGAGTTTTTTACTTTTGTTTAGTGGATGCCTTATTGAAAATCCTGTCTGGATTCATTGAATACTTCTTCTTCCTCCTTTTCTATTGCCACATGATTCATCTCTCTTCTGTTTTGTCGTTGGAATCTCTGATTATTTCTATCGTCCCTTTGTTCGTTCGTATTCCTATTCGGAGGATTTTGTGCATCTCTATTCCTGTTGTGATTTTCATTTGTTCTATTTTGTGTATCATTCCGGTTATCGTAATTTTGTTGTCTATTGTAATTATTGTAATTTCTCGGCCTATATTCGTTTGTTGATCTGGGATGTCGGTTTCTCTGGTCATAATTTGATGAATACCTTCTTTCCGGTCCATTATATTGGTCATGTTGTCTTCTATTTCTCATTTCTTTTCTTTTCGCTTCTTTTAATTGAAGGAATTGGCACAAACTATCAATATCTTGATAGTTTCTCAAAATCACGTGATCTTCCAACGTTTCCTCAAAATGTCTGCTGATCATTTCTACCAGCTGTTCGGTAGAATATTTGTATTCTAGCTATTTTGAATTGTTATATATCTGCAAAGCATATCTTTCTTCAGATATTCCCATTTTTTCGTGATATTTTCCATTCTGTAGCTCTTGGTTGATTTCTCTCTGTTTATTTTTCCCCCAGAAATAGTTGAGAAATTTATTTTCAAAATCTGTCCAATTTTCAAACTCATCTTCCTTGCTTTCATACCATAACGCTGCTCCTTCTTTCAAATGGTTTCTAATTGTTTCTTTGCAATCGTCAAAATATCTAATATGTTGTAATTTGGTTTTCAAATTTTTAACAAACGGTACTGGGTGTGTTTTCCGAATATCCCCGCCAAACTGTATTTTTATGTCACCCGGACTTTGGATGAGTACTTCTCTCCTGTCTCCCATCTCTCGTTGTTTTCTGATATCCTCAATTTGTTTTTCTATTTATTTCTTGTCTTCTTGTAAAGCCATTTCAAATTTTGTTTCTAACTGTTCTAATTCCTTTTTCTGTACAGTCTTAATATCTTTCATTTTAGTTTCTATTTCTTCTCTCTGCATCTCTAGTTTCCTCTCTGTTTCTTCTCTGACTTTTTCTAAACAGACTTTTACCTCATTTTCATATTTGTCCAAACGCTTTTCCATTTTTCTATCATTTTCTTCTAATTTTTGTTCATAGTTTTCCAAACGCTGCTCTATATTTCTGTTATTTAGTTCTATTGTTTGTTTTGTTTCTTGTTGATTTCTATCCATTTTATCCATTTTCTTTGATGTTTCATTTTGGTTTTTCTCTATTGTTTGTGTCTGTATTTGCATTAGTTGTAATATTTTCTCTATTCCTGATAATTCTTTTTTCTCCTCAACTATTGTAACATTTCCTTCATTATCCGATCCTTCTTCAACAATTGTTTCCTCTTCTCTGTTATCCTCCTTCCTTTCTTGCATTTTGCTTTGACTCCTTGTGGTCGACATGTTGTTTCTTTTCGTTAACGTTTTTGTCCCCGCCAAATGTGAAATTTTACAACACTCTATATGTTTCAGAACACGACAATATTTCTCCCCAAATGTATTAAATTTTCACGACAAATATCAAATATGCAATCAGTAAAATTCAAATAATTCAAAATAAATATCAAATGTACGATTGGTAAAGAAAATAAAATCAAATAATTCAATAGCAGTAAATATCCACTAACTACGATCAATCAATAAATCAAATTTATATTCCCTGGAAAAATTGTCAAAATACTTTCAAATTCAAATTCCCTCAATGTTATATGTTTTTATCTCTGGATCACCTGTACTTATTCCAGATCTCTTTCCCTTCCTTCAAATGTAAAGCTGCGATATTTTCAAGCCCCACGTTGGGCGCCAGTTATTGTGATATTTAAAGTCTTGGTGCGCCAAGCAATAATTAGCTAATTAATTTTTTTTTTTGATTAATAAAAATTATTTAAATGATATGATTATGACTCTATCACAATTTTTAATTTTTTTATCTCAGGGTTAAATTTGTGCTTCAATATCTATGCTCTTACATGTGAAAGGTAAGGTCCAGAGAATACCGGAATAATAAAAAACACATATGATCTAACACTATATATTGAAATAAAAATAATGAAATAATTCACACTCAAAAGTTTTCAATAAACAAATCTCATATAAGGATTCTCAAAATTTTGTTCTCCGTACGTGAACAATCAAAATTAATGGTACAAACAATATTAATTGAAAACTCAAAATCCCAAACTATTCTAACTCTCCTAATCAAAATATTTATATCCTTTCTAAATTACGTGTAAAAATTGTGTTATCAATAAAAGAAAAAAAAAACTGCAGAAAACAAAAATATCTCTCTCTGATGATGAGTGGTCCAAATCCTTATTCCTTGTAGACTGTATTATCTCCTCTCAAACGCTCCCTATGTAATCAGCAATCTTACAACAGATTGTTGCAAGTATATCGTCCTTAATGATCTCCTTCAAAAGCAACAATCATTCAAATTATGATAGCCTTTCTCCTCTAGATAAACTGAATCTCTCGTTGGCCCGAGTGAAAAATGACTCTTGGAATATCTTCTCTTTACGATAAACTGAATCTCTCGTTGGCCTGAACAGTGACTCTTGGAATATAAGTAGGAAAATATGACTTACAATATTTTGCTGCTTCACCTTCTGTCAGATACACTAACTCCACAAAAACTCACTAACATTCAACACTACTGCTTGCTACTTCTTGGGAACAGCCAGAGAACAATCACCGTTCCTCTTACAGATTTGGAAAACCAACTGAACTATCTTTTCTCTCTCCCCAATCTCGCTAAACTCCCTCCTACATACTTATCCCACCTTTTTCAATCTCCGCCAATCAAAACTCGTCACAATTCCCCCATTTTTTCATTTCTATAACAAACAAATTTTTACCTATAATTATAAATTTCCTAAAACTTATTTACAAATAATATTTTTCTATAAATCTTAAAAACTAACAAAACCTCTTTCTATAATCCCTTCTATTGTCTTTAATCACTGCATTAATGGATTTTGAAAAACCCCGTTCAATTCTTTGGCTTTCACTTAAACTTATGCGGGTCACTCAAGTATAACAAAGAAATGATTGATGTAAAGCTTACATTTTGTTTAGTACAGGTAATTCAAGAAATTAATAACTCTCCTTCTTCGAAATGTTTGTTGGATATTATCCTACTTATCTGAATTATTTTGATGTTATTGAATTTTGAAATATTTTTAAACAAACCAATATTTTTCTCGATTTTACATATCATAACAATATATATATATATATATATATATATATATATATATATATATATATATATATATATATATATATATATATATATATATATATATATATATATATATATATATATATATATATATATATATATATATATATATATATATATATATATCAAATTATACATTAAAATAATACTGTTGTGTTGTTTTTAATGTAATACTGGTGTGTTGTTTTTAGCATGTTTAGATGATTAAAATTCACAATAACCTTTTGTAACGTTAAATACATTTTTCATATCAGATTTTCATATTTTGGGTCATCCTTATTTCACTACAGATTATCTTTTAGCTTAGCTTCGTAAAGCTCTCGAACGTATTCAGTCCTTACTTTGTATTAACTTTGAGTATAGCTGTTTACTCTCTTTTTTTTAATACAAAGAATTGTGAACTTTGAAGTATATGTATGGTGAAATAATCCTTAGCAGAGTATATTTTTGTGAATATGTTTCTTACTAAAAAAGTCTATTTTATCTATAGAATAATTAAAAATGGTTTATATCCAACTTCTTACTTATTTATTGAGTTTTTTGTTTCAGGTTTGTGATATTCCATTTGAAATGCAGCAATTTATATTTTCTTGTAAGTAAAATTGGAAATAACTATTAGCTGTTAGTGACAGTTTAAAATACTAAATGTAATTTACATAGACTTTAATTTATACACCAGGGCTGAAGCCTTTGAAAATGGTAAAAAGTGAATAAAAAAAATGATAACAAGGTATTGTAAAATGTTTATATTGATAACAATATAAACAAAAATTTAAGAATAAATAATTTATCGGCGATCTGAAGTTAGGATATGGAAGAAAATGGGTCTTTTAGGGTAAAAAATATAGAAAACGATATATCATAGATGTTTATCTTGGTACGTCATTTAGAATTACTTATAGATTAAATAATATAGAATTTGACATCCTAGATTCTACCTAACTCAAGGATTAAAGTAGATAATACACATAGTAGGTAATAGAAAAAAAATTCAACACGCAGTGTAAAAAAATAAACAATCAAATTTACAATAGTTAGCCCAATATTATATTCATCATCATCATTTTGGTTTTTCAACCCTGCCTGGGTCCTTGTCTCTTCAAAAGGCTAGAATATCAGGTTTCTGGTATATTCTATAAAGTTTAAAGTTTTATCGTCTTTTCAACACTCCATTGTTATTCACCGTTTTATAGATTCGCCTTGGTACTTTTCTTTCGAAAGATCTTAAGAATGTTTTTGTTACTCTTTGTTAGAGTCCAAGTCTCTAAACCATATGTTAGGACTGGGCGCATTATTGTTTTGTAGAGTTTAATTTTTTATTTATCGATATAATGATTGTGAATTTAAGGAGGAGTTTAAGCCCAAAATAGCATCTGTTTACTGTGAAAGTTCTTCGGTTTATTTTTGCGGTAGTATTATTTTCATTGTTAAGAAGCGATCCCAGTATACAAATTCGTTCACTGCTTCGATGACGTCGTTTTCTATAACAAGTGGTCGTATGATTTGTGGTTGCGTGCTTATTTTCATACACTTCGTTTTCGAACGTTCGAACAAAATTCCTCTTTAAATATAAAATACAGTTATTCTCGAAGTTTCATTGACCTTACGGAACTTCTCCGATCGTCGTGGAGCCAAACAGGTCTTTAAGCGAAGGGACTAGAAATTTCTGCCGGCAGGTAAACAGGTCTTTCAACTGAGCGCCGAAATAACTGGAATAGAAAAGAATTAGTCATAATATACTCTTATTTACAGTTTTATAGGCCATGATATTTATCGTAACAATACCTTATGTGTAATTGATATATCGCGTATGCCTATCTTTATCTTTATCACTTTTTGTGTTTTCTTATATTAATAACCCTAAATGGTTGAAGCAACTCTGGTAACAATTTTCAATGCCATATATGACACCGGCCACATTCCAACGGATTGGCTTTGTTCAACCTTCATAATGATCCCTAAATCACAAAGAGCGACAAGGTGCAAGGACCACAGACTGATTAGCTTGATGAGTCATTTACTTAAAATATTTCTTCGCATACTCCACACAAGAATGTTCAGAAAACTAGAAGAGCTGAGCGGCGAGACACAATTTGGTTTCAAGAAGGGACTCGGGACGCGCGAAGCATCATTCTGCTTGAATACCCTGGTACAAAACTGTATGGACCAACGAAAAGATATGGTCATCACATTCCTCGACTACGAAAAAGCTTTTGACACCGTAAAACACGATGAAATAATAAAAATGCTACACAATTCTGATATTGATGAGAAAGATATAAGAGTTATCCAGAATCTCTATTGGAATCAAAAGGCACGTGTGAGGCTGAACAAATCAACAAACACAGAGGAATTCGAAATTTTACGAGGGGTGCGACAGGGGTGTATTTTGTCTCCTATGCTGTTCAACCTCTATGTGGAGAATGTTTTTGCAGAGGCACTTGAAGGCACTGATTGTGGTATAAAGGTCAACGGGTATCCGATAAATAACATTCGTTACGCTGACGACACCGCAATAATCACAGATAACGAACATGATATGCAGTTGATACTAAATAAAATAAACACCACAGGAAAAACATATGGCCTGAAGATAAATGCTGGAAAAACAAAATGCATGACAATAAGAAAGGGCGCATTTTTCAGAGTACAACTGCACGTAGATAATGCTCCAATCGAGCAAGTGAAAACATTCAAATACTTGGGAATGATGGTGAATGACCAATGGGATCCTCAACAAGAAATAAAATGCCGTACCGAACAAGCTTTTCTTAAATTTAAACCGCTACTTTCTAACCGCAATCTTTCCTTCAATCTCCGTTGCAGAATGGTTAAGTGCTATGTATGGTCCATATTGTTATACGGCATGGAGACATGGACGTTGAAAATATCTTCCATTAACAAGTTAGAAGCCTTCGAAATGTGGACCTTGCGAAGAATGTTCCGCATACCATGGACAGATAGGGTGAGAAACGAGGAAGTCCTAAGAAGAGCAAATACTTAGAGAGAATTGCTCAGCTTGATCAAGGCACGAAAGATTGGATACCTGGGCCACATCCTGAGAGGGGAAAAATACGCAATCCCTCAACTAATTATCCAACGAAAGATTGAGGGCAAGAGAGCAGTAGGTCGCAAACAAATGTCGTGGCTGCGAAATATAAAGAACTGGACAGGCGTAACTAACACTGGCGAACTTTTGCATGCCGCAAAAGACAGACGTCTGACCTTAAGATAATTCGCCAACGCACTATAGGTGCACGGCACCATAAGAAGAAGAAGGTTGAAGCAAAATAAATAAATAAAAAAATAAACCTACATATTAACAGATAGTATATTACTTCATACTTACATTTCTTTCTGTAACAACTCTCATATTCTACTTACTGTTAGACATATACTTGTAGATTATTCAAAATATTAGCTACAAAGATACTGAGTCTAAAGCAATGAAAAATTAAAAAAAAAATGGTTGTATTATTTATATTTCTAAAGATTATATAAAATTATTATTACAGTAACAGGTCCAAATTGAAGTGAAATAATAGTTTTAAGTTAGGCTTCCTTGTAATATCTAATTTTTTTTTTAATATCATCTGAATAAACTCTTTCTTTTAAATATTTATCGTCTTCTGTTCTTTTACTCGCTGATCTTTCAGTAACAAATTTAGTTTTTTTATTTTTAGGATATAAAGATCTTTTTGACTCTTTTGCTATGGCGTTTTTAAGAGGAGCGCTAGAACTTTCATTAATAACTTTAATATTCGTGGACATCGGAACTGACTTTAGCAGGATTACTTTGCTTGTATGATTTACGTGATCCTGGGACACAGGGCGTTTCACAGATATATTAATTGCATTTGTTTTTAAGGTTTTTGATAAATCTGGTGTTATATTTGTAGATTGTTTTGATAGTGGTCTATTATATTTAATTTTTTCTTTTGCAGCCAAAGTTGAATTTACCACAGGTGTAAGAGAATTTATTAAATTTGTTGAGATAGGAACACTTTTTAAAAATTTACATTGTTTAGCCTTTGGTTTTGGTTTAAGATTACGATCAAAAGGTGTACATCTTACTGGTATATTGCTTGGAGAACACTTTTCTTTCATTTTATTTACAGTTTTGTCTTGTGTGTCATACTTTTTTCTAAAAGATGTTAATTCTCTACGCAACTGCTGAATCTTCTCTGGAAGAGTTTTTGTTATTTCATCTTCTTGTTTTCTTATTTCTTTTAATCCAGCATTTTTATTTATTTGTGATTTTAGTGTTCCACCGAAACGTCTGTTAACTGTAGTCTGAATTTCTTCACTTCTCAAGAAATTATTTAAACTACTATGTGCTTTTTGAGGATATGGTTTAAATTCAAATTTAGATTCTGGGAACTTTTCGGGGTTAAATACTGTTAAATTTTTTGGAATGGATTCTGATAAGGTTAGAGGAATTGACATATTGTCAAAATGGTCAGAATTGCTATAGAGAGAAAATTCACTACCTGTAGAAAAATTGTCTTCCGTTTCAACTTCGGTATCCTTGCTGTTATTGTATCCATCTAAGGTATTATGAAGTGAATCTAAGTTCTGCGGATCACCCTCTGTCGTGTCCTTGCTGGTTTCTTCCTTTTTGGTATTGTTTTTTATCATATCATTGTAAACAAGCTCCTGCTGTTCTTCAAAATTTAAGCGAATTGATGTTTCTAATTCATGCATAGTAGCCCAAGCTGTGTCTTCCATAGTAAAAGTATTCGTTGAACTATTTGGTGTAGACAGCTTTTCTGATACTGGAGAAATGTTTTCGGTAAGCTCTGTTTTTTCGTTCCCAAATTCATTATTTTCCTTATTTATATAAATTATTTCTTGATTAACGCAAGTTTCATTTGATAATCGTTCAGTGTTTTTTACACACTCATTAAACATATTAAGCAAATAAGGATAGTCTTCTATATTAAAATCTTGGATTTCCGATAGCTCACGTGAATCCTGATATTTTTTAGAACATTTTTTCTTGTATTTTTCTTTTAAAGCTTGGGATAAAGCTGTGGAGGCACATAGAAAATTGTAAACGGCTAAAATCATATTGTTCCATTTAAATCCATTATCGGAAGAGGTTTCGGTATTACCGAGTGTATTTACAAAGTACTGACTCGGCATCACTAGAATTTAGAATTTGATTTTATGTGTTCAGCACAAAATGAACGATATGGGTGACAAACTCGAAAAATGAAGTAAACCTATTTGACAGTGAGTTTTTTAAGTAGTAAAATACTAACGTCATATTTTTATAATTTTGTTTAGTTATAAAATAGAAGGTATCACTTTGAGGCATCACTTAGTGAAAGTTCGCTCTTCTATTTTTATTACACAATGGCCTTTTCCCTTTAACACACAGCTAAGCCTTTTATTTTTGTGTTAATTTGAGATTTCTTTATTATATTGATTGTAATATTTATTGTTGTCTGTCTGTGTTTTTAATAATATTTTCATTGGATTCTACACTTATTTTTATCATAATTTTATTATATCAAACTCAAAATAATTAAATTATATCTTATCGTTTCTGGTGTATTTTGATATCTTACTATCACTGTGCGTTACTAAATCGGTTATCTAAGCTTAGAATCAAGAAGACAATAATTCAGTGCCAGTGGTCACATGTGGATGTAAAATGTGAACCCTTTTAACCCATTAGCACATAGTGGCAACTTTGGTTGCCAGTGACTTTCATCACCCATAAAATCTCATATGTGTTGTATGTGTCCTATTTTTAGTTGGTATATAATGTTTAGCATACCTATCTATATGTATTTCCAACCTATGTATTTGCTTGTAAACTTGTTAGGTGCTCGCTAGAATTTATTTCAATATCAGAGTTTAGCTGCAACCAAACTTATTCCTAAACAAAATAAATATTTTTTAGTTAATTTATAATATTTTGTGTTTATATTTTGTTTATTTTAAACTGAAGTGTTATTAAATATACACATTATTTATATGTTAAATAAACATAAAGTGCCGTTTTAATTTCGTATGGAGTTATTTTGGGCAGGGTCTGATCTTGCCTTTCGTCGGTGCTCTCATATATTTCGCGATAAAAGGATTCGACAACCTTAAGGATTTTGGTTTTGATGATTCGCTTATGTCGTCATCTACCTCATCAAGCCATTTCAAAAGAGTTTCTTCATATTTTTTATATTCATTTTTTGACGTACTGGGTCCCTCATCCATTTTCAGATAAATAGTAAATAAATACGAACAATAACAACCCATCTATTAGACAAAAATCATACTTTGAATCTAAATATCTTTGGAATTACAATCTGCAGCAAACTGCCGATCTCAATACTAATAAATAACAACCCAACTTGGAAAGTCATACCTACCAAAAGTCAATGAGCAACCTTCAAAATTTTTTGCGTATGGAGATATCCCACTTTCGACAAGCGATACCGTCTGAGAGACGAGGCGTTAGTACTTAAGCGTTTAGCTGTAGAAGAACTCTTTCCATATCATCGAGACCTGTTCTTCTTCTTTTTCTTTTTAATTTTTTTATATAGACATGACTCTGTCTGTTTTTCAATGCACCTTCAAAGAACAAAATCTCATCCCTAATTTGGACTCAATAAAAGTCCTCCCTTCCCAAAAGGCAGCCTCCCTGCGAACTACCAAGCTCCTAAACATCCACGACATCACAGCAAAACTCCGTAAAGCCACTCGAGATGATACCATCTTAATCACAGCTCGTTAATTCAGCAAATCCCAAAATGCACCTCCCGCTCTAAATAATTCCCAAATCTATCATATTCATAATAGCCGGCGTCGGAAAAAATCATATCCCTTAAAAACATCGAGGATAATCTATCCGAACTTCAATTTCCATACACAAAAGTAGTTCGCATAATAGCCCGTTCCACCAACCAACCCACCTCCTATATCAGAGTCTTCACAAACTCTAAACTCAAATTCGCCGAAGCACTTTCGAGGTTTATTAAGATCGAGGGTGAGCGGTTAAATTGCGAGATCCCAAGATCTGGCAACTCCGTCCCGATTTGGTCGAAATACTGCTCGAAATGTTGCAAAAGCGGACATTTCAATCACGAATGCCCCGAAAAATCCTACACATGTCCATATTGTGGACTAGATCACAGGTCTTCTGCATGCCCCAAGACATCCGAACCTAAATGCCCGAACTGTAGCGGTTCCCACCCTGCCTTCTCACCAAGATGCCCACATCGAAATATATTTCCCAACAATTACGATCAAACCCAACCAGTATACACTCCTAAACAAATCCCTTCATACGACCTCTCCTCCGATATAAAATCCTTAATACACTTCATATCCATGATCCTATTCAACGTCTTCCCTAAAAAAAGAAGGGCAACCATCCGAGTCATTAACCAAATATCCAATGCACTGTACGGATATGCCTTTACGACTTCCCACTATAATAACCGCATAAACCAAACCTTTACCCAACTTCGCACCTTAAACACACATGCACACATAATACACACAACAGAATTACATACACTTATCAATTACACATTACACTTTACCAATACGCTCACACCAACACAATTCATAAACATAGAAACGCATTCATAAACATACAAAATCCATAACACAAACACCACACACACAGTGAGCACCCCATATACTTCTTAAGAGTCGAATAAATTTAACAAGGACAGGGGGAGATTGGTTTTCTGTGGTTTCCCAATCTCATTGCACAATGATACCTGATCCTAGGTGAGGATATAGCCACAGCTATCCTACACGCGATTTCCAAACAAACCAAACAAACAAATAATGGCCAACAATCTGAAAAGAATTGTTTTCCATGAAACTTGTACTTAGTGACGAGCTTGGTCTACACGGCTCCCAGTTGCTCATCGGTCACGGAAATAGTTCTTCTGACACTCCTGCCTACAGGAGCGGCACCCGCTCTTAGTCCTCGCATGATCCATCCAAGCATTAAGCACCAATTAATAAATATATATACTGACAAGGGCATAAACATAAACGGAGAAAAGCTTAGCCATCTAAGGTTTGCAAATGCTATTGTACTAATAGCTGATAAGATAGATGAGGCCAAAGAACTTTTAAATCAGCTCTACCTTTCCTCGCTAGAAGGGGGATTGAAAATAAATATATCTAAAACCCAGATGATGACAAATCTTGTAGTCAGCGAAGATATATGCGTAGGAACAAGATCTATAGACCAGGTAATGGCCTATAACCTAGGTCATGAGATTCGCATAGGAAAAGATAACCAAACCGTTGAGCTTCTCTGAAAACAGTTCAAAAGATCCATGTGTGTCAAAGGGCGATGGAGCGTGCTATGTTGGGCGTTTCACTACGAGACAAGATCCTAAATCGCCAGCTACGACAAAGAACAGGAGTGGCTGATGCAGTAGAGAGAGTAGCAACACTGAAATGAAACTGGGCATGTCACGTGGCTCGAATGACAGATAATAGATGGACAAAGCGGATACTGGAATGGAGACCAAGAGATGATGCCTACCGAAGCAGAGGTCGTCCACCAACACGTTGGACTGACGATCTAAAACGTTGTCATAGGAATTGGATGCAAGAGGCACAATATCGAAATAGAACGAAAATTATGAGGGAGATCTATGTCCAGCAGTGGATAAGCAAAGATTGAATGATGATGAATAAATATATAAAACCATCCTTGAAGAAGCACAATAGCTTAAACAAGGTTAAAACATTCAGTCAGTCAATGCACCTTCAGTAAGTTGTCGTTTTATCGTTCTCGTGGTCTTCCTACTGATTGTCTTCGTATTGGGAAACCTTTTCTCGCCTTCTTTACTACTCTATTTGTTGTCATTCGGCTTATATGATCATTGCATTTTACTTTCCTATTTCTTACCTAGTTCTTGATGTTCTCCACATTACATCTACGTCGTATATGTACTTCTAACTCTGTCCCATAGTGTTTTGCCATCAATTTTTTTAGTGTTTTTATCTCTGCTGTTTCTAACAAACATCCTTTTTGGCCTCTCTGTGTCAGGTTGTGTTTTTGCCGCGTATGTTATTATTGACCTGATGATTGTTTTGTAAATTCTGCCTTTCATTTCTTTTCCAATATTTTTATTTTTTCATAGTGTTTCATTGATGCAACATGCAGTTCTGTTTGCTCTATTCACTTGACCTTTCACTACTCTTTCGAGCTTTTCGTAGCTAGATAATATGATGACTAGATATTTAAACTCCATCACTTGTTCTATTATCTGACCTTCCAGCTTCAATTTACATCTTAAATTTAAATCTAAATTTACTATTATAAACATGCATTTTGTCTTTTTCGGAAAAATTAACATGTTAAATTTTCTGTCGCTGTAATAAATTGGTGCAGCATACGTTGTAAATCATCTTCACTTTGAGAGAACATTATTGCGTCGTCTGCATAGGAAGTTATTTTTTCTCCCATTTGGTATCCTTTTTTATTTTTTACTTTTTTTATTATTTCATTCATAAATAGGTTAAACAATAGATGACTCAAGGAATCTTCCTGTCTTTGTCCATTGCCAGCTTCAATCAGTTAGTTCTTCTTTTACTTTTACTTGTATTGTGTTGTCTTGCTAGATATTTTCGAGGTTTTGATTATTCCTAGAGGTATTTTTTGTGCGTACAAGTGGATAAAGTCCTTTAATTTGATCCGGTCAAATGCCTTAAGGTCCACGAAACATAGACATGCCGGTTTGTTGTATTTTATTGATTTCTCTTGCACTTGCCTTATTATAAATATAGCGTCGGTGCCTGATCTTCCCGACCTTAAACCTTTCTATAGTATTAATTTATTATATTAACTAACATTTCTATAATATAAATTATATCGCCTTCGGCCTCCTTTTCGGTACAAGTAGAAGGCAATCACTAACTTTTTTTATAAATAAAGATACTACACAAGAAATATTCTACAAATATACTGCCCATTGTTTTACACTAATCTCTCCATTTTTAATCATTTTTATAAGATGAAGCCATATTTAATATATATATTTAAAACACACTAAGTTTTAAAGTTATATATACAAAACATATTTTTAAATCATTTCTATTGTTATCAATAAATATTCAAACACTTACGTATTCGGAGTGTATTTGATAACGACTGCAAAAACCATAAATGTAAAATATTAAGTGATCGTCCCATTTTGACACGCCCTTGAATTGAACTTCTGGTCTTTTGTTGAGACCCTACATTCTCGGATTCCGCCTAAATTATCGATTTTTCTTGTGGTTCTATGAATACAAATTTAAAAATTATGTAACTTTGGCGACATAGCGTACTGCTGTTGTGCTCTTTTAAAATATTTTTGTCGCCTTGTCAGATTTCGTTATTGCCAAAGTTGTGTCAGAAGATATTATTAAAGTACTCAATAATATGATGGATATACGATGAAATATTTTATCTATTTTAAATTATTTATGACAAATATTTCGAGCAAAATTAAATGAAGCCGAATTTGTGCTGGCCATTTAAGTTTAATAAAACTGTGATGATATACATACATTTATATATTTGAACGTTACAAAAAGGGCGTACAAATACATTTAAACAACACTTACAGAAATTATGTACTCTCAGTTTAAAGACAAATTTTAGTATAGCATTTTTAGACACAAGAATAATAAGAACAAATGACAATATTTTGACATTGGATTAGTACCAAAAGCCGACAGCATCAGGCATGTATATAAATTACTATTCAAATTATAATACCGTATTAGGTATGAAAAACAGGATAATGTCCATTGTTGATGACAACTTTTTACAAAAAAAAACCGATTTACAGCATTAATTTCTATCATGGTTCCGTCCATGATTCTAACAAGAAACCAATCAAATATAAAAAAACTCCCCTTTATTAATGGTCTAACTCATTTTGTCATATCCATATTCAAAAATGTTCCTAATATTAGTAGGTATAGCTAAATATATTACCATGAACAGCAAACAACTATTTTAAAAAATCAAAGACCCAGTACCAACCTTATACAAAAGTAATGTTGTTTATGAACTACCGTGTCTAGGATGTCAAAATAGCTACATTGGCCAAACATCACATTGGCTAAAACAACGCATCACACAACATAAAAGTGATTGTCGCTTAGAAAAAAATACTTGCGCAGTAGTTGAGCACTATGAAAACACCGGTCATATGCTAGCTAGACTATAACAAAGCTCACATTTTATCACAGACTGATAACTACAAAAGTAGATTATTTCTTGAGATGTATCACATTTACAAAAATAAAAACACTTTAAATTATAAAACGGACACTGGACAGTTAAGTAACATATACTGTGATATATTGAACAAAATTTATTAATATTCAAAATAGCTAACATTCACTTTAATAACAACTAACCTTATTAATTCATCAAAGAAATATCATTCTTTTAACGTTTCTTTTATTGTTATTTTTACATTTGAAGTAATTTTAATTTTTTTTATCGTATTGCTGTAACGAACGTGCTTAAGACAATTTAATCTTGACATTCAATATTTTACATACTTCAATGTCAGTTTTTATTTGTGAAATCTTTTAATTTCTGTAAGTGTTTTTAAATGTAATTGTACGCAATTTTTGTAATTTTCAAATTGTTTTACAGCATACTTCTGATGAACCTATCAAATAAATAGCGAAATATTGAG
Organism: Diabrotica undecimpunctata; assembly: GCF_040954645.1. Taxonomy (NCBI): domain Eukaryota; kingdom Metazoa; phylum Arthropoda; class Insecta; order Coleoptera; family Chrysomelidae; genus Diabrotica; species Diabrotica undecimpunctata. Next base: position 18,807,760 of record NC_092809.1, on the reverse strand, counting down.
TTTCTTAGAAAAAACAAAGATATTTATTAGAGACCACTTTACGTGATAATTCCTACGCTTTTATAAATTATTTTTTGGTCGAAATAATTACTACATTTTCAAAATCAAAAGAATGGCCATTATCTAAAAAATGCTTGGCTAAGGTTGTAGTGTTTTCTTTGTTATTTTGTACGTTATGTTTGTGTGCAACAATACTTCTATGTAGATATTGGTGTGTTTACCCAATATTTGTTGAAGTGTAGTATTTAGAATTTATTTTATAAATAACGTCCAACTGATGATTTTTATTAACATTGTGTTTAAATAATTTATATTTAGTTATTTATATAACAATAGTTTCTGACGATTTATATTTTGCCAACATTTCCGATATTTGTTCAGAGAATGCATTAATGTATGGTAAGTATGTAATAGTGTTTGTTTGAGTTAGTAACATTTATATTATTATTGCTAGGTATGGTTTGGGATTGTGTGGGATTGATATAAGATCTGGACTAATTGCTAATAATGCAACTTCTTTTTTTAATTAGATGATTGTAAAATTCTAGTGGATATATATTTTTTTCTTATATATTTTTAACTTTTTTCAGGTTTTCTTAAATGAGTTAGAATGTGCATCACTCTTACATACTTAATAAAGACACCACTACTTTATTCCTCTTCTAACAGGTAGATATCATAATAAAAGTCGATTAAATTAGTGATTTGCTATTTGAAGCATTTTATTCTTTATTTTTGTTTTTTTTTAACTATACTTTATTATTTTTTACCTTAATTAAGTAGTGACAGGTACTTTATTGTTGCTTATATTACTAACCTAAGCTTACATGCATAGTTACAACAAACAGTACGAAAAAAATGGTTGATAATATTTGTAATAAAAAGGCCTATGCCAAAAAATGTAGTATTATCCCACACCTACTTATATTTTTCTACACTGTCCTAGAATGTCTACTGTGTGGATTGCCGTATCAGCCAATATACTGTAGCCCGTAAAGCACATACTTTATGTGGAATATATCAATACTTTGAATAGGAATAAAAATTGAAAAATAAGAATATAATATAAAGCTTACTTAACCTAGAAGGATCAAGGATGGGTTAAAAAGTAGCCACAACATTGCATTACATTTATATTTCTAAATACCTTTGTTTTTAGAAATCCCAAATAATTAGTAGTTTTCGTCGTACTACTGGTCTATTAGATACCATTATTAGCAATTGTATAATTTAATTCATTTTTTCATAGTTTTATAAAAACTTTAAGGTGACTATAAATACCAACTCTTAGTCCATTATAAAACTATTATTACTCACCATAGTTATTTAGACTGCTCAATAGTTTACGGCTAACAACGTAGAAGATACGAGTAAACACTTACGTCAAAATTATACTTCGCAATATTTTGTTTGGCGCAGTTTGAAGTATTTTGTTGTACACAGTGTATACCTATATGTAATGAGAAAACTAAAAATTATTAAATATTTAACGCAGAAAGAATTAGAAGAAGCAGTAGCAAGCCTCTCTGATTTTTATGTTCGGTCAGATATTAGTTCCCGCAACAGTGACTTATATGTTAGTGAAAAGGAAGACCATATTAAAGTGTTCAACGAAGACGACGACATTGAAAATCCAACTAAGGATAGTTCTAGTTTCGATATAATTGATGAAAACTGTGACACGTCACATGTATCTAAATCAGAGTCAGGAGGAATCTATCTAGCTTACCCACCACGCCCCATGTGGCTAGATGTACTAAACATTTTTTGTTAGCAACCAGAACTTCCACACGAAGGCAAAGTAGAAAATATATTGCAGTTGATCAAAAAATTATTTACTCCGGAATTACTGCAAAATCTTGTGCGATATACCAATGAAGAAGCTGAGCATACAAACGTGCCAAAAACAGATGATACCGAGATTTGGCTTTACTTGCTATTTTCATTACGATGGGAGCTAATGATGACAACAAATTAGACTAACACGATTTGTGGTCTAAAAAATTCGGTAGATCAACGTATATTGCCCCGATTAGTCAAAACAGTTTGCGAGAAGTGACAAAAATTTTAAAATTTGATGATAAATCAGCTAGAGCTGAGAGGAAACAGGCAAACAAGTTTGCACCCTTACGTATAATGATTGGTTTGCTGAATAAAAGATTTTTAATAAATTTTACACCAGATATGAATGTCGTAATAGCCGAAATGTTATCTTTGTTTCGAGGCAGATTCCCGTTTAAAATTGTTATGAAGGAAAAGCCTGGTAAATATAGTGTACTTATATGAATACTTGCATATTGTTCAACTCGTTACGTTTTGTGTATAAAGGTTTTTACAGAAACATATGAAGGTTGTAACATAATAAATTTCTTGGTTTAAAAATTTGCATAATAAATTTTTTGGGCTAAAAATTTCTAAAGACATCCCTGTACGATAGTGGATGTATGCATTTATCTGTTTGTAACGGAAATTAAAATGTTAAATATATTGCGTCTTGGGTTCTACGTTTCCTAAAATCAAGTCGAAAAAGATAGCAAGTCATATTTTTGTGACATTAGTTTGTTTTGTTTGTAAAAAAAGGTTGATCTTTATAAATAGTTATATTTAAAAAGATAATTCTTTACTTGTTTTAACTTTTTATTTTGCCACAATTTATAGCCCAATAACATTTGCAAGCTATGTAAACTTGTATGCCCACTTGTAAACAAATAGCACACATGTAAGTGTTTCTTTCTTATTTGTATATCTACGTTTGTGGCTATTAATATAGTCTTTATGTATTTGTAACTAATTGTATCATATATATTTTGCACCATTTTATATTTTGTAGCTGTTTGTGTTGACAGTAATAAATGATTAATTTATTTCTCCAACTATTTTGTTTATTTTAGAAAAGTCTCCTAACCCCTAGTTGTATTCTTTATTTTAGGTAGGAAAAACCTTTCTTTCCTCTAGCAGGAAGTTTTCTCGAAGCGGCGTCCCATTTCAAATAGCTAGAGGTATTTCTTGTTGTCTTTATTTGTTCATTTGTCCCAGGAGATTCATGTAAGTACCCCTTTGTTTCATTTTTTTGGAGTTACCCCAATCCAACTCCATTGTCATTTACTTATCCACGACCCCAGCTCTCCAATTAACCCCTGAGTGCCGTCCGCACAAGAATCGATTTGTTTTGCTTGTCCAATCTACACCCCCATAATTTCTGTCCCAATTTTCTACCCCATATAATCTTACCCTATGATAGGCAAAATAATTTTGTTACAAGGTAGCATACGAGGGACCACAAGGAATAGTAAGAAAATTGCTGTCTGTGATTTGAAATTCTGGACGTAACGTAACGACTGACAAATATTAATGAAGACTTTGGTCTGAATTTAATTGGCAATCTCCAATATGATTGCAGGCATATCTGATAATGTTGTAAGCAGCGAATACAAAAGTAAATAAGGTATCAGTCTTTTTTGTAATGAGACTAAAAGAGGTGTTATCATTTAAGACCAGCTGGCGAGAAAATATACGTCTAAGCAATCTACGCGACCATGGTCACTCCTAGTTATGGATGAATATTTTCGTTAATTAAAGCAATCGTCGTTGTTTGTTTCCACAATAATTAGGACTTGCCTTAATGCTACCTTTTATTGAAAGAAGAGTTGCAAATTTAAACGAAGTTTAACATTTTATACTGCATTCCATGGGAAAGAGGCTCGATTGCAAACTTTTTCGAGTTGTACCTTTAAGTACCTTCAAAATCATTCCAACATGGAAAAGAACGATGTCATTTACGTTGTAAATTTGTAAAATCTAAAAAATAAGACTAATTAATTGGCAAAAACAATCATAGTTTGTTCAAAATGCCAGAAGTGTGTACGCGGTAAGCACAACAAGAAGTCAAATGTGTATGTATCCTGCGACTATCCCAATTCGATTTCAGCCGAAGATTCCGGGAAATTATAAATTCTTATCTTTTACCTATTCAATTTACGTGTAGAAATACTTTTTTAACTGTAAAAGTCTTATTTTTTATATTAGTTTTAATAAAGAACCACTTTTTTGATTAATATATTTGTAAACATTTATAGACCCCTTCTTGGTCCTTACTCATTCTAATAAAAGGTTGGTTTTGCAAGGTTTAATATTAAATAATAATTTAAACTTACATTAATATTTATGATGTGGAAAAGATGACCCTATGTCTAGGCGCTTACCAAAAATGACGACAGATCCATGGTGGACGGATTATATCTCACGCAACAACAAATGGAAATTACCAAGAAGAATTCTTAGTAATTAATAAGTTAATATATTGTTACCAGCTACTAAAAGGCACCATTTTTTTATGAGGTTCCATAAGAAAAAACCGTAGTCCAAAGTACCACAATTTTTAAGATTTAAATTTTTATTACTGTAATAATTATATTATGAATGAATACTTTATTAATATTCATTTTGCAAATAATTTTAAATTAACCATATTGAATGCAATTTAAAATGTGATGTAGTTTTTATAATTGGTATTAATAAAAACAGCACAAAAAATAAAATCTGTATTCATGATAAATCAGCAAATACAAATATAAAATGCATGATCGCACCCGATAAAATATATAATCTGTCTACCGCAGTTTGTTACATTGATTAACAGAAATTTCATATCCACATAATAATTACATAAAAAATTAGCAATTAAAATCTGATATATATCTAGTTTATAGTGAATATAACTCTGAAAATGGTTTTTACAGGTCGCGTCATTATATATATATATATATATATATATATATATATATATATATATATATATATATATATATATATATATATATATATATATATATATATATATATATATATATATATATATATATATAAATATAGTGTATATAACGACGCTAAGAATACAATTCTTTGGTAGGTAACTTTCGGGAAAGCGTCAAGTCAAGGATCGGCTAGAGATGGTATAAGCCAGTTTGGTGTAGAACTTTATTCTAAATGTGAAATTTTCGGTGATAGGCTGTCACCTTCATCATCACCTAAATGGAAAACTTATTTAGTACAAATGGTGGAAGTTCACATTTAAAAGGCTACATTGAAAATGTTCAGTTGGTCCTAGTGGTGAAGAACACTGTCATAAATATGTTAAAAATTTTTAAAAATACATTAATTTTCAATAAAAACATTACAACACAAAAAGGTATTTTTACAAAACAACACAAAAACATCTAAAACCAGATTAAAACCGCATCTTCATGTTTAAGGTAGAAAAGAATAATTTTTCTTCTTTTTTGATGACAATGTTTCTGATTTCTGTCAATACCTAGATGTCATATGTAACAAGGTTTTATTTACATCTGCACCTCGTGCAATAAAATGGAACTTGGAAATAATCTTTTAAAGAACCAAAATAGCAGTGAAATGAAGTCTGCTCTCAAGTGCAGGCAGGTCATCTGTGTATGTTATGGTAAACCAACTTTATTTTTCAATCTGTTACATCTTGTCAAGTCCTGCTGAAGCATAAAAGAATAAATACAACTTAAGTTTTCAACATCTTTCTTACAGTTTATAGAAGGGCTGCAGTTATGGATGTAGCACATTTCTATGAAATTTCTCTTAAATTGGTTGTCAATCCTTTTTAGTACTTCCACATTTTCATAGATAGCAATGTGTCCAGTATTCCTAATATGTTGGCTAAAAGCTGTACTAGTAGGCTTCCTCACAACATCACTCTTGTGCAAAGCTATTCTTTTTGAGAGTTTCTGGCTGGTTTGACCGACATACACCTCTGTACAGGAACCACGTGAAATAGAATACACTACATTGAAGTTATCCAGTTTTTTAACTCTTTCTGTCAGGTGAGTAAAGTATGTCCCTAATCTTTTGTACACTGAATTTGCTATTACTATGTTGAACTGTCTGAAAATCACCACAGATCACAAACCTTTTAATGTCAGCAATTAGTCGGCAATCAAAATTGCTACGTGGAATGTTAGAAGCTTATTTGCAGCAGGCAAACTACAAAATCTAATTCAGGAAATGAACAGAATTAACATCGATATTCTCGGCATAAGCGAATTGCGATGGGAAGGCACAGGCATGATCAATACTACTGGTAAAACCCTTTACTACTCATGCAGTGATAGCACAGACCCTCACCGCAGACATGGGGTGGGAGTTCTGATAAGCGAAAATTTGCGCGCCTCCGTGAAGAACTTTGTCCCGATCTCCGAAAGAGTCATACTTATTCAGTTGCATGGAAAAGTTAACATAAATATTATACAAGTCTACGCCCCTACAGCAGACAAGCCAGAAGAAGAACTAGAGCGATTTTATCAACAGCTAGACGAAGCCTTAAAGGTGACTAAGAATCACGAAATTAACATCGTATTAGGAGACTTCAACGCAAAAGTTGGGGAAGGAGCTGTAGATCACGTAGTTGGAAAATATGGTCTTGGTCAGAGAAACGACAGAGGGGACAGATTGATACAGTACTGTCAAGACAAAGATCTAGTCATAACGAATACTTGGTATAAGTTACCACCCAGGAGGCTTTACACATGGAAGTCGCCTTTAGACGGACATCAGGGCATTATAAGGAACCAAATAGATTATGTGACAATTAATAGAAGGTACAGGAATGCTATTACTAAGGTATCTGCATTACCTGGAGCAGACATAGGATCCGACCACAATCCCTTAGTAGCAAATATCAAACTGAGGCTCGCTACAGCTAAAAGAAAACACCAGAAGGCATCAGTAAACATTAGAAAACTCAAAAACAATGAAACAAATGAAGCGTACACAGAGGAAATAAACAATAGGTTCTCTAATATGGCAACTGAGAATGATGTTGAAAAGTCATGGACCACCATAAAAGAATCATTTGATGATTTGAACAACACTTTTCTACTCGAGAGTAAAACAACTACCAAGAATGAGTGGATGACAGAAGAAATATTAGAGATGATGGAACAACGCAGGCAGTGTAAGATCAGGCAGGACGAAGTAGGGTACCGAAATATACACAGTCAAATTCGTAAAGAAATTATAGCGGCGAAGGAGATCTGGATGACTACACTTTGCGCCGAGGCTGAAAGCCTATATAAACTCGGCGACAGCTTCAATCTTCACAAGAAAATTAAGGAAATTGCTGGTGTCTTCAAGAAAAAACAAGTCACTGGTATACATAATGACCAACATGAATTAATAACGGACCCTAGCGATATACTTAATACTTGGAAAATGTACACAGCCAATTTGTTCAATGATGACAGAACACAAAAACCACCACAACTGGGAGACCATTTGTATGGCCCAAGTATTTTGAAAGCTGAAATTGTACACGCTATCAAACTATTAAAAAGTAACAAAACCCCAGGACCAGATGATATGTACGCAGAAACAATCAAGTTACTTAATGAAGAAAACCTAGACATTATTGTCAAGCTCTTTAACGACATCTACGATACGGGCCAGATTCCAAAAGATTGGCTTCGATCTACATTTATCGCCCTACCAAAAACACCACGTGCGAACTTCTGCAAGGACCACCGACTAATAAGCCTAATGAGTCACTTTTTGAAACTTTTCCTGAGAATACTTCACACTAGATTGTTTAAGAAATGTGAAGAGGTCAGTGGATGGAGTCAGTTTGGTTTCAAAAATGGACTTGGCACGAGAGAAGCGATCTTTAGTATGCAAACATTGATACAGAATTGTTTAGATCAAAGAAAGAATGTTTTTATCTGTTTCATCGATTACGAGAAAGCATTCGATAATGTAAAACATGAATTGATGATAAAATACCTACAAGAGTTGAAATTGGATGCAAAGGATATAAGAATCATTGCCAATCTGTATTGGAATCAGACAGCAACAGTACGTCTTCAAAATTCCAACGAGACAGAAGATTTCTCCATTAAAAAAGGAGTAAGGCAAGGTTGTATACTGTCTCCAATGCTGTTCAATTTATACGTAGAAAAAGCCTTCGCAGAAGCAGTGGAAGACTCTAATAAGGGTATTAAAGTTAACGGCATATTTATTAATAACATCAGGTATGCCGATGATACAGCCATAGTGGCAGATAACATCGAAGATCTTCAATGCCTTTTGAATGATCTAACTCTTGCAAGTGAAGCTCGGGGTTTGAAAATAAATATCAAGAAGACAAAATCAATGATTATAAGTAGAAATGATTACCCCAACGCAAAGATATATGTCTCTGGAGAAGAAATCGAACAAGTCAGGCAATTCAAATACTTGGGACGTTTGCTAAATGAGGGTTGGGACCCCGAGAATGAAATAAAGAGCAGAGTTGAACAAGCCAGAAATGCTTTTTTGAGGCTTCGTAAGTTTCTGACTGATCGCAAATTGGACTTCAATCTCCGATACAAGATGCTTAAGTGTTACGTGTGGCCTGTTCTCCTGTACGGAATGGAAGCATGGACGTTAAAGGCCAGTTCCATTAACAAACTTGAAGTGTTCGAAATGTGGTGCCTGCGTCGAATGCTCAGAATATCATGGACGGACAGGGTCAGAAATGAGGAAGTACTCAGAAAAGCGGGCTTACAGGATAGGGAACTTTTTAATTATGTAAAAAGTAAGAAGACTGCATACTTGGGGCACATTATACGAGAAGAACGATACACTTTGCAGCAACTGATACTCGAAGGGAAAATAGAGGGTAGGAGAGGTCTCGGACGTAAAAAAATGTCATGGCTGCGCAATATTCGACAATGGACAGGAATCCACAGCTATGAAATGCTTCGCAATGCTGCTAAAAACAGAATTATTTAATCCAGAATATTTAACATCTCACCTGACAAGACGATGTACGGTGGACGCCTACGCAGAAATGCATGGCACCTTAAGAAGAAGAAGAATTAGTCGGCAATGCAGTTGCCTTTATTTCTATTGTGTCCTTTAATATACCTCAGGACGATGGTATTACCATCCGAAGCTTGAGTTAGTGACTCGTGACACATTACTAACCCTGATATGACAAGTTGTCTATTCAAGGTTAGTAGCGCTTGTCTGCTATCTGTACAGATCATTATAGTTTTCCCTGCTATATCTTTTTTGGTTATCTCTTTTGCGGCAAAGGAGATACCAGTCAGTACCGAGCCATCGGTATATATGCAATAAGCATTTGCCACGCTTGTCTCCCTATACTGTCTTGTTTCGATTTTGTAGGGTTTGTTAAAGACAAACTTTGGTTCAATTGAGTCGCAGCCTGTAGCAGTGATAGAGCATCCAGCTCTCCCCGCCAGAAACGAGTTCTCAATTGTCCAATTTCTACATCAAGGTTTGTATTTCACATGTAAATAAAAATCGTAAAATGTTTACTAATATAGTAGTGTATTGCAGAAATCAAAATATTGTATACTAAATCATTTTCTCCTTTTATTATTATTTATATTATATCATAAATAAAAGAGAAAACTGGTATCTCGAATTGATCACAATAGAATTTGATAATTACATTAACATGAAAAAGAAACCATAAAAATGCCGAACGCACGATACCCCAGTGCTATTCACTAAAAACAATCCATTGTCATAAATTGGGAACCCTTTTTTACAGGAAACTAAAAAAGAAAATGTTTTATTTATTTGTTGTGGGGAGCTTACCAGTCGACCCTCGTATGTTTTCCCTCAGTAAATTCAAATTGTGCGTTTAGGTGGAGGTTAAACACAATAGTCCAGTAAAATATATTTTGTATCTGTAGCTTTTTCATTGTAGTTTTAAATTGATAAAATAGAAAATTTTCAAAAAGAAAATATTTATTTTAGTAATAAATTAGCCAATGTGTCGATTGTTATATTTATATTAATATCGCAATATTAACTGCGATATTAATATAAATAAAATATAAATAATTTGGTAATAATTCGACAAACTTCTGTGTGAATAAAATTTCTTCTAAAAGCACACTAGTAACTAGTTTTATATGACCAATTGTTTAATTGTTCAATTGTAACTAAAATAGATGTGTGTGCCACTCTAAACGAGTTCCACTATAACAAGAATGGGTGTCATGGAGATGGCCTGGGCACACCAATACGGAGAACTACAAAATGCACCTTAATCTTATTCTTATAGTAGTGTGCACCTATAGTGCATTGGTGAATTATCTGATGGTCAGATGTCTGTCTGTTGCGGCATGCAAAAGATTGCTAGTGGTTTTTATGTCTGTCCAGTTCTTTATGTACCGTAATCACGACATTTCTTTGCGATCTACTCCTCTCTTGCCTTTAATCTTTTCTTGGATGATTAGTTGATGGATTGCGTATTTTTTCCTCTCAGAATATGGCCGAGGTATCCAATTTTTCGTACCTTGATCAAATTGAGTAGTTCTCTCTCAAAATTTGCCTTTCTTAAGACTTTCTTATTTCTCACCCTATCTGTCCATGGTATGCGGAACATTCTTCGCAACGTCCACATTTCAAAGGCCTCCAACTTATTAATGAAAGGTACTCTTAACGTCCATGTTTCCATGCCGTATAACAATATGGACCGTACATAGCATTTAACCATCCTGTAGCGGAGATTGAAGGAAAGATTGCGGTCATTCATCATCATTCCCAAGTATTTAAATGTTTTCACTTGATCGATTGGAGCATTATCTACTTGCAGTTGTATTCTTAAAAGTGCGTTTTTTCTTATTGCCATGCATTTAGTTTTTCCAGCATTTATACATTTTCAGCATTTCCTACGGTGTTTATTTTATTTAACATCAACTGCATATCATGTTCGTCGGTGTAACGAATATTATTTATCGGGAACCCGTTTACCCTTATTTCACACTCAGAGCCTTCCAGTGCCTCTGCAAAAATGTTCTCCACATAGAACATAGGGGTCAGCCATTGAAGATGTCATCGAAAGAGCACGACGAACGTAGAGCTGGACAGGACACTTAGCGAGAACATAGTGGTCCAGAAAAGAGTAGAGGGAAATTGGCTACAAATTAGCTTGGAAATTGGGAAAGCAGCCCAGTGAGAACATTTTCTACTACTTTCTTTTCTTTTTTTGATTGTCCTGCCTATATTTTTAAGTTTTATACTCTTTAAGTCATTCCCCACTTGTTGTCTAAATCTCATAGTTTAGGTCTGTCTTTGGTTTTTTTAACTGTTTGTATCTATTCCGTTTTCCTGTTCATTTTTTGTCTTCTTATTATGTGTCGATACCATCCAATTCTTTGTACTTTTTTTGCTCTAACTACGTTCTTTTCATCTATTCTTTATTGTATTTTCTGATTCATCTATTGTCGTCCATCTTCTTCATTTTCGCTCTCTGGTCCCAGTATTTTTCTCATAATCTTTCCTCAAAAACCATTTCAGTTGCTCTTCTTCTCTTACTGTTAATGTAAATGTCTCTGCAACATATACTACTATTGGTCTTATGGTCTTTTTGTAGATTTTCATTTTTGTGTTTTGGCTTGTGTTATTATCTCTAAACATTTTTATTAGTTCTGTAGAACGCTGGATATTCCACTTAAATTTTTCTTTTCATACACTTTTATTTCTTCTGTTGACTAGTACTCTTAAAAAGTCAAAGGTTGCTTGAATGAGATAATATAGAAAGAATATATAAGTGGGTAAATGACGTTAGAAACGTCATTTTCAGATTACAAGCGAAGCAGTAACATTTCCAGAAGATGCCAACCCCTAGTGTTGGCGAAACAACGAGACCTAATCTCAGAATACAACAGCCTAACAGCCCGAACAAACAGTTTAACAAGTTAGACGATGGCCGTGAAAGCCTAACGCAGCCCATCATCAGTGTTTTGTTTCATAGAATAAGTATTTTCACTTAATTTAGAGCAAACGTAAAGGTAAAATTTTGACTAAGGTTAAAAAAGCAATGTGGTTAAATACTTACTCAGTGCACATGAGTTAAGCCACCAAATACCTTGGTAAAAACACTTTGGATGGTACAAAATTTAATATGTCTTACATTTTATTTAAAAATATGTTGTGATGTTTGAGTATTTTTTAGATATCCTATATGAAAATGTTGGAGTAAAATGTGACAGGTTTTGTCTGAAATGGGAGTCCCCAATCATCTGATACTGCTAATTAAAAGCCTGTACAATAACAATTATGCCAGAGTTAGAATAAATGGGGAACTAATCGATAGTTTCAGGGTCACAAAGGGCGTGAGACAAGGCTGCATACTAAGCCCAATTCTATTTAACATCCATGGTGAATGGATAATGCGGAAAGCTACTGAGGACTGGAACGGTGGCATCACCATTGGCGGGAAGAAGATTTGCAACTTGAGATATGCAGATGATACTACTATCCTCGCTAGTTCTGAAGCTGGTCAGCAATCACAAAAAGCGCTATGGCAAAATTAACAAAAATTTGGAAAAGCCGTGAAATAACTACCGATACAAAAATGAGACTAGTAATAAGCCGAGTTTTTCCAGTTTTTACTTATGCATCGGAATGCTGGACCCTTACTGAGAAAGACATAAAGAACATAGATGTATTTGCGATGTACTGCTGGAGACGAGTGCTGAGAATACCATGGGTGGCTCGAAGAACAAATGAATCCATACTGGACCAGCTAAACATAAAGAAAAGACTAAGAACACAAATATCAGAACAAATAATAAGCTATTTTGGACATGTGCTTCGAAGAAATGGTCTTGAAAAACTTACTATCCAGGGAAAAGTAGAATGCAAAAGAAATAAAGGTAGATCTCACACACGATACACGGACCATATTGTTGCTACCATTGGCGCTCCATTGTCAGAATGTGCTAGAATGGCAGAAGATAGAAAAACGTGGAGGAACATTGGGAAATTTAGCTAATAGCTTCATGATATCACGATACCTGCATCAGGTTAACGACTAAGAAGAAGAAGAAGACATGAAAATGTAAGAATCCCACTGGGGGTTGCTGCTGACCCTCAGACGATGTCTGAATGGCTTCTAGATACAAACTAATTAAACTGACAGTTTTTCAACGGATGCATGAACAAAGCACTCAATATAACTTATAATATATGTCGTAATAAGACACTAGCCAACAACGTGTTAGATGAATATGTTAATAAATTTAAAAATTTTATTTTGTAGTTACTACGTGCTTGGCGGAGGAAGGCGATGGATAGGGACGACTGGAGTAAAATTCTTGGGGAGGCTAGGACCCACACAGGGTTGTAAAGCCAAAATGATGATGATTGTAGTTACTTATAACAGCAGTAAACATCAATATGCTGGGATTATAGTATAATTTACAAGTAAAATTATGTTTATCATTTAGATCATAAAGAATTGGGGAAGGTATTAAAAAATCACTTAAATGGATGTAAATAAAAGATTTTTTTGTAAATAATTCTTCATTTTATTATGCTCTGATGCCTAGGCTATAAAGAAAAAATGGAAAAGGAATGCAAAGAGGCACAAAGTTGAGCAAAAGACCATTTTATTCTCGTATTTTCCACTCTGTAGGCTAAGCTAAGCAAGTTAGTGTCCCAAATAGTTCAGACCGTCTTACAGGAAGGATCAGAGGTAGCCATGAAATATTCATATACAGTCCTCGACGACTCATTCCGTTGCTTTTGGTTGGTGCCTCCATCATTTCTAGTTATTGTGCTGCCGCTTTCTTACTCTCGCCTTTGAATTGCTAGACGACTCTTGGCATTTCCGTAACTTTTATTCGTTGGAGCCCACTATTTTTAATAGAACAATTTAAATATTTGTTACGTCTTAAAGAAGCAACCTAAATTAGAATTCTCTTTGAAATTGAAATTTAATAAATAATTTGCTTATTTTTTATTTAAGTTTTAAATAAATATTTTTCATATATAATAAGACTCCTTGCCAACCACTTTCTTTAACGTAATGAAGAAGCAGTCAGAGCATGTGGCAAGAAAGAAAATCTAGCCTAGTATTTAAAAAAAAACTAGCATACCTAGACGATTAAGTAGGGGAGGGCGAGGAGACAATGGACAATTTCCCGCCTCAAAGGGCATAGGGTAGGTTAACCACAGCGCCCGAGAAGCAATTTGGCTTAGTGTACGTTTTGGTTAGTGTACGTTAATTTATAATGATAGGTGTGTATTCTCGTGATTTTTTACAATGAAAAAGGTTTTTGCATTGTATTTTTTGATTATGATCAACTCTATCTATTAATATATCTCTATAATAAATCTCTAATAATATATAATAATAACTCTATATATCAATTCTATTCAACTTCTGGCAAGTGAAACTTAATAATGAGGAATGGAGTAAAGTTCTTTTGTTCTTCGTCATCATCATCATCCAGCCTTCATTTATTACGTCCACTACTAGACACAGACCATCCTTAAACTCCTCCATTCTTAAAGATTTTGTGCTCTTTGTTGATAATTTTTGGTGATACGCCTGATGTCGTTAGACCAACGTGTAGATGGTCTTTCTGTACTACGTTTGTCTGCTTTTGGCCTCCAATTTGTAATTTTGCTCGTCCATCGTGAGTCGTGCATTCTCGCTACATGGCCTGATCAGTTCCGTTTTAGTTCCGCTATGTGTTCCACAACATCAGCAATTCTCGTCCTTCTTCGCAGATTTTCGTTTTTTATTCGGTCCCGCAACGTCACTCCCAGCATAGACCGTTCCATTCGTCTTTGTGCCACTCTCAATTTCGAAGCTGTAGTCTTGGTTAGAGTCATAGTTTCCACCTTATAGGTCATGAACGGTAATACGCATTGGTAAAATACTTTTCTTTTGCGACTAATTGTTTTGTTGGTCCTAAGTGTTTCTCGAAGTTTTCCAAAGGCTGCCCACGCTAAAATAATTCGTCTTTGGATTTCTCATATTTGGTTATCCCTGCTGATTCTTGTTTTATGACCCAAATACGTAATAAGAACAATGTCATGTGCGAAACGAAAATGATTTTTCGGGTTTAACATGACTGTATGTTATGTACTCTAGTTATAAGTGATGATAAGACAGAAATAAATTTGGGAAAAGGATGTCCAAAGTCTTCACAATATGTCCAAAGTGTACCCACTTAATATTATACCTATAACTTTTAGAAAAAATACTCCTCACCATTACTAATAAGACTGAGAGAACTATAATATGTTTTATTACCTTGAGAAAGGCTGTTGACTAAGTATTAAATGGAGGAACTTTAAAAAAAATTGTCCAGTTACATGAAGTCAGAGGGTCTACTTTGTCCACTTCCGTAAAAAATGCTCACAAAATAGCATTGAAAATATGGTTATTATATCTTTTTTCTATTAGAAGACATGGACGCTAGATTATCAGCCCAGTTTTAATAGCTACCAATATGTTTTTCCGATTAACATCAACTGCCAGGAGGCAAAAACCGCCTCAAGCGAGCGGTTTTTGAGTTTTAAGAATAAAAAACTTGAAGAATGACAAGTTTCAATAGACATAATTTAAAAAAATTTAAAGATAAACTGGAGCAAGTCATAAGATTAAATAACATCTATAATTTAGATGAAGTAACTTTTCAAAGAAAGAAATATTACTTCAAAGGTGATTATGCATTTCTGTTTATTTATTTTATTACTATAATCTTATAAAGCAGAAATATGAATTTGTTTCGAAACTATCTTACCGATTTTTCTATCAGATGTCGCTATTGCGTCCATAACGAAGCCATTTTATTGTTGCTTCTTAAAAGACAGAAAAGATTTATTTTTCACGTTGAGAACGCCTATGAATAACTGTTCTGATGAGACTTATTAAGTCGAAATACGTATCAACAGATACATAGACGCTTTGTACGTGAAATCAAATCTTTGCTGTCTTTTTCATTTTATTCGGATCTACTCTGTATGAGTACAAGAAAAAAATTCGTTAAGGATTTCTGCTTAGTTGATAGACATGGCGTGGAATGCAAATTTTAGATTTCCCATGTCTCTATTAACATCTTTATCAACGTCTGTTATACCTTGCAATTTTAGAAGGTTCAGATTAAAGCAAAAATCTGAATTTGTTTCGAAACTATCTTACCGATTTTTCTATCAGATGTCGCTATTGCGTCCATAACGAAGCCATTTTATTGTTGCTTCTTAAAAGACAGAAAAGATTTATTTTTCACGTTGAGAACGCCTATGAATAACTGTTCTGATGAGACTTATTAAGTCGAAATACGTATCAACAGATACATAGACGCTTTGTACGTGAAATCAAATCTTTGCTGTCTTTTTCATTTTATTCGGATCTACTCTGTATGAGTACAAGAAACAAATTCGTTAAGGATTTCTGCTTAGTTGATAGACATGTCGTGAAATGCAAATTTTAGATTCCACATGTCTCTATTAACATCTTTATCAACGTCTGTTATACCTTGCAATTTTAGAAGGTTCAGATTAAAGCAGAAATCTGAATTTGTTTCGAAACTATCTTATCAATTTTTCTATCAGATGTCGCTATTGCGTCCATAACGAAGCCATTTTATTGTTGCTTCTTAAAAGACAGAAAAGATTTATTTTTCACGTTGAGAACGCCTACGAATAACTGTTCTGATGAGACTTATTAAGTCGAAATACTTATCAACAGATACATAGACGCTTTGTGCGTGAAATCAAATTTTTGCTGTCTTTTTCATTGAAAATTTACACTTCAATAACCATGAAAATACAGTGCCTCGAAGTAGTCTGAATATGACAATCTGCATATGGTGAGACCACTTGTGAAAAAACTACACAGTACAATCCAATCTATGTATTACCACCGATCTTATTTAGCTGTTGATAAATCGATAATAGCGTTCAGGGGAAGATCATAACTCAAACAATACATGTCCATGAAGCTTGTTTAACGACGCTATAAAGTATGGTGTTTGGCAGACTCAATTACAGGCTATATACTACAAATTCCATATTTACGCTGGAAAGTTGGCAGACGTCGACGGAGCCAAAAATCTTGGTAAAAAGGTTGTTATAAACCTTGCAAACTGTGTAAAAAACAAGAAATATTTGATAGTCTTTGATAATTTCTTTACATTCTTTTCTCTTATATGAAAAAGATATTAAGTGATAAAATTTATGCTGATGGTATGGTGAGATCACACAAAAAGGGATTACCAGATACGTATAGCAGCTACCAAAAGGTAGCTGCAATAAAGTGAATGGATATTAAGCCAGTCAATATCTTCAGCAACTGTTTCTCTATACGAGATACAGATTTTGTAAGTCGTAAAAATAAAGATGGCTCCACAACAAATGTATCATGGGGAAGGCAAAATTTTTTTGACACCATGAATCATTAGGGTTGGTTATATAATTGTTAACCAGTCAAAGAAAATGTTTTAAAACTATTTAATTTGCTTACGCCCATGAAAGGGTTAGAACGGTTTTAATATTTTAAACGGTTTACTTCTCCCCAAGATCTTAGTTACATACTTTTTTGATCAAATATACCACAAATAACAATTAAGTGGTATGTTTCCAACCATAAAGTTAATAAGTAAGATTATACTCAACCACAGCTTACTTAAAGTAAGAAAAAGATAAAAGTACATAAAAAATACCCCAAGGCA
Organism: Diabrotica undecimpunctata; assembly: GCF_040954645.1. NCBI lineage: Eukaryota > Metazoa > Arthropoda > Insecta > Coleoptera > Chrysomelidae > Diabrotica > Diabrotica undecimpunctata. Next base: position 18,790,256 of record NC_092809.1, on the reverse strand, counting down.
CAGCTTATTTAAAACAGCTTTAAACTAACATTTTAGATAGTTCATACATTTTATAGTTGACACCCATGTGTACATACAGACATTTTATAACTCACTTACGTATAATATTTTAAAACTAGTTGCTGCAGAATGTATTCCCAATGTCTATATAAAATAAGTGATATACACCAAGCAATACATCCAGGAATATATCAACTCTCCACTGCATTTAGTTAGGGACAAGAAGAACTGTCATGGAAATGATTTATAACTCTCAGGCTGCTGCTCGCCATAAAATCCTCATAAAAGAATAACATAATATACTACACACATCATGAATTATTAAAGTCATGCCTTTGACCGTGCCATCCTCAGTCACTTCATCATACTTTGAGAATATCGAGAAATATGGCATTTCTAAAACCCAGTAAAATACAGGTTTTTTGGAGAAAGAGCCGAGAAAGGGTAGAAAGCTATTTATAATAAAATAGTACGAAATTGCTGGTCGTGATACGACACGAATATCAATACAAACCAGACGAGTCACATAACACATCACTAAACTGAAAAATATCCATAAGAAAAAACGACGGTCCCTTAAAATGTTAAAAATTTTAAAAGCGAAAAAGCTTATAGTTTAAGAACGATATACTAGATTATTGAAACTAGGTATAAATCTGATATTTTTAGCAATGGATTTTGGTTTTTATTTTTAATAACTAAGCCAGATACTTGAATGGGTCTATCATTAGTAAACTCAATATAGTTTTTACACATACCCACAATTTTTTAAATGTACTTGGAAAAAGTCATTAACATTTTTCAAACTAGGAAGACACTTTGCTTTAATACCAAATAATTGGTTCTGTCCTAAATATTGATACAAGATATTTAACTAAAAAATTTAAACGACTGGCTTGATTTGAAAAAGTTTTGCACACCTTATTATTAATATAATGAGCTACAAACTACAAAAAAACTTATTCAAAGTTGCCACCATTTTCCTGAATATAGCACCGAAGGCTATTAAACTATTTATCGTCGGTGTATGGATGACATTTCTAGAAAAATTGTCCACAGCTTCTTTATAGAAACTCAATACATGCACCTTCTAAAAAATTATGGGAAAAAATGCCACTACTGCTTTTTAGCTTACAATAGGTTTCAAAAATCCTAATCTGTTTGCAAACATGTACTGTCTTACTGATCTACTGACCTACTGAAATTTAGACAAAAAATCCGATGATTAAACTTTCTAGAAATTTTTAAACCACACAGAGAACATGATCCATTTTTATTTCTTCTCCGAATCACTAATTACTAAATTACGCTGTAAACTACATTTTATTATATTTATACTTTTTCTTACATTTTTATTTCTAATGCTTTCCAGCTGTCACAGCATTATAGACTCATGACTTTTTATATACGGAAAAAACCGCCTTGAGAACTTAAAACTCGACGTTTTGGCACCCACTTTGGAGCCATTATCAAAAGCCATATAATATCAAATCGTCAAATGACACTTGGGTCTCATTCTGCCTACTCATCAGTGTTGAGAGACGAAACTAAGGAGTACGCAGATTCGACTCTATTCAAGTAGTCAGAGTCACTGGATACTAAGGAGTAGGTAGATTGAGACCTCAGTGCCATTTGACAGTTCTCGTATTTCTGGAGAATAAGATACTGGTTTTGATACTGATACTGGTACTGGTACTGATACTTATTTAATTAAACAACGCAAGCTTGAGTACCTCGGCCACGTGATGCGGAACGAAGAAAAATATCGAATTCTTCAACTTGTTATGCAGGGTAAAGTATTTGGCAGAAGAGGACCGGGACGCCGTCGTATCTCGTGGTTGAAAAATCTCCGACAATGGTTTGGGATGACCTCAGCGGAGCTGTTTCGCAGATCAGTCAACAAAACCATGATAGCCTTGATGATCGCCAACATCCGGACCGGATAAGGCACTGAAGAAGAAGAAGATACTGGTACGTCACGAGTGATGACCCCATGGTAAAGACACATTAGATCTCTTCCTCACCCACCTGAATGGAATACATCCCAGTATTCAATTCACGATGGAAGTTGAGTCTAAAGCATCTTTGACATTACTTGATGTTCTTATTCAGAAAAACCCACCGAACAGTTTTTCCTATTCCTTGTACCGGAAAATCACTCATACAAACTCTTATTTCATTGCCCAGTCACATCATCACCACGCCCAAATCAATTCAGTTATTAATATTCTTGTTTCCTGTTCCATAAACTTAGCGACAACAATCACAGGTCATCCGAAATCAATTCAATAAGGCAAACACTCTTACAAAACGGCTACCACAAAAACCAAATCAATACGAGCATTTAAAAATATCTAAACCCCATGCCATTAAAAGAAGAAACCTTGCCAACAGATCAACCCAAAATATTTCTACTTTTTATTAAAGGTGTCACTGACAAGATCAGTAGAACTCTTAATTCCCTAAACATTAAAACCATCTTCACTACTCACTACAAGTTGTCCAATCTCGTCAGATCCGTAAAAGATCAAATCCCCAATGAAAACCATGGTGTCTACGAGATACCTTGTTCCAGTTGCCCACGTACATATATAGGACAGACAAACCAACGAATCCATGATTGTAGTTACGAATATTCTATATATGTCAAACATTCCGATACTACTTTAGCCCTAGCCCAACATCATATTTGGACAGGCCACAAAATGGATTTCGAAAAAGCAAAAACCATCGCTCCCATCCGCTCCTTAAAATCGAAAATTATTCTTGGAAAATCGAAAAACGGTCCAACGTGCGATGATGAAACGTCTGCTGGCAAAATGGTGACCGCTGCATCAGCGACCTACCGTCCCAACCCACCCCGCTCTGATCGAGGAGCGATTAATTACAGGGACCCGATCCATCAACTGCGCATGTGCATTCTTTGAAATGACAATGACATTAAAAGTGACATTTTTGACATTTGACAAAGATAATTAAGCTATTTTAAACACGTTTTAGAACAAGACAACTTTGGAAAACATCCACCTGAAGCTATACAACATTGACCAGAATATGTGATTTAAATTTAGTTCATTAATAATTTGTTTATTTTCAACAACAATAAATCAATTTAAGTTTATAATAACTTATTATAATCCTTATCTTCACTCATAAACGTATATTACGTGAAATATTTTAAATTATCTGGTGCAAAGTTAACAATCTACATATGCGTCTACAACAAAATAAACAATCTTCGATGGTTCATGTCAAAATCGTCAATATCCACTAGATTAATGTGATTTTTTTTTTCATATTACTAAGGGCCGGTTTCACCAACAACAAATAAATCACTAAATAGTTAATCGTCGAATAAAATTTATTAGTAGAATAAATTTTATTCCGTTTCAATAACTATTTGTAATCCACAGTTAGTTATTCGTCGAATAAGTTCAAAGTGTAATGATTTTCCACAGACTGTACTCGTTGACACCTCTCTTGGCCTCCACCTCTTAGGTGCTTGGCCAAGCGCATCGCACTATTTTTCACTGTAATCATATACATAACCTATAATATTTGATATTGGTTGATTAATTTGTCAAAATAATAATAATTGTCAATGTCAATACATAATTTATATAAAAAAAATCTGTTTGTTGTGATTGTAAATTATTGTGAATCTGAAACTTGAGAAAATGGACAAAAAACGCGAGAGCACCAATAATTATTTAGAGAAAGAAATGGAGAACTTTGATAATCTAAACCTAGTTTTAAAGTCCACATAATCAAATTCAGCAAAAGGGTTTCTTCTTTGCAGCTGCAAGCGTGGTCTTCTCCTTCGCTGCTCATTTCCGTCATCAGAGGATGATGATGAAGAAGATAATAATCTAAAATAAATATTTATGTACACAAAATTCAAATTGTGTGATATAATTACGTTTACCTGCAATACATTGTTGATAATTTCAAGTTAAACTAATGAATTTTCTTTATTATTGATATTTAAAGTGAGGTTAGCCGCCAACTTATTCGAAGAATAAATATTTATTTGGCCGATATTGGACTAATAACTTATTTGGAGTTTATTCCTAGAATAAGTCTTATTTGACGTTGGTGAAACGCAGATATGTCAGTTTTATTGGTCGAATAACTTTATTCATTGAATAGACTGCTATTTGTCGTTGGTGAAACCGGCCCTAAGAGTACAAGTTATTTATTCTTTATGTTTTAGTTATAAATGTAACATCTATGTACCTGTAAAAATAAATATTTTAAATTTCCGATTTTTATGCCTAAATCGTTTTTATATTATAAATTTGCTCAGATTATTTTAGGTGGGAGATTGTCTTGTCACTTTTGATGTCATTGTCATTTCAAAGAATGCACATGCGCAGTTGACGGATCGGGTCCCTGTAATTAATCGCTCCTCTCAGATCGTCCACACGCGTACCGTTCCAGCGCAGACTCAGAGTATAAACGCAGGCCCTGTCACCTCGGGGCACAAATAAGGGGTCTAACCACATTCGGTTGTTTCCGGGTGCTCTGTAGAGGGCTTCGAATATACTGTCGAATGCTCCTCTACCCAAGTCCATTTACTGGGTATGGACTTGCAAATATTTCTGTCTTCGGTGTCTTGCCTTGAAAAAGGCAAGATATTTCTTACATGACAATTTCTTCGTCGAAATAAAAACACCAAGTTAAGTTGAAAACAATTCTCAGCCACAGAGTATGGAAAATGCAGGAAGCAGAGCCCCGAGAGCACTGAGCTCTCGGAGAGCCCGTGAGGGACTGACTTGGCTGACATGAAAATCGCCAATATTTATATGCGCTGTTCGAGCGATAAATAGGGATTTCCAGGTCAAGAGCCAATGGGAAAATTCGAGGAGGGGCGATGTGCATCGAAATGCATACTAGTCCACAGACTATGGCATTCGATGACAGCCCACAGAGTAAGACCAGTCGTAACTCGACACAGCAGTAGGCAGATTGAGACGTCAGTGCCGTTTGATGGTTCTTGTATTTATACAGAACACGACACTGTTACGTTATGAGTGAGGGGAGTAGGCACGTAGGCAGATTAAGACACCGAACTCGAAAGGGACCGTATCCCTTTGCATAATGGTTCCAAAATGGGTGCCGTAACGTCGAGTAATAAATTCTCAAAGCGGTTCTTGCCGACAATTTAGTATTTTTTGTGAACAACTTAATGAACTCATTAAGTCACTGAATAGCATTCATGCATTCCTGGTGTTTTATACTTTATAATAAAGTACTTTTAAATTATTATTCATTGCATATAAATGTTCCCTATACCCAAATTCACCGGTTATTCAGTAAAAACATATTTTTTACCCTAAACATATTTTTGTTGATCGTTTCCATGAAAGTAGACATTGAATATAATTGTATTTACAATTATAACATTCTATTTGACATTTTTATCTTGTAGGATAGACAGTCTTCTCTTTCTTAAAGTGCCTAGTCGTTTCGGATAATAACGACCATCATGTCAATCTATCTTTTGCAAACTGCTGCTATGAAAAGATTTGTGGTTGTTGTGTTGAACCACTTACGTAGATTTTTCAACCAGGAAATCCTTCGCCTTCCTGGTCCTCGTTTCCCTTCTACTTTTTCTTGTAGACAGTACGTACAAGAAATAACAAGTTGAATGTCATCCAGAAGTCGGTATCGAATATATGGTATTACATTTGAAATAAGAATATTAAAGTCACATGTAGGCCAAATTCAACTAAAATAATAAAAATGTTATTGTTAAACTTATCTTGGCTAGGTATATCCCCGGTGTTTGGCATACTTGATTAAAATTGTTAAAGCTTACAAATTAGAAAATCTTTAAATTATTCAAAAATGAAGGCAGATAGGTATAGAAAACCCTAATAAAGATTGAAAACTAAGTAAATTTTCCAAACAACGGACAGGATGTTTAATTTAAAATAAGTACATTATTACAGCTTGAATTTGCTAATAGAATAATCTACTATTTTAGAAAATCTGTTAAAAAATTGGTATAACTAAAATATGCTTAAACATGAAAAATAGTCTAATATTAAGGCTCAAGACAAAATTTATTCTCCAATTCTTAGAATCGTAGACATTTAATTTTTTTTTAAACCTTACATTTTTGACAGGGTTTTCTAAAATACCGTGTATTTAGGTATAGGGAATTCCTATAAAATATAACATATTTTTATGGATAATCCAAAAATGTCATCAAATGTAGGGTGTTCTATAAGAAAAAATAAAACTTTGACTTTTTTTTGGGCATCCTCTCTAATTCACAATATTTTTAAATTGTAGTGTTCATTTCCGTGTACAGTTCTGTTTTTTTCTGACGATATTTTAGCATTATATTAATCAATTAATAATACTTGCACGCTCTTATTACCTTATATTTATATGCATCTGTGAACATTCACGAAATTTGGGTATGCATGAATTTTACATATAACGTCCACTATTAGTGCACTGTTGTTTTTTATGAGCTTTAAATGGTTCACTAACTTAGTGCATCTAACTATACATTTTCACTAACTACTTATCGTAGAAACCGACGCGACTTTAGTACTAAAAATACCAAACGAATGAACTCTAAAAAGATTTTCAATTTATGTCATTTCCTTGTACCTTTTTAGCCATTTTGCATTTTGTTGTTCGTCTGTTTTTTTTTGCTCGGAATTCAAAGCCATTCCAAGTCCGCTCCCTTTTACGATCGGTAATTTGCAAAGAGGATGCAAACTTGTACGCACGTATTTTATGAGGCGAAGAAATAAGTATAAAAAAACGGAGAAACCTCCGCCATGGAGATGGTTCGTTTAGAGTGCATTAACGTTTGGAAGCAGTTTAATTCTGTGTGTGTATGCCTTAAGCGGAGATGTATGATGTTTTTCCAAAAAATTGACGTCGCGTTATAAACGCAAAAGGCTCTTTAATAACGTTAAAAGGGATGAGGTCAGGGATCTTTTCAGAGATGGACCAACTCTGACGAGAAATCTGATCAAAAATTGCTAATAAAATGGAAAAATCAAAATTAACGGAACAGAAAAAATTGTATATTTTAGACAATACAAATATGTTTTTTTCGATTTTGGTATCAAATGTAATTACTTTAATGTTGAATATAACCCTCAAATATAACCCAATGTCGAAAATAGTATTCTATTTTCTATTCTATTGTTCTATTAAAATAGTAACTTTATTAATTTATTTGGTAGTTAATTATAGTAATTAGTATATTATGATGTGAATTTTTTTAGTTTATTAATGTAATGTAAGATATAAAAGACCCCGGTACTTTTCTTATGTAAAAGTGGTTTTAGTTAAAATGGCTGAAACTTTGCAGAGTGACAGCTTTGGCCATGCTGATTAAAAGATTTTATCGCGCTAAGACTTAATTACTTAAATTGTTTCTCAGTTACAGAGGTTTAAAGTGTCGGTTTTTAACTGTTTTGAATAATACATATGTGTAAAATATACAAAGATTTAGTAAATAAAAATAATCACAGTTTTCTATATAAATATATTCCCTCAAATGCTTCCATCTCCGAGATACGGGATGTTGAAATGAAAGGCTATAGCGGGATAAGATGGTCAAAATTGCACCATGCTCGATTCAGTTTTATGTCTGGCCATTCGAAAGGACATAATTAAAAACTAACTCAGTTAAATTTTCAAGTCCCTAGGTGCCTCTGGGGGTTCGCTATGGGAAAAAACGTATTTAAAAAAAAAAACATTCTTTTTTGGACGCTGTATTAATGCAAAAAATCTGAAAAAATTCATGAAATCGTATTTTAATAATACAAAACTGCCTGATTTTTTTCAGATTCTTAGCTTGAAAATTGAGCCCAGGAAAAATATTTGAAATTTTCAGTGATATTTTAGGTTATGTCGGAAATTTTTGGCCAACTTTAAAACAATGTTTTTTATTGGCATATATATTATTATCATTTTCAACGTGAAAAATGCCTAAAAATCGAAAAAACTGCTGTTTTGGCATTTTTCTTAAGTTTTTGACTCATAACCTTAACAACATGCACATAAATTAATGATAATTCATAAATTTTTATATGTATTATTATCTTTACAATCGAAATAAGCTAATAAAACTATAATTTTTTCCTACAGCATACTCCAAAAACCGAAAAACCCCGTTTTCTCCATGTTTTTACTACATAACCTCAGAAGATTCCGAAAAATAAATCGTAAAATTAGAACGCACTTGTACACTCAAAAGTTGTGGAATTTTAAGCTAGCAAATATATCTATATACGTGATATGATATCGCAATGTACATACATTTATACACAGACTCATATCTATATAGTTCCATGACTTTTGAGATCCTTGTTACATACATTCATAAGCTTGTACCACGCTCGTCCATGCCTTACTCTTCCGCTTAGATACAAGAGCGTTATACCCATGCTTATATCAGTATTCTTTAATTTTATATTTTATATTTACTTAACTGTTTTGGCGTTCTTATCTTAGCCCTACATCCCGCAGATCCAGGGAGCCTGATTGTAACAGAAAACATGGCGTTGATAGTTGCGCCGCACGGTAGTTGACATTACGCGGCGCAACTACCAACGCCATGTATATCTGTTATAATTGGGCTCTCATTCTATATTGCTCTTAGTCAGTTTGCGTGTTAGGGCCTTTATCTTTTCGGAGGGGCTTTTCCTCAAATATTCAATGGCTCTCTGTTTTTGTGTTTATTTTGAATTGATTTTGAATTTGACAGCAGAATTGTGTCGTGTCTAAAATAATAGGCAACAATAACCAGTATCATTGTTAAATTAAGAACTGGATCATCAAATAATTTTATTTCATCAGTTTTCGGGATAGATAATGAGATCAAAGTATCTGATTTTTGCTAGTCTGTATACAATTCATTTGAGAGAGATGTATTGCTACAATATTTTGGAGTAAAAAGTCTCGTGTGAGAAGACTTAATCCGTACCCATACTTCTGTTTATACCATAAAGTTATTTAATTTGAAGGATGATCAGCTCACATTAATTTTCGATGGAGCTTATTTAGCTCACCAAAAAAGCAGAAATAATTGGTATCAAAGAAAATCATATTCGGGACAGAAGGAAAAACCGTTGTGCAAGCCGTTTACCATATACACAACAAACGGGTTTGTTGTAGATCTATCCGGTCCATTCTTAGCTACAGAAAATGATGCAAGCATCATGAAGAAGGTTATGGAAGATCCAAATGGAATAAGGTCACTTATGAAAAAAGGTGATTTTTGTATTGTAGATAGGGGCTTTAGAGACGTCGTATCCTATTTAGAAGATCTTGGCTTCAAGGTTCTGATGCCTGCATTAAAAGGAAAAAGACCATGTATCTAGTCAAAAACTTCAGAAAAATGCCAAAAAAGCAGTTTTTTCGATTTTTAGGCATTTTTCAGGTTAAAAATGATAATAATACCTATGGCATTCGAAAGAACGGGAAAAAACCAATAAAAAAACATTATTTTAAAGTTGGCCAAAAATTTCCGACATAACCTAAAATATCACTGAAAATTTCAAATATTTTTTCTGGGCTCAATTTTCAAGCTAAGAATCTGAAAAAAATCAGGCAGTTTTGTATTATTAAAACACGATTTCATGAATTTTTTCAGATTTTTTGCAGCAATACAGCGTCTAAAAAATTTCTTTTTTTTAAATACGTTTTTTCTAATAGCGAACATCAAGAGGCACCTAGGGACTTGAACATTTAACTGAGTGAGTTTTTAATGTCCTTTCGAATGGCCAGACCCAAAACTGAATCGAGAATGGTGCAATTTTGACCATTTTATCCCGCTATAGCCTTTGGGTGGTTTTAAAAGCTGGTTATTGCGTATTTTTTAAAATACAATTGGAAATTTTATTCATTATTGGCGCACATACGGGTAATGGTCTCAATTAAAAAAAATAGTATGTTAAATTGATATTTTTAAGTTTAAAATTGTCTTTAAATTCATATTTTATTTTTGTCAAAAAGTCTTTGTTCTTTATTTTTCATGTAAGGCGCCGATATCTTAACGCGTACTATTCATTCCTTTAATTCATTCCAACAATAAACCCGAACAACAACAGGAGGTAGTGCTAATATAATTTTAAATAGGCGTACTGCTACAACGAAAGGGCACCTTCTTGTCCTAGAAATGGAAAATCGTTCTAAAGGCGGACAAACCAGACATGGTTAACGGCGTGGAGATGCATAAGGCAACGGGAAACCAATGCATTAAAGGCTTATAGAGCATCTCTAGTTAATCATCATGACTAAAAATACAACCAAACACTCTCCTGATCATGAAACTCGGAACAAGATCCGGCAGAGGAGGAAACTCACAAGACTGCACACGACTGTCGGTCGTCAACATGCTAAAACCTTTCAGTAGCGACTTGGAATGTTAGAAGTCTATATCATGCTAGAAAAGTACATAATGCAGTTAAAGAAATATAGATATTTTAGGAATTAGCGATGTTCAATGGCCCGACTAAGGAAAGATAAAAATCAACAATAAAACAATATATTATTTAGGAAGTCAAGACGGTTCACACAGATATGGTGTCAGGACAATATTAAACAAAAACATTGAAGAAGCTGTAATAAATTTTACTTCATACTCCAACAGAATTATACTCTTATAATTAAACCAGAACAAAACCCAAAATAAACATCCTACAAGTTTATGCTCCAACTGCGGACAAACCAGAGAGCGATATTGAAACTTTCTACGAAGACTTAGACAACATTTTAAAATCCATTAAAACGCAAGATGTAAGAATTATAATGGGAGACTTTAACGTAGAAAAGGTAGAAGAATATACAGGAAGATATGGTTTGGGCAACATAAACGAAAGGGGTGACAGGCTTATCGAATTTTGTCCAAACAATAATTTTGTTATAGCTAATACATTACTCAAAATGCCAAAGAGAAAACTATATACCTGGAAGTCACCAGCAGATCAAGAAGAAAAAAGTGTTAGAAACCTAATAGACTATGTATTAGTTAGACAAAAATACAGGAACGCAATTATATCCGCAAAAACCTATCCAAGTGCCGACATAGGATCAGATTACAACCCAGTTGTGACCAAAATTAGGCTCAAAATGAAAATAATAGAACGAAGAACAACAAAATGCAAAAATCGATACAAGTAAATTAAGGAATCCACACATAAGGCAACGCCTAGCACATGAAATCGACAACGGATTAATGAATGTTAAAGAACAAATTCTACAAAATACTGAGAAGGATAAACAATGGTTATTAATAAAGACAGGAAGAGACAAAAGTCAAAAAAAAATTTTAATACCAACCAGATATAAAAAGAAGCAATGGATGATGGAAGAAATCTTAGATTTAATGGAAGAAAGACGTCAATATAAAAACAAAGATCATCAGATGTACAAAATGGATAAACAAATAAAATAAAGTAGATATCCTCGTATCTACGTTTCCAAATTCATTATTTAAAAAAATAGTTACTATTTTAACGGGAATAAGCCACAATTAAAGGTAAAATAAATTTATTGACGTTTTAATTACCATTTCAGAAATCGTTCTCAAAATGCAAACATTATTAAATTAAACAAATTTTGTTTTTTGATACTTGGTGAAAAATTCTTGTTATAATTTAATTTTATCTGACTCCTTTATATTGACATTTCAGACATTTTGTAAATTTTAAAGTAGGCGACTATAAAATGATATTGCCAATATTGCTAAATTGCGTTCCTGGGACGACTATATTGTAAGATAGTTCATTCGATTACATTTTTCGTCTTTAAAAAGACCACATGCCATGATGACAGTTAAATTCTCCTGTTAGTGATTCCATAGTAAATCATGAGGAAAAAACCAGGAAAAAAAACTCATAATACTATCCCGGCATGGATACTATTCACAGTCAATAAACACCAAATTCTGATTTTATATGTTTGTTATTTAACAATCATAAATGATATATCCTCGATATATTACTAACTTACTAATACTCGTAGTTTTCTTTTATTAACTTCCTCTTTTAATATGGGTAAATAATATGGGTGTTTACTATATTTATAACAATATCGTTTATTAGGCCCAGGATGATGTTTTTGTAAAAATGCTGAGTCTTTAAGGTTAGATTTGTAGCAAAAGTATTATGAAACAAGACACATATGTGTTATTCAATACCTGTGCTCTTCAATACCTGTCCTAATAAAAACGGATAAACAATTTACGTAATGAATAATATCTGAATAATCTTCTCGGATTTTTATGAATTAAATAATTATATCAATATCTCTAACATTGTCAAGGAATATGACTACCACGACCAATCCAACGTTCAGAAAAGTTGTATTTAAGTATGTTCTAACTGCCTTCTCTCTAGAATTTGGTGGTGTACCATCTTGCATAAACTACATATTTTGGGTTTTCAGCATTTTACAAGAGAGAAAAAGTAATACAACGCCATTATAGAAACTTAAGAAGAGATAGAAAAGGGAAATTGTAAACATGATGACGACCAACGTCTGAATACGGACACGGCACCTAAAGAAAAAGATGAAGAATTTTTTTTCAATAAGATATTTAGCACCCATAACAATGCATTTTGTGATGTTACATTATCGTCTTTGAGTTGTTTTAATAAAAATAAACTATGAATTATGCTTATCTACAGGTATTCAGTGCTTTACCGCACAAATATCAAACGAAGAATTATTATGCAGCTGACTTATAAAATGCGATTATCTCGAAAACAGTTGAATTTTCAGGTTACAAACAGGTATATCTTTTCTTTGTAAAAATAATGTATCTTTAATATTTTTTAACACAAATACACAGAGCTAACTTGAAGACGAAAAAAGTTAAGCCAAATTTATGCCACACATGTGGCATATGTGGCGCCCTCTATTAGTTACATTAAAGTGTGTATAAAATTATTATTTATCCTACTCAAAAGCATCCAACTGTAAACTATTGTCCAAAAATATTTACAAACGTAAAAGTTATAGCGAAAAATAAAATTTTAAATTTCCACTTTACCACCCTGTATCTTTCTTAATATCAACATTTTATTAAAGCAAGTTGGCTTAAATCGTAATTTTTTAAAGTGCAGGATCTACGGTTTCTTTTTGTACAATTACTTAAGGACCACCCTGTATAGGTTGCAATTCTCGTTTACCTAGAAAATTGTAAATAAAATGAAGCATATTACCTTAGACGCCCCAGCGACTTAATGTGTTTAAAAAGTCGTAAATTCTAGCCATATAGAATGCTTTTGTTGTGTCAAAAATTACAGAAAGACATCTCTTCATTAATCGTAACACCCTCTAATACCCTTTTATTCTTAATGCGGCTTTTTTTAAACTAAAAAATATATGGACTAATCTATAGATACTCTCATCATTTAAAAAAAAAACAATTTCCAATAATTGAAATGTTCACAGTACTGGATGAACGTATCCGGGAATTTAGAATATGAGAAGTTAGCTCATTCACATTAAATTAATTTTTTTTAATCTCATAAATTTCATATATAGAGAATATTATATTAAAACCATAATACATTGCACACATCTGTGAACATTTCGAGTGTAAAAGGAGAATTTATTGCTTCTAACTCGTTTGTGGGAACATAACCAACATCCCATCCTAGTTATTTATTTACCGTATGTATATTGGCCTAGAAAATTTCAAGCTTAGATTTACGATATTATTGCGAACATAAAAGCTTCGTCATTCGTGTCGTAAAACACGGTCTACGTTTTCCGGTATATTTTCAAATTTCTTAAGCATATTTACTTGTAACCCATCAAGAATGCAATCGTTTGTCAAACACATTTCGCGAGATAAGCGAGGATGTGGATTCTTATGCAAATGTTTGACTGTTCAATTTTTACTAGTTTACTATACAGCGTTCCACGTTAAGAAAATAACATTAGGCTTATGTAGATTATTGTCGATATATTTTTCGAATTTCTATTTTCAATTAACATTTAACTGTAGTCAGAATAACAACTGAAGAACCACAAAGCCTTATTATCATTATGTAGTCTCAGAGAAGCTTCCAAGCGGTCCGTTTATTTGCTTTTAAATCTTTAGTAGCCGGCAAAAAGCATGATTTAACTAAGCAATATTTTCTACTGATTTCTATGATTCATGGTATATGATATTCTTACTATAATTAAAATAAGATAAAATAAAATTATCTTTTGTAAATACTATTTATTTAATTAAAATCATTTTCCCTACTTTTCATCTCTTGTTTCGAATGGGCACTTTTGGTCAATTACGTTAAAAAACATTAATTTAATTCATGTCTGTGAAAACGAAAATACAAATTATACAACCACCCTGAATCGTGCTTGTATTCATCGTGGCATCGCTGCGCTTCTATCGTCCATAAGAAATACATGGCCCTATCTCCGCAATGTTATTTTCTTAACGTGACACGCTCTATAGGAGTACCTAATCTTTTATTTAAATTTTCATGACACACCTTAGGGGTTAGCATGAAATATATATATATATATATATATATATATATATATATATATATATATATATATATATATATATATATATATATATATATATAATATAGATATAATATTTATATACAGGGTGAGTCACCACTAACGTGACAACGTGACGAAAGATTACAGCGAGAGGGTAAACGATTTAAAACTAAAATTACAATAATACTTTGTAAGTTAATAAAAGGTACATTTAAATTTTTTTTTGAAATATACAGGGTGTCCCAATAAATTTATAAATTTCGGCGTATCAAAATTATTTTTTTTTGGACTTCCTGAGCTTTATTGCATTTTCTAATTCTCCGCAAAAAAATAAGGTAAAGTTTTATAAGGATTCTCTGTACCTAAATGCCGAGCATTCTGTGTTATGTAGACTTTTCTTAATATGTAAAGTTTGAAAAGAACAGTCATTCTCAACTTATTTAAGCAAATATACTAAATTTTCCTCTATCTAAATATCTCCTATCTAAATAGTTGGACATTTGCTTAACGTATTTCATGATTGAGTATTAAACATCTCTTTACAGGGTGTTCAAAATTAACAGATTCATTATTTGATTATTTAATGTGTGATATGTGGCTTATTTTAGATAGACTAGGTGTCATAGTCTTTGTGTAAGTTATAATTTTTCAAACAGTCCTCAATGCAAAATATTATGTTGACTCTTTCGTAGATAGCGTAATTCTCTATTTTTAGAAACAATTAAATTTAAAGATAATAGGCGAATGTCTATTATTATGTCATAAAATAATAAAATGGCGTTAACTAACTATAACTTTTGTTTTATAATCGATTTAAACTATGATATAGTATAAGACATCGTTACGCCATTCAAAGAAGGAAACTTTGTTTAATATTATAATTAATTAATATACAAGGTGTCCCATTTAAACACTGAAAATTTTGAACACTTTGTAAAGAGATATTTGATAATTAATTAAGGAATACAGTCAACAAATGTCCAACTATTTTAATGTGACAGTAAATTTGTTATAATTGCTTAAATAAATTAAGAATGAATGATCTTTTGATGAATCTTTTTCTGAAAATATATTGAATCGCCCTATATATTTCAAAATATTTCAAAATGTAGCTTTTATCAACTTTAATATTTTGGTTGATCAGATGGTATAGTCAATATGCAGTCATCTACATATCTGTAAGAAAAAAGCAATATAAATTTTAGTGAAGTAATCACAGATTAAAATCCGTAAACTAATTTTTGGATTATAGTCCTTTTCCATCATATTGATAGCACATTATGTATGCAAATCCTCAACAGGTCAAAAAACCATAGACCATAAATAAAAAAAAATTAATATTTTAAGATGCCGTCAACAATTCATTATCTTTTAAAAAATCTTCTGTAAAATAAGTGTCCACTAATCTCACTATACCTTTTTTGTGCGTAAAAAACGTCGGTATATATGCCACACGATTATTGTTGATTATACACGGGTGATTAACGAGAGAATTCAATGTTTGCCTGACACAAAAATTACTGATAAGGTTTCACTGATGATAGTTTAAGTAGTTTTTATGCCACATTACAGCTTATGCCAATAATATAAATTAGAAATTGTTTGCATCTTCCATTTAGTTTGTAGATGTACATTGTTCATGTCTTACCTACCTACGTTTTTGGTGTCGATATTTTGTTATTTGCATTTAAAAATGACGTCGATAACAGGTTTTATCCCGATTAAGTGTAGTTTTAAAGGTGCCTTCAGTCTAAGAGAGAAACATATAATATTAAATGTACACGATGCACTTGTACATCAACGCCCTTTAAGCAATGTTCGTGAAATCGTTAACAACATGTGTTCAAATATGACAGGGGTTGAAGAAGCAACAATTTATAGATTCTTAAAACAAAGAAAAGGAGGAACTGTTTCATCTCCCAAGAAGAGTGGAGGGAGTAAACCCTTGGAAATTGAAGAAATACATAAAAACATGATAAGACGCAGCGTCCACTCATTTTTTTTAACAAAGAATTTCCAACATTGGACAAAATCCAAACATTAATTAAAGAAAACAAAGAGTTACCAATCATAAGCAACAAGAAATTATGGGGACTATTGAGAGAGATGGGATTGCGTTGGCAAAAGAATAGAAGAAAATCCGTTTTAATTGAAAAAGATTATATTGTATGTTGGAGACGAGATTATCTAAGAACTATTAAAAAGTACAGAGAAGAAGGGAAAACAATTTTTTATTTGGACGAGACTTGGCTAAATGAAGGTCATACTGTACCATATCTATGGGTTGATACAAATGTGAAAAGTTCATGTCAGGCATTCATCGAAGGTGTATCTACTGGAATAAACAATATTCCCGTTGGAAAAGGACGCAGACTCATAATAACCCATATTGGAAACGAATACGGTTTTGTCAATGGTGGATTATTAAGTTTTGCCTCAAAATCAACCAAAGATTACCACGAGGAAATGACTGCTGACGTTTTTGAAGAATATTTTGAGCAAATGTTGGATTTAATTCCAAAAAATTCTGTCATGGATAATGCTAGTTACCATTCAAGACTAGCAGAAAAATTGCCAACAACGGCATGGAAAAAAGGAGAGATAATCGAATGGTTGGATAAACCCGCAATTGAGTACAAGGAGAATTCGACAAAAAAGGAATTATTACCTATTGTAAGGCAACATAAAGCAGCTTATAAAAAATATATAATTGATGAAATGGCATTAAACCGTGATGTAATTATTTAACGGTTATCCAAATACCACTGTGATCTGAATCCGATAGAAAATATATGGTCTCAAGTAAAGGGTGAAGTCGGACGCAACAACAAAACTTTTAAATTAGAAGACTTACAACAATTATTAGAACATTCCATATCAAAAGTAACTCCAGAAAATTGGAAAAATGCTGTTAGTCATGCTCACAAGGAAGAAAATAAAATGTGGAATTTGGATAATATGACTGATGCAATGCTGGAACCGGTAATAATTAACATTTGAGTTGAAGATTCCTTAGATTCTGAAGAAAGCAGTGAATCTGAAATGGAATTTGATTAAAATAATATTCATTTTTTTAAAAATGGGCCTCTGTTACGGCCACAAATTATTTTATATATAACCAATAAAATAAATATCTTACATTTCTTGCAAATTCATTAGTACCTAATAATCTCCATCACTCCAACACTGGCAACTTTATTTAGGGATTAGTGACTCCCTCAAAACTATTGTATTCTATTCTGCTTCAACCTTTATACCTGGTGGTCATACTCAATTTAAAATTGTTTTCCTATATACTTCTGTAAACTTGTTGAAAAATATTTATTTTTCATTGAGTCACCCTGATCAACAGTTTAGGGATTTGCATACATAATGTGCTATCAATATGATGGAAATGGACTATAGTTTAATAATAATTTACGGATTTTAATATCAGATGTCGCTATTTGCGTAAATACGAAGCCATGTTAGAGTTGCTTCCTAAGACAGAAGAGATTTATTTTCACGTTCAGAGCGACTGTAAATAGCCGTTTTGAAGAGCCCTTTTAGGGCAAAATACGTATAAGCGGATATACAGACGCACTCTACGTGAAATGAAATCTTAACTGTCTTTTTCCTGTTAATCACAGATTCTTCGAGATCTTCCATAATGAGTTGGCCGATTTCTACACTAAAAAGACTTGCTTTCATTACAAATCCGTCTATTTGTATATATATTTATTTTTTTTGAGAAAATATGTCGATTTTAGTTATTTCTACAGCTTATTGGAAGTTATCGAGAGAGAAATCGGTATATTTTTTATTCCATTCCATTTTTTTTGTATAACTTTTTAAATCAATGACATGGGTATGTTAGTATAAAATAATATTACATCTAAAGAGACTTGAAGATGATTTTCCGGATTTTTAAGCAGATGGATAAAAAAAGCAATACCAAAAATATCATGTATGAAAAAAGTTCAGAGCTAATCTAATGCTTTCTGATAAACATTATTGAAAAATATTTTTGTCCAAAACATAAAAAAAATGTTTGGGGTTTACCACCTTTATCATTAAGGTGTATGAAAAATAGGTAAACTATTTTCAGACCTACAGAATACACATATAAAATTTGATAAAAATCGGTCTAGCCGTTTTGGACTTTCATGACTTAGGTAATTTTCTGCCCTTTTTTGAAGCCAGCTGTTTCTCTAGTAAGTGTATTACGATTATATAAGAAGATACGTGTTATAGAAGATAGTTGTACGATCGACAAATATACTTTTTTAAGATATCTAATTATTCTTTTAAATATTTTTACACGGAATAAAAATCGATTTGTTTCTTTTGTTCTACATACTTATTTGATTGTATGCATCATATAATTCGCAATACCGTATCTTTAATCAAAATGTTAAAAGCATTTAAACCCAATTACAATTAATTGTTCAAAAACAAAGAATGCAACTGTTTTGCCTTTAGCAATTAAGATAAACATTCTCAGGGGAGGCGAAAAGCGAGATCATAATAAATTTCTTTTAATTTAAATTAACACTAGCGTTTCCTCTTATCTTATCACGAATCCACTAAATAAAACTCTCAACTGTGTACAAACATTGTCATAAAATGTAAAGTGAAACTCGTGTCCGTAAATATTGCCGTTTCAAGGATTTATTCCCAAGGGGTGGGTTACGATGGTGTTTTAATTATCACAGTGGGAATGTTGTAAAAGGAAAAATATTATTTTAACAAAATGAAGCACTGTTAATTTTTTTTAGCAGATTTAACCTCTTACAGTACATAAATTACATTTATATACAGGGTGTTTCATGACGAGATTACACTATTTTCCTATAAAATCGGAAACTACTTACACGATATTTGAATCGCTTATTTATGAAAGAATATCGCAAGAATGAAGTTCTAAAAAAATTAAAAAAGGTGTTTATACTTAAAACACATAAAAAATTTGTGATTTTCCCTGAAAATTGAATTATTTAATAACAGATTATTTGAAGTTTTTTACCAATTTTGTATGTGTACTGATTTTAGTAAATTAATAGATATTTTATTTGATATTCTATTTGTCTGACATATCTTTTCACGAACTAATTATAAAAAAATATATCTAAACAATTAGTTTTGGTCGTGTTTGTTCAAATTAACAACAAAAATGTTTATTGACAAACTTTTTTACCAGTTATTAACAAATTAAATATTTAATTCTTTCAGGCTTAGTGGCTAGTGTACTTCACTTCCCACGCGATAACAAAATTCCAGGAGCAGTTGTGCACATTGTACATAATACATTTGGTGCGTTCACAAGTGAATGCTAGTGAGGTTATTTATTGTTGTAAATAAACAAACATTCTTCTACTGATAAAAGGTATATTATATTATGTTAATTTGTTATTAAATAGATGTATTTATGTATTGCCGTATTTAGTTTTTATGAACTACGTAGGTAACTAAGTGAATTTTGATATTTTGACTCGTGGTTCCAATAGGTGCCACTAGGCCGATCAGTAACTAATAGGTATGTTTTTTTACAGAATTCCAAAATGAAAAGACGTCTTGATTTGAGTCAATTAACAAGTCATGACGCTTACGATTTACTAGCAGATATCTACAATAACTAGATATCTTTACAATTAGATTTTGATGAGAACTAGGTTGAAGATTTCGACATGACTTTAGAGTCATCTGTTTTAGATGACTTACTTTACTTAATCAGTAGACCCATTTGTACCTTTCGGTGTTGGGCCGTTTAAAATACAATTCATTACATTTCAATATTTGACAGTCTTCTGAGGTGTCCTAGCTCTTAACGAACTTTCTCCATTCCTTCCTATTGGATGCCATCTGTGTTGCTTCCTGCCAAGTCTTACCCTTACTCTGCAGTATCTGCGAGATGTCACTGTTCCATTCTTTAATGGGTCTTCCTCTTCTGTTCTTCCCTATTGGTTTGGCGTCCCACACTCTTTTAACTTGTCTATTATTGTCCATCCGGGTTAGATGACCGAACCATGCCAATTTTTTCTCTTGGATTGACTCGAGTATCGGTTTGATTTTGAGTCTTTCTCTTATTTCTTCATTTCTGATTCTATCAGTTCTTTTTACTCCTATCGTTCTTCTGAGGTATTTCATCTCTGCTGCCTGAATTCTGCTCTGATGTCTTTTGTTTAATATCCAATTTTCTGCTCCATATGTCACTGTAGGTCTATATATTGTTTTGTATATTGTCATCTTGGTCTTTGTTGATATTTCTTTGTTATTAAGGAATCCTCTATTTAGTGCTTGGAATAGTTTTCCTGTGTTTTCCATTCTGTTGTTAAGATCATCCTCGATGTCTCCTTTGTTGTTGATTACTGTTCCTAAGTATTTGTATGAATTTGTCTGTATTATTTTTTGTTGGTCTATCATTACTTCTATTTGATCTTCCTTCCCTTGTTTCCTTGATATTTTCATTATTTGAGTCTTCTCTTTGTTTACGTTTAAGTTGTATTTGCTTGCTTCTAGGTTCCATTTCTCTAGGTTGTATTTCAGTTTTTCTGCAGTTTCCGCAATTAATACTATGTCGTCTGCAAATATACACATCTCAGCATTTATCATTTGCATTCTGTTCCAACCGATGCAGTATTTCTTGAATGTTTTCTTACATTCTTTCACTATCTCATCTATTACATTTATGAATAGTACTGGACTGAGGCTTCCCCCTTGTCTAACTCCTTGGGTTGTTTCGAATGGTTCTGACTGTATATTTAACATTCTTACTGTATTTGTTGTTTTCATATATATACTCTTTGTTACTTCTATCAGTTCTTCACTTAGTTGTTTCTTCTTTAGGCTTTCCCATATATCTTTTCTTTTGACTGAGTCAAATGCTTTTTCCATGTCTATAAAGCTCAGATGTATTTCTTTATTTTTCTTTAAGGCTTTTTCTATTACTTGTTGCATGGTGAATATATGGTCTTGTGTGTTGTGTCCTTTCCTGAATCCACTTTGTACATCCTCTAATTTATGTTCTATTTCTTTTCTAATTTTCCTTTCTATTATGGTTTCCTATACTTTTGCTGCTACACATAGTAGTGATATAACTCTATAGTTCCTACAGTCTCTTGTGTTTCCTTTCTTGTATATAGGTATAATTACTGCATTTGTCCTGTTTTAGATGAACAAAACGATATTTCAGACAATGAAGATGTTGCGCATAACAGTGACTGTGGTGAAGACGAGATATCAGTTGCTATTGTTGATTAGTTAAAATGGACCATCGACCCAGAGTAGATCAGACCACCATGTAGTCCAAGAAAATAACAAAAACAACACTCCCACAACACTTGAAGAAATAAAGTGTTTTTTGGAAATAAACCTTTTGATGAGTGTGAAAAAGTTGCCCAGTTATAGAGATTTTTGGTCTGCAAATTTTGTTATCAGGGATCAGTTTATTTCTTCATGTATGTCGCGTGACAGATTTAGATGGTTGCTTACTCATCTTCATATAAATGGCAATTCATTACAAACTAAGGAAGGTAATGGCAACTACGATAAACTCTACAAAGTGCGGCCATTGCTAGAGGAACTTTCAACCACTTATAAAAGCTCATTTTATCTCAGCAGGCAACAATCAATAGACAAATGGATGATAAGGTTCAAGGACGAAGTAGTTTACGCCAATATATGCCGATGAAGCCCATAAAAATGGAATATAAGGTATGGGTACGTGCTGATCAGTCAGGATATGTTTTACAATTCCAAATATACACCGGAAAAGTAAACGATGTAAGGGAACAACAGCTCGGGACAAGAGTAATAAAATATCTTACAAGAGATTTAGTTGGAAAAAATTATAAAGTTTATTTCGATAACTACTTCAATTATGTTGCATTACAACGCTACTTGATAAAAGACAATATCTACGCATGTGGAACAACTCGAAAAGATAGAAAAGGCTTTCCAACTTAACTTAAAACAAATAAAAAAATAAAATGAAGTGACCCAAACTCGAGAATGAATGAAGACGGCGTGCTAGCTTTGCAATGGATGGTTAAAAACCCATTCATTTTCTAAGCAATTTTCACAAACCTGAAGAAAATGTCACTGTGAAGAGGAAAGAAAAGGATGGGACATCATTGGAAATTAACTGCAAACAATTAGTACAAGATTACAACAAATTTATGGGCTATGTAGATAAGTCTGATATGTTAGTATTTTGCTACGAATTTAATAGAAAATGCAAAAAGTGGTGGCATAGAATTTTTTTCCATTTTGTTGACCTAACATTACTAAACTCGTATATAATTTTCAAACAATCAACAACTGGTAAGAGTATGTCTTTGAAAGAATTTAAAATTGCTGTGGCCACCGGTTTAATTGGAGCAGACCCCCAAATGCCTAAAGTTGGAAGAAGAAGCATGGACAAACCAAGCACCAGTAACAGGTTCAAAAAACAAGTTTCTCTAGAAATAAGAACTGACAAAGTAGCCCATATGCCCCAGCATGGAGCCAAAGTACGTTGTACACACTGCAGTACCAAGGCAACTTATCGTAGTACAAGATGGAACTGTACTTCATATCAAGTAGGTTTATGTCTATCTGAAAAAAAAATGTTTTATTCCATTTCACACCAAATAAGTTTTTCGTTTGTGGCCCAGTGGTTCCACATGGAACCACCTTTTTTTGTACTAATTACAAAACTATAATAAAAAAAAACCTTTGATTTGTCTATTTTTTGCACTAATATGTCCTAAAAACAAATTATTTACCATTAAATATAAACAAAAAAAGTCGGTCCACAAAGGGTTAACCTAAAAAAATAAACATTGAGCAGTTTTTTACAAGATACTCACACGTTAATACTTTCCACTTCAGCGGTTGGTCAACCAATTATTTCCTCATACAATTCTTAATAAGTTTTTTAAAAATATCTAGTTATCTTTTAAATATTGATATTTTTAATGTTAATTGAATTTTTTTATAGGATAAGCTCTTCTTTCTTTTTTTTTCCTAGCTCATCTTAGTTTTTCCTAGCTTTTGATATCCTTGTACCATCGCCATAAAGGACATTTTCTTTTCCCAGTTCATAGTTTTTATTCGTTGGTACCATTATCCGTGTTTATCCTAGCTGCATGTCATGCTCTGCCAGTTTCTCTATTCGTTGGATCTCTTGATTTGTTTTATGTCCCACCCAAGAGACAAACAAAGAATTTATATTAAAAATCACTATTAGGTTTTTGCTTGTTTTTTAATATGACATTTTAATTTCAGTAATTTCTTTTAATATTAAATAAAAGTAACTGTTCAAACAAACAAAAAAATGCATGTTTATTACGTAGATATAATTTAAAAATAAAAACAGAATTTGAAAGATAATCTTCTTAAAGCTCTGAATTTTACTTTGCCACAAAGCAATAAGTCAAACCCCTGCCATTAATGATGCGGTTTTCACAATCTACCTTCAGGTTTATGGTTTCCGGAAGTGTTGCTAATGGCTTTTAAACGGATAATATAAAACCACTGATTACCGTTTATTATTTGCTTTATTTATAGTATAAGCTTTATTATTTAAAAGTGGTTCATTTTTGTTTTTATTTTATTAAAATAATATTTTGATGGTAAATATTTTTATGTATGAACGTACCTATACAATGTTATATCTTCTTCTACGGCACTACAGACCAAATTGAGCCTTGGCCTACTTTATTTTTTGCCTCCACCGTTACTTGTCTGTGGCTGATCTTGAAGAGACTGGACCAGAAATAACAGAAAGTAAAGTTAAACACACAATTAAAGAAATGAAAACTAGGAAAGCAGTAGGACCAGACGAAATACCGACAGAAATATTGGAACTTATCGCCGACTGCAATATACATGTTATTGTCGAATTATTTAATATCATATACAGAAGAGGTATATTACCTGAAGAATGGGTTCTATCAACATTCGTGACTATACCGAAAAAGAAAAACGCCAGACAATGTTGCGATCACCGTACCATCAGTCTAATGTGCCACATACTAAAGGTATTCCTAAATATTATTCATTGTAGAATCTATAAAAAGTTAGAACAAGACATTGAACAAACTCAGTTTGGATTTAGAAATGCTCAAGAAACCAGAGAAGCATTATATGCAGTAAATGTGCTAATACAGAGATGTTTAGATGTAAACCAGGACATCTATGTCTGCTTCCTAGATTATAACAAGGCATTCGATACAGTGAAACCTAATCCGTTAATAAAACTACTGAGAACAAAGAACATCGACACACGGGATATAAGAATAATAAATAATCTGTATTATGAACAAGAAGCTGTCATAAGACTAAATAATTTAAAAACTAATAAAATAAAAATCAAAAGAGGTGTTAGACAGGGCTATGTCTTGTCGCCATCACTGTTTAATGAATACACAGAGGAAATATTCAAAAAAGCATTAGAAGATGAAGTAACAGGCATAAAAATAAATGGGCTACCCATACGTGAAATTACATATGCTGATGATACAATACTAATTGCAGAAAATAATACAGATCTACAAAGAATTTAACCCTAGAATACTAACCATCGTAATTTTTACGACGCCAATGTCATTGTTGTAGGATATTGTGGAAGGGGTACACCAGTATCTCTCGCCCACTCATCTATTCTTACATTAGTGTATATCGAAACGTTTTACAAGTACAGTGACGCCTACACTATTAGTGAAGTACCTGCAAATGAGCACAGCTTCGTAAATATTACGAAGGTAAGTGGTAACGTTATAATTGCCAAAAACAACGATATTGTCAGTTTTTATTTTTTTTATTGTCAGTTTTTATTTTTTTATTATCAGTTATTTTTTTATTATCTGAAACAGAAGATGTCGTTTTAGAAGCATTCAGTCCATCTGAATCAGAGTTCGAACCATCAAGCGAAAACGACTCAGATTCCGACCATGACTTGCCATCCACTAGTAAGAAAAGAAAAAGAAGTTTTAAAAAGAGTAATAAGTTGGAAAAACAGTTTACTTCAGTGTTTCCAAGAAAAGAAAGTAATGGCTCTAAAATTGACAAGGAAAATAAATGTCCTGCTCAGCAAACTCTACCAAAAGAAGAAAAATCTCCAGAAATTGCAGCTAAAGAGAAGCAAATTCGGTTGCCGTCGAGTCTAAAAGGTAAAAATGGACACAGATGGTCCTCTCAACCAAAGGCCGCAACTAAAACTCCAAAACGTAATTTCGTACATTTTGTTCAAGGCCCCACTAATAAAACCAAGGAAGCACAAACTCCCTTAGATGCTTTTCATTGTTTTATGAGTCCAAATTCACTGGAAAAAATTCTAGAATATACAAATGCCGAAATTTCTGTTAGGTCACAAAAATATAAAGTCGAAAAACTTACAAACTCGAAAGTGAATATTGACGAATTGCATGCACTCCTAGGACTACTTATTTTTGCTGCTGCCCAAAAAGACAATCATTTAGCGACAAGACAAATGTTTGATGTCAAAATTTCTGGTGCGATATATAAAGCAACTATGGGCCGGGAAAGATTTGAATTTCTTGTAGAATGTTTACGTTTTGATGATAAAATATCTAGACCACACAGAAAGGAAACAGACCTATTAGCAGCCATTCGTGAAATATGGGATGATCTTATACAGAACTGCAAAACGTCCCATAAGCCCGGATCATACCTAACAATCGATGAGCAGCTACTGGCTTTTAGGGGAAGATGTCCTTTCCGGATGTATATCCCAAACAAGCCAGCCAAATATGGATTGAAAATAGTAATGCTGTGTGACATAGGTACCAAATATATGTTCGATGCAGAATTGTATTTAGGAAAGGGAACTAAAACCAATGGACAGCCTCTAGGAGAATATTATGTAAAACAATTAACTCAGGGTGTATACGGAAGTAAGCGTAACATAACCATGGATAATTGGTTTACGTCAGTACCACTAGCAACGGAGCTCTTAAATCCTCCTTACGATTTAACTATTGTTGGTACCCTACGGCAAAATAAAAGAGAAATACCTCCCGAGATGATAAATCTCAAAAATCGTGAAATTGGTCATTCCTTATTTTGCTTTGATGGTGAAAAAACAATGGTATCCTATAAGACAAAAGTAAATAAGTCTGTGCTTCTTCTGTCGACAATCCACAATGGTCCAGTAGAATGTGATCGAACAGGAAAGCCAGATATCATTAAATTTTATAATGCAACCAAGTACGGAGTAGACACATTTGACCAAATGTGCGGAAACATGAATATTTCCAGAAAAACACGAAGATGGCCTCTTTGCCTGTTCTATGGCATGTTAAATATAGCTTGCATAAACTCTTGGATAATTTATAATCATAACCAACAACGACAGCAGAAAAAAACCATCACCAGAAAAAAATTTATGGCCATTTTGTCTGAACAACTGACTAAACCTTGGCTACAGCATCGTGTAAATTGGCCAAATTTGAACCGCTCGGTAAAGTTACTTATTGAAAATATTTTAAATCTGGAGCCGCAGCAAGAACGAATATGCCCTACTGTGTCAATACGTGCCATGTGTCAATTTTGTCCGTCTAAAAAACGTCGAATGACAACTCATCATTGCGAACACTGCCGACGTCCATTTTGTGGTGCACATCGCGCCCTTTGTTGTCAGCAGTGTAGTTCTAAAATTTAGAATTTATATTTTTTTGTGATTTTCAGGTTTTAGAAACATCTCTTTGTTCAAAATAATTTGTAAAATTACGTTAAATAAAATACTTTTTCAGTGACCACATTTTTTTTCTCAGCGTAGTAAATTTTACGATGGTTAGTATAAATGAAGGTAAAAATAAGGTTAGTATTATAGGGTTAAGATACTTTGTTTAGATACTTTGTTGCAGCGAATGAAGAATTCGGTCTGCCACTAAACATAAAGAAATCAAAATTCATGCTTATATCAAAGAAAAGTACAAGATACATCAATCTATACGTAAATAATAAGACGATAGAACGAGTACAGAATTATAACCATTTAGGGGCAAATATTAATGAAACAAACGATTATACAAAAGAAATTAAAGTTAGAATAGAAAAGTCAAGAAGTGCATACAATAATATGAAACAAATATTATGTTGTAGAGACCTCAGCCTAAATCTTAAAAAACGAGTAGTAAAATGTTATGTATTTTCTATTCTTTTGTATGGTGTGAAGACATGGACTTTAATTAAATAACGTCTTAATAAATTGGAAGCATTTGAAATGTAGACATATCGAAGAATGCTGAGAATCTCCTGGACAGACAGAATAACCAATGAAGAAGTACTAAGAAGAATAGAGAACAGCAGGAAGATACTGGTTTCTGGATATCAAAATAAGAAAACTACAATATCTGGGTCATAAAACACGTGGTAACAGATATGAATTCCTAATACTAATAATGCAGTAAAAGATTTAACGAAAGCGGTGCATAGGTAGAAGAAGAACCTACTGGCGAGAAATCTCAGAGAATGATTTGGATGCAGCTCAACTGAACTCTTTCGGGCTGTAGTGTCAAAAGTTAGAATAGCAGTGATGATTGCCAACCTTCGTCGAGGAGATGGCACGTAAAGAAGAAGAATATTGTAGTTCCTTTCTAAAGTACATAATCAATAGCATGTAGGATAGAATATTTTTTCTATTAAGATCTGAACTATTACTTTAGAGTTATACGGTTAAATTAAATATAATTAGTGTTATTCTATTCTTTTAAACTAATTATAATTTATTCATAATCTTTTCCATTTCTGACTATAATCTAGTGTATATATTAATATATATTATTATTGCATAACGTGTATTATTAACTCGTTTGTTTTTAAATAAAATTATTAAAAATATTTTGATTATACTTTTATTGACCCTAGAATATTTTATTTACACGATTAAATACACCTCTACGTAAACTTTTCAAATAGCGGTTTAAAAAATACGATACTGAAAGTTTTATAGTGACAAGGAACAAAGCACTCCATTTTTGTTTAGTTTATTTTCAGTTTATTTAACTCTGCAAGTTATGTCCGGTAACAGCTTTATCAAGACAACTTTTTCTATTCACTCTTAGCGACATATTCATAAACTCTGGTATCTCTAGAAAAAAATATTGTTTGTATTTTGTAAAGAAAACTTTTTATTGGATATTCTCCCTTATTGGGGATTTCAGAACATTTTTGAGTTTATATTGACTTTATTATCTCCCTAGAGATTTGGGGTATACCATAACTTTCCGTATAAAAAATGTTTACCTGTTTGTAAAGTTCTACAATATTAGTAGAATAAATGTGCTTTAACATGTATCAAAAAAGAGGACTACATGAAAAGAATAAAATATTGTGACGTTGTTTTTACTATTTGATATTTAACTAGAGAAAATTTATACAAAAAAAAAACGCCTAAAATAATAGCCTACTAGGTAGAGTAGAGTAGAGTATTTAGTTAACTACATAACAGATACAAATACTGTTTGTAGCAAGTAAAAAAAATACATAGTATTAAAAAAGAAATATAAAACGTAACTTAAATATATACATAAAAAAATACATATTATACAGAAAAACATTTATGGCAAAGTTACGGTAAGCAGGTCAGTGAATGTTCTGCAATGAGTCATAAATATATTCTTCTGAGCAGTAAAAACAATGTTTTAGAAAATATTTTTTTATAACTTTATCGAAACTATTAAAGCTTAGATGTTTAATAATTTTTGGTAAAATATTGTAATAGTTATAATTAAGACAATTTTTTTCTGAAAGACTACAGCGAGTTGTTCGTAGGTAGTGACAGTTTCGCGTATTGCGAACATGGACATCAGACTGCTTTATTAAATGGGCACGATTTCTGTGAATTTCAGTTAGAACTTGAAATATCAACAGAGTAGGTAGCGGCATAATTTTTAATTTTTTTTTTTTTTTATTTAGAAAAAACATATAATCCACATCAACCACGAAGGGTTATTAGTGGAGTAACGTACACAAAAGTTCATTTTATTTACATTAAATATATGTATATAAACGTAAATCTTTTAAATAATTTATTACATGGTCAGTGTTTATGGTTAAGGTGGTTTTGATGTCATCTGAGATTCCATATTTTCTTCTTGTTTCTTCGTGGTACTGGCAGTCAGTCAGAATATGCTTCACCGTCAATGGGAGAGAACAGTTTCTGCAGGTTGGAGAAGGTTCTTTGTTGATTAAGAATCTATGGGTCAGTGCAGTGTGTCCAATTCTTAGTCGGTTAATTATTACTTGATCACTTCTATTGGATGGATTATTTAAGATGGTCTTCACAAGGGGATAAATCTCATATAGTTTGGTTCCTGAATCTTTCCAGTAGTCTTGCCATATGTTCATACAGTGGTCTTTAATTAGGCTTTTAAGATCGGAGTAGGGGTAATTTCTTGATTTGGTTGTGTATTGTGAGTTTATTCGACTTGTGTTTGCTAGGTTGTCCACTTTCTCATTTCCAGCTATTCCTACATGCGACGGTACCCAGATAAATGCTACTTCTTTTCGAGTTGATTGGATTACATTTATCTCATTTTTTATAGCCCGAAATATTGGATTTGTAGGATATATTTGTTTTACACCTAATAGAGCATTTAATGAGTCAGTGATAATGACACATTTATTCTCACTACGCGTTTTGAAGTAAATTAAGGCTTCCAAAATGGCTATGGTCTCGCCTGTGAGGATGCAGCAATTTGTAGGTATGGATATAGTGTGAGTAGTGTATTTACAGTAGTATGCAGCAGCATGTCCGTCATGAGCTTTAGAGGCATCACTGAAAATTTGGAGATGATTAGGATAATGAGATATCACTTCGGAGTACAAGTCTTTAATGAAAATCGGATTTGTAGTTGATTTGGGGTATTTTGTGAGGGTTAAATCAATGGTAAGTGGTTGGATTATCCATGGAGGAAAATTTACACTGACTTGTAGAGATCGATTTAGCTTATCCATATCAAAGTTAGAAGATTTTATTCGTTCTATAAGGGGAGTACTATTTTTAGTTGGTTTTGTAGAACCAATATTCGGATGGCAAATTTGGGAGAATACTGGATGTTGTTTCTGTGCTGATATTTTCCCTATATAGTTTAGGGATAGTTGTTGGCGTCTAATATATAGAGGTGGTTCTCTCGCTAAAACTTGTAAGCTACTAATAGGACTAGTTCTGAAGGCACCCAGTGCTAATCTCAAAGCTGTAGATTGTATGCTATTTAGTTTTTTTAAAGCAGTTTTGCTTGCAGCACCGTAAGATATGCAACCGTAATCTAATTTACTTCTGATAAGTGATTTGTAAAGGTTAATTAATGTTTTACAGTCGGCACCCCAAAATTTATTAGATAAAATTTTAAGTATGTTTAACCGGTTTTGGCATGCTTGTTGTAATTTATTAATATGCACATTCCAATTTAATTTTTTATCGAAAGTTAGGCCTAAAAAACTTACTTCTGTTGACTGTTTTATAGGTAAATCATTTAATCTTAAATTAATTGTATGGTGAGTGTTATTTTTACTAAAAATTACGTATTGAGTTTTTTCTGCAGAAAAATTGAATCCGGTTTGTAATGCCCAATTTTGAAGTCGATTTAACATAAGTTGTAATATATTTGTTGCTGAAACTAGGTTATTAGATTTGGTGTAAATAACAATATCATCCGCGTAAATGCTAGCTTTAATAGGAGCTCTGATTACATTTATGATGCTATTAAAAGCCACTAAAAATAGGGTTGGACTTAAAATGGATCCTTGAGGGATTCCATTATCTAGCGTTTTTGGAGAACTTATGATTCCATTTATTCTAACTTGTATAGAACGATTACTTAAAAAATTTTTTATAAAAGCAAGCATGTTACCTTGAATTCCATAATTATTAAGTGTTGCTAATATAGAGTGTTTCCATGTCCTATCAAAAGCCTGGGTTATGTCAAAAAATATTGCAATCAACTTCTGATTGTTTGCAAAGGCTTCATTGATTGAGGTTTGCAGTGAAATATGATTATCTAATGTAGACCGTCCCTTGCGAAAACCACTCTGAAATGGGGTAAGGAGATCTTTTGTTTCTAAATACCATGTTAGACGGAGATTTAGAATTTTTTCCAGTATTTTGCACATGCTGCATGTAAGAGAAATAGGACGGTACGATGAGGGTATATCTTTGGGTTTATTGGGTTTAATAATGGGAATAGTTATTGACTGAGACCAGAGTTTTGGAAATTTATGATTTAAAAAACAGGTATTGAATAAATCTAACAATATTATTTTTGCTCTGAAAGGTAGGTGTTTTATGAATATTGGTGGAATATCATCATGCCCTGGGGATGTGTTTTTGGAGTTTACAATAGAGTATTCTAGTTCTTGAAGAGTTATGGTAGCATTTAATGGATCACCAGATTCCTTATCAACGATTTCGAATGATTCTATATTTTGCTTATGTAATAAGAATTCCTGCGTTATATTTTGGTCGCTAGAATTTTCTTGGTAAACTTCGGCTAAGGTTTCACCAATAGCTTTTTTACAGGTGATGATCTCATTATTATATGTTAGTGCATTGATATGCCTAAAGGAGTTGGTACCTTTAAGTTTCCGAATTTTAGACCAAATAACCTGTGAAGGTGTTGATGAATTTATGGACGATACGTAGTCTTTCCAAGTATCTTTTTTGCTTTTTTTCATAAGATATCTTGATTCAGCTCTGAGTTTTTTAAAATTAAGTAAGTTTTCGTCTGTATTATGTTTTTTAAGTTTATTAAAGGCATGTTTACAAGATGAGAGTGCTTTTGCAATTTCACTATTCCACCAAGGTACGGGTTGCCTTTTACAGGGTTTTGTCTTTCCTATATTTTCTAAAGCTGCTTCTATAATAATATTATTTAAAGAGGTGATATCATAGTTTATATCATTGGTTAAATGGAAGTTTTCAAGTTTATTATTGATATAGGATTGATAGGATGCCCAATTTGCATTTTTTAATTTCCAGGACTGATATATTGGGAAAGCAAGGGGATGAATGTGATCTGATGTTATAGAAATTGGAAAGTGGTCACTATTATATAATGAGTTCAAAGTGTTCCATGACAATGTAGTTGAGAGTGATTGACTGCATAAGGATATATCAATGGCGGAAAATGAACCGTTATAAGAATTAAATCTAGTTGGATTCCCTGTATTAAGTAACAATAAATCAGAACAATCAATTAGGTTTTTCAATAAGTTACCGTATTTATCAGTTTTGTGACTTCCCCATGCCGGGTGGTGGCAGTTCATATCTCCTAAAATTAATTTAGGATGTGGAATTTGGTCTATAAGATTATTTAATTCGTGCATATCTAGATTACTAGGGTGTGGTAAATAAATGTTACATATGTTAATCTTTTTATGATAGGTAATAGAGACTGCTACAGCTTCAAGATTAGTACTTAGCGCGATCGGTTTAGCTTCCAAATCAGTTCTGGTGAAAATAGCTACTCCACCAATAGCTTGTTGAGCTATTCGATTTTTATTAAAACATTGAAAATTTTTTAAATTTATGTTATTTTGTTTAAAGTGGGTTTCTTGAAGACAAAGAATTAAAGGGGAAAGCTCGCCGATTAGTAGTTTTAACTGTTCATAATGGGTATAAAACCCATTTATGTTCCATTGCACTATAAATGAATTAGTCATCCGTTAATTATTTTTCAACTAGTGACGATTCGTCAGTTTCGTCAGCTGAAGAAGGGTTAGGGTTTATTTTTTTCTTTAGTCGGGTGATATTATTTCTTAACCTAGAATTTTGGGTGTAACAATAAACAAAATTAAGGATTTGAATTAGTTCCTCTGGTTCATTGGAGTAATCTTTAGAAGTTAATTCAGGGTTATGAGAGTTTAAAACATTTTCCATAAAATCACATATTTCATTAAAGTTTAGTATAAATGGAGGTGATCTATTTTCGATTTTGTCTTTGATGGATTCTAGGGAGTGGATGACATCTTCGCGGGGGGTTTTGGAAGAAGTTTTGGGTTTCTTTTTTGGTTTATTTTGTTTAGGGGTATTAAAAACGGATGAATCGGTTTTTGGGTTGTCATCGTTAAGTTCAGGAGATGATATGCTATGTCTTTTTAGCTGTTTAGAATTGACTGCATTATTTAAGGTTATTGATGTTTCTGGTGTCGTAGTATTTTCAGTGTTATTTACAGCTGGTGCTGTTGTTTTGGAAGAAGAAGACGACGTGTTTGAATTATCTTTAGATATGTTTTGGATGATGTCGGTTTCCGTAGTATTTTCAGTGCTATTTACAGCCGGTGATGTTGTTTTGGAAGAAGAAGACGAAGTGTTTGGATTTTCTTTAGATATGTTTTGGATGAGGTCGGTTTCCATAGATTTAGATATTTTATCATTAGGTTCATTAGGATTAGATAATGACGATGTGATTAGAGTTGAATTTGAGAGGGGAGTTGAAAGGGTATCATTAGGTTGATGATGTTTAGATAATGTTGATGTGGTTTGAGTTGAATCTAAGAGGGTAGTTGAATTAGTTTGGTTTGAAATGTTAGCGCATTCTGATTCTTGATGACCAATGGTTTTACATTTGGAGCAACTGAATCCGTCTATGAAGAGAAATACTCGGTAGGAAGTATTATCATGAGTTATGGTAAAAGAGTCAGGAATAGACATATTTTCTAGGGGTGTAATGAATGATTGCCTTCTAAAGCTCAGAACATGACTGTACTCACTTTCAGACATACCTACTCGAAGAAAAGTCATTTTAGATACAGTGTGAATACCAAGTTTTTGTAATTCTTCTTCAATTATTTCGTTCGGGATTGTAGGACATGCATTAGATATTAGAAGTCTCTGGGCTGGAGAAATTAATCTTCTTACATCGACTTGACATCCATTTATTTCGATATATTTATGAGAATGAAGAAGAGCATCAACAGTGTTTTTTGAAGAGAGATATATGCATATCCTATTGTTAGCAATTCTTGAGGCAAAAAGTACATTAATTGGACCCACCAGTGATCCAACAGCTACGACGTAATCATGGATTTTTGTGCCTTCAATGCTAGAAGGCACAAAACTATTGCTTGTTGTTTTGTTGGATGTTTAAAATAATTTACGACATCTGAGTAATTGCGTTTAACGGAGTTGTGTGTAGTATTATTGTTGTATGAAGTCATTTTAATTAATTTTCTTGATCAGAAGTTGAGCCGGTCCTGTGGCCGGTCCAAAAAACTGGTCAAGACCCAACTGGAATTTTTGTTATCTCTTTACGTAGGTATTATTTAAAGGTTATATTGTTATTGTTACAAAAATAATACGAAAAGAAGTGCTACTCACTTGAGATAATATTGTCAGCACTAACTAATGCACTTAAATTTGTCGTAGAGGTATAAAATATTAAATTATGATTTGTTTTTACCATTTAAAATGACTATATTTCGGGACAGCTGATAACGTTGTAGATTTGATCGCTATCAGGGCCGAACTCCTCAATTTTTAATTTGATAAACAAAGGTTGGCAGTGTTCTAGATAACCAACCGCTGCTAAAATTCTGATAGCTTTCTTTTGCATTCTTAAACTTTGAAATGCATTTGTTTCAAAGTTGACAACCCTTGCTAGTTGGCGAATAACAAATAATGAACTTGATAGCTTTTTTTAAGTTTTGAGATATGAGCCGGCCAGTGGAGGCGATTATCTATGGTTATCCTCAATAGTTTAACATTCTCTTTGTTATCTAGATCGTTGTGTAAATTACGTTACAGAACCAAATTTTGCGTTTTATCAGAGTTAAGTTTTAGTTTGTTTGCAGTAAACCATGAGCTAGATTTAATAGAAACTTTCTCATGAGACATTTTTAAATCATCATTGTTTTTTCCTAATATAACGTATGTCGTATCATCTGCGAATTGTATGATTTTGTACGGAGATATAAATCTTGAACGGCGTTCAGGACCCTCAATCACCTCGCTCATAACATTAAATACTGCGTTCGTAGTAGAACGAGCACTTCTGAATCCATATTTTGAGTTGCTAAAGTAATTATTTAACTCAAAATAATTATCACTGCGAGAAAACTCAGAAATCAATTTTTTTCGAGTTACAAAGTTTAAAGTATAACAAAAAATATTGCCAGTTTACTATATAAAAACGTATGCCTGCAAACGCTTTATTTTATGAGATGCGGGGTGTTAAAATTTTTCATTTTTCCTACAAACTAACGATTTTTATTTTGCTTTTTAGATTTTTATTGCCCTATTATTATACAATTAAAAATTTGTGTTCATCGTTGGCGCGCATATGAGCAATGATCCTAATTAAAAAAAAATGGTTCGCTGGTAAGATTTTTCAAATTAAAAATAATCTTTGAATTCTTTATTTAATTTTTTTCACAAAATCTTCCGTCTTTTTTTCATATGAGACGCCATTTTTATACCAAAAAATAAAATATCTTAACGCGTACTTTTCATTTCTTTAATACAATAGTTCTCAAGAACTATCTAATACAATAACATTACACCGGAACAACTACAGAAAATATCACTAATATAATTTTAAATAGGTGCACAGCTACAAATTTTTTTCTAAATTACCTCCCTGAAACGTGAAGTTGTAACTCTTAGTCTCAGTCTTAAGTTAAATTGGCTGATACTTAACAGAAAGATAGTTTTGGTCATGCTGATCAAAAGGTTTAGTTACCAAAAGACTCAGAAATTAATTGTTTTTGAATTATAGAGCTTCTAGATATCTTCAATTTAGTCCATTAGTCCATTTTTTAATTTCAGTTGTATGGATGTTAGATTACACATTTTTTTTAAATATTTTATATTAAAGTTTTAAAAACATATTTTAGTAATCGTTATATATTTATTTTCTACTTATATTACTAGTTTTAATATTTCTACTATAAATATAAATATTTGAACGACTTCGTATTCATTCATACGGTCAAAAGCCGAACCAATGAACTAATGGACTTAATTCCACCCAAATCCCCAAACTAATACCGGCTCAACTAATCAACCACTTTAAGAGAGACGTCCCCAAATTATGTTACAAAGGTCTGTTCCTGGCTTATTAATGGAAGTGATCCGTAACTAACCAGTGGCATCCGCAGACGTAATAAGTTCTAACTCTTTTAATTTTATTTTAGTCGATTTTATTACAAAGTTTATGTGGGTTTTAGTTAATATATACAAGAGTAACGGAATGGTAACTTGAGATCATTTTTGAAATCAATTTTTGTATTTATAAAGAAATAAATGGAAGCGAATTAAGACTATGTACATTATCTGATATCTGTTTCGAGTTAAGTGTAAAGCATATAATGGCAGTTTTTTGCATAAATTGCTTAAAATTATCACTACAAATAGTAATATCACTATGCAAATGTGGGCTTTACTTTCTATGTAACAACATATGAAAACATTCAAGAAATTTAATATTTTTATAATTTTTTCGCATATATGAGAGTCCTACAGCCGGTTTCCGAAAGGCTGATCATTATCAAAATTAGGTAATCTACTGTTAACAGTCGATTAAATACATTTTGAGTTGCAGAAACATCGATCAAACTTCAATCACATAACACATATTAGATTAGATTAGATTAAGAGAGGTGGCCTTTCGGCCTATTCCACTGCGACCTTTTCAGATCTATTGTAGTCCTCTAGTCCTAGGTAACATTCTCTAGCCTGACCCTTTTTATAAAGTCTAGTAGCTTCGAGACTGTACCTTCCATGTAGCTATTTGCCTGTCTTTGTCCTGGTGAATTCCTCCACCATTCCAGAGATTTGCGAGCTACCCACTTCCTTGTAGCCGTTCTTGTTACTGATTTAGCAACTCCGCAGAAGGGTTCCGGTCCAATGAATGGCAATGATGAGCCTTGTTTGGCCATTGCATCTGCTTTTTCATTGCCCTTATGACCCTCGTGCCCCGGTACCCAGGCTACCGTAACCTTGCTACGGTCTCCTAGTTTATTTAGGGCACACACGCAATCCCATACTAGCTTAGAATTGACCTCTACAGAATTGAGTGCCTTAAGCGCTGCCTGACTATCTGTGAAGATAGCAACTGAACAGAACGTTCTTTCCTGCCTTTCTATTTCTTCCACGCAGTGATGGATTGCAGTTATTTCCGCCTGGAAAACTGTTACATCCTTGGATAGACTTACCAGGAAATCTATCCCTTGATTTGTCCCTACTATGCCGGCTCCCACACCCTCCGATGTTTTTGAGCCATCCGTGTACCAGGTTAACACACATTAACTAATCTAACAAGCAAATAATCGATGATTCCTATCAGAAATATTTTGGGTTTCCGAAACGCTAATTATCGTTTTATCTATGTCAAACTTCTGTCATACTAGCTTGTCAGGTAATCTGATATTTTTGGACGATTAATCTTATAATCTTTGGTTATGTACCAATGGTTGTAAGTAAATAAAATAAAATGTTTGGTTACGTTGTAAGATACATAAACCTAAGGTGTTTTATAAAAAGCTGTTGTTTAGAAAGAACCCAAAAATATTGTTACAAAGGTTCAGTTTAAGAATTAAAGATGATAAATGACAAATTGGTAAACATTAACGAACGACACAAAATTATTAGTTAGTTAGGTTATGTTTGTTTGTTGATTTTCAGAATGCAGATTACACATAAACAGGAATGATGGTAAAGTGAAACAGCAACATTACTTTCTTAATTTAGAGCAAGATAAAGCATAATTCGTACAGAAATAATAAACGATTACAATAGATTCTACTGTTTCCATGTAAAATCGTATGTCAAGTAATCTATAATCGGTGATCACGTAATTTTACCATAATTTTCGTTTCGGAAACCTGTCGCTTGTTAACAATTGATCAAATTTGATACTTGATTACATGATTCTAGATTTGAATAACGTTTCGGAAACCGGCCGCTAGTAACAAAGTCGACAATCTCCATTTTTTACCAAAATTGAGTAAGTTACATCAAATTATTCGTATTTTAAAACATTATACAAAATAAAGAGAATAAGAATCAAAAACGGCATTTTCCGCCTATAAAACAAGAACAAGAAGCCTAAGAATCAAAACGGCAATCTCCATGAACGGTTTAAAATCAAAGTCGGCAATGTCCTCATTTACCAATGAGAATCTCGGCAGCGACCATGTGATATACACTAGAAGTCGGTTGGAGTCGTTATCGTTATAATTTCTCGTAGGTTCTTTTTAACCAAGCTGCCAAGCTATTTGTTTTTTTTTTATTTATTACAACTCCTGTTGATAATAACAAAGCTCGCAAACGAATTCGCAATCCGTCGACATGGCGGCAAAATGTGCGAAAAAAAGTACGTTCTTTAAATTTTGGTTGTAATTTTTACTCAAAAGATTATTTTTAATAGCAAATCCGAATTCAGATTTTATTCATATTATTTTTTTGATTTATTTTATTATTGAAACTATTTACATGCTAAAAAAAAACTAATAGAAAAAACTGATGATGAAAAAAAAATGTTACCATTTCAGGTAGTTTTCATTACAGCCACCACCATTCCCTAATTGCGGTCACAAAACGAAGGCCTATCAATGTTTTTTTCTAACAATGAGAGATATCTAACGTTTTCATGATGCTTTTTATGCACCTAAGTACAAGATTAGACAAGATTTCTTTATTTTAAAATTTTGTACAGTTCTACCTAAACGTTGCTGTCCAAAAAACCCTAGACATGAAGCAAAAACAACCTCTATGAAATGCTTTGTAAGAGATTGTGTAATGAAGCCAAAATATTCCAGTGTGCCAAAAAGCCTTTCTAAACATAAATGTTATGAAACATTGCCTCACATACGTTATGAAATGATTTGTTGAAACAGGAGAAGCACCTATGAAAAAAAGAGGGGGTGACAGAAAAACTTCAAATTTTAATGAAAAGTAACAAATTACTTGACGAAATGCCCCTGAAGATGCACTAGAAAGCGAAAGTACTTGTGCAAGATTTAATTAATAAACCGTGCTCGATATCTGCCTTTCATTTGATCAACGTTCATTTATTCGAGCATTTAAATTTATATCAAAATAACATTAACGCCTTAATAGTTTCAACAAAACAATTTTGCAATCTATTTTTTTTTAAATGAATATTTTTTAAAATCATGTAAGTTTAAAACAAAAACTTTAAGATCTACATATAGTTCTATATATATAAAAAAAAATTTTTCACATAGAAAAGTGCTTAAGATTTTAAATCCAAGTCGGTCGATCAGACGAGGCTAAGGATTTTTTTTAAATGTTTAAATTTTAGGCTTATAAACAATTCGCATAACTTTATCAATTGTTGATTGATTTTAATTTTCAAAACTTATATTAAAAGTTGTAACATTTTTTTTAGTTAATATATTAAATTATTTCTAATCCCTTTATCTCCATTACTGATACGCCCATGATCGTATTCGCAAATAGGTTGTTAAATTTTATTGGAAACTACAGAAATATTACGGAAGAATCTACCTACTGATTTAAAAACATCGGTTTGGTTAATCCTTAGTTAATTTCTTTCCGGTTTCGCGTCTGTTCCTTTTGATAGATTTGTTAAATATCGTCGAAAGCACGTCTATAGTAATTTTTCTGTAAAAACCTAATTCCGAAGATTTTATTTTCGTCACGTTCCAAGTTACTAGTACCGTATTTACCTGGAACTTTCCGATAGTCGTTAGAACTTTACCTTCTTAGAAATGGATACTGTCATATTATTTTTAAGTGGGAGATATCCCTTCTTTTTTTGGTGGAAGTTTGTGAAATTTTAAGAGAAGACCTTTACTTCTAGTTGGACGATCTTAGAGGAAAGCCGATCGTTACCTTACCGTCTCTGTTCATTTTCTTTCTAAGTGTGTATACAATTATATATTTGAGTTCTTTTAATCTAATATCATATTAGATTAAAAATATTGTTATAAAGTACCTTCTAATTTAAATAACTTCAGTGCTTGATACTAGTATATAGCTTCAGTGCAGTGTAGCAGTCATCGAGAATTACTGTAAGTTATCAAAATCATAGTATCTTTAATTATCTGGGCGAATAATATGGTATGGTTATGGTATCATATTATCTTCAATTATCTGGGCGAATCTACGTTTATCCGTGTCTTCACCTATTTTTGCATTCAATTTAAAGAACATTCAATATTTTCTTACGAACTTTTCATCAGCTACTAAGAAATTCTAATAAATAATAATTACGAATGTATTTATTTAATTCTCCGTTAACCATTAAACAACAGTGCGAACAGATAATTAACTTAACCAGTGCGGGTTGGTTAAATTTTTATTTCTGTAATCTTGTCGTATTCTTTGAATTTAACTTTAATTAACTTTGTGTTCTTTCTTATTCATTTTTTTATTTACTATACCCAGTATCTCGAGATATGCCCATTAAACAACAAAGAGAGTCTTTCTTTAATCAACTTTAGTTGAATATTTTTATATAGCATCAGATTCTCTTCGATGATAATTTAATTTATGTATGATTCCATTATATTGTATTTGTAAAGGTATTTCCAAATTATAATACTGTTCATTTCTATATGTATACATCATTGTGTTGTTGAATATATTGTTTTTGTTTTATGTATGAATTTTATTTGTCGACTCCTAACAAGTTTCCTGATAACATAATAA
Source organism: Diabrotica undecimpunctata (assembly GCF_040954645.1). Taxonomy (NCBI): domain Eukaryota; kingdom Metazoa; phylum Arthropoda; class Insecta; order Coleoptera; family Chrysomelidae; genus Diabrotica; species Diabrotica undecimpunctata. The sequence continues at coordinate 18,749,128 of NC_092809.1, read as the reverse complement.
CACTAAATATTTGCTTATTATATTAAATTATTATTACACCTTTGACCAGAAGAAAGATCAGGATGATTAAGTTTCGTAGGTAAGTAGGTGGGCGGAGTCCACCTAATATATTTATTATTTGTTTATATAGTGTGTTGACCAAATTTATTTAATAATTAACTGTTAGTATCTTTCCTTGGATTTGGTCTCAGAACTAAAATATTTTTCCTTATTTTTTTTTTCTTTTCTAAGGTTTCTTAATTTTCTCCTTAAACCCCAAAAAATTCTATTATCTATTAGTTCCTATCTTATCTTATCTTGGGTAATTTTACCCTTTTTTTTTGTTTATTTCGGTATCTTTTCTAATACGTCTTTTCCTGTCATATCTTTATTTATTTCGTCCGTTGGACCCATTACCGGTTCCAAAAGCTAGTTTCGAACCCACGACTCGATCTCCACCAACCATCTGGCTGCCGTCCGCAGTGTCTCTATTGGTGACCTTTCTAGCACCATCCAAAAAAGGTTTCCGAGGTTACAAAGTGCTTTAAAAGGAGCTTCAAATAAAAGAAAACATTAAACCCTATTCATTTTACAAATTCCCAATCGTCAATAGAACCACGTGTAAGCCAAACAGGGTCGTACTGATACACGACCTATGTATCATATGATTTTTAAAAATATTTACTTTTGAAACTGATAGTGTAAGAATTTCTTGAAATTTAATCATTATATCACAATTAAACTAAACTCTAAAAAATAATACGACCAGTAAATAACTTAACAATAACTAATAAAATAAATATAACATACTATATTAACTTAAAAATCAACACGATACAATTTGAATTTAAAATGCTCGCAAGTTGGGATCTGTAACATGAGAATCTGGCTGGCTTAAGGTAATAAATTATATTTAATAGCCTCTTGACGAATGAGACGGCGAATATCAATACGTGCTCATATTTACTGATGGGAATTTGCTAAATGAATGTACTTTAGATGGTATGTTCATTATTTTCGGAGATATACCACTACAAGTTGGTTGAAATATGAATTAAAAGTAAGTAGTCCATTCGTCAAAAAATTTACGAAAGAGCATCCGTCGTGGCTAAATCGAAATTAATTTTACGCTGTAACAAAACTTGTGACGTCATTAGGTTCGCATATTATGTAAAAAATCCACATTTAAAATTAAAAAGCGACTTATTTTAGCATTTTTGTAAAATTTTTTGCAAAATAATGAATTTGTTCCATAATTTAGCGACGCACTATAGATAATGTAAACTGTATGCATACATACATTTTCATATTGACGTTTTGAATATAATATTTTGTTTCTTATCAAATACTAAAAGTATATTATTAAAAATACATTATTTAATAGTTTTTAATACACTTTTTATACCAACTTTAAATTTAATCCCTGTGTTATACTCAAGAGGAATTGATCATTCCTATTTCAAACACCGACCTTATTTCCATTTCAGTCAAGTGATCACCAAAGATTAAAACTTAAAGCTCTCTTAAGAATATTAGTGTGATGTAATGCTTCTGTCAAGGAAAGTATTACAAAAGTTCCGAATCCTCTTACTCAAATTGAAATGCACGAGTAACTTTCTGCCCTAACAACCTATTTGTGATGTCAGAAGGTGCTAGATTGTTAAGAAGAAGTCAAGGTTCCTAATTGGCATACATATTTCACGGAAAATCTGCGGAAATCAGGGGAATTATTGATTTTTGCGTGAATTGGAAACTTTCAAGTTTGACGAAGCTTGAGGTGACACATGTTTAACTTGTCTAATGATTAAAAATGATGTGTGTACACAAAAGTATATATATATATATATATATATATATATATATATATATATATATACTATTAGAAAAAGTCTATACAGTGTGGAAAAGCCAAATGGAATAAATTCATTATTTAGGTTACTGTAGATATTTATAAAAAATCTCGAAATACGACAAATTTAAATTATAACTTGACATTCTTTAACGTGAAAATGCAACCCCTACCTTCAACCCCCTTAGAATGACAGGTACAACCCCCAATTTTTAAAATAGAAAGTATAGGCTTGTGATATATCGTTTGAAAGGTCTTTTCATTCTCCATTCAAAAATGTTGTCGCTTTCAAGTTTATTAAGATTAATTAAGATAAAATAAATTAAAATCATGTGGTTACCGAAATTCGCTAAAATATACTCAAAACTTATTTTTCGTTTAGGTCTTGATAATGAGAAAGTGAACAAAAACCATAGCAATGTGGTTTTTAGATGGTAACCATTAAAAAACTTTAAAGAATTTCCGTGGCAACGGTATTTTAACACGCATTGGTAAATTGTTTTATTTAAGTTGCCAGTATTTTAATTTAAGTAAAAAGTTCGTTCAATTCAATTCTGAAAAATGGTTAGATTAACGGAAATGCATAAAATAACAGTTTTACAAATGATTGGTTACGGAGATAATACCCGAACACAACAGGAAGTAACTCGCCTATTTCATGAAAAATTTCCTAATTTACCGCCTATATCCCAGGAACAATAAGTAAAATAGAGAAGCAGTTTCGCGAGTTTGGTCATGTAAGGCAGATAAAAAAAGCAGCTGCCAATGCACTGAGTGATGAACTCAAATTAGATGTGTTGCTTGAGTTTTAGGAAAATCCACATACATCGAGTAGACAGGCATCCACTACATTCAATGCTAGCCATACATCGATAGTAAACATATTAAAAGAAAATTAATTGCATCCCTATAAGATGATACCTACTCAGGAGCTCATGGAAGACGATTTTCATAGGAGAACTTTTTTTTGTGAGCAAATGATGGACATGTTGGATAACAATATTATCCAATTAGAAGATGTTATGTTTTCTGATGAGTGTACTTTTTCACTTAACGGTCATGCTAATCGACAAAATTGCCGCTACTGGGCCACGGAAAATCCTCACTGGATGAGAGAAGAACACACTCAATACCCTCAAAAGGTTAATGTTTGGGTAGGGATTGTAGGAAACAATATCATTGGTCCCTTTTTCATTGAGGGCAACTTGAATGGCAACAATTATTTGGCACTACTTCAAAATAATGTCATTCCAACGTTGGCAAATTTATATCCTGATCCAGGAAACCCTCAAGTTCCAGCGAATACGATATGGTTTCAGCAGGATGGAGCACCACCACATTACCAACTTAATGTCCGGCAGTATCTCGATACAATATTTCCCAATCGGTGGATAGGGAGGCGAGGATCGATTGAATGGCCAGCGCGATCACCTGATCTTACATTATTAGATTTCTTTTTATAGGGATATGTGAAGAGGCATGTGTACAAAACTAAACCTTCTGATTTAAATGACTCAAAAGAACGAATAACGCTTGCGATTAGGTCGATCACACCTGTTATGTTAAATAATGTTAGAAGACAGTTTTATTTGAGATTAGGATGTTGCCAAGACGTTCGCGGTGAACATTTTGAATATTTACCTCATTAACATTTATAGTTCTTTTTCGTGTTCTACATTTTATTACGTTTTGCATTACATTTTAGTTTTTGAATATATTGTAGCGAATTTCGGTAACCACATGATTTTAATTTATTTTATCTTAATTAATCTTAATAAACTTGAAAGCGACAACATTTTTAAATGGAGAATGAAAAGACCTTCCAAACGGTATATCACAAGCCTATACTTCCTATTTTAAAAATTGGGGGTTGTACCTGTCATTCTAAGGGGGTTGAAGGTAGGGGTTGCATTTTAACGTTAAAGAATGTCAAGTTATAATTTAAATTTGACGTGTTTTGGGATTTTTTATAAATTTGTACAGTAACCTAAATAATGAATTTATTCGATTTGGCTTTTACACACTGTATATTTTCTTCCTTAAAATTAATTGATAGTACAGGTATTCCTACACATTGTGTTATCTTCTTGAAATAACTTAGAAATGTTCATCTCCTCCTAAATTACTTTTCGTCTCCTACTCTTTAACTCTGTTCCGTCAACTTTTTTTGGATTAAAGTATATATCTAATTTCCCAGGAAAGCTCAGAATGTAGGCGTACATACGATGAGATAAAACCATTTTTTATTTCATATCCTTTTAAACCGAAGTAATGTAGTCTCTACAGTCCATAAAATGTAAATAGTCCAGTGAATTTTAATATTTTATATATTTAGATAAGTAAACGAGTAAACTTTTCCTTTACCAGAGAATACAAACCATTTTTTTATTATTGCCAATTAATGGTTTTCAATTGTCTCATGTTTTGTGTGTTTTTATAAATAAACATAGCTGATTTTAAATTGATTTTCCTCCACCCCTGTTTCTCTTACCACATATACCTACTTCGTTTTGAAACTGCTAAACTGAAGTCATCCTTCTTCAATAGTTCTTTTTAATCTCTTTCACTTTTCCTCCAACATTTAGTATTTGCTAGTATTTTCTATTTTTCCGCTGTTACATACTCCTTTTTATTCCTAGGCTGGAACATTTCTCTTCTACTTGTCGCCATTTTTCGTCTCATTAGCCAAGATATTCTTCTTCTCCCTGGTTCTCTCTTTCCAAATACCTTGCCCTGAAGAATGAGTTGCAATAAGCCATATCTGTGTTTTTTTCTTATAACAAGATATTCTAATTTCCGCTCTTTGATTGTGTTAGTGATCACGCATTCCTTGATCATTCTACGTAGGACCTCAATATTAGTCACACGATCCTTCCATGAAATTCGTAAGATGCACTTGTAACACCACATCTCGAAGTCCTCCAGCTTTCCTGAAGAAGCTTCTGAGAGCGTCCATGTCTCTACCTTGTTTAATAATGTAGAAAATACATACCATCTGATTTTAGAGATTTTGGTACTAAGTGGGAAATCGTGACTTCTGAAAAGAGATTTCACCTTCACGAACGCTGATCTTGCTTTCCCTATGCGTTGATTTAATTCAGTAGATTGGTCCCATTGGCTGATTATGTTAGTACCAAGATATGTGTAGCTGTTTGTCCTGTCAATTGGCTGTTGGTTTACCAAAAGATGTGTATTTAATATTTCGCGCTTACTAACTACCATGTACTTTGTTTTGTTCGTATTGAGATCCAGCCCATATTCTCGACTTATATCTGATATGCGCGACATTATTGTTTGTAAACCATCTGGGCTACTGCTTACGGTTTTATATATTTAGCATTTTGTTTTTCTTGCTACGTTATCTGATCTTAGTTGCCTAATTAAGCCATGGCAACATTTATTTGCAATAAATATTCTCCTCTTCACTTCCTCCGCAACGTTATTATCAGACGTGACTAGGGATCCCAAGTATATAAAATTTTTTACCGCCTCAATGTTGTATTCTCCTATTGTTATATTTTGTGGCTGCCTTATTTCTGCGTTTTTACTTACCTGCATATATTTTGTTTTGATCTGATTGATTTTAAGACCACTATTTTGTGCAGCTCGTTCTATTTATTTGTATGCCTCTATCATTTCTCTTCTTGATCTTGCGATTATGTCAACATTATCTGCAAATGCTACTATTTGCACGCTTTTATTAATGATTGTTCCTCGTGTATTGACTGTTGTGTCCCTCAGTATTTTATCGAGTACGATGTTGAACAAGATGCAAGATAGAGCGTCTCCCTGGCGTAGTCCCTTTTTCACATCTAATGTTTCCGTTAATTCATTTTGTATCAGGATTCTACTTTCTACTTTTAGGGATTCTTTTATCAGTTCTATCTCAGCATCAACAACGACATTTTCATTTCTAAAAATGATACGAGGCATTTACCTTACTTCAGAGGGCCAGCCAGAATGATTGCCAATATTCGGAACGAATAGGCACTGAAAGAAGAAGAAGAAGAGGGCCAGTTAAGCCGTCAGTCCCCCTGGACTAGTGTACATCGACTCTAGATACTTGAAACAGGATTAAAGATGCAAGAATATTCTAATTGTCAAAATTGCCCTCCAATTAATGAAGAAAATGAAGATGTATTAAGTGATTGTGATGGTTTCTGATTTTTTGTGGCATTTCGTTACATAACTTACTATAATTTTTACGTATTTTTTATAGCTTATAATTAATAAAAAATGCAAATAATATTGGGTGCTTTGTACTGTTATTGGCATAGTGGGTAGTTTTTAAGGGTTAAAAAAATTTCAACGAAAGAAATAATGCTTCATAAGCAAAAAACGAATTTTTATTGATTTAAATTTATAAGTGAATAGTCTATTGGTGTGATTTTTAGTGGTTGAAAACTTTAAACTGAAGAAATATCGTTTCATAAGCGGGAATAAATTTTCAGTTATCTAAATACAAAATTAAAATATTTTAAATTATAAATAGACTTTTAAAGTATTTTTTTGCATAAAGGGATACTTTTTAGGGGCTATAAGCTTGAAACAAATGAAACATGATTTCACAACCGATATATAAATTATTATTAATTTTAATTTATAAGTTAAACATTTTACGTCTTAAAAAATTATTTTTTAACGTTATTTACGATATAAACGGTGGTTTCTAAGTGTTAAAAATTTGTATTAAAGTACAAATTATTATTGATTATATTTATTCTATGTAATTTATTCGGATTTTAATGCATACATCGGTTAAATACGCGTTTTTATATTTTTTCCATTTAGGGGTAGTTTGAACCCCTTTTGAAAGCACTTTTTGCTATATATAACTTTTGCAAATAATTCTAAAATAACCTCAAACACAAATTTTCAGCTAAATCCATGCAGTCCGACAGAATTGGGAGGTAAGGTTCTCTTTTCCTTCTACCATGAGGTTGCCATGGTAGGATTTCTTTTGAAAGTCGATCTTCTGCCATTCTTTTAGTTATTGAGTATTAATATCTTCTACTGTTGTATGATTTACTTTAATGATTTATCTTACTGCTACTCTTACTTTCTCTGATCTCGATTTCCCTACCGAATGTCTTCAGAAATCGCCATATCGCCATACTTTACTGCTGTAGATACTTATATATATCGCAATACGTGATAATTTTTCTATCTTCCCATGTGAATTTCTGCTGTATTCCACCAACACACATATGTTCTGTCTTTTATATGTTTTGTATTTCAAACCACTATTTTTTATATTCCTCCATTATAATATTATTTGGCGAAGCCGACATATTAATACTGAGATGAAGTCATGAAATTATAAAGCCAGTGTATGACCAATAATGGCGTATGCATCAAAAGATCAGAACCAACACAGCCACAACAAAAAGTACACTGGGGAAGGTGGTGATAGTACTAAGATAACTTACAGGAAATACAGCGTGAGATGGAAAGAGAAGTGAAAAGATTAAAAGAAATTGTACCGTCACAATTTCATGATTATGTAAGAAACTGTCAAATAAGCTAACAGCTAAAGTTAAGAACACTGCCGATATTTCATTCATTGCAATAGTACTGCATTAAATAGTAAGAATCTAAGCGATTTAAAATTATTTCTCAACAAATAAATAAATGCGAGCTGGTCACTCACTTGATTAAATCAGGTTGATTTTAATACAAGTTTAAAATTCTGTTGCTTCTACAATAGGTTTTAAATGAAATTCTAAAAAAATTCAGGTCTGACTTTCACAACCGAAAATAATTTCCAACTTCGTGACCTGCTTTATATCTAGGCTGGAACTCTGAAATTTTTTTGTTAAGCCAATGGTTTTTTACGCCTCCGCCTAAATTTAGACTGACTAGATCAAAAATAATTTCCAACTTCATGACCCGATTTATCTCCTGGCTGGAAAACTGAAGTTTCTTGTAAACTTAAGGTTTTCGGAATAGTGAATTTAATTCGTTGTAAAATAATCTGCTTTCGATATATCGATATATTTTAAACCATCGTACCTTTATTACTTCCGGGAGAATTAGCTAAACACGCCCCAAATGAAGGTACCAAAGTTCTTCACCTTCTAACTATAACAAACAGCTCTTTTACTTTTAACAATATTTATTGCTCATCACATATTACTTGACACTAAGGACATCCAGATTATAAAAAATCTATATTGGAATCAAACAGCCCACATGAAGAATGGACATATGGTGAGTGAACACGTAACCATTTCGAGAGGGGTTAGACAGGGCTGTATTCTTTCGCCACTGCTTTTCAACCTGTACACGGAACAAATATTTCTAGAGGCACTGGAAGAGTACAACGAGGGCATCAAGATTAATGGCGTACCAATAAGTAATTTTCGATATGCAGATGATACTGTTATACTGACCGATAACATCGTAGATTTGCAGATTTTGCTAAATAGAGTAAATACAACTGGCAATGAATTTCGACTGAAGATCAATAGAAAGAAAACTAAATTTATGGTGATCAGTAAAAAGAACATTCAACATATCGACCTGAATATTGAAGCCGAACGTATTGAAAGAGTACACCGATTTAAATATCTGGGATATACAGTAAATGATAAGTAGGACCCAGACGTAGAGATTAAGATCCGAATTGAAATAGCAAGATCCAAATTCATCAAAATGAGAAAGCTCTTAAGCAACCGCCACCTAAGCGTTAACCTCCGATGGCGCGCCACGAAATGCCACTTACTCTCTACGCTACTTTACGGAGTTGAAGAGTGGACATTAACAGCAACAACTATAAAGAAGTTAGCGGCTCTAGAAATGTGGCTGTATCGACGCATACTGAGAATACCTTGGGCAGACAGAATGACCAACACAGAGGTATTAAGACGAATGGGTAAAGAGGTGGAATTGTTAATAACTGTTAAAAGGAGCAAAGCGTCATACCTGGTCCATGTGTTCCGTAATGATAAATACAGTCTGCTACAGCTTATCGTGGAAGGCAAGATTGAAGGTAGAAGAGGTTTGAGCAGAAAGAAGAAATCCTGACTGAGAAACTTGAGAGAATGGTTTCAAATACCAGAAGCTGCGAACATAATACATGCGGCACAAAACAGATAAACCTATCGTTTGATGGTCGCCAACCTTCGGTAGAAGACGGCACATAAAGAAGAAGATTGCTTAATACGAGGTTTTTTTTAAATTAAATATATGTCACCATTTGGAAATTTACAAACGAGTGGAGGCCAAATAGAAAAAAGAATGGAATAACTACATAAGTAGAATGGCGTGATTTAAAAATAGTAAGTAAGAGATAAATTACCAAACGCCAGAACCGAATGACCTCGCAAAAGATGGAGTCAAAAGATTCCATAAAAATATCAATCCAACAGTGTGCAAGCAGAATTGTTAATGAAGAGAAAGAAGACGTTATCTGTTATTTAAAAGAACTGTCGGTGTAACCAATACGTATCTAATAATAATAAAAAATGTTTAGTTTAATTTATAGTTCTAACTTCTAACTTGTTTATATTCTGTTCTAATTTAGGAAACAAATTTTAATATAAAATTTACTTTTTTCATAAAAACGTTATACCAATATTAAATTCTTCTACTATATTTTGTCTTAGAGCCTAAATATCACTGGATTATAACTAATGTATTCTCTACAGCTCATAAAACTCGAATATAAGAATGGTGGCTAATTTTAAATTCAAAATTAGGAATTATCATATTTCCTCACGGTTCTGAACTACATTTTTGTGTCATATATATTTCAGACAGTGATTTGATTCTTTGTTTTACTCAGAATCTGGCGAAAATTTATACATACGGAATGAAAATCCCAATGTATACTAAAATGTAAGTAAAGCTTTTACAAACTGTCACACAAATTTATTCAATTTAGGATGTAAGTAAATTTGAAATTATTCTTGAAGATATGTTTGCATTTTCTTTATAGAAAGAAAAAGTTTTATTAGCTGAAAATAATTAGTATTCTAAAACAAAGTTTGAACAGTTTGTAACAGAAATATTTTTATTGATAAAGTTCACAAAGTATCGTATAAAGCCGAAATTAGATCTGCAGTGTTGAATTGAGGGAAACTTTCGAGTAAATCGAGATGAAATATCAATTAATAAGTAGTACATGATCATCTGTGGTAGTACCTACGGTGAGATATAATAGGCTGAGCGATATTCATTTAATAAATCTATACAGGATGATTCATCTAGAAATTTATCACGTACGATCGCTTCCTATTTCTGCTATAAATAGTGTTAATGCTCCCTAATAATTACTCCCTATTCGACAGAATATAGTCTATCATAGCTCTTTGTTCTTTGCTGTTTTCAAAAGTGTATTTGTATTGTTCTTTATGAGAGAAAAATGTATTATTAATAACTATTTCGTTTATGCTGCAGAGGTCCGTCAGGTCCCCGTTTTCATTTCTGATATTTTCATTAGATCGTTGTTTTATTCCTGGAACTATCTCAATGCAACACGGGCTTTAAAATCATCCATATTGATTATATATTTATCATTTGAGGACTCGTTTATTACAGTCTAAAGGTGTTCGTAGAAGTTTTCTCTTATGGTGATATCGCTGTTGGTCTCTGGTGTATAGATTGCTATCACATTTAAATTATAATTCCACTATTTGGAAGAGTGATTCATCGTTTGAAGACGTAGAAGTGGGGAAAGACGTATGCAAATCCAGTGGCGTACACTCACTTTTATTTCAACGTTAATTATATTATATTGTTTAAATATTATTGTTCGAAATAGGCCACAATATATTTATCTGCAGGCTTTTACTAAAATTTCCATCTCTATATCCAAAGACCGTTCTCAAAGATATAAATTATAGTTATATTTATTTTATATGTTTATTATTTTATATTTTTTATATAATCTTATATTATTTTAAAAACGGTCTCTGGAATAGAGATCGAAACGTCAGTAAATTAAACATGTAAATAGATGTATTGTGGCTTATTTCCAACATTCTTCCTAAAAATACGAAATGCCACAAGCAAAAAGCTATAGAAAAATAAATATATCTATCATTTGTATATTTGAAAACGATCTCTTTATATAGATATCGAAACTTCAGTAAATTAAACATTTGAATAAATATATTGTTACTTATTCCCAACATTATTTCTAAATATACAGAACGGTAAGCAAAAAGCCATAGAAAAATAAATATTACTATTATTTGTATATTTGAAAACGATCTCTTTATATAGAGATCGAAACGTCAGTAAATTAAACCTATGAAAAAATATTTTGTGGCTTATTCCCTACAGTCTCCTAAAAATACAGAGTGCCACAAACAAAAAGCTATAAAAACACGTAATTTTGCAGAAAGCTTACTGATGCCACCCGGCTGTCGCGGAAGTTACGCTAAAACGTCTTTTGACGTGACCCGTCTTTAAAGAGTTACACAATGAATTTTTTGTAAAACAAATTTTAAGACAGTTTCCACACCACCCAGAGGTATGTCTTGTGGCGCGTTACTTTTTTTAAATGGGTGTTCGCCAAGAGCCATATTGTCCCATTAAATAAAATGAACAAAACACTTAAACAGTATAAAACAAAACAAAATAAAATCCTATAAAACAAAATAAAATTCTATGTAAACAAAATAAAAATAATGTGTAAAAGATAACACACTTACTATGTTCTTCTTATTTTGTTTTGTTTTTGGTTTTTTTTATGCTGATGTTCTTACTAAACTATTAGGAAATATTATTCGCTGTCTAAATCTGAAGATGCAGTGCTGCTATTGCTGTCATTATCTTCATCTGGTGTAATTATAATTGGCTCTAGTAAAACTTCGACATGAGTGCCAAGTTCCCACATACGATGTTCTTGTTTAATTATGGGGCCTATACATTTAGCCCATTTCTCTGGAGTTACATAGAGGATTGCTTGAATCAAAAGTTCCTTAACTTCGTTTAATTTAAACGTTTTGTTATTGCGTGCTACTTCTCCTTTCAAGTGCGCCCAGATAAGTTCAATGGAATTAAGTTCGCAATGATAAGGTGGTAGACGCAAAACTTTGACACCATAATCTTTTGCAGTTTCTTCTACAGCATATTTAAGATATTCACTTTTGAATTTTAACCATTAATTCTTCGTATGCAATCTCCTTTTCTGTAAGCTATTCTTAAATTATTCCTTGCCGTCATGACGTCGTCGGTAATTGTTCTAGTCTGCGGCTATGATATGGCGCATTGTCCATAACAACCACAGACCCAGATTCCAATTTTGGTAAAAGAGAAGCGAAGATATTAAAAGAAAATGTAATATACAGTGTATAAGTTAATAAACACAAAACAGAAAAAACAATGAAATAACTATATAAGCAGAATAGAGGAGATCAATAGCAAGAGATAAGTCACCAATCGGCAAAAGAAGTGAAGATGAAGAAGAAGAGTTTATTACTTACTATAAAATAAGAATTACAGTTATCGATTATCGTTATCGAGTTAGTTTTATATCGATTGAAACAATAGCATACAGCAGGGCCGCGGCTAAGGTATTATCCGCCCGTGTGCAACTTAATATTTGCCGCCCCCCTTCCAACACTTTAGACATACAAACTATTATTTAAAGAAATCTATTAATGTATATCCTAATATCCCATCCTAATATCCTAATTTAAACGTCCTTTATCCTAATTTAATAACCACGATCCAACGTCCAGAATATGTATATCCTAATATCCCATCCTAATATCCTAATTTAAACGTCCTTTATCCTAATTTAATAACCACGATCCAACGTCCAGAATATGTATATCCTAATGTCCTAATTTAAGCGTCCATTTAATTAAAATAAATCGTGAATAGAAACATAAACACATAAAAAACTAAAAACGCACTTTTCGGGCTTTCGTCTCGGAAAACTTTTTGACAATGTATTTAATGTCCAATATCGCACACACTTCATGTTCTATAGATAACATTGCTAAAGCAGGAAGTCTATCTTGCTTCATTGAGGATCGCATATAGTTTTTAATAATCTTAAGTTTTGAAAACGGCCGCTCACCCGTAGCTACAGTAACAGATAGAATTAGGAATATACGTACTATTATAGTTAAGTTGGGAAATGTTGATACAAGATTATTTTCGTAAATATATTCAAGAAAATCACTAGGACATTTTTCTGCTGAAAAAAATGGTTGAATAGCTTTAATTTCTTCACATAAATCGGTTGCACTAATGTCAGTCTCTGAGTTGTTTATGTCTGTAAGGGCTTGATTCACTTTCTCACAATTGGTTTTTAAGTTCATCATCGTTTTTAACTTTGGTTATGCCATATATTACACTAAAAATGTCTATATGCTGTTGAAGTAATTGGAACCGTTCTTCAATTGCTGTTATGGCAGCATCCAAAATCTTAAAACAAAAATTTATTTTAAATGACTGAGATAATATAAGTTCATCAGCTCCTTCATACTCAAAATGCACTTTTCTTCTTTTAATTCGTTTGGTAGAGGAGCTAGGGAAATCTTCTACGTTAGCTTTTGTAGATATCTCTCTATAGAAGAATATTTAGATTCTCGAATTTGTGGTATATTTGTACTCTTGGATTCCACACGACATGATATACATGATAAATAAAACGCATTTGATTATTATGATTTACTGAATAATTATTATTGTTTTTAATATTAGAATTCTCAGAATTATCATCAAAAAAGTATTATCATCAGTGGACTGCTTTTGGCCGCCCCTATTGTTGGCCGCCCGTGTGCGATGCACACTTGGCACACATGGTAGCGACGGCCCTGGCATACAGTGTGACGTTTTTGGTTTTATGTAGCATTATGAGTGAGTTAACTAGTAGTAATATATCTTTTTTTATTTCAGGTTCGTTTGATTTTGGTGTATTAACCATAGCAGGTTTGTAATAATTTACTAATTTTATGTAATAAAAAAGTAGAGTCCTTTATTATAACTATAAGTTCTCTGTCAAATAGGTAAATAAATATTGCTATAGATAACGCCATAACTTTAATTTAAAGGTTTAGCGTTTTTATACCACATAAAAGGGCTTTTATTTATACTATGATGATATCGAAAAAAACATAGACAAAAAAATATAAATTAGTTTTTGAAATCAATGCAAAACTATAGAGGGTAAAACTGACGAGTCTCTATTAATTTTTTTTATTAATTAAATTTGCAAATTTACAATCTGCTGTTATAAGCTATTAGTATAAATGTGAGTATTACAAATACATGAGAGGAGTAATTATCCACTGGTAACACTCCCAATACTAACACTAACAAATTAAATTTTTGTAGGATTATAATTTGATACTAAAATTAAAATGAAAATTAAAATTAAAATTGAAACTAGTGAATAAAGTCTGTTGGCCACTGTCTCTTCAATCTTCGTCTGACTTCTGGTTGGAGGTGTAGTCGTCTTGCTTCCTCGTTGGGGTGGGCTGGCAGATGTTCTAAATAATTTCTTATTAGTCTGATGATTTCGTCATGAACGAACGGTATACCAAAGTCATCATGCAGTGTTTTGTTACTAACGTACCACGGCGCGTTCAAAATCATTCTGAGAATTTTGGATTGAATTCTATGAACGATTTTGGTATTAGAAGGCTTTGCACAGCCCCATAGTTGCACTCCATATGTCCATATAGGTTTTATTATGCACTTATACAAGAGAAGTTTATTATCTGTAGATAACTGTGATTTTCGGCCTATTAGCCAATTCATTTGACGTATTTTCATGTTGATTTGTATTTTTTTTTGCCAAGATGTATGCTTTCCAAGTGAGCTTTTGATCAAGTGATATGTTATTCAGTCTGATATTCGGACATATGATGTTCCTGTTGGTAAATGTAATTTGGTTAGACTTAGTATGGTTAACTTTGATTTTCCATCTATTCATCCAGTCTTGTAGTAGGTTCAGGTGTATTTGAAGGTTTCCTGATGCTACTTGGGGGTCATCATCGATGAATATTATGGCGGTGTTATCTGCGAACATGGCTACTGTGGTCGTATCAGCAGTGTATATGAGGTACAGGAGGGAACCCAGGACACTTCCTTGAGAGACACCGGACTTTATGGAATAGTCATGAGAGGTCTCTGTAAGGAATCTGACTTGAAATGACTTTCTGTGAGGTATGATTTTAAGAGTCGATAGTGAGGAGTGGGAAAGGATGACTTAAGTTTAAACAGGAGGTCATCATGCCAAATACGATCGAAGGCTCGTTCTATCTCCAGGAACGCAGCAGTGCAAATTTTTTTTCTTCGAGGCATACATTAATGTTTTTAACAATCCTATGACATCGTTGTTAAGTTGAATGGGCTTCCCAGAAACCAAATTGATGTGTTGAGATCACTGAATTAATTTTGATGTCTTCTAAGATTCTTTGGAGCAGAAGTCTTTCTAAGATTTTTAACTAAGATTATTGGAAGTAAGCTGATTGGTGTATATGAAGTAGTAATATTTGGTGGATTATTTGGTTTACCAATCATAATTATTTGTGTGAACTTCCAATTATTCGGGTAGTAGGCTAATCTTATAATACTATTATATATCATTGTTAATAGGACAATTGCTTTTCTCAGTATTTTTTTTTATTACCCCGGTGATTATGTCAAAGCCTGGTGCTTTGTAGTTATTGCATCTAGAAATTTGTACTTTCACATTATTGGAAGTAAATCATTTGATTGGTAGCATCATTGGGCATGGAGTGTCTAAGAAGTTTTTAACTTGTTCTTCGTTATTATTGTTATTAAGTTCAGGTGCACCATAAACGTGTGAAAGATGTGCAGCAAAGATTGATGCCTTTTCTTGTTCAGTTTTTTCCCAACTCCCATCGGCTTTCCTTAAAGGTGATATGTGCTGTGTAGGCCTCTTGAATGATTTCGTTGCTTTAAAGATGCTGTGGTCTTCTTTTGACAGTCTGTTGATGAATAGTTTAAATGTATCATTCCTCGCGTCTTGTAAAGCAGTTTTAAGTTACCATGTCATCATGCAGTACATCATCTATTGTATGTATTTTCATCTATAGGATTGCGACTTCTTTGCCATATGCGCCGGGCTCTCTTTTTTGTGCAACAAGCCGTTTTATATATACATGTATGTTGGTGTCACTTGGTTCTTTGTCATTCTGAGAGGGTGTAGCTATTTCAGCGGCTGCATGTATAGTTTGGGTGAAAAGGAGCACAGCATTATCGTTATAGTCTGGTTGCTTTATATTTAAATTTAAAGTTTCATTTATGTAATACTCGAATACATTTCAGTTGGTCTTTGATGTTGTCAACTTAAGGATATTCGGACGTTTTATAACTTGCGTAGATAGTGTGACAATTATGGGAGTATGGTCGGTGGAAAGATCCCAGGATGCTTGCATGTCAAAATAATTTAAGGCCATGCTATGGAGGATAAAGAAGTCGAATAGATCTGGGATTTTGTTTGGATCTGATGGCCAGTAGGTGCGTTGCCCTGTAGATAAGAAAGAGCTGTTTGTATTAGCTATGACTTGTCTACGATTTTTTCCCTTTGTCGTACATAGTCTCGATCCCCAATCTGTATGCTTGGCATTCCAGTCACTTCCAATTAAGAATTTATTTGATAGACGTTTGAAGTCTATTGGATTTATATATTTTATTTTAGTTAATTTCTACAATGAAAAATAGAAACTTATTCTCCGTTCATAAATTGTTGAGAGCACGAAATGTGCCTCAAACTCATAAAACGGTCGTAAACCATAGGCGTTCCTGAGGTGTTTATTCATTAAATAATAATATAATATTTTTTAATACTATTATATATATAATATTAATAATATTTTAATACTAATATATTTAGCAAAAAAACAATAAAAACTTTCACGGCTAATGTTATGTAATTATATTATATTAATAAAAATAAGAATTTAACCATTAACAATTTTGTAAATAAGAATACCTTATCTCTTTGGATTTTTCAATACTAATCTTCGCGTTTAATCACTTTACGAGAAAACCTGGAATTCATATCCGAAGGTACTATTCGTTGCAAGATAATTAGGATGGAATTCCCCAGATTTTTAATAATATAATGGGTATGCTTTGGCCACGTGCCTCGTTTGTTCAGTTTATATTCGAAACTTAACTTAAAAGGGTGAAGTTATTACGAACGAAAAAAATTTTTTTGTTTAGTACGTTTTTGATCGCATGTAATTTACGGCTCGTCGGTGTGTCCGCGTCTACGGCAGTAATTAGCGTCTCGAATATTTCTTTTGCGAATTATATGCAGTGCGTGAGTGATTTTTTATTCCATATACCTACGAACATATACGTACCTTTCGCTCGTGCTCGTTTTGTTGGATTGTTTGTGATGGCTTTATCATCAACATCATCAAGTTTTACACCGGTACTGTTGCGTACAGTCAGTAAGTCTGTCTATTCACCAAGAGAGAAGACTATTGTCCTGAATGTTCACGATGCTCTGGTTTCTCAGAATCCCACAAACACTGTTCGCAACATAGTCGAAAGTTGTGCCAACATGACTGGCGTAGGAGAGTCAACTATATATAGATTCCTATCAGAAAGAAAAAAACACGGTATAGCTAACCCAAACACAAACAAACACTTAAAGAGAGGGAAAAAGCCTATTTAAATTGATGAATTTGCCAAAAATGGTATTCGAAGGAAAATTCATGGATTTTTTTTTTCAAAAAAGAAATACCAAACCTAAACAAAATTTTACAAGAAGTCAAAGACGACCCAGATTTGCCTCATATCGGCCGAACTAAATTGTGGCAAGTTTTAAAAGAATTAAATTTCAGGTGGGAGAAATCAGACCGAAAATCACTTTTGATTGACCCGGAGGAGATAATATGTTGGAGAAGAAATTATCTAAGATCCATACGAAAATTCCGGGCTGAAGGAAGGCCCATCTTCTACCAGGATGAAACGTGGGTAAACTCAGGTCATACTCTAAAAAAAATTTGGTCAGATAAAAATATATTAAGCTCCAGGCAAGCCTTTATGGAAGGTTGGTCTACTGGTATCTCCCCACCTTCTGGTAAAGGCAGTAGATTAATGATTTCTCACATTGGCAGTGAAAAAGGATTTGTTAAGCATGGTTTGTTGGAATTTCAGTCCAAAAGCACAAAAGACTATCACGAGTAGATGACAGCTGATGTTTTCGAAGAGTATTTTGAGCAGATGATTAAACACATACCACCAAATTCAATTATAGTATTAGATAATGCACCTTATCATTCACGACTAGTGGAAAGACTTCCAACGACTGCGTGGAAGAAACAGGATATTCTTGACTGGCTGCGGAATAAGTATCTGCCTTACGAAGATGGAATGGTAAAAGCAGAACTTCTAAAAATTGCCCGGCAACACAAATCTAAGTTCAAGGAATACGTAGTTGACAAAATGGCGGAAAGGCGAAACATTACAGTCCTTAGACTTTCACCCTACCACTGCAAAATAAATCCAATTGAACTCATTTGGGCACAAATGAAAAGTTATGTAGCTAGAAAAAATACGTTATATAAAATACAAGCTGCTATCACTCCTTCCTCCATACCTTGTTTGTTCCCATGTTTGGTAAATCTTCTATTACTCCTTGTTTGCTTATTTGGTCTAGTCACAAATTTTAAAACAGTTTATTTTCTTTTTTTGTTATATCGCTACTTAATATACTTTTATAGTATTTTTCCATATTTTAACTCCTTATTCTGCAAAAGACTTTTTTTTGTAAATACTGTTCACATACGAAGCCGAATGATACACGTGTAGAGTAAATTTAAATAGACCAGTATGGTTAAATAAAAACAGTACTAGAAACATTGCAAGATCAGTAACATTTTAGAAATATTATTGTTTGCGTTACAAATTAGTTATACAATCGAAGTAATACCAACTTTCATTAATAAAATATCGGA